>NC_134314.1:33708351-34308351 GCF_964195595.1 Calonectris borealis | reverse complement strand
ACCCTACTTACTGCATTTCTTTTGCTTTTGTTGTGTGCTCATAACTGAGATTTCAGAACTGTCATGTGTGTATTCTTCTTCTTCTACAGATCGGTTTACTTTAGTTCCCCTTATTGTGTTGTTTCCACTCTCTTCTCAATCTCTATTTCTCAATTTCTTTGGTTTTATCCTAATAATCTAGTTCTGTCTTATGTGTCTGTCCGTCCATCCATCTGCAAGAGGGTTCTCTATGTCCCATTTCCTCCAAAATGATTGCATAGATAAATTCCTTCTCCGTATTAAAGGCTTAACTAGGAGAACTCTGGGGATTTTGCTTTTCTGAAGTGATGCTCAATCTCAGATTTATTGTATGGTTGGTTTTGGTTGTGTACTCTGTACGTTTCTTAAGATAATAAATAAGAGAAGTTGTTATGCCTATCTCTGGTGGGAAATTTTACTACTTCAATATAGGTTCTGAATACTTATGTTCAGAATACTGAATATTATACAGAATATTATACTGAATGCTGCCTTAGCAGTTAACCTTTATCTCCTCTAATTGAGAGACAGCTGCATTCTGGAGTAGTGTGTCACTTTAAACACATTCTAAGTTTTAAATGACTGTACCAGAAAAGGACACGGTTTTAATAATGGTTGTTAAAAGCTATCTGACTTCTTGCAGACAGTCCTAATAATGAGAACTATGTGATCTGAACTACTGAACTTCTGGAATTACAATAACTTCTGTTCATGTGTGTGATACAGATTCCTGGAAATCTGAGGAGCAGTCTTTGGCGGCCGAAGAATGCAATTCTCCCCGGAGGTGTGGGTATTTCGCATGAAGGGGACTGAAGTAGGATCAGCTGGTATCCAAGAAGTAAGTTCTTGGTTTTTTTCTCCAGATATATTTCTACTGAGGTGCACTGTAGTATTCACTCACCTAGATGGATTAAAAGCTGTTTAAATTCCCCAATGATTAGACATTGGGGAGAGACTTTTGGGAAGAGGCTCAAGAAAATGCACTACATGTTATTCATACTTTTACCAATAGTTTTGACATCTTGTTCCCAAAGGTTTGAATTTTCCGTATCTCATTTGGTGCATACTTTCAACTGCTTGACTGCAACTGCCTGCTCAGCGCAGAGGGAGCCTGCTTCTTCAGGCATTTTAGAGTGAGTTCAAATGCAGTTGGGAGAAGCGGATTCATTGGCAACAGTTGGAGATACTCATGCTGTATCACAACAACTGTGAACTTGAGTTCATATAAGTAATGTGTGCTTAATCTTCCTGTGTTGTCAGTGACAGGAAGAGGAGGAATAATTTTTTCCCGTATTTAATGATGATCTTAAGGGTTTTGACAAGCAAATTTGAAAATATATATTACAAAGCAAGTTAGGAAACAATTGCCACGAGTCAAGTTTTTTTCAAGTTCTGTGCAGCTTTGAATTTGCATTTTTATCTGTTGGTATTCCAGTGTTATTCTAATATGATTAAAAACTAATTTACCTGTCTGAGTTTGGATATCACCTCATCTGTATGGAAGGTCGTGGAAAACGTAGAGGTGTTTGAGTTCTAGCAGCACTTGGAAAATTTTGGTTTAGTTGCTTTTTTTTGTTTGTTTGTGGTTTTTTTTTCCTTTTCTCTATCGCCCATAATCCATTCATCTGGCTTGGAAATTTCAGGAGAGTGAGAGAAAAACAGTTGAAATTTTTTTTTTTTAACTGAACGGCGCTTAAGTGCCACCAGTTTGACCCTTTCTCCTTCTGTGACATGAACTGTAAATTCATGAAGACATTGAAAAGTTAGAGTATTGTTCCTTTTTTCTTACCTGTATTTGTTCAAAACCTTGTCAAGACCAGAATGTATCAAGCCCTGTTGATTGATATTCGAGTCTTGGACACTTTCTGCCTAAATACCTCTATAAGAATACCGTACAAATTTAAAAACAGAGCAGTAAAGATAACTGATTGCATTCTCTTGCCTAACGGTCCATACTGTGTGATAAAATGCCTCACAGTTTTAGATTGACCTTGCCTTGACTTTCATACAGATAAAATCTGTTTGATGTCTTTTAGAAGCAGAAAGGAAGCCATACATGGAGTAGAATTGCACATTGTTGCTGACATAATGTCCTTCATCTAATTAATTCAAAGTAGTAGGATTTTGTAGTCTCGCTACTTTTTCCCCCTTTAAGTTGTAGATATTAGGCCAGTACATTTACAAATGAAAGGCTAACCTCTGTTTCATGACCAGGTGTAATTAAGCTGAAATATTTTCATTCTGCAATCAGTGATTTGCATCTAAGAATTTTTTGTTGCCTTTTTTTTTTTTTACAGTCCACATAGATTGGCTTGCAAGGTGACTATTTTTCCTAGCTGGCTTGTGATAAACAAGATGGAACTTGCCAGAAGAGGAATTCTTTTTTTCCTTTTTTCAAAACTGTCGTTATAGGAAATACATTTTCTTACCCTCCTGTCCGGCGGTAGACCTCACGTGGGGATGTCGGTACCTCCTCGTATTGGCAACGTTGTGAAGCTGGGCACCTTACTGAGAGTTTCATAGCTTGTCATGGTAGCTCTGCTAAGGAGAGGGCGAGTGGATCCCATGGCTCTGGCGTGGTATATAGATGCCAAGTGCTAGGAATTTCTGGAATGTAGAGTTGTGCAGCACTGATAAAGTTTGCTTTGTTTCCTTAGTGACTTGACCCATTGAGAAAATGTGGTTCCCTAGGAAGCTTTAATAGCTCAAAGTTGGTATTGAATAAAGGGAAAGGCCCCAACATAATTCTGCTTGTTTTCACCTGCTGCCTGAAAGATTAATTTTCTTAACCTTAGTATAGAAAATATAACCCTGAGTTTTGAAAGTGATTTATAGAGATCCTTCACACTTATCAGTTTGAGTAAATACGCCGCAGGCTTCTGCGTTCCAGCTACGGTCTTTTCATAACCTACTCGGTTTACAGTGCAGTAATTTCATTTGGGGGCAAGAAAGTTTCAAGGAAAAAACACCTTCTAATTAGAGTGATATAATCACTCTGCTTGCCTGCTGCGGTTTCGTATGACTTCAGAAAAATAGTTGAGTGATTAATCTTTAATTTTCCCCATCATTAACTTAATAAGGAACCGGGAGATAGAATGAAAAACAAACAGCAGAACTGTACAACCGGGACATTATTATGCCAAATCTTTTTGGCTTTTTCATTTGGTGAGAAATGCCATTCTGCCAGCTACGTGAAGTGTAGCAGCAACTGGTTAGCTCAGATAATTTGTAGAAATCTTCTAACAGGTTTGAACTTTATTGAAGCCTTTGCAGAGCTTGCTACATGACTTCCTCTTCCCCACAGTCCCCTGTGGATTGGGTGGTTTTTTTTCCATAGTTTTATTTGGAAGCAAATGTTGCATAAACTAACTTGTAATATCGCATAATTCCCTCGCATCCACTTTTCTGTGGGGAAGGAAGCCATACCAGACACTGTAGTGAAATATCCTTAGAAAGGGTTTGGTTCTATTTTCATGCCGGTTGCTATCTTTAGTCACTGAGCTGATAGGCGAACTGAGTGGCGGAGTAGTGCAGTTTTTGTAGTGAATGTGATAGGATCGCTCTACTCTCTTGGAGAACAAAACAAATGCAACAGTGGAAGCAGGTTGCTCTTTTCCTGTTTTTATTTCAATTCTTACTGGATGTAAAATAGGCAACATAATTCTAGAAGTGTAATGCTTAAACAGAAGATATGCCTGACTGTTTGCAAATGTCCCTCTGGAAGTCATACTTTCTTTCATTTGTAAATACTTATGGAAACAGTCCCGTGTACATCTGCAGGCAGCAACACAGCAACAGAAGTTGTAGCGATCTTAACTAACCTGCTCGGAGGCCTCTGCATGTTAATAATATAAAGTAAACAGCTGAGGAATGTGTATTGCTGTTGACAGTGAGCGACTGTAAACATCCTCGACTGGAAGCTGTGAAGCAGCAGATGGGGCTTTCAGTCGGATGTTTGCAGCTGCCAACTGCCACAGACGTCAAGAAATGTTTGACACCTAAAGCATAGTTGTCTGTTTAAAACTTCTATTCTATTTGGTTTATCACAGACATATGAATTTAGGCCAAACTTTTCTATGTACTGCTTAATTTTTCTTGTGATGTCTGTGTCTGAATATCCAGTCTCTGGTAGGAAAAAAAGCAAAAATGGAATCAATTAGGTTGTATTTTTAAATACAAAGTCAATTCTAAGTTTTCAGAGGTGAGTTTCCATGCAGCTTGCTTGGCTCTACAGGTTGCTTGGCTTCGTTTCTAGACTCCGCTGAAGTTTTTACAAGATTATTACGCACATTTAGCATCTCTGCAATGGTTCATTTAGAGTTTGAAATCCTAAGCCTTGTAGGAAGCAATCACTTACAGGAGTTCTGGAAACTAGAAATGCACCAATTATAGCAACCGTGGAAAAAAATTTTAAAATAATTTTTCCTGGAAGAGGCCCAACTCTGCAAAACGATAGGGAGGTCAGGGAGATTTCATGCAACTGGGTTCACCTCTGACGTATCACAGCATCTCAGCTGTTTGAGGTTCAGTGATCCTGCCCCTCCTCCCTTTCCTTTCATTCTCCTTCCCTCCTCCCTTTCAAAAAAAGAGGAGGAAATGCTGAAAGCTGATTCATACTTTTCTAGAAGTCAGTTGAGACAATTTCAAGACTCCAGTCCTGCCAGCTAGTTTTATGTGTGGGTGGACTGCTGTGCTTAAATATGACCCCAGGACAGAGAGAACAGTGTATGTGATTGGGACGATATTTAACAATGATTGCTATCATACCAGAAAAAGAGCAGCGAGGTTGTAGCAGTAAGTGATTTAAGTTGATACTGAAAGCACTTGTGGATTCACTCTTGAGGGAAGATATGCATCGTGTTGATATGTATGTTAAATATCTACGCCTGTGGTAAAGAGGGTTTTGTTAACTTGTTTTTTCTTGTTGTCAGTGTCCTTCTTTCTCAAATGTGTATGCGTGCTCATATAAAAATATGAGGGGACATAATCTAAACATTAATCTGTCCCTTTACATTTCACATAAGATACAGGTAACCTAAAACTCTCTGAAGTTTCTGAATTTTTTTTTTTAAAGGAGCTAATGGCCTGGTCAGAGTTCTTACAAAATATTATTGACATGTAGGTAGCTGAAGTGGTATCTGCAATGTCAAGAAAGCATGCTCTGTATTTGAGGAAACTTCACTAATCCATGCTTTGCAAACAGGTTTTTGTGTAGATTTATACACTTGCCATAGATTCAGATTACATTGTATTTCAGTAGTGCTTGAAGGCTCCTGTTAGGATTAGCACTGTACATCATCTTGCACGCTTTGCCATCTGTAGTAAGATATGAGTTCTCCCATCAAGGGATCACTATCTAATTCAAGACTAGTGGCATCAAAGTGGCATCCAGATGATGTGGGCAGGGGACAAACGGGAAGAGTGAGAGGAAAACCAGGGGGACAGAGGGATGGGCTTAGGAGCAATTGTCTGTGTAGGTGGCTTTGAGTTGTTTGCTTAATTAAAATGGAGGAAGACAGAAGACATATCTTCTTAGCCAGTTATTTGCCTGGCTATAAATATCTTGAAAGATGATGGTTTGGTTGGATGGTATGTGGATTTGAAGTTAGGATAGACGCTGATGAGGCTGTGTTTTTAGGTTGATCTTTTTTGTAAGTACAGCAGAGGGAGCAGCTGAAATGGGCAGAGGTTTCCAAAAACCTTTTCTTGCAAATCTAAGAAACTCTGAAAAGCTTGTAGTGAACTCAGAGCAAGGAAAGTCAGTGTGAACACAACATTTGACTTACAAGTATTGCAAACTTAGCAACATACTGAGTTCAGGGCCAAGGCAGATGTCAGAGATAGGGCATACATTCATTGTAGAAGTAGCTGAATTTTCTGTGAGTATCTACAGCAAAAGCAAAATGGGAATTACTGAAAACAGTCAGATTATATTTGTGAATGACAGAGACGGATGTTACTGTTGACAAAGTAGGACAGTAGTTAAGAGATGTGGTTCAACAAAAACCAAGTTTTTAGGCAAGTGCTTTTGCAGCCTTTCTGGGCTTAAAACTGGCTTTATTGACAACCCAGAGAATTTCCTAAATGACCTTGTAATGAAATTCATGGAAGTTGGACGCACTTGAGAAACACTATCGAGGCAGAGGATTCTTGACATAGTCTCATCATCTGGAAAGCGTCGCTATATATTTGAAGAAGAGGATTGAGCAATAGGAGAGAACTTGCACAAGCAGAGTATTTAATATCAAAAGCATTAAGTACCTCCTGTGAAGATTTACATATTGATAATACTTGTGCTTTGGCAGGAAATTCTTTCAATACCCATTCTATTACTCTTCTTCCTGAATTACGTACCGTCTCAAAGTTCAGCGTGTTTCCTCTTGGAAAATGTAGTAGTATGTTGGGACTGTTTGCTTCAGCCTCTAATCTCACTACATGCACGCAAGGAGTTTTCTTCCAGAAAAACAGCTTCAGACATGTAACCTGCTCTTCTGCCAGCTACCTCATAAAACCTGCTAGGGCTAAACTTCAGAATAACGTTAGAGCAGTGGTCCTTAATTTCTGTCTGCGGTGGAAGGTGGCTGCTAGTTTTGTGTTACCCTAAATGCTCGTATATGTTGTCGTAGCTGGTACTTATTGAGGTCATTGTCCTACTTGGAAGGCAGGGTCTTGCTTTCAGGCTCTGACTTCCCGATTTGGTAGGTCAAGTCAAGCCCCTCTTCACCCCTCTGCTGAATTAATGGATGTATTCTTAAAAAAGCTGCTTCCCTCCCGGCCCTGTTTGAAAGGGAAGAGCAATTCTCGTCTGAGGGGTCCTGGTTTTGACTCTGCAGAAGTTCTGCCTGCTGGCCAGGAAGAAGGGAACAAAAAGGGGAAAGTCAACCAGTGCTACTTACCCGTGCATGCTGTTTATGGAAATCGTCTTTAAAGTGACGGGGCAGCTGTTGGAAAAGGCACAATCCATCTGCCTACATATGCACTTGTTATGAAGAGAATACAGTTGATGATGTGAATGGAAAGCTTTCAGTACTGAGCTGCTGTTCCTACTCAAGCCACGCTCAAAACCGTAAATTGTTCAGATACATGCTTTAACTCTTTGCTTGAAAAGTGACAGTGTTAAATAGCCATACTTCTTGGGGAGTTTTCTTTGTTAATGGTATGTGAAATAGGCGTTATACAATGTGCTTGTTTTGTGTAAAAACACGGTAGAAGAAGATGAGCTAATCCTGTAGCTCTACAACAAATCTGAATTGGAAAGGATGACTCTTTTGAGTTGAATTGGGCATATCACTTTTTTTCCCTTTAAGCAGTAATTTATCGACTAAGATGCATGAAATCACTCCTTTTTTTTGTACTGATACATACAGAATGTTCTGGTTTTTTCCTAAAGCTTCAAACAGTTATTATGAAACAAATAAACAAACAAAGGATATGAGAAGAAAGCCATGTGCTGTGCAGTGACATAGTGTTTTTCCAGATCATGGCTTGAGGCATCTTTTTAGCTGTGGATGTAAACGTAGCTTCTTTTATTTAACAATACTTCTCTTGATTTAATATGGATAGCCAGCATTTTGCTCCGATTCAGCCTTCCTGTCATTGGCACTTGATTTTTTTTCTTGTGGGTAAATTGGAGATATTTTCAGTAGCTTTGTCTTGTGTTGCTGAAGATTATTTTTCTTCCCTCCTCCCTTGTATACCCTTTGATTAAGTACATACCTCCTTTGATAATGCAGAGCATAGAAAATTAACTCCAGAGCTTCTGCCTATAACAAGGCAAGAATATCAGTAGAAGAGAGGGATATTGCTCACTGTTTTTTTTGCAGTCTCTTCTGGGCATTCAGGTGTATTTCAGACAATAGTTGGTCTTTCAGCATCTGCCTGGAGAAGTTGTGAGTGGTTCTGTCCTCTTCATTGCACTCCTTTTTTTTTTTATCCTTGTCTTGTGTAAGGACAGAGGATTTGCTTTTAGCACTCCAGGATGTTGTGCAGAGGTCTCTTGTCTCTTTGCTTTCACCAGATCAGTCATCTCTCTGCCTTCCTCCCCTGACTCATCTTTATTCATTAGATGCAACTTAAATTTCTTTCTTTTGTCTTCAAGGCCATCACGGCTTATACATGTATTAACTCCCACATCCAGTTGTCCTGTAATGCTGTTCTCTATTACTGGCTTGAACTTTTTCTATCTTTCTCAAACTTTTCAAACTTTTTTTCTCAATTTCAGAAATAAAAGGCTAATCAGTCAACAACCTTTCTAACTACTTTGTTGTAATAAAAGCTTTGGGAAGAGTTTGTGCACTCTTCTGAAGGCCATAGGCTGTTAAGAGATCTTCTTACAATAATGTTTATAGTACTTTTTTTCCCTTGCCCTCATCACCTTCTGTATACTTTGAGAGTATGATTAATATTTTCTTATTGCAGTGTTGATTTTGCAGAGTTGATAGCTGCAGTTCTGATGTGTGCTGCCATTTCTAGGGAAACTGTCTGCTGTGTCCTGTGCAGAATGGTGAAAACATTTTATTTTCTCCAGAAAGGTTTTCACCATTCTGCATAACAATGTGTATATCCTTTATGTTCCTTTATATATATTTTTATATATGCTTGAAACTAATTGTATTAAGAAATTGTACAATACAAGGCTGCTATACTCTGCCGTGTATTTTGTGTGGTGTGTGTACATATGTATACGTACACACAAACATATATCAGCAAAGCCAGAGGTAATACGGTATGAAGAAGGGAAGAAGGAGGCAAAGGAAGCTGTGCAAGTGGCTTAGGTTTTTTCCACCCGTTGCCTAGCTTTGCATGCTAAGCAGAGTAAACCAGCCTTGTGTTCTAGAATTTCTTAATACAATTAGTTTCAAGCACTCTAGCTGTGTTTTATTTACAACATTATTCCATGGAGTATATGCTCATCTGAAGCTCTTGCTCTAAAATGACTGGTATAAAAAAGAAGCAGCTGAATATTTAGTCTATTTACATTAAGAACAAATGCTGCTGTTCATTTAGAGCAAAGGTCTTATTAGTGTGTCAGCAATTTAATGTATGGAGGCTAGAATGAATCGCCAAGTTCCTCTATTTTGATTGTTGAAGGCTATGTAACCTTAAAGCCTTTCTGCATACCTGATGCAATTCTGGGATTCATAGCAGTGATTAATTCTATAGCTATAAATGCTCGTCATCAACATCCTGAAATGTTTTCAAAACATATGGAGGGGTTTTTAACAGCTTAAACTAAACAGTGATGAAATAACGGAAAGCGTATGTGAGACACATTTACAAAAGTACTTATTATCTCCTTGAAATGGTACCTGCTATGAGGGTTTTTGGTCTTTTGTATGAATAGTGATGTCCTTCGAGTGGCAATTGGAGCTTCTATGGAATGCATGGAAAGCAGTGAAAGGAAGGAAACTGGCTTAGGTCCTAGACTTTTAGGGCAAGACTCAACTAGGAGCAGTGGGGAAAAAGGGTATAAAGCAACACTCAAACAGCTCTGCAGAGCTTGTTAGATGAGGCCCAGGGCTGTAGATGACCCTGCAGATGTATAGCTCTTTGACCAAAGGTGGCCCTGGAAATGGTATAGAAGCTATTTGGCAGGTCACATAAATACAGATATCTGTGAATCAGCTAAGTACCTCAAAAATGGTAACTTCAGCAATTAAGCTTCTTTACAAAGAAACAAATAGGAATTACATTCTGAAAGTAAATATGATGGTGCCTTAATGTGGAAAACCACTAGAAATGCATTTTCTCTGTCCCACAGTGGGTTTGTATTGTTATCATTACCTTTGAATACTCTGTGAAGATCTAATTGTTCATGAAAGTTGGTAAGAAATACCTATGGAAAGGATTCACCTTGCTGAACTTACTACAGCTGTGGTGTAGTTAAATATCATTGAATGTGGTTTGGATTGGAAGGGACCATTAAATGTTATCTAGTCTAAGCCCCCTGCTGTGGGCAGGGACATCTTCAACTAGATCAGGTTGCTCAGAGCCCTGTCCAACCTGACCTTGAATGTTTCCAGGGATAGGGCATCTACCACCTCTCTGGGCAACCGGGTCCAGTGTCTCACCACCCTCGTTGTAAGAAATTTCTCCCTTCTATCTAGTCTAAATCACTCTCTTTTAGTTTAAAACCATTACCCTTTGTCCTATCGCTAAGGCCGTACTAAAAAGTCTGTCCCCATCTTTCTTATAAGCCCCCTTTAAGTACTGAAAGGCTGCAATAAGGTCTCCCCAAAGCCTTCTCTTCTCCAGGCTGAATGATGCCAACTCTCTCAGCCTGTCCTCATAGGGGAGGCGTTCCACACCCCTGATCATTTTTGTGGCCCTCCTCTGGACCCGCTCCAACAGGTCCATGTCTTTCCTGTGCTGAGGATGCAGTACTCCAGGTGGGGTCTCACCAGAGCAGAGTAGAGGGGCAAATCACCTCCTTCGACCTGCTGGCCACACTTCTTTTGATGCAGCCCAGGATACGGTTGGCTTTCTGGGCTGCGAGTGCACATTGTCAGCTCAAGTCCTTCTCGGCAGAGCTGCTCTCAATCCCTTCATCCCCCAGCCTGTATTGATACTGGGGATTGCCCCGTCCCATGTTCAGGACCCTACACTTGGCCTTGTTGAACCTCCTGAGGTTCACATGGGCCCACTTCTCGAGCTTGTCCAGGTCCCTCTGGATGGCATCCCGTCCCTCAGGCATGTCAACCGCACCACTCAGCTTGGTGTCATCTGCAAACTTGCTGAGGGTGCACTCCCTCCCACTGTCTGTGTCATTGATGAAGAGATTAAACAGTACTGGTCCCCATACAGACCCCTGAGGGGACACCACTTGTCACCAATCTCCATCTGGACTTTGAGCTGTTGACCACTACCCTCTAGATGCAATCGTCCAGCTAATTCCTTACCTACCAAATAGTCCACCCATCAAATCCGTATCTCTCCAATTTAGAGAGAAGGATATTGTGGGGGACTATGTCTGGGCAGGACTGTTTTAGGCTTACCTTAATGAAGGAGGAGAGGCCCCTTTATGAGACAATTTATATGATTTATTTTAGATATGTATTTGGGAATGGGATTACTTGTCCCCAGTTGCCATGCATATTTCCCTCCTTTATCTTCAAAGCCAGTCTAGGATAACTAGCTCAGGTGTGGGTATCTTGGGTGATAGAAGTCCATATGTGGTCAGATGAATACAGTCTTTTGCTCTCAAAGGAGGAAGTTCAAAAGGTAGAAAGCTTTTGAATAAAATGAGGTGAAAGATGAAATATGAACAGAAAAATCAGAGTGCTTTGGAATGGCTTACAAAAATCTTGCTAGTTGTGGGAGAATCCACAATCAAGGGAGATGGTCAAAGATAAAATGGCTGAGAATAGAGGTGGAAGCGGCTATTAAAAATACTCTTGCCCTTCTTCCTGCCACCAGAAATCCCTAAATAGATAGCTGTCAGCTTTTATTCCATGAATATATATTAGCAGATAATGAAGCAATGTATAAAATTAGTAAGAAAATGGCATGGATGGAGGGAGGACAGCCAGACAGTTAGAGAAAGAAAGATTTTGTTAGAAACAAAAGTAACTTTAATGTTGGTGCTCTGTGACCAGGTAGAAGTCATAGAGCAGCGCTTAAAGACAAAAATACTCAATGTTTGTCAGGTATGTGGTTAAAAAGCTAGATTTTAGTCAGCTACAAATGTTGATGGCATTCTTTCCACTTTAGCCAGCCAGGAGGATGTTTAAAAACAGCTATTAAAATGTGACATAACTTAGAAGATGCCAATAACTTGTATCAAGGAGTTAGAGAGGAGTAATATGAGAAACTCTGTGGACTGCTAATCTAAAATTAGAGTACTCCAGATTACAGATGGAAACTAATTTGTGTCGGGGCTTAACTGGGTAACTAGAGTGTACGACTGCTCATAGGCTGTCAGCTTGACATAGTTTTGGAAAGAAGTGCTGAAGTAGGACTTGGACCAAAGTAGGTAAGTGGACTAAATCATACTGTGAAATGCAACTCATCTACTGTGTCATGTTTTTTTTTTTATTTTTAAGTCAGGCAGATTAGTAGCCTCATACAAATGCTGGCCTTTATGATGTGTTTCAGGATATTTGATTTGGCAACCCAAACATCCTGATGGAAAAAAATTTAACGTAGTAAAAGGTCTGGATACCATGTATCAGAGGGATTAAAAATTGTTGAACAAATATAAAACTATAATTATTAATGGAGAATCATAATTTAGTGGTATGTTTCCCTGGGGTGGAGAGAGGTAGGCATTGATTCTTTATCTTCTCTTGGTTTATTTTTTTGTTGTTGGTTCATCTAGAGGAAACCAACCAGAGCTATTCCTTTACAAGTTCACTTTACAAGTTAATTAAATATTGGAAAGGTACAGTGAAGATGGGTCATATAGCAGTCTACTTGTATCTCTTAGGAATCAAGTTGGTATTGTTCTTCTTGAATGCAACCAAAATATATATATACACACATTTAGAAATCAGAAATTTAGAGTATGTTTATACTTGATTTTTCTGTTTGTGAAAAATGCATTGTAGGTGCCTACTGGATAATGGGCTGAAGGAGTTTTAAGAATATGTGCTTTTAAAAGGCAAAAGAAAGAATTATATGAAATGCTATGCCTCCGGGAGGAATTTAGGTTATAACATAACATATCACATATAACATCACATAAAGTGAGGAGTTAGAAAAATGACACTATGTAAGCCTGGGTGGTATTCTGTACTTTTCTCTAGCAGTATATGCTTTGAGGGTAGTGGGACCGTGGCTATGACCTAGTACGTAGCTTTTGTGTTTGAAAAGGGAAGGCAAGGTTTGCTGGCCTGTTGCAAGGTAGTGGGCAGTGTTAGGAGATAGGGGAATAGAGGGAGGCGTGAAGAAGGAATGTCTTGCTCAGCAAAAAAAAAAAGGAAAATGAGCAAGTAGTAAAGCTGGAAATGCGGAATGGACAAACATGGGAGAGACAGTGCCAAAACCTTGAAAACAAGCACTACAGATAATGCTTTTGAAATACTTTGATTTTTTCACTCCGGGTTTTGAGTCGAGCAGTCGAGCATGACTCTGTCAGGCAAAATATGTCACCAGTGTAACCTCTGACACATCTGATCAAAAGCATTCCTGCATGCCCCAGTGACAGGGTGGAAGTAGAGCACTGACCAGCCCTGTGGTGAGTGAGGGTGGGGACAACAGTGTGGGAGGGATCAGCCTTTAACTAAAGGTGTCTTAAAGGGCTGTAACTTTATTTTTTTGAGAAACTGGATGCTTAATGTCTTCTGAAAATCAGGCGTTAAGGATTTATCTCCATGCAGTCAGCAAAGAATACCGGTTTTGTCATAAAACGAAGTTGTGCTCTTTTGACTCCTAAAGAGGATCTTCAGGGTCATCTTACAGCTTGTGTTGGATGGTATTTTTGAAAGGAGTAGAACTTGGCTATATAAAAATAACATGTTAAAAGTGTCGTCTGAGAGTTCAGAGAGTTGTCTGGTTTCAGACCTGAAGTAGCTGAGCTATGGATTACTTCTAGCACTTCAGGATACAACACCCCTATGAGCTGAGGTTAATAGATCAAATTCCTAAGTCAGTCAGTCTCTGATTCATCTTTTAAGTGTTGTTCCAGGTCTTCAAAGTAAGCCAAATTCTCTACAGCAACAAATGTTTCTACTTCTCCGAGCATACTGAACAAGTAAATAAGTCCAGCAAAATCCAAATGCAATTTGGCAAGCCAGGATGCTGCTGAAAATACTTGCCAAAATTGCCTTGGCAAAAGCTTTTCTCTGTTTTCAGTAGATTTGGAATGAAATCAGACAAGATCTAAGCTCTCTCTCCATGGGAACCTTGTGACTCTATTAAATACTCCTACTACTGGGTGAATTGTGTGTAATGAGTATTGCTGTAGAAACTGAGTGCAGGGTGGTTTCCTTGCACAGCATCCCTTGTCTCTGAGCTGTGAGAATGGGCTTATAGCTACATTAGCGGAATCATTCAGATGCTTGTTAAATAAATGGGAAAGAAGAACCATGTGTGCTTGTAAACGTTACAGTGAAGGGACAATACTTTCTCCAGTGTTTAAACGTTAGTAGTTGTTCTGTCCAAGTCTGGCCTTGATGAAGGTCTGATTTCTGTAGAAGGAACGCAGTCAGGAGGGCTTCTGGGTTAACAGCCAGGAGATAATTATCTTCTCCTGGAAACAAATCCCAGAAGATGGAAAAACCAAAGAATAATGGAAAGAAGTCTACACTAATACCCTCCAGTGTATTTTTTTTTTCTTTCCTTCAAATTTCTTTTGGTGCTGGTAGTAGCACAAATACAGATCGGATGCTACTGTTTCAGTTTAGGCTGTTTGCTAGCAGTAGGGAGCAAATGGTTTGGGGCATTAGTTAAGCTTTCCAAGTATGTGTGACATTATGGAAAACAGTATTTTTACACTTTGTTCAAACAGTGAGCAGGTAAAGAAAGAGAAATAGATCATGGTAAGCAATAGCATTGGGGTGGGGGATGAATAAATTGCAGTCTAAAGAGAGCAAGAAGACTGCCATGGAATTTCAAAGCTGTCATAGGTCTTGTTTCCTCTCCTATTTATTTTTTAATTTTGTATTCCTGACCTGACAGAGTATAGAATATTCAGGCTGTAGCAAGATGCTGGTGTGGCCAGTAATGATGCCTAAGATGGATGTTCGAAGCAATTTAGATGCCAAAAATTAGACAGCGTCTCCCTCTGGAGGTCTTTAAAGGCATCTCTGTCTGTGCAGGGTACTTTGTACTTATTTTAGGAAGATGCATTGTTAAGTTCCTAAACCTTGGAATTATCCTGGATACTCTAATTGCTTCTACCCCACCCTGCATGTTCAGTAAAAACACAATATATGGCAAAACCAGACTGGTCACTGACTGAATGGGAGAACTAACCTGTTCTGTATGAGTGGGTTTTATGTACCATACCAAAGAAAAGTTGATGAAGGCAGTTCATGCAGGCAGGTTATATAGAAGACTTTGGCAAAAACTTCTAGTCTAATCTTCCTGCAAGTGAGTAATGGATCTAGGCAAGAATTTACATTTGGCCGCTGCTTTAGAAGATGGGACCCTAAAGAAGTGACTGCAAAGGCCAAATCTCTTACATAGCACCAAACCCCCAATAGTGAATAGCCTAAGACTATCCTACAAGTGATAGCTATCTTCTTGTCAATTGGTGAAGAAATAAAGGATGCATTCTGTTCATGACTGATGAAAAACATTTAAGTTTTGTACTTCTGCACCAAGTTTCTGTGCTTTCTGTCTCTCTTCATAGTCGGTGAAGATTTAGTTGGTAGAGTCAGTGGGGCCTGCATAGCAGCCCTCTGGTCACCTGCCTAAACCTGGTGCCAATTAGGATCTCTACAGCATTGGTAAAAATTGCATAATGCTGATGGATACAACCTGGGACCTGCAGGGTTTACAACAGAGGCAACTGGAAGTGAAGTGGAACTCCCAGGACGTTGAAACTGACAGCAGATACCTATGTCTATATACCTGAATTACACCCAAAGTGTCTGCTGTAGTATAAGCTGAATCTTTCTGTAGGCTTTTTTGACTGTAGGGGAAGTTTATGTGTCTTTATATAGTTTAGGTGCCATCTTGAGAGTTGAATCCTACCCTAAACGTCTTTGTCTTATTCTTTTTGAATCTGTAAATAGCCAGGCATACCTGTTTGGATAAAACCTGTGTAAGAAGTTCTCGGAAGAATTATGATTTCGCCTGAGAATGTCGAAACAGCATATTTATTATAGGTCCATGCAGTGTTACATTGTGGTGAAGTGTTGACAGTGTTCAAAAATAATCTGGCATTTCATTCCCAGAGTAAGTCTCTCTTCCCTTGAGTAAGTCTCTCAGGATTTAGTATGGCTTTTACTCTTTTTGAAATTATATTGTCCCTCCTGTCTGTCATCTAATCCACGTGGATGTTTTTCTCTAGATCTATGCAGAACACGTGGGAGCTTTGTAAAGTTGCTAACGCTGTGTTTGTTCTCTACCATCTGACAGCCTAAAGACGGGAAGCTAAAGGGTTTCAATTTCAAGATGGATCAAGTGGAGCATATTGGAAACCTGTAAACAAGAAGTCTGATCCCCTCTCTTTTTTCCCCTTAAGTCTGCACCATAGCAACTATCTACATAGAAGGATTTCATGTCTTGTATGAGGAAATCTGTAGAGAAGCCTTGTTGTTCTTTTGTTCTTTTCTATCACAAAGATATGTTATATGAACATATCTGGTGCTGTTCTGGAAAGCTGGGTGTTTCATTCCTGGGAGGAACTGACTGCAGATACCAGCTTTGTTAAAAGATTTTATTTTTCTGTTACGCTTCCTTCCATGTCAGCGTGCTGAGTTGAGAAGGAGCTGTAAACGCATACTGAAAAATAACATGCAAGTTTTCTAATCTGAGCATTTCTCCTCCTCAACAAGATCATCTGCAGGTTTTCCACATGTTAGTTAAATGGAATGAAATTGGTAGCTTTAGGAAAGGGAGAATGTGAGTGTTTCGGTACAGAGTTTGAATAATGAAAATTTGGAACTGAACACATTTTCGCCTCGGGCATTTGCAGTTGTTGCTTATGACGACAGTGTTATTTCGGAATGATTTGGCTCTTTTGTCAGTATTGCTGAGTTAAGACTGGTTTAGCCCTTATACTGCCGAGTGGACATATGTTGAGGGGAAGAAGGGGCAACTGTTTCTCATTAGGACACAGACAAAAAGCTGCAAGCATAAAATAAAGGTATGGAAAGCATCTTTCTTGCCGTAGTGTCAGCTGGACCCAGTTCTAAGCCTGTCTACTACTTTTCTGTGATTATTCATGGTTGTTGGTTTTTTTTTTCCCCCCCCACTGCCAACTGACTGTTTGATGTTAGTGAGGGTGCTTGCACAGCGGGGTTGAAGCTTATGTATTCCTCCCTGGGTACTCACCTTGAGGTGCACACTGTGTGCATTGTGTTCAGAAGTGCTTATTGTCTACAACTTCTCTTGGCTATCTAAGTGTACTCATTCATCATAGCTAAAATAGATTTAAAATGTTTCTAGGAAGGGTATCTGGTGCTTTAAGTCCCTCAAACTTCTGGCACTTGCTGTCTGATGTCTTGGGACATGGGTGACTAGACTTGGTCATATCGTTATCAGCGCTTCTCTTGCAGAGAAGTTTTCTCAACCAGTGGCAGACTATGCCTGCTAGGTGTATTGAGTTACAAGATAGTGTTATACGCAGATATGTGTTCTCCTCCATGAGCTGTAGACCAAGCAAATGCTCCTAATGGCATCTGTAGCGTGTCTGCTGTCTGTTTTAGTTACTGGTGAAGTATCTTTGTTCCTAGAGATTCAGTAGCTCCTAATAAAACTTGTACAGTTCAACTTCTAATGTACAGATAGAGCATTTTTGCTTTAAAAGTAAGTAGTTTTTAACTTTCTAAAGATGTTTCCACGGCTGCAGCAAATCTGTTCTGTTGTGTGAAGTATGTGAGTAGAAACAGCATGTGCTAAAAATTACATCATGAACTAAATCACATGTTGTGACATACATCATATATTGAGAAATAGTTTGCATTGAATTTCAGTGCTTACTGAAAAGGACGTCTGAAGGTATAAATCCTCTAGTTTTCATTGTAAGCAATAAATCATCTCTCTGATTTGATTGCATTTTGCCAACATTTTGCCTTATGTTGCCAATATTCTGCTTTAATTGATTTGCTGGAACCAGTTTTCTCCTCTTAGGAGAAAAACTATCAGCTGGTGGGACAAAAGTTTCTTTGAGTTTACCAAAAAAGTGACTAATGTACCTTGAATGCAGTAATTCTTGTAGGCTAGTATATATTTTTCTACTTTGATTTGTGTCGCATCTCATTTTAAGTTTCCAGTCACTTTAAACTTAATAAAAGTAAAATATTTGCATTTTAGAAAACAAGTTGTATGCTTTCAAATCTGGTCAGAGAAATTACTATTGTTGCAGTAAATTCTGCTGCAGAAAATCTGTGTCAACTCTCTATCTTTCTAAAGAATCTGAAGACACATAATGTAAAACTGAACATCATTCAATCTTCACTTCCACATTTATCATTTCAGAATGGAGGATTTCATTGTTTTAAAAGTTACAATCTGAACCTAACTCAACTTTCAACTTCCTCTTCAGTTAGGACAGGCGGCTTTTTCATCTCATCACAAGGCGCTCTGATTATTTTGCATAGCCTCCTAACAAATAGCCTGCGTGGCACTTGCCATCAGCCCTTTCTTCGGGTTTGTGTTTAGCGCGGAAGGTAAAATTGGGATGTTGCTGAACCCTGTCTAACATGTCAGGTCTTCAGATAAGACCCGTAGAATTGCAGCGCTGGTCAAAAATACTTGCAGAAAGGAAGTACCCGAGCTGCTTACATCCCTTATCTTTTCTCTTTAATACTTGGCAGGCTTTCACTTAGCTTGGTCAGGAAGTTAATATGGAGTGGTAGCTGGAGAGGTCACTTGCATCGAGCAATCTGAAATACTAGCTGCCTGCTCTCATCTTTAGCCAGGAAGGGCACAGGTAGAACTGTAGGCAGTCACTTGATTTTTTAATTTTTTTTTTGTTTTTCTTTCCTATGCTGCTTCTAAGATTTCCTGGTGTTGTAAGACTTGGGAAAGAAAATGAAGCCTCTCTCCACTGTTTGATGGTTGGGTTTAGAAGAGGTTTCTTGCAAATTACTTTTTGTGAGTAGTAGCCTGTTAATTTTTGTAGCAGAGAGAAGCTCTGGAGGTGAGTGGCAGCATTCCAGGTTAGCACAATGATTCACAGCCCTGAGCAGGGCAACAGGATGCAATTTAGCAGCCTTGATGGGGGAGGAGGCATGGAAACTTTTAAAAATATTATTTCCATTGCCAGGCCATTTACTTACGAAAATTCTTATGCTGGAGCCTGTCTCTGCCCTTATCTTCTGCTGCTGACCCTCGAGTTTCTTCCTTCCTGCTTCTCGGATGGAGCCTGGATATCTACGTTGCCTCTGACTGACGCTTCTTTGCCTCCTGCTTCCTACCAGCCATGTCTGTCATAGTCATCAGACGGATTGTAGGGCTGGAAGTGAGGTAGAAACAAGAAAAAACCGTGATGCATTTTTCTCTTACGCCTGCTTGCCTTGTCTTATACATTGAGCATATGATATTACAAGTTTGATTCGTAGGCAAAATGCATGCTGAGAGCAGCTTTCTGCTTCATTCCTGTGTTAGTAACTGAGAGATCGAAAACACTTCAATCACCAGATGGACTGGGTTTTCCAAAAGTTATAATTCTCATGAACTTCATGAAGCTTAGAGTTTATATTTGAATATCCTACTCTTGGATTATAGTTGTCTGTATTTATTTGTTTAAGTATGCGGTACAGCATGTACTATTTTGATGTACTATTTTTGATGATCACTGTATTGTTCCACTTCCTTAAAATAAATAAAATAAAAATAGACTAATACTTAGCAGCATGCTAAGTGGTGAAAGGTTGATGCTAATTAAATAGGGTTGTCAAAGTGCATGTATGAAGAATTACAGATCGTGCAAAACCTTTGTAAATGCTTCAGCTACCCCTGCCTTTAGACTGCCCAAACTTTGTGAAAATATAAAGTTTTTCAGTGCATTTAAAAAAAAAAAAAACACCAACAAAAAACCAACCAAAACACAACAAAAAAGTGTTCCTTATTTTGTATTGGCACTACTTGGGCCCCTCATTTGTACGTGTATAAATTGGGCAGCAAGAGGAGAGGTGGAGATGGAAATACAGAACTGTTGCTAAATTGGTACCTTTCAGTTCCTTTGTTCAGCATAAGAGTTACTTTAACCACAGTAAAATAGATGTGGTTTTTAAAGAAGCCTCCATATAAAATAACTAAAAAAAGTATCAACGGTTGACTAATGCTTAATTTACTACCTTTTCATGGAAAAAAAATACTGCCTTTTTTTTTCTTCCTTCAAACTATTTTTGTTCCAAAGTATCTGAAACTCTCCTATCAGTGACATTGCTGTTTCTGTAAACACTGTCCATAGGCTGGCTCCGGGACTCTGTTTGTTCAGAGCATGAGTGGGGAGACTCCCTTCCAACGGAGGAAATGGGCCGATGCGTTAAGCTCTCGCTGGAGATTGTTCACATCCACAGAAGCTATATCCTCTGCAGGAAAACAGAGCTTGGATTCGTGCCATGGCGTGTCCGTGATGTTAACGAGTGGGAGAAGCTGTGTGTTCCTTGCCTGCTTCAGCAGTAATCTGCTAATTCAGGGAAGGAGTGAGGAAAACAAAGTGGAGTTTGATGAAATTTAAATGTGACACTTAATCCTGTTAGCACACAGAGGGAAAAGCTTTGTGTTGCATGGAGGGGAGGGAGAGGAGCTATTGAATTTACCTGAAATCTATACATCAGGAAGAACCAGATCAACTAGGATCTGGATCCATGCCTTGTTTCAAATACATCTTTGCCAAACAGAAACCTCAGCTGAGTTTCTGTAAAACTGAAGCCCTGCTTGTTTTCATCCCGGAGCAACTGTTGTTTAATACAGATGAGCAACTTGATCTTCTTGGATTGCTCACATACCATAGTGATGAGCCTCACTGAAATACTAATAAAGAAGTTTTAAGTTTACTGCCTATTTAGGAGAAAATAAAGTATGTTCAGGTGAGTTTTGTTACTATCTTTATGTTCAAGTGGTGAGTTTTAAATCCTTTTTTCAGTTTCAGGGTTGCTGCTTCAAGTAATACCTATTACTGCTCTCAATATTTTCTTTGGTGTTGCTAATTTAGCTGCCTGAGCCTAAAATGGGTTAAATGACTTTATAAGTTGTTAGTCAGATGTTCAATGTTACTGCAGCACGTGGTGGTGCTGAGCACCGTGGTTTCTGTGAGAGCCCTGATGTAGTTCTGGATTACAACAGGTTGATGCACTGGAGGGAGCATGGGGCAAGGCAGCACTGGTGGGGCTGGTAAGCCAGTAACACCAGTTCGTTGCTTAAATGTTTTTTGTAGCAGGAGAGGAGGAAGGAGGACTGTGAGGGAGGCTATGGAGTTGGAAATTGTATTTCTGTTAAGATGCAAACGTAGAGGAAAGCACAAATGAGGCTTAATAGAAACTGTAACGTTGGGGGGCAGAGGCTGACATCGTGTGCTAAACCATCTTCTCTACCTCCAGTTAATAGGGGGGAAAGATGATTGTAGACCTTGATAGACCTAAACCATGACAGTAGCTACTCTTTGATTCAGCTGAGATGGGGTAGCCATAAGAGTATGTAAAGGGATGACTTCTTAAACTATTCTTTCTGGCAGTAGTTTTCTGAATGTGTTACAGTTCCAGCAAGATTTTTGCCTTTCCTTCATTGGAGAACATTGTGTAAAAGTGAACCTGGAAGAGGAAGAATCACTGGATGGGACACGAATGTAAGGATCAGTTGAAAGGGCTGCAATTTAGATTTTATGCATAAAGAATCTGCAAGACTGGGTGTTTGGCTGGGTCTGTGGAGTTGGAAGTATTAATGATGTGTTTGAGTTGGCAGGCGTATTTTTCTTGAAGTGATGGAGAGATGAAGAAAGATTTCATATGTATCATTGGACATAGATTTGGAGTAGAGGCAGTTTTCCGGACCATGTTCACAAAGGTGGCAATTTTTTTAAAAATTGCAAAGTAGATCTCCCAGAGACTGGATGTCCAGAAGAGCTTTTCAGGCTCTCCACTTTAAAAACAAATGGAGGATCTTCTGATGGGGGGGGGGGGGGGGGGAGAAAAAAAAAAAGTAGCTGAATAAGAGAGCTAGGTCTGGACTGTCACAGAAAAGATGATTGACAACTCAAAATGCATGGGGATGGAATCGTGTAAATATCTTTGGACTTTGGCAAGAACGCTGTTAGCTAAATTAACCTGAAGAAGGTCTAGGATGGAAATACAAAAGTGAAACTTGAGGCAACTCCTGTGCTTAGAGATTAAATGAAAATCTGGGTAGTGAATGAAGAGGTGAGGAGATTGAAGGATCTAAGATGGGGAAAATAGCTAAAGGATGGAAATTCCCTAATAATGCATACTTTTCCATAAAACTTATTTGTAAATCCTTAAAAAAGGGATATAGTTAAAAACAAATGAACCAACAAAACTATCTTAACATGGTTATAGTAACCATAACCGTTAGCAATAGGAAATGCTTCCTGCATTGCTTAATTCTTGCTCTGTGAATTTAATAGCACTCTTAAACCAACAGCGGCAAGAAAAACTGACTGTACAAGTCTTTCAAGCATTGTTCCAAACCTCATTCCTACTTGTCCACGTAAAAATGACAACATTTTAGGTTGGCACTTGCCCTTTCTTAAAAGCATCTTTACCTAGAACTTTTTTCAGTAGAGGAAAAAAGATGCATCTGCCATACTCCATCTGCTCAGTCATGCAAATATTGCCTTGTAACTACTGAAATGCCGGCCTCTATCAAAAGTCTCACAGCTTGAATGCCATTTGCTGCAGTTCATTCAGCAGCAGAGCTGCCTGGTGAGTGTAGAGGAAATGTTAGAGGCTAGCTGAACATAGTTTAGGTAATTTAGAGAAGGACGCAAAAACCCCTTTGATGCTCAAGGGTGAACTTTTAATTTAAAGATTTTTAGGAAATGTAGTTGCGCTAAATAGTAACTGACTATAAGCTCCTTTCTACTCGAATTTTGCTGCTGATGTGAAATCTTAAGTAACTTTTAAGTGCAGCTTTGCAGTTTTGCTCCTGCAGAAGCTGAAATTCTTCTTTACCTTCTTAAAGAAGTTAGGTTTCCTGGGGAAAAGGGGCCAGCTATTCTATTATTCTGGCATAGTGTGCAAGCTGGCTGTTGAGTCATGTACTCTTGATGCTAGTAATGTTCTTGAGATTTCCTGAAGAGAGAGTGACTGGAATAGTACTTGTCACTTGGGCATATCGAACTCGGACTGAGCAAATGGCACGTGTAAAACTGAGGCACTTGGGGTTGGTTTTTGCATGTTTTGAATGTGCAAAAAGGGGGGGGAAAATGACTTGCAGAAAAGCTGTTGTAGAAACAAGTGTTTACGTGTAGAGAATTTGAGGGAGAGAAGTTAACAGAGAGAAACTATGAGCCTCAAGGGTCTTTGTTACAATTAGAGCCAACACTCATGAATTAAAAATTCCAGTTTAGAAAGTGCACATAAATTACCTCTTGTTTTAACCTGACAAAGACTTGCAGTTGTATGGAACAAAATAGGAATTGTGCAAAGGTTTCCTGATGAAACTGAAAAGCAAGGTGAAACATGCTTGTAGGTTTTATATTTAATTAAGCACTTAGTCAGGTTTGCAACAAAACTTGCCTTCCCTCTTGAGTCCATGATCAGACTCCTCCAAGAGAAACTTCTGAGACTACGTAGTTCACCTGAATTAGAGGGAGGTTCTAGGGCTTAGTTTAGATACGAAATTAGAGGCGCTCTTCCTTTGGACATAATTTTGATACCATGTTCAGTGGTTTGGGGGTTTCCTGTGAAACGATTACTTCAGATTCATTTTTTGCAGGTGCTGCTGCTCAACTACTAGGTAGTTTGTACTCCATCTCCCCTTCAGAATTATATGAGGTAAATCTTCTAGGATGCTGTCTGCCTCTCTGCTTTTTATTTCTCTTTTCCATTTTAATATCCAGCTTGTCCAGCATCTATATTAAGAACGCATAAATGGTCCAAAAAAGCCTCTATTTATCTATGTTTTTGCTGCTCTACCAATTTTACTCAACTTGAGATATGAAACAATGCAAAGGAAATCTAAGAGTGTGGTAGGCTTAAAACTTAAGTTGAAACCTCGGAGCTGTGCTAAAACCACCCTATAAGGCATGACAGAGATGTTTCAGTAAATTCTCTTCCTAGCCATCAGCCTAAAAAGTTCATTTTCTGTTTACGTGTTTTTAACTTAAAGTTTCCTTTAATTATATCATTTTCAAAGTTCTTTACATTGGACTGTAAGAATATATGTGCACTGCGTTGACTGCATTTGGTAAGAAAATTGAAGAGGTTTTTGTAAGGTCGTGCAATAAACCAGTATTAAAACCATAAACCTGGTTTCTTATATTACTCTTGTACCCAAGAAATGAATTAAAAACAAAGTTCTCCTAATGTAAAATTCCATAGGTCAGTGTATGTTTGTTGCTTTGCTTACCTGCATATTTCTCGCAAAATAGCAATCAGGATGTCACCAACATCCAGTGGTTCTATGCCAAGCAAAAATGACATTAGTTAGATTCCTTAATCACTTGACAATTATTTTCTTGGTTTCTACAAATTCTGGTGTTCTCTTAATACATGTTTTTGCTTTAGAGTAACACTTGTTGATTGTGGTAGGACAGAAAGCTCAATCTATAAACTAGCAAAGCTGAAAAGTCTTGCTAAGACTAAATAATATAGGTTATGTTTGGGATGGGGGAGTGGTGTCATTCCTTTTTTTGATTGTTTTTAGTCTATGCACTGATGGTCTAAAGTAAGTCATGCCCTTTATTTAAGTAGCCTGTGAAACTTTTCTAGTTAATAGCTTTAGTAGCAAACTGTAACTGAATTTGGATGTTGAGCAGCAAAAATGTTTTTGTGCCATGTCTGTCTTGCTGAAAGTAATTTCTACCATCGAGAAATTGTAAATTTTTATATTTATTTGTGTGAAGAAATGAGATAAATGCTGCTGTTCGAATTTTCTAAGTAAAATCACCTCAGCTGGAGATGCTCTGGAGACACTTTCCTTACAACTCTTGTCAAAAATCAAAGAGACGGGGAGAAGGTGGAGGGACAGATCCTCTGCTGTAGCACAAGGACAGTCATGCTAATGCTTGTTTTGCAGAAATGCTGTATTTGGCTTAGCAACCTTCTTGCTAAATATTCCCCAACACTTTGCAGCATAATCTAAGGAGACTAAAGCTATTTAGGAACAGAGGGAATATGAACGTGTGGGGCAAAGACACATGCGATAGCTAGAGAGTCTGATGAGCGTGAGGAAGGAGGGCATTGAACCTTAATTAGAGATTATTTAATATCAAGCTGGCTCTTGATGTCCTGCAGCAGTAGAAACTGATGCCTATTCTTACGGCTTTGTATTTCATTTTTTTGCATGTTGGTAACATGCAAATGGATCATGTGGCAGGCCCCAGGGGCTGCTTCTCCCTATGAAAGTGAGACTTTCTATTTTGTGTGACACTTTCCATTCAGGACTGATGGCAGGGCTGGATTTGTGTACCCGGACAGTTGGGGGGGTGTTAAATAAATATACTTACCAGCCTGGAGTGGAGGGTTGAACTAGCAATTCTCTAGGCTGTACTGACATCTGGTGGCAGTTTATATATTTTGTAGTATTCAAAATGTTTTTCATTCAAAGACCGGGCAATTACCTTTCTACAGTCTGCTTGCTTTTGGATTTTGGGCTGTTCCACTGTATTTTGTGGCTTCTATGTGGTGGCTGTTCTTCTCCCACTATCTTGCTTCTGACTCCTGGGGGGAAAAAAGTTTTAAATTGCTGAAACTTATGTTTCTTAGCTAGTTTAAAAATGTACTAAGGACTTTAATTTCAGATTTTTTTTTTTAATTCTGTGTGTGTCTTATAGCAGTTACATGGGAAAGGAAACATTTTTATTATTTTATGTTTTTTCCCGTCCCTTCAAAGAGCTGCAAGGCTTATGAAGGAAATGAATGGGATAGTTTTCTTTCTTTGAAGCCGACGGCACATGCAGTTGCTAAAGCAGAGCCCTGAGATCCACCTCCATTTTTAGGTCTTCCCCATCAGACAGAGACCCTGGGGTTCCTCCTTACATAGCCAGATATATCAGTGCATGTATCCAAAATGTAACACAGAATGATCAGGACAGGAGAAAACATAGAATTCATTGGCATAGGCTTGAAGTAATCTTAACTATGCCAGGGTTTTTGGAGAAAGTCGATAACAAATCATTGTTACCAGGACCAGAAATTGTTCACTGAAGCTGTGCCCCCTTCCAGGAGCAGGCAGGTGAGAAGAAAAACTTGGCAATTTTGAGGGAAATGCTGCTTCGTGTAGTGGGAAAACAGCAGAAGTGAGAGGATTGTGGTCTTCACAGCTACCATGTAAGGATGGAGACATATGAAGGGGGACCCACCAGACTCTAGCTAAACTCTAAGAATGCCTACCACTTTGCCTGCTCCTTCCCAAGTCCAAATCTCAATTCTTACTTCAAATTGACATGGCTGTTGAACTTTAGATGTTGCTTTTTGAGGGGTGGCAGGTCAGTGAAAGAGGTAATTTGGGATATATCTCCAAACGTAAAGACCACACAGTCTTTACTCCAGGAGTCTACCTGGCAAGGAAGGAAGAGTTTTAAATACCTTGAAGTCTTCCCTGGGCCTGCTGTTTTTTAAGCTGTGTGTGTCCAGGAGAGGGATACAGCACAAGTATTTTGCCCCTCAGGTGGGTCACTGCAGGTGGATCAGTTAGCCTCTTTGTAGGCAGATTAGCCTTCCCTGTGTGCATTATACATGAATTTTGAGGAAGGTTTTGGAGACTGTTTTGAACTTTTTTCATTTGTAAAAAGCAGTATAAGAGGGCTTACCATGTAAATAGTGCCTCATTAGTTTTGCTAATGCCATAATATCCATAATGTTCAGTGATACTTTCCCCCATTTTAATGGCGTGTCTGATCAGAGGTAGCAGAAAGATGAGCTTTTTCAGAGGGCTACAAGTACATGAAAAGTAGCAGGATATCAGCTAATCTGACAAGGTTATAAAAGTGTTATACCTCACACTATATATAATTTTCTCCCTGTTTACAATATAATAAAATAAAGTTTCTTTATTTTCCAGTCATCTACTGTTGGGTGATATAATTGAGTGGTTCTTGATTACAACAAATATTCTATAAAGTGAGCAGTGAGTAATTTGTGTATGTTGGCACCCAACTTCTTGTCATCATAAGAAATCAAATATCTGACTTGCTAAAAAGGGAAGAGAATAGGTTTTCTTTTCAGTCCTTCCCTTTGGTGCTTCGTTGTGAAATGAAAAATGAATGACTGCAGTCTCTTTATCGTGTGGCCTGTATCGTGCAATTCAGGATCTTTTCCTTCCAGATGACGGCAGGGCAGTGCTTCAGTTGGGTTTTGGGGTTGTTGGTTTTTGTTGTTGCGATACATTCTTTTAGCAGCTGCTTCCTTCATTCCTTCCTTCCTCTGTATTATAGTTTATCCTTACTGTTGTGATAGCTTTGCTGAGACCATGATCACCCATGTGGCTATCTGTACAGGTAGCGACTTCCATTAACTCCCTCAGCTGCAGAATTTTAGCCTAGCTTTGTGCAGGACTTGCTGGCAAATCACCAGCTTTATTTCTTCTCAGACACTATAGAAGAACATGCTTTGCAATGAAAGCTGGTGGGTTTGGTTGGGTTTTTTTTTCTGGTATCTGAGTACCTAGACATAGATGAGGAACTGTGTCTAGCAAGTGGTAGGCATCTATTTTGGCCCTACCAAGGGATGTGATGTATGTAACTTCCCCAAGTATCTCACCTTAGAAGCATCATTCAGACTTTGTAAATATTGGTTAAAATAAAATAGTCACCTGAATTGATTTGGAAGTCAAAGGCAGTCAATAGAGAAGTAGTAGAAACATACTGGACCTGTGCTTAATGTAATCATTTCATTGCTGTCATGTTCTCCTGTCACTTGTTTTGAATGTAGGCCCTTCAGAATAAGAATTACTGTGTTGAGTATAAATGCAATTCTTACCAGAAGATTTCCTTAAATTGTTTGAAGTTGTTATGACTGTCTGGTGGGAAGCATATCTGAAATATATATGCAAAACTGACTTTTAAAGTCCTAAATCACTGGTATCATTCATTTAAATGCTGACACCGAAGAACATATAGTAAGTCTCAGAAGTGTTTGGGATTCCATAATAGTATGAGACAATAATACATTGCTTAGTTTTTATTCTGATTTTTCTTGTTCTGAATTTCTGGATTGTTTGTCCTTCATCTGAGTATTTCCTTGTCACTGCATCATTTGCCTTGACAAGTTTTCTTCGTGTGTATGCTGACAGTATGTTGCCTGTTATTGCACTGGCTCTCATAAATTGTCTTAGATATGAGGCCAACAGCTCCAATAGTTCATTGGCTTATTTTGAAAGCGGAATTCTTTGTTGCTATTGAAAAAAGCCAAAGCAGACATTTTGGGGTTTTTCCTGCTACTTTCTTTTTAGCAAATACAATATCCATGCTCTCTGAATTTACATAGTTTGGGGTTTTTTTTGCCTTAGGGACATACTGGATTATTGGGGGGAGGTAATTTTTTTGTTTGCATTTAGTTTCCATGTATTAAACTTGGGAAAACTGTTTTAATGTTAGAGGGCCTAACATAGGTTAACATTTTCAAAGTCAACTGTCTGATTTGAAGCCCTGAAGTTTGACTTGTACAGGGAAAATAAAATAATAGTAAATAGAAGTTCTAACCAACAGTAGTAAAAGATGCAAATCAAGATGATATCATGATTGATCACTTGAGTATAAAAAAAACTTCATCATAGCCCTTAAAGGATCAAAGTAGGATCTGTTAACAATAGAAATATCAGACGCCTGTCTGCCAAAGGTTGAGAATACTGTGGTAAATTCAGTCAGCGACTATCACAATATTATTTTTCTGCTCTCTCTTGTAAAGGGTTGAAGTGCCTTCTGCAAATCATACTTAATCTCGAAAACATTGAATGAGAAATACAAGGTCTCTACCAGCTGTTCACATGGGACTTTGAAGCTGGCCATGGCTCCAGCAGGGGCTGGGAGTAGGTGACCTCCTGAGATGTGTTCACACCTGGATTATTCTGAGATTTACTCCTTTTTCTTGCTCTGAGGGTGCAGCTCCGTGATTTTCTTTCTGCACTTTATGCTTTTGTTTCTGCTGCTGAATTCATTGTTGAGCCAACACCAGGCTATTCTGTTTCTTGCAGGGTTACCTGTCACTCTACTGGCTTGGCTGCTTGATTAAAGGACAGGGATTTCCCTCTTCCACTGTGTGTCTTAGAGAGATCCAACCCATGGCCCCAGTCAACATGTAAAATTGGTGGAGTTTTTTTAGGAGAAATGCATCTTCTGAGCACAGAACTAGCGTAAGTTGTTTAGCTGCTGACCAGAAAGCTGATTTATTCAGGGCAGACAGCTTGAGAAGAAAACCTTTTCATTCTTCCAATTTTTGCCTCCTTTGCCCTTGCAGTTCATATTATTTTGCAGCAGACTGTAAGGTGAAGGTGATCTGTATCTTCAGATTTAATCCAACTTTTCAGGCTCCTGCAAATCTCGAGGCCTTCTTATGAATGGTAAAGTGGGACATACTATTACATAGTCCCCCTCTTTCCCTCTCCTGCTGCTGTCTTGACCAAAGGGATTCCCACCGGGGATTTTTGTGACTGCAAGAACTGGGCTTTTAGATATGTGGCCTGATTTTTCAGAAGTAGTGGAATGAGATGCAGGTAATGGTAGAGGAGAAAATTGTACAGTTACTTTGGTCCAACTGAAACGTACTTTATGCCCGAAGTTCATATAATGGTGAGAACAGTACCAGTACTGGGGCAACCCTTCTATGGGTTAAGCTCTCCGATAACGCTCCTCTGCCTTTTCAATAGCAAATTAACTTTTCTTAAAGTAGGTTGCTGTGATTCTCTAAGACGATTCAGGTCCCCAGTCACTTGCACATGTTTTTTTGCACATACATTGTTTTTTAAAGTAGAAACTATTAATAATCTTGTCCCAAAGTGTTTCTTGTACTAAAACCTGTTTAACTGGAACTTTTTCTCTTCTGAGGATTTTGGCTTTTGTTCTTCATGAGAAAACCTTTTTGTTATTTATGATTAGATTCTCATTTTTTATTTTGTTTTTTTCCTTTTCCCTTAGAGGTGATATATTTAAGGAAACTGAATACTTAATCTGTTTCTGAGAGGAAAATATAATCTCAAACATACCTAGAATGCTTTTAAGTCATCTCTTGTTGTATAACTGAACTCTTAAATTTACTAAGCTGTGTCTTTAAAAGTATCCTTTCCCTCACAGTATTCAAAGGTGTCCCAGAACCATCATTCCTTTGATAATTAAAAATAAGCCAGATATTGTAGGCATTCCTCTAAGCCAGCACTCTAGAATATTGCTTTTAAATTGTGTTAAAAGCTTCCAGTCCTTTGGAAAAATTACATGACGGCTTTTACTTGTGGAATGCAAATACAATTTTTCTGCTTGACTGTTCGTTTGTTAGTGTATTTATGGGCACTCATTAAAATGGTGAATCCTCTCTTTTCTGCAGGCACAACTTCAAGACGTTCACGAGTACTTTGGAGTGAACTGACAGGAAGCCTTGCAATACCACGGTGGCAATAACAGTGGCTGTCCTCTGGAGATGCTGAAGCTCAGCTTTATTTTGAACTTCTTTTCTACACCTCCCAACTTGTGCACAAAGGACTTAACATTGATTGGGATTCACATGGTATAAGATAGTCATGGGTATGGTTTTTTTTTTTTTCCTTTACTTGACATCTGCATGTTTCCGGCCATCAGTGATGAGGTCTGCTGACACTTGGTCTGTTTTCGAGAGCTCTGAGTGACAGGTACTGTAAACATCCTACACTCTCAGCTGTGGAAACTAATAAAGCTGGGAGAAGGCTGTTTACTCTCCCTGCCTTGGAAATCGTCCGGAGGACAAGGATGGAATATTGTGATCTCTGTGTTGATTGTATTTCTGACAACCTGTATTTCATATTTTACGTTATGGTGTCAGAAAATAAACAGTAGCATTATATGAGGTAATCAGTGTCTCGTGTTCTGACCGAGGTCCGAAGGGCCTTACAATATGCTTTAGCTGCACTGCTGGCTTGAGAGAAACTTAAAGAGTAGCAATAATACATTACAATACTTTCATCCTTAAGCATCGATTAAAACAGACCTGTCGCATTGTTTGTTTATAGGTGGTGGTACTTACAAGTTACAGTGTAGACATCCTCAGGTTAACACATCAGTAGTGTATTTAATCAAAATCATCCTTAAATGTTTGGTTCTTGTTTTCTAAGATTCACTCAATTCTCGTTTCCTACCCAAAAGGGCTAGAAACAGAGGTCAGAAGGCAAAAAGGTTCTAGGGGACTTCAAATTTCAGTTTATTTTTTAAGAAATTCAGAGGTGTCAACACTGATTAACTCCATCTCTAAATTAACTGAATTAAAGATACAAAGGTTATGGAAAACCTTATGTTTTCCACTTGCTGTTCCCTGCCACTTGCCCCCCAGACTGTATTATTCTTTGTACTTTGTCTTGGCAATCTTCCTCTTCCTCCTTGTGTTTCTTTCATTCTATTTGCTGTTAGCCAAGTAGAGCTTCTCATTTTAAATACAGAATAAGCTGAAAAAAAAATTTTTCCTTTTAAATCTGTTATCCTGCTGGCATGAGGTCTAAATCCTCATGAAGTGTAGTTTTGCAGCTCTTCTTAAGCAGTGACTTTGGCAGAAAGAATATTGTTCCCCTCTTTTTTTTCTTATATGTGGGAGGGGACACCCTTTGTGCTCTTTTAAGAAATTTTTCATAATACAGTTGAATTCAAAGATCACCTTCTAGCTCTATTTGCAATAGCAAACATCTTCAGATCCTGCTGCTTCAGCTTTTTAGCAAAGGCATTTAAATATAAAATCTTTGAAATAAGGGCTGTTCTAAGAGTTTAAATATCAGGGTTCGGAAAGTGATGGGAGTGGGAAGACAACAGGAGAATAAAAAAAAGATCATGTAAGGATTTGAAGTAGTACTTCTACAAAATGGACAAAAGAATTCAGACTGTTAGGCAGAGCTAAAAAAAAAAAAGTCAGTTATTTGAAGCAATAATTATTTTTCAGGCTCTGGCTTGTCTTCCTTTTGGAAAAAGGAATTGGAGGGGAAGCCAGAGTCACAGGGCCCGTTAGAGAGCTGTAGCCAACGAGTAAGTTGATGAGCGAAAAGAAGGTTGAGGTCTGGCTGTGCAGTAACAAACACCAGCACTTCAGATTTACGGGGTTTTTTAACTCACGATTTGTGTAGTAATTTCTAAGAAAAGCAGAGTTAGCCTCCTAAAATGATCGGTTTAAGGAGATATTAGCTGTTCAGACTAGTCAAACGATAGAGGGTAGCATTTCCTAATACACATGGTTCCCTTGGCAGAGAGATATTTTTGAGGGTGATGGAGCAGACAGTTACATCCTCCACTGCATGACAATACTGATTGTAGGCTATGTTGTTGAGGAAAGACAACTTCGTGAAAGGAGATAACATCCTGAATTTGTGGGGTGTGGTTTTTTATATTATTCTTATTTAGATTTGCTTTAGGTTTGGAATCGTTATTTTGTGTCTATTGGAAAAACTTCTCTATATTTAGCATTACCTATTTATGCATTTAATAATGAAGTTCCAGCTTCAGTTTTGTCAGTGTAAGTTGGGACTGTTGGAGTCTTTCTCGTACATTCTTCCTTGGCCACGCTTTCTTGCCCTTTTACTTGTGCTGACAGTAATACTTGTTTAAACTGTGAGCTAATTCAGTGGCTTGACCCCACTGAAAACTAAATAAGCAAAACAGCTTTTATGTGGATCAGCTGAGTAATGGCTTACTCCACCACTGTGCTGTGGCCTAAAATGCTACTGAAAATGCTAATTCTTCAAATATGGCCACTTTTCTGAAGAGCTAGAACAGAGTTTATTCTAAATAGATTAAAATCCTAAAACAGTAAAATGGTGACATTACAGGATTTTGTATTTTATTTGATATTAAATTCTTCTGTTAATGCTGTTTGAACGCAATTGCAAGCATGGTGCTAAAATAAATTGAGATAAAATTGTTTAATTAAAATTTTTCATTTTTTGAACGCCATTCATGCTTCTCTTTGAAAGATTTGTTTGTGAAGTCTAATAACTAAATTGTGTTGGTAATAGGGAGCAACCAGTAATTTTGCTACCTCCATACCTTTAATTGTAAAAGTATCCTTTGATGTACTTGCACCATACTGAACACTGTATAAATTGCATTATTTCTAGATCACAGAGTGTTTTTTCCCCCCAGGTATCACTTGCCAAACCAAAGGCAAATGTTGTGTCCTTTTCTTTTGTTAATCTCAGACTTCAAAGAGTTTAAGATTCTTTCCAGTCTATCAATTAAATATAGAGCTTTCCCATTGTGAAAAAACATACAGGGCTGCTTCAAAAGCCTGTTGCCAGTAATGAGCTTTGGACTGGGTCCATGGAGAGGTAATCTGGATAGCTACCACAGCAAGTCATCTGTGGGAAATTGCTGACTGTAGGCATGGGCTTTTTTTTTTCTTGAAGGGTGTTTCTGCCAAGATGCAAAAGTGACTTGCTCCAAGTGATTTTTGGCACACCCGGGACAGTATCTTGCATGTTAAGCTCAACATGCTGCGTTGATTATGTTTTTATTTTTTTTTTTATGAGGAAGAGGAGGATAGTTCTTATTATCATGTTTCCTTATTTCTAAACTTAAGTTTAGGTATTGTAATTTTCTCCCTCTAAACTCTTAACACAGGTGAAGCAGAATTTCTTTTTCCTTTTTTTTTTAAAGGTACATTTTTGATTACATAGTCCTGCTAGGTAATTGCCTAACATCCAGTTTTGGTAATATAGGAAGTGATTGTGGGAGAAAAGAATATGTGGAAGTCCTTGGGCAGAGCTGTTGCATGCTTGGAGATTGCAACCTGACCTTGAGGTTTACAGGTGAAATACTAGAAAAACATAGTATTAAAAGTTTCAAAGAGCTGCTAGTGAGGGAAAGGAGAGGTGAAGGGGGAAGAGAGGTGACTGATTTGTCATCCAAAGGGGGAAAAAAATATACTGTTGATTTTAAGTGTAAAGACTTCCTTGATAGAATCATAGAATCATTTAGGTTGGAAAAGACCTTTAAGATCATCAAGTCCAACTGTTAACCTAACTGCCAAGTCCACCACTAAACCATGTCCCTAAGCACCACATCTACACATCTTTGAAATACCTCCAGGGATGGTGACTCAACCACTGCCCTGGGCAGCCTGTTCCAATGCTTGACAACCCTTTTGGTGAAGAAATTTTTTCCTAATATCCAATCTAAATCTCCCCTCACACAACTTGAGGCCATTTCCTCTCATCTTATCACTAGTTACTTGGGAGAACAGACTGACACCCACCTCACTACAACCTCCTTTCAGGTAGTTGTAGAGAGTGATAAGGTCTCCCCTCAGCCTCCTCTTCTCCAGACTAAACAACCCCAGTTCCCTCAGCCGTTCCTCACAGGACTTGTGCTCCAGGCCCTTCACCAGCTTCGCTGCTCTTTAGGGGCAACGTCTTTCTTGTAGTGAGGGGCCCAAAACTGAACACAGTATTTGAGGTGCAGCCTCACTGGTGCCGAGTACAGGGGGACAATCACTTCCCTACTCCTGCTATTTCTGATACAAGCCCAGATGCCATTGGCCTTCTTGGCCACCTGGGCACACTGCCGGCTCATGTTCAGCCGGCTGTCGACCAACAGCCCCAGGTCCTTCTCCTCTGGGCAGCTTTCCAGCCACTCTTCCCCAAGCCTGTAGCGTTGCATGGGGTAATGTTGATGATACAGTGAAAGAGAGCAGCAGTTGTCCTTGATGCTTATACAAAAGTCAAGTTCTTTTTTATGCAGTTAATCTCACTGTAACTGATTCTAATTCAGTGCAGGAGAATTTAAAGGTATATGACAAGCTATTCTACTTTGAAGACCTATATCTAAATTGAAGAAGATAAAAAAAGAGTCTGCTTTGAATGAAAGAGGAGAAGAAAAACACATTATGTGGACTTTAGTCATAACTGCCCCTGAAATGAGAGACAGGATTCTAGATTTGAATTTTCTCTGTGCTATGATTGAGATAAAAACATGTAAAAGCAACTGTCCTGCAAAATGCAAACAGGTGTGGAACATCTGCAATACAAATATGCATTCATATGGAAATGAAGATTTTTAAAGCTTAAAAATACGTTAACTTAAAATCTGAGCAAACTTTTTTTTTGTTTGATTCAGATTTTCTTCAAAATTAGGTTCTGTTTTTTAAAAACCGTTTTTTGTAAACTGGGTCTCACAGCACATTTAATTAAACAGAATGCAAAAGCTGAAGCTTCTTTTCTTCTGTGAAACTTCTGGTTCTTGTCAGCTTGGGCTCCATCCAAGACCTACTTAGCTACAGTTAGGCTTTTGTTTCCTTATTTTCAACCTTTGGTTTTAAGGATGTTAGTGTGAATTAAATGGAAATACGCTTTTGTAGCAACCACTTTATATAATAAGCAAACTTCAACTAAGCATTGCAGTCTATAACTACAAAGTACCTCAGAAGAGAAGCTGAGAGCTTGCTTATTTTAAATAGCGTAATATGATAGCTAAATTACACCTTATTTAACTCTCCAAAAGGGAGAGTAGAGTGAGGCTGTGTCGCGTAAGCCTTACGTTTGCAACACTGACTCCACTCCACAAGAGGATCCAGTTTTGTACCTCCTACAGTTAATAGGGGATTTCTGTTGCTGCCTTGGTCCTGTTACTAAGCTGTTAAAATAATACTGCAGAAAGATGGGCTCTAATCCTGGCTTTGGACAGATTCTCTGCGCTTCATTTTCTTCTGTGTGAAAGAAGATGACGCTTCCTGTGTAAATGTGGAACCCCTTGTTGTTTAGGAGTCTCTCACTTTGCAGTGAGAGATCACACCATCACAAGCTAGTTTGTCTCATTGCGTTCCGGTCTTTCACTATGATTTAGATTGCACTGCTCGGCTGTACCGCTGGGGAAGCGGAAGGGATGTGCTTATTACAAGACCTAATGCAGGGTTATCTTAAAGGCTGCTAAGAGCTCCTTCTTGTGCCTCTGTTGTGATGCCGTCCTCCCACGGCAGCCAAGCGGGCATACAGCAGGTTTTAAGTGTGTGCTTACAGGGCAGCCCACAGTTTTACAGTCATACCCAGGCAGCCAGCATATTGAGAGCTGCCTAGCTATGGCAGCACAGAAGTCAGCTCCAAGCCAGCCTCGCCCCACTTGCTGAGACCCTGGGTATATTCTTAGGCTACGAGAGGGTCCAGCTGACTCTGTTTCATTACTTAGTTCAGCAGAAATACACTGAGCATTGCCACCAACTAAGGACTTCTGGGCTTTGCATCATTTGAAGGCTGCCTTTCTCCAGTTGTTTCTGTATAGCCTAAAGCACCTGCTGGCTCAGGTGTTCTGAAAAAGCATTGCTAAAATAACTCAGCTCTGATGGGCAAGGATAGGTTGATGTTGACAAATGAAATAATCCAGGCTCTGTGAAATTCATGTTCTGTTCCTTGCCTATAAATAAATGGCTCTCTATAGCTGTGAACTTTGTAAATAGTTGAACTTTGTGCAACTTGCATGGCTTGCAAACAGTTTTGTAAGGACGTTAAGATGCCACTAGATTATGCTTAGTTCACAAAGTATAGATGAAATATACACAGTGGTAGATTTTTTTTTTTCTTAGCAGTGACCATACTGCATTGATATTAATGGAGCTGCTAATTAAGATCTTGCAGCTTGACTATGTGCAATTTAATGTGAGGTATTTAAAAGACGTGTAGATGTGGCACTTAGGGACATAGTTTAGTGGTGGACAGTGTAATATTTACGGTTGGACTTGATGATCTTAAAGGTCTTTTCTAACCTAAATGATTCAATGATTCTATGATTTTAATTGATGAAATACTACAATATGCTTTGTGCTGCCTGCATGGAAGAGCAGATCAAATCTAGATTGAAATAGATCATGTTTTATTGCCTTGGGGTAATGGTGCGTAGCATACAGCCTTTGAAATCAAAAGTGACAAAACCAGTTGTCTCTGTTGCCACTCAGAGTAGGTGTGTGTCACAGCGTATAGGTTTGCAAAAACAGGAGTGACCAAACTTGTCTGCGCTTCACTGAAAAGTCCTGACGCTCATGAAAAATCCCACAGCCACTCCTGTTCATGGCTAGAAGTCTGTCATGTTGACTTCTGAAGATCCTAGCCCTTCTGATGACCATTGCAGTGCCTCCCCTCCGACCCCAGGAAAGGGCTCTCCTTAGAGTATTTATCACCTACTTTCCCTGTTAAAAGTGAAAAGTGTCAGCTGCCTTTTGTGATCAGCCTTGCTGAAGTTTGCATGCTCTAAAAGTCTCAGCAAGTACCCAAACTGAGGGGTGCTTGGTGATACTACAGCTTGGGACACAAGCTCTACTGCTAACAAAGATCTATTTTCTAATACTTCCAGGGACAAACTTTATTCTGACAGTGTGTTTTCACCTATACTTAATGTTTTTCTCTCCTGCAGAGATGTGTGTGTGTTAGCCCAAATGCTCTTCAGTGAGGCTTTGCTGCTCTTTAGCTCGGAGATCTGGTTAGAGCTATGTGAACTCACTGTGTAGTATGGCTTGGTTAGGATAGGAAGGGAGCAGGACTGAAACTCGGAGGACAAAAGAAGTTCAATGGAAAATATCTGGTAAGATTTTTCTATGAACTGCTAAGCTTTTCCAAGGCGGGGAGAAGAAGGATCAAAAATGAAGAATATTAAAGACAAATTGATGTCTGAACTGTCAGTTCAGGAAACTCCAGAGACAAACCGAATGGAAAGTTTTCCCCTGAAGTCCCCATGAAATTTTTAAAGACAAATCTAAATGGAGAACAGCACGGATTTACGTCTTTGTCTACAGGAACGGAATAATTATTGGCAGCCAGAAAAGAAACTCCAGATTCTTGGCAGAAAAAGAAAGAGGTCCGGCTCAAAGACTTGAACTTAGTTGATTTAAGGTCTTTCAGGGGCAAATGTAAGATTTTTATATGTACAATAGAACAAATTTGTGGAAATGCGGAGGTGGGAAAATGAAAAATGTTGGTTAGGGCTTGAAAATATGTATACCTGTATTTGGTTTCTTTGAGTATTTTTGCAGGCTGGAATGATGTCTGAACATATGGCAAATGCATTGTTTACAGCAAGTAAGGTAATTGCCTATAAAGGAATATAGAAGTTCCTGCTTCAGATTGTGGTCTGTCACTTAATTTTAAAAGCAAGACTTATTTTGAGTATTTTAACAAAAATGCAATTTCTATTTCACATTTTAACCTGAAATGAGAGGAAAGGTAGTTGATGCTGTCATCATTGCCCAGTGTGAGCAGTTAGAAAAATATATGTGGATTTCAGGTGCGTAAAAGTTCACAATGATTTCTTGATTGCTGTGGGTGGTTTGGTCTGTTGTTTTTTTGGTTGGTGGTTTTTTTTTTTTTAGTAGATCATGCCGTTCTTCTGGTCTATTTGATGTTGCTGGAATCGTTAGGATGGTAGGCTGGTTTTACTCCCCTCCATTCCTTTCTCTGTAAGCTGTATTTGTATCTAGTGAACAGGGGGAAGTAAGAATTTTGCTTCAGTCCATTTGGGTCAAGGTTCCTACGCTGTGCAAAGATTTCTGGTGAGGCCTTCACAGGCTTTTTAATATTGCTCGTTTAGTACCATCCTCTAGTTCTGCGGGGATGTGAGAGAGTGAGTCACGGACACTGTATGCTCTGAGGCTTGTAAAGAGCAGGATCCTAGCAGGGGCAGTAGGCTGGACCTCTGTGTCCTTGGACCCTTCCCCTGCTACTGCCCTGCTGAACTTTCAAGAAACTTCACAGGCCTGTCCCGTTTCATTTCTCTTGAGATTAACCTGAAAGAAGGACAAATGCACATGGTTGTCACCAGTAGGGCTAGTTCACGTGGCTTAGCAGTGTAAGGTGTTTTTTAATGTCTGCTCTTCTGAAGAGAATTTGAACTGAGACACCAAAAGATAAGGGAAGGGGGAGAAAGCTTCACTTTTTCAAGCAGGAACAATGCTTTTTTTGTTACCTGGCTCCTGGGACTTGCCTACACACAGACTTGTTCTGAACAGCTCTCCCTGATGCTTCTGTGAATAGAACAGGAGCTTCCAAAAATAATTTGATTTTTAAATCATCCATTGCATTTGGAATGCATACCCTGCTTTAATAATAATAGACAATTTTTAGGCATAGACAAGTTCTTGACAATTTGTTGAAAACAAAACTTTTTTATGGAAATATTCTTTACTTTGAATGAACTTTTGAGAAAGGTGCTTGGATCCAGACTGTGACTTGTGCAAGAACAGTGAGGGCAAACCTGCAGCACAGACACTGGGACTCAAGAGGGATGCAGGAGACTGAAACACGCATCTCTCTTCTGCTCAATTAAAAAATGAAAGCAAGTTTTGAAATCTTGACAACTTTAACAAAACTGAAACAGTGCCCCAACCTGCATGTGTGCCCCCCAACTTCCTGTGTTCCCATATTTAGGCCAGCTTTACGCCACTGTTTGTTCATGGAAAAGACAGTTGTTTTATATTCTGAAGATCTTGACGTATAACCTGCTTGAGAGTGGCTTATTTTCCAAATTAAGTCATCTTAATCTCTCATTTCTTAAGTACAGAAGCATCCAGTTGTGTTTGGGATACAATTTTCTTGTGGGGAAGGGAGGTGGAGGAAAAAGAATCAATCAAGAGCTGATCATGCACAGAGAAGAAAGTAGAGGAGAATTTTTCAAAAGGCCAAAAGGTCCAGCTTAATCCCTGCTGATGCTGACAGTCCTGTGGAGATCAATATTCAGCAGACACGGCTATACCCTTCTGAGATTGTGCCTTGCCTTTCACAGGCAGCTCCTGCTCCATGTCCCTCTTGCTTGCCTGTCTGCTCCATGGAGCTTGCCTGATCCCACTAAGAGGAATTGAGTACCGACTCTCAGATGATCTGTCTCCCACATCTTGCATTTTGTAGCTAAGGGACTGAGAGAAACTGAGCTGAGAAGAAAGTAGCTGCCCTGTAAAGTTCAAGAGGGGCTAAAGTCGGTACGGTTGCCAGCAGAGAGAGACCTAGAAACAGGGCTGCAGAAAGGCTTAGCAGAAGCAACCTGAGGACGACTTGAGTAGAGAGGAGTCTTGGGAAACAAAGAGAAGAGCAAACCTGGGTAAGGACAGAGCTTGCTACTTAATGTAAAGCCTCAGCAGCTGATTTCACAGGAGAGGAGATGGCATGAAATCCTGCACAAGAGGGCATAAAATGCAAAAGGTGGGCAATGTGTGTGTATATAATCAAAAGGCAGCAAAATGTGAGACTGCTCTGCCAGTGTGGGCTCGTGAGAGAGAAACTGGAAGTACTGTACCAGGAGAGCACAGTGAACCTTTTTTGAAGATGGGACTTGATAGATCTTCAGCTTGAAACAGTCTTGTGTCCAGCTGGCAGAAACAGAACTTTTAATTGTCTGGAAGAGACCATCTATAGCTATTCTAAGTCCTATTGCATGGACTTCTCCCTTGGTGAAGGAAGGACTGGTCCTCTCACATCAGTCCAGTGACAACCAGCTATTGCTACCGCACAGTTTGGAGAGGGCAAGGTCATCTTGCAAAGAGCCTGGTCTGTGGTGTCATGTTCCTCTGAAAGGGTGTCCTGGTTTCGGCTGGGGTGGAGTTAAATTTCATCCTAGTGCTGTGTTTTGGATTTAGTATGAGAAAAATGTTGATAACACACTGATGTTTTTAATTGTTGCTAAGTACCCTGCTATCAAGGACTCTTCAGAGGCTGGGCGGGAGCATAGCCGGGACAGCTGGCCCAGCTGGCCAACGGGGTGTTCCATACCATATGACGTCATGCTCAGTATATAAATAAGAGGCGTGGTCCAGGAAGTAGCGATCGCTACTTGGTTATCGGTCAGCGCGGATGGTGAGCAATTGCATTGTGCATCACTCATTTTGTATATTCTATCATTATTCCTCCCCCTCCCCCTTCCTTTTCTGTTCTATTAAACTGTCTTTATCTCAACCCATGAGTTTTTCTCACTCTTACCCTTCCAATACTCTCCCTGTCCCACTGTGGAGGGGGGGGGAGGGGGGAGTGAGCAAGCAGCTGCATGGTGTTTGGCTGCCTGCCGGGTTAAACCATGACAAAGGGGAAGGCTTTTGCTCTGGTCACCCATAGCCAAAACCCCTGCACCATCAAAGGAAGATGCCAGGGACAGTAGGGAATACAGCCTGATTCTGAGAGGGAGAGTTAAGGCATCACAAAATTATCTTCTTAGGCATCCTGAACAAAAAGCAACACATAAAGCAGCCAGGGATTCAAATATGTTACCCAAACCACCTGCATCACATCAAGCTACTCTAAGAACTTGTCTTCTATCAACAAGCGATTTTGGAAGGTCTCCTTTAAATGTTGTCCTTCTCTGGAGGAGCATTTTGGAGGTAGCTCTGCAGTGTCCATAAGGTTCATCAAGTGCTGGGGTACAAAATGGGAGCTGCCTGAACTCCTGCTGGTCCCCGTGGTGGCTGGTGCGAGGGGACCAGAGGCAGGGCTGCGAGTAGAAAATAAGTTTGATAATGTGGATTTATGTTTGGGGATTTTTTTGTCGCTGGAGACTGTGGGGCTGACAGGCACGGGGGGCTGCCCCTGCTGCCTCCGAAACATTAAAAAATAATAATAATAAAACCGTCTTCAGCGCTGCTGCTGGTTTGTACAAACGAAATAGCAAATTTGCTATTCTCCCTTAGCACTCTATTCTCCGTCCAGCCAAAAAACAATCTAAAATCCCTACCCACAGAATTAAAAGAAATAAAATTATTTCCTCGGTCTTCTGCGGGGCCCGTTGGCTGGACTAACGCGGTACGAGGCTGTCGGGCCCGCCTGCCCCCCGGGCTGGCCTGGCCTGCTGCCACCCGGCCGCGCCGCCTTGCTTTGCCGAGGGACACGGCCTGCCGCTCAAACACATGAGATAACTGCCTCGGGGAGAAACTGGGAATAATTTGAGGTAATGATCTAGTAATAAAGGTCGAGTCTTAATGAGTGAGCACATAGCCTGACTTAGTAACTCCTGTTTTCTGACTGCCGTTTTCTGTTTTGGGTCAGGAAAAGCGATTTTTCTGCTTTAATTCAAGGTGAATGCTGCACTCTGCTTTGCCTCCCTGCTCGTTTAGGATTTAGGCAATAGATAGTTAAGGCAGTCTGAAATATTTTTGCAGCTAGCTAGTTCATGAATTATAGCAGATTTCGCCTATTTTTGGAAGGTTTTGAGGCAGAGATGTTTACAACAGCTTGCAGAAAGGACAGGACTTGCTTTTGTAAAATGTGCCAGCATCTGGGTACCTCAGTCTCACTGCCAGTCAGTCTGCAGGTTTCAGAAACATTATTGTATTTCTTTTTGCCTGTCATGTCCCCTGTTTTGGGGGTGGGGAGAGGTAAGACCTTCAACCTAGCGGAAGCACAAAACTCTTGTTAGCATTTTCAGACAGACCTCCAGCTCCAAGCTGCACAGTTGACAGAGGCCAGCTATGTTTGCATCTTGCTAGCTCTTTTCAATTTTTTTTGTCACCCCACGAGTACCTTCTTCTCTGTCCCACTATATTCTAGAGGAAATCTTTGAGGAAAGACAGCAAAGGACAAGATGATAACATTATACGATCTTAGATGGCTTTTTAAGGATGGTATGAGACTCCAAATCATTCCTTTGGTGCAGGAAAGGGAAGTCTTTCATTTGAAGACAGGCTGCAGACATCTCTAAACCCTGGAGCTTTGGGGGATAGTTTATTTCACGTTTTCATTTTGCTGAAATTTAAGGTAAATTTTTCTATCAAAATTTTGGTATATAATTAGGCAATAAAGTCAGTATGCTGGGGAGCTGTGGATGGCTTCACTTTCTACGGTTCTTACAAGAAAAGATCAGGAACAGGCAAGGCTTGTTAATTTGCATTACAAGAAAGCCCAGTGTACTGGCTTGTCTGTCACTGCAGTATTTCATCCGTATGCCAGGTTTTGTCTCTGCATCCAACTGAGTTGAGCAATGTGGCTGTGTTGATTTCTGTCTGCAACACAGGGGGTTTCACTGGACAGATATTACGTTATTCTAATCATCTTTATGACATGAACAGGAAAAAAAAAAAAGCCAATTCTGAGTTTGTGCCTGATGTCTGCTGACATACAACTTCTGTTGCAACCAGTGGGAAAGCATGGTTGATGCAGGCTTAGCACCCTGGTCTTATTGCATCTTAACAGCACAAGTACCGATTTTTTTTTTTTAATTGTAACTTGTGATTGTGCAAAGGTGTTAATTTGACTTTTTTTTAGTTGCTCTTTCAGGAGCTCCAAGCTTTTGCTCAGGATAAACAATCAAACTGTTCTGGCGAGTGGTGCACTTTAAGCCTTCGCACTGAGTATGGCCAGCTCTGCTGCCAAAATCTGTGAGCTTGAGACACTCGTAAGTAACAGGGTGGTTAAAAAGTCAGATTAACCTTGCACTATGTTGAGGCAACTATAGAATCAATAAAATGAGCATTCGCAACTCAGGAGTATCTGGAATTTCAAAATGCCTACTGTATCAACCCAGACACGACTTGGCAGTAATTGCTGTAGGATATCTAAATAAAGCAATGAGGTTTCTATTGTGGCAGCTGTTAGGAACGACTTTGCAATGCACATCAATTCCTCCAAGACCCAAATGGTCTTTTCCTTTTAAGGGGGAGTTGTGGGCATTCAAATCCTTGCAGACAAGTTACTGAGGCCCTAAATCAGCAAAAAACTTTTAAGCATATCCTTAAGCACTTTGTTGATGAAGGGGAGACGCTCTTAATTATCTGTGCTGTACAGGGAGCTGGGAGGCTCCTTGCGTATCTTTTAAAACACTTATATGCTAGCTGTGCCCTGAAATGCAGAGCCCGAGAAGCTGATGCCTTACCCTCTAGCTGCACTTGTCTTCTGTGAATGTGGTCACTAACCTTCGAGTAAATGGTGCCTTACATCTGACTCTTTGTGGGAATTTTGCCTATCCCAAGTGCTTATCAGTTTAGAAGAATAGGCATAATGCTGTATTCAGCTTTAACTGGAGCACTTTCGATAACTGCCCATTTTATCCAAATACTGCTAAGTGTGGGATTATTAAATAATCTGAAAGACAAATGGAGAATGAAGTCAGAAGGGGAACTGACTTTGTCTTTTATATGTTCGCATCTGTAGCATAACCAGGCATTGGTAGATACTTCAGCCCTAACAGCACAGCCAGCACTTTGGAGTTCTCTGCAGGAGGCAGAAAAAGAAAGAAAAGAAACCCCCCCATCCCCTCCCCAAAGCAGCAGGCAATTGCAGCTGTTCTCAAGGAGAAGGTTTGTGTCAGCAGATCTTACACAGCTATGCTCAGAAAGTTTGTGTCAGCAGCCATAAAAGCTGGCCTGTCAGCATTTCTGTTTTATTCCATACACAAAATGCATATTACTGAACAATTATGCCAAAGACAGGGAATATTTCTTGATAACGCAACTTGGAAGTAGTGTCTTCCTGTGGGAGCGATTCTCATCATGTGCCACAGAAATCTGTGTGGGTTTAGATGCAAATCCTTGTTGCTGGTACTTACTGTAAGATTGTGTTGGAAGCCAAGTCGTATGGTGTTGCAACCTGGCCACGGTAGTCTTGGCCTGAACCAAAGTCCATGGAAATTAGTCAATTCCTGCTAGTTCTAATGAGTTTCCAAGCATGCCCCAAAAAAGCATATTCTTATGAAGGAAGCTTGGTGATGCTTAGATTTTTGGCCTCCAAAGTCTTCAGAGAATACGTAAAATGCGCACTGATTTCAGTGTGCAGTTGGGATCTAGCTGTTACAAAAGGCAGAACAGAGAGCTGGGATGAATTTTTAATACAAACTGATTTACTGCTTTAATATATGTTTATTGCTTTACCTCAACCACCATATAACTGTGTTTTGGCTATCTCCATTAAGAAAGATATTTTTATTCCTCCTTTGACAGAGGTCACAGTTCATAACAAATATTTTATTAAATAACATAGATGGAGAAACAGAACTGGGGTTTAATTTCACTTTTTATTGAATGAGCCCTGCTTTTGCATCCTGTGAACAGGCAACAATTTGCTGCACAGTCTTCATCTCTGCTTACTGGCAAGCACAAGTTCTTTAAGAAACAAACAAAAAACCCAAGCAAAAAATCATGCTTGGATTAGTTAAGGAAGCAGGAGAAGAGGAGCATAAAATCCCCAGACACGCACTGTGGATTTGATCTCTGTCCATGTACAGGAGCTTGACTAATTAATTGCATGAGGCTCCAAGTCTGATTTCTGAAACTAATACAGACCTCTGTTTGGACACAGGGACTCTGGTCATCCAAATCAGCATAGAAATTGCTCTGATGCTGAGATCCAGCTTGCCCACTTGTAGGTTGTTACCAATCTGCTGCTGGAGGTTACCACTGCCAGCCACTCAGCCGGCACAGCAGATTTTATAAGGCTTCCTCTTTCAAGCAGCCTTCAGTGGTATTTACGACAGATCTGGATGCCTGTGCAAAGATAAGGCATTCCCAGAAGTGTGCTGCCAGGCCACTGGTGCCAGGGGGTTACCCTAACAAATTTAAAAAAAAAAAAGACACCCCCCACCCAAAAAAAAAAACCCCAACACCAACAACAAACAAACACCCCAAAAAAAACCAAAAAAACAACCCAAAAAACCCAAGCAATGCCAACAACAACAACAAAGTCTGTGCCAGCTGTGCTGCAGCAGGCATCTGACCACAGCTGAAGCCAGACTTAAAGGAGGACAGTGTCTACATAAGAGCTAACATCAATTTAACAAAATTATGCCAAAAGATGCAAGGTAGAAGAAATGTTTTCATGGAGTTTTGTCTTCCTTTCTCCTTTCCTTTCTCCTTTCCTTTCTCCTTCCCTTTCTCCTTCCCTTTCTCCTTCCCTTTCTCCTTCCCTTTCTCCTTCCCTTTCTCCTTCCCTTTCTCTTTTCCTTCTGTTCTCACTTAAACCTTCGCAACCTGAAATCAGGATACTCTCAGAAAAGAGGGAAAAAATCGAACAGTTATGTAAACAGTATTTTCTGTTTTTTCCATGGGCCTTCTAGTAGTATAGTATTCAGACAAAACCAGATACATTAATTTTTCCATGTCAGAAACAGTTTGGCATGCTTCAAAGCTCCGTGACTATTCTGTAGCTTAATGTATTTTTACTTTTTTTATGTATATAGGTTTTATTTCTTTCCAGCAAACGTGAACTGTTTTTTGTTTTCCTTCATAAGTCTGAGAATTTTTTCATTCATTTCAATGAGAAGTGCACAGGGCCTCTCACCCTGTTTTTTACAGGGCAGTACTGATCTCTTCTTACATTTTGGAGGGAGGTCAATGGATGTTGTAGCTTTGTCTAACCGGAGAAACCAAGCTTTTTTGCTTGCAGTTCATTCCAGGACATCTTTTTCAGCATTACTTATCCATAAATGCTAACCTGTTGGTGGAAGGGGGAAGGAGGGGGCAGTATACTCTTGTGGCAGATGTGTTGGGGAAGGGAATGACATTGCTTTTTGTGAGGTTAATAACAGAACAACAGATTTTCTTGTGTTGTTTTTATGAGAGAATGACCCAATTATTAATTTTCAGCCATATATGCAGGCACAGTCCTGTTCATCTCACAAAATGCACAGAAATACCCTGAGGACTTAACTGCAGATGTTTCTTATAAACTAAGGCATAATTCTTTAGAATATCATGCCATCTGATGATATACCTCCCCACCACCTCGGGACTGAGTTGATAGTCATGTCCAGTGTTTGTTTTCTCGAAACCTCCTCCTCAGTGGTACCCTAACACCTCTCATGTGCAGGATACTGTATTCCTTCTCTCATGCAGGTTCATAGAGTCCTGCACTGCCCAAGTACATTGGTAGGTACCAGAGTGTTTTCATTATCTTCCTCATCTGTCTGCATAACTTCCTGCAGATTATCTACAAGCCAAGATGTCCTCTCCATTGGTTAATGGTATCCATGAAGTGGGTGGAATTGGAGGAGAGAAGCTTCTGAGAGTTTCTAATCCTGTAATCTTTCAACAATTCAAATCGTTTTAGTGACTGTGAAAAGGTACAAGTGCCAACTCTTTCGTTTTTCTTTTCACTTTGAGAATCACATAGCAAAACCCAATAAATTAGGCCTGAAATGGCTGAAAAACACCTCTACTTGCCTAGGAGGAAGGAAAGGAAGGGGATCAATTGATGCACTTGAAAAGCAGTCACAAAGTTTCCTTTCTGTCCAGCCCACCATAGCGTCTTCAAAACCACTTTTTCCTGATAGCAGAGCTTAAACTGATTTTTTTTCAGCTTTAGCCCTTTACACTATTACAACTAATCCCCAGTGGAAATATTTTTCTTCCTTTCATTAATTTTTTCTGTGAATATTTATATAGTTATCTAGCTGTTTCCTTTAACTCTTCTCCCTTTAGGACAAATAAATTTAGTTCTTGTCATCTTACTTTCAAAGTTGTATTTTTAAATAATAAAGCAGTGTTAAATGTAGTTGAAAGCAGACAACATAATGCCTCTGAGATTTCACAATAATTTAGGCTTTTGGAGACAATAGTGTCCATTTTACTAAGACCAGTAATCCAATATTATGGATTAGTCCCTTGTCAGAAGTTTTTGAACATTTGAAATAATAACTGTCTTTTTAAAACAATTTACTTTTACTGGCATGTAAAAGCCTATTGTCAGACTTTACGTAAATTCTCCATCCTGTTTTAATACTAATTACAATGAGAACTTGAATGTTTAATTTTTAAACACTGAATTAATTTTTCCTTTTGCTTGTTAAAACACTGTGAAATAGCTTGGAAACTCTTGTGACATTTGACATGGGTCTTCATGGTGCCTGCTGGAAAGTGTTGCATGTTTCCCCACATCCTGCTCTGGCAATATTAATTCATTCTTTAGCAAGTGAGACTGGGAAGAAGTCCAGGTTTATCTGTCTTTTCCTGGGAGAACTGGAAGATCCAGGAGATTATGGGATTTAGAGATTCTGACTTCTAAAGCATTTGTTTGAATTGCTAGTAACTGAAAAGTTTAATATACTAAATATATCTGCAAAGCCTCTTACTTAGAATTTGTGTACCAAATGGTATCCTGCAGTAAGCTTTTTAGTGGGCACCCTCTCCTGGAAAAGTCATGCAGAAGTTAACAAAGATGTCATGGCTAGAATTTGACAGAAATTAGCTCTTAGCTCAATGACACTTCACTGCCTATTTGATTTGTTCACTATAATTTTTACACACATTGCTAAGTCATTACCTGGTAGTATGTATAGATCTTCTGATTAGCTCAGATTCATAGATACTCTGTTCAAATGAAAAGTGGAAATGATGAGGATTGGAGGTTTATCACTGCTTCCTCTCTAAGATCTTGACTACCACTGGTTAAAACTTCTGAGTGCACTTCAAGGCAGAGTTACTGAGATGACTGCACCAAGACTAAAAAATATTCTGAAGATGGATCTTTTTCATGGTTTGACCAATAATTTGAGCTTTGCAAACTCATGCCTTTGGCTCCAAGCACTGCATATTTTAAAGTAGGCTCATAATGAGTGATAGAAATTTACCTTTTCCAGGTGACACCCTAGACACATTGCCAATATACGTAGTTTAAATTTACTAAGCAAGTAAGCAATAAAATAAAGTCTACAGAGGTATATAAAACTAGGGTTGCCTGGATTTATTGCCAGTAGATACACGATGAGTATGATTAAGAGGCAGTTTATGCTGACTTTCTAATAACTCTCTGCTAAAATATGTATTTCAGGCAGTTCTGTCAGCTTTATTGTTACTTTCTAATTTTGGTCTAAAGATTTTTATCAGATGCGATTGTTCCCTTTGGGGATTATAGGATGCATAAATTTCTCAAGATGAGAGAGTTTCTGTGATTCATTTTTCTTGGGCTCTGTTGGTTAAGATGAAACTCCTTACCAGTAGTCTGTAGTGTTGTTTTTTACTCTGAATTCTTTTCTTAAATCTGCAGTTTGATTTAACATTACTTATAGCATAGAAAAAAGTTTCCTTTCTGTATGAGTGCAGGAGGTTGGTATACTGGTTTGAATAAAGGAAGCCTTATTCCTTTCATTGTTGGAAAGAAATTGGGTTTGAATTCCCATAATTTTGTTTGTATTACAATTGTGATCGTGCTGAAAGAAGGTAGAAAACTGAAGCCTTCCGTGAATACCTACTGCCCTAAAACTAAATGTATATTGTTTTATCTTCATTTTCAAGATGAAAGCGATGTAAGCCTTATGTCTTTAAAACAAATATTAAAACTATGTGCATCTTGCCCATGAGATAAATGTGGTTTGGTTGTCCCGCATAGGCACCTGCTGCTCTAGGCCTGTCTGGCTTCTTGCTTCTGGTCCAAAGGGGCAGTGGTATCTCATGACTGCAGCGTCACACCAGCCAGCCCTGTGTTGACGTAACTACACTGAAGACCACCTCTGATGTCTATAAAGTCTTTATAGAAGAAAAAAATAGAAGACTAAATTCTGCCATTTCTTGGAAACAGGTGGGTGAAAGCTGATACAGGTTTTAGTTTAATTTCTTGTAAAATGCTTTGACTTTCCAGTAACAGCCCAGAGAAGCAACAAGAATCTATGGGCTCAGTTCAGATCCCTAAGCACAGGTGTCCAGTTATTTACTAGATATCCTGCCAGGCCTCCAGCTGCTGCTCCAGAAGGCTGTGAGTTTCAGTTAAATCCCATGTCCTACCTATCAACCTTGTGTGGGTGTTCTGGTTGCAACAGTGTCTTTTGTGGGTCAAGCTGAATCAATCTCCAGGGTCTTCTGACTATGTCTGCCTTTGCTTTACAGGTAAGTCACACACCCAGCTCTCAGGTAGACATGGTTAGTTGTCCAGTGCTAGCCAAGATGCCCTCATGCCGTCCTCCTGGTTCCCAGCTACTGCTCCAAAAGGATGCCGGTCTCACAAAAGTCTCGTGTCATATCTGCCAGCCCTGCCTGGACATCTCAGATAGTCCAGTGTCTCAGTGGTATTATAGAATCATAGAATAGTTTGCATTGAAAGGGACCTTTAAAGGTCATCTAGTCCAATCCTGCTGCAATCAGCAGGGACATCTGCAACTAGATCAGGTTGCTCAGAGCCCCGTCCAACCTGATCTTGAGTGTTCGCAGGGATAGGGCATCTACCACCTCTCTGGGCAACCGGGTCCAGTGTCTCACCACCCTCGTTGTAAGAAATTTCTCCCTTCTATCTAGTCTAAATCACCCTCTTTTAGTTTAAAACCATTACCCTTTGTCCTACCGCTACAGACCCTACTAAAAAGTTTGTCCCCATCTTTCTTATAAGCCCCCTTTAAGTACTGAAAGGCTGCAATAAGGTCTCCCCGAAGCCTTCTCTTCTCCAGGCTGAACAACGCCAACTCTCTCAGCTTTTCTTCATAGGATAGGCGTTCCATCCCCCTGATCATTTTTGTGGTCCTCCTCTGGACCCACTCCAACAAGTCCATGTCTTTCTGGTGCTGAGGACTCCAGAGCTGGATGCAGTACTCCAGGTGGGGTCTCACCAGAGCAGAGTAGAGGGGCAGAATCACCTCCCTCGACCTGCTGGCCACGCTTCTTTTGATGCAGCCCAGGATACGGTTGGCCTTCTGGGCTGCGAGCACACGTTGCTGGCTCATGTCCAGCTTTTCATCCATCAGTACCCCCAAGTCCTTCTCGGCAGAGCTGCTCTCAATCCCTTCATCCCCCAGCCTGTATTGATACTGGGGGTTGCCCCCACCCAGGTGCAGGACCCTACACTTGGCCTTGTTGAACCTCCTGAGGTTCACATGGGCCCACTTCTCGAGCTTGTCCAGGTCCCTCTGGATGGCATCCCATCCCTCAGGCAAGTCAACCACACCACTCAGCTTGGTGTCATCTGCAAACTTGCTGAGGGTGCACTCAATCCCACTGTCTATGTCATTGATGAAGAGATTAAACGGTACTGGTCCCAATACGGATCCCTGCGGGGTCACTGATCTCCATCTGGACGTTGAGCCATTGACCACTACCCTCTGGATGCAAACATCCAACCAATTCCTCATCCACCGGACAGTCCACCCATCAAATCCATATCTCTCCAGTTTAGAGAGAAGGATGTTGTGGGGGACCGTGTCAAAGGCCTTACAGAGGTCCAGATAGATGACCTCTGTAGCTCTTTTCATGTCTGCTGATGTAGTCACTCCATCATAGAAGGTCACTAGGTTGGTCAGGCAGGACTTGCCCTTGGTGAAGCCATGCTGGCTGTCTCGAATCACCTCCTTGTCCTCCATGTGCCTTAGCATAGCTTCCAGGAGGATCTGCTCCATTATCTTTCCAGGCACAGAGGTGAGACTGACTGGCCTGTAGTTTCCCGGGTTCTCCTTTGTTTTCTTTTTAAAAATGGGCGTTATGTTTCCCCTTTTCCTGTCAATGGGAACTTAGCCTTACTGCCACAACTTCTCAAATACGATGGATCGTGGCTTAGCAACTTTAGCTGCCACTTCCCTCAGGCCCCGCGGATGGATCTCATCAGGTCCCATGGACTTGTGCACCTTCAGGTTTCTTAGATGGTCTCGAACCTGATCATCTTCTACAGTGGGCGGCTCTTCATTCTCCCAGTCCCTGCCTTTGCCTTCTGCGACTTGGGCAGTGAGGCTTGAGCAGTTGCCGGTGAAGACTGAGGCAAAAAAGTCATTGAGTACTTCAGCCATCTCCATATCCTGGGTAACCAGGTCTCCTGTTCCTTCCAGAGAGGGCCCTCATTTTCCCTGGTCTTCCTTTTATCCCTGATGTACCTATAGAAGCTTTTCTTGTTGCCCTTGATGTCCCTGGCCAGATTTAATTCTATCAGGGCTTTAGCTTTCCTAACCTGATCCCTGGCTGCTCGGATAATTTCTCTGTCTTCCTCCCAGGCTACCTGTCCTTGCTTCCTCCCTCTGTAGGCTTCCTTTTTGTGTTTGAGTTTGTCCAGGAGCTCCTTGTTCATCCACGCAGGCCTTCTGGCATTTTTGCCTGACTTCCTCTTTGTTGGGATGCATCGCTCTTGAGCTTGGAGGAGGTGGTCCTTGAATATTAACCAGCTTTCTTGGGCCCCTCTTCCCTCCAAGGCTTTATCCCATGGCACTCTACCAAGCAGATCCCTGAAGAGGCCAAAGTCTGCTCTCCTGAAGTCCAGGGTAGTGAGCTTGCTGTGTGCCCTCCTCGGTGCCCTAAGGATCTTGAACTCCACCATTTCATGGTCACTGCAGCCAAGGCTGCCCTTGAGCTTCACATTCCCCACCAGCCCCTCCTTGTTCATGAGAACAAAGTCCAGCATAGCACCTCTCCTTGTTGGCTCCTCTATCACTTGGAGAAGGAAGTTATCATTGATGCATTCCAGGAACCTCTTGGATTGCTCATGCCCTGCCGTGTTGTCCCTCCAACAGATACCGGGGTGGTTGAAGTCCCCCATGAGGACGAGGGCTTGTGAACATGAGGCTGCTTCTATCTGTCTGTAGAGGGCCTCATCCGTTTGGTCTTCCTGGTCGGGTGGCCTGTAGCGGACCCCCACCGTAATGTCACCTGTCCCTGCCCTCCCTTTAATCCTGACTCATAAGCTCTCCTCATCCATCCCCAGTACTAGACACTGTTTTATCTCGAAGTTGGTGTCAAAGCAGAGGGCTCTGCTCTATCTGTTACCAAACAGCCACTGCTGTCCTATTGTCCTTTTGGAGAAGAGATTCATAGGGACAAACTGGTAGCAGCCCATTCCACCTTCAGGAAATTGTAAGGGGCGGGATTCAGTTCACCTAACTTTAGAGACCAAACTCTTAGCTAGTCTACAGAGGGAGTCTAGATAATTAGCTTAGTGATATAAACACCTTGAAAGGGTTTTGTGCTGAGGAGGTGCCTGAGATGAATGAGACGATGGTGCCTGCTTCTTCCTTGTGACTGAAGAGGAAACCTAGATGACTAATTTGAACTGCAGCCTCGGAGTGTATGTCTACATGATATGCTGAAGAAACCATGATTAGACTGCAAGTGTGCACTAAGGCACAGCCAGGCATAGCTGTCCAGATAGCCCAGGAACTCAAGCGTCCAGGGTGCTTTGTCTGACGGTGTGTCAGGCACTGTGCTGCGGCAAGCATCTGGGGACTGTCTGTGAGACAGCAGTGTGGGGAAGGAGTGGAATGGGCCATGTTCATGGCCACTCAGGAGAGGACTCTTTCTGGGCAGCATAGGTATGGCTTTAAGACATTGCCATCAAAGATGTGAAGGCAGCTACGTGGGCATACCCAGGTCCAAATCATGGTGGATGCGCCCAGGCTGTTGCTGACTGGAGACGTGAAGGACTTGGGAAACTGTGCAGTACGTAAACTCTCCCTTATAACACCCACCATGCAGGCAGTGCTACAGCCCATTAACCTATCCCCACCCTGTTTCAAAAACACCAGGTAATGAGCTCGATGACTATGTGAAGCCATTTTATGTGAAATTCAATGTGGATTAATTGCCTAAATGTTTACCCAGTTTCTCAGGGGGGTTTATGGTACGTGCCAAGTTCCACATTGCTGCTGCTACGCTACAGTAGTACTTAGGCTCATGAGCCTTAAGGTTAATAGGAGCTTTTCTAGAAGGGTTGCACTAAGCCTGCAATATAGACATAGTTCCCTTACAAGGAACTACTTGTACCTCTTGAGAAATCCTCAGGGGCAAATGAAGACACCATTTCCTCTTTGTGGCAGCAGAAGTTCCCTGGGGAAAGTCCCGTGGTGCAGGCCCTGGGCTGTCTAACCAAGAGTACAAGGTTGTTGCCTATGAGTACGTGACGAACTTCATAGTTGTATGATGGTCTAAAAGCTGACTACATTTTTTGTTCTCTTTGTCATCTCCTTATCCTACTATATATCTGTCTGCACGTCTGTGTATATATATCTACATCTATCTATATATACACACACAGACATAGATACACACACACATACTGTAACAGGAAACGTGGGTGGCTGTTGTATTTTTGAAAGCTAAAACTAGGCTTTTGGTGTTAAAAATGGTGTACAGTGCCCAGAGCTGTGGTTCAGCTTTGCTTCCTCTCCCTGTTTGCTCGGTAACCATAGCTACTGCACTTTCCTTAGTGGGAGCAGATTTCTCAGAGATTCCTTCTTGTAGAATTACTGATGTAATTACTTTACAAATACCAGCAGAAAGCTTCTGCAATGGAAGTCCAGTCTCCTCTACTGGCTTCAGCCTGTTTCCTGGCCTAACTGCTCAGCCCATAAACAAAATCTGCCCCTGGTTTGCTCCATGCGCAGCTCTCCCTTCGCATACCTGTTCACTCCTTTACTGGTTTTGGTTGACAAGAGCACCTGTGACACCACCTGTTGTGAATCTAAAGAATATAACCAGTGGTCCTGGCTCCTGACGAGTATGTTGATGCTCAGCAGTAAAGCTTAAAAGATTGATTATCCTGAATTGTTTTCACTAGTTATTGGAGGTGCAAGTGTTAAAAAAGTACATGCCTCTTCACAAAAAGCATGCAAAGATTTCAGGTCTCCTGCAGAAGAGGCAAGCTAGCAGGGGAGAATAAATCATCACAGGCACTGTGGTACTGATGATTTGTATTCTTGTAGCACGTATTCCTTAGTCCTAAACAGCCACAAAATAAAAGTCATTCCCTTGACCCAAGTGATGGATAATCTTGGCGTAACAGAAGGAAAATAGCAGATGGATATAGATGTATGGTGGAATACAGTCAGCCTGGGTCAGGACGATGCCAGTCTTAGCTTAGCAACTGTCTAACTTCAGTTGAATTTCTGAGGCTTTATGACTTTGGATCGTTTCAATGGAGAGATACAACATAAACATGACTGTCATTGTGCTGTCATAAAAGAAAAGGAGGAACATTTTGTAACATTTCTAATAAGTAAGGAAAGGCTTTTTGTTTGGGTTTTTTTTGATACCTATTTGCAATGTGGTTTTTGTGTGAATAACTCTCTGCTGTAGTTGCCACAACCCACAACCAAACCAATGCACCACCATAAAAGTAAAAACTAGGCAATGATGCTTTTTGCTTTTTTGTCTTATAGAACATAGTTATCAAAAATGCTCTGGCTAGGTGAGAAGGATCCCGCTTGAGATTCATGCCTTAGTGTAGGTGTCTACAGCCTTGCTACTGCTGTATACTCCCATTTCAGTGAGAGTAGAGAGCCTCAGCTAACTAGCCATCATGTGTCTACTCTGCAATGAGGCACTGGTGAGGCCGCACCTCGAATACTGTGTTCAGTTTTGGGCCCCTCACTACAAGAAGGACATGGAGGTGTTGGAGCGTGTCCAGAGAAGGGCAACGAAGCTGGTGAAGGGTCTAGAGCACAAGTCCTGTGAGGAACGGCTGAGGGAACTGGGGTGGTTTAGCCTGGAGAAAAGGAGGCTCGGGGGAGACTTTATCACTCTCTACAACTACCTGAAATAAGGTTGTAGTGAGTGGGTGTCGGTCTCTTCTCCCAAGTAACAAGTGATAGGACGAAAGGAAATGGCCTCAAGTTACACCAGGGGAGGTTTAGATTGGACATTAGGAAAAATTTCTTCACTGAAAAGGTTGTCAAGCATTGGAACAGGTTGCCCAGGGAAGTGGTTGAGTCACCATCTCTGGAGGTATTTCAGAGGCCTGCAGACGTGGCATTTAGGGACATGGCATTTAGGAACATGGCTTAGTGGTGGACTTGGCAGTGTTAGGTTTACGGTTGGACTCGATGATCTTAAAGGTCTTTGCCAACCTAAATGATTCTATGATTCTATGAAATAATTTTCAGGTTTCCTGAGCTGTGTTGGGTAGGTTGTCATTGATTACAATAAACCTTGTTGGTTAGATTTCCCACTGACTGTTGTGGAGCTTGGAGACACAGCACAGAAGTAAACAGTTAAACACTTAACGTCTAAATTTCCAACCAGAGTCCCATCCTGTGCTGTCTCTTAAATTGTCCATGCAAAAGAGTCTGCCAACTGACATGTCCTCAGATGTCCTGCTTGGCCAACAGATGCTACTTTTAGGGTGTAAATCCAGCAGAAGCCCTGTGTCATATCTTGCTATACTGGATGTCTCTGATTCCCCTGAACATCTCAGATGTTACCAGACACCTGAGCTTGGGCAACTGAATCACACTCTCCCTGCTGTCTAACACAGAAGAAGTCTGCTCAGAGCCTGTGAGCATGGTGTCCATCTTCATTTGGGTAACCTCAAGTGTTGGTGTAAGAGCAGCAGCTGAAAGAACGGCTTCATAACTAGCTCTTGCCTAGTGTTGGAGGAATGCTGAGCCTAGATATATGCAGAGTTAACATCACACTAGGGACAAATAGTTCAATATGGGAGTGGAAGAAAGCTGATTTTCACTAGCTGGGCCAAGTAGGCAGAGATCCTACACAGCATGTTCTCAGTTAAATTCTTTAGGTTACCATGGCATTTACCACAATACCTTGTCAATGCTGTATTCTTGTTTTGAATGCCTTGTCATGCGTGTCACATCAGCTGAACACTGTCTTTGCACTTTGTACCCAGTGACTCAGCTTTGCAGGGAATAGGTACAGCAGGAGCTACCCATGAGGGGACAGTGGTGTCGGCATTTCACAGTAGCCTGTGCTGGTGTCAGCCTGGGTGCAAACCTTCTACCTTGGCAGCAAGCAAACCCACCTGTGGCTGGAGAAGCAAGGGTCAGTTCTGCTGCCAGACTCTGTGGTCTGTGCGCTCAGGGCAGGGCTCTGGTGCTGATGTGCACTTCATGTGTTGTAGGGGAATAGCATTGCACAAGCCAGGTGATGGCACCTCACGGACCTTTGCTGATGCCTGACAGGAACCTGAAGTAAACCCTGGGGCCAAGAAACCAAGTGATCTATCCCTGAGTCCTGCACCTTCTGCTTGCAGCCCACCAAAGTGAAGACACACCACTTTCTCAGTGTTACCCATCTCATCCACCCTCCCATGCTCTCTGTGTTCAATTTTCACATCACTTGGTTGCATTTTGTCTTAATTTAGAGCTACTTTTGCAGGTGAATGGTGCTGCTGTACTGCCATATGCTATATGACTGTCGCAGCAGTGCTTACATGAGCTGAGATCCCAAGTGAGTTACTCAAGCTCAGGGAAATAGCTTGCTATGGCTTTGTACAGGGGCACGGCACAATAAGTCCTTGATTGGGACCAGTGGATGTTAGTTTAATACAAGCAATAAGAGGCTGATTTACAAGGAGAATGGGAGGCATGCTGCTGTTATGAAAGGTAGGCATGAGGAAGGATGTAACTTTTTGTTCACAGCTGAAGCTGTATGATTTTCTCTAGATTGTTCTATTGCTTAGCTTTGCTAGCTGTCTCCATTCCTGAAGGGAGTAAATCCTTTCAATAGAAGAATTCTTGGTGATTTTAATGTATACCTCTTTTGCAAATGAATGGGAAGGGTTAGAGAATGAAGAAGCAGCATTGCATCAGTGTGTGAAACCATGTGTCATGGTTGTACCCCAGTCGGCAACTAAGCCCCACACAGCCGCTCGCTCACTCGCCCCCCAATGGGATGGGGGAGAGAATCAGAAGGGTAAAAGTGAGAAAATTCATGGGTTGAGATAAAGACAATTTAATAGGTAAAGCAAAAGCCGCGCACACAAGCAAAGCAAAACAAGGAATTCCTTCACTACTTCCCATCGGCAGGCAGGTGTTCAGTCATCTCCAGGAAAGCAGGGCTCCATCACACCTAATGGTTACTTGGGAAGACAAACACCATCACGCCGAACGTCCTCCCTTCCTTCTTCTTCCCCCAGCTTTATATGCTGAGCATGACGTCATATGGTATGGAATACCCCATTGGCCAGTTGGGTTAGCTGTCCTGGCTGTGCTCCCTCCCAGGATCTTGTGCACCTGGCCAAGCATGGGAAGCTGAAAAGTCCTTGACTAGTGTAAACACTACTTAGCAACAACTAAAACATCAGTGTGTTATCAACATTATTCTCATACTAAATCCAAAACACAGCACTATACCAACTACTAGGAAGAAAATTAACTCTATCCCAGCTGAAACCAGGACAATGTTATATGCAGAGATACACACAGAGGACCAGAATTGTCTGTGTTGTTTTGCTGCCATGCAGAGAAGCTGCAATTGTATTAATGTCTGATTTTATTTGACTGAAAGTGGAAATACAAGGATTGATTTTAAATTTCCGTTTTTAAAGAACATTGGTTATTAAGAGATGTATTGAATTGTGCCCCTTTAGTTTTGTATATAGTATGCAAAAATGAAAATGTTGTGGTTCCTTGTAGAACATTACATTTAGCCTTTCTGGTATTTTTATGCTATCTCAGAAAATTAGTGCAACAAAGTTTGAATTTTATAGGTGAATAGTTAAAGTCATCCTACAGATCTTTTTTCCTTAATACACCTATTTTACAGAGCAAAAAACTGATGAGATATTCTTGTTCCAATATACTTCAAAAAGGTTGTTTTTTTGTTTTTTTTTAAAGTAAAAGATATTTTGATCCTTTGGTAGCAGCTTTGCTAAAATTTTACTCAGAGTAGCCTTCTCAGGAAAACTCAATTTTAACCACATACTCAGATTGAACTATGAAGGGTTGGAACAGCTTACTAGTCTTTAAAAAAGGAACTATGGAAACATGCCAAATCTATTTTTTTTTTAAATCAGGACTGGTAAAGAACAAAGTATGCAAAGTATGTAATTTTTTCTTCCTAAGTATCCATTTGTTTACAGGAAGGATAAAAGGTTTTGTAACTTCCCTGAAAGTATGCAATTACATTGTATGAGGAAGACCTTAAAGCTTGTGAAGCAATGAAGGCACTTGTAGATAATGTCATGTGAAGCAATTCTTGTAATGATCACTTGGAGCAATAGCTCCAGGGTGTAGTGGTCTGGCTGGGATGGAGTTAATTTAATTCATAGCAGCCCACACGATACAGTGTTTTGGATTTGTGGCTAAAGCAGTGTTGGTAACACACCAGTGGGCTCTCAAAGCGCAGTGCTTGCACAGTGTCAAGGATTTCTCTTTTTCTCACTCTGCCCCTCAGCAAGTAGTCTGGGGGTGCACAAGTGGTTGGGAGGGGACACAGCCAGGACAGTTGAAACAAATTGGCCAAAGGGTTGTTCCACACCATATAGCATCAGAAATAAAAACTGAGGTAGAGAAAGAAGAAGGAACAGGGGGTGGCTTCATAGGTGGCGAGTGTTCAGAGACCAGCTGGGCATTGGTCTGCCTATGGCAGGTGGTAAGAGACCTCCTTTGGTTCGCTTGTTTTTTTCTTTTTCCTTTACTTATTAAACTGTCTTTATCTCAACCCACGAGTTGTCTCACTTTTGTTCTTCCTATTTTCTCCCTCTGTTCCACTGGAGTGGGGGGAGTGAGCAAGCAGCTATGCGGGTGCTTGGCTGCTGGCCAGGGTCAACCAACCACAGTCCTTTCTGGCACCCAATGTGCTGCTTGATGGGTTCAAGATAATGACAGATTTGCTGTTGCTGGTCCCAATGATGGCATATTTGCTCCCTTACCTCCCTTACCTGCTCCGTTACTTGCTCTCTTTCTTGAATTCCAGGACTTGTTAATAATTCCTTTCAGCTTTTGCTGTTTTCATTGTTAATCATTTTGTTTTGCCTTGCCTGGGAAACCTATGATAAAAGCACTGGCTTTGAGCCCAGTCTGGTATTTGGCCTCTGCATCGCTGCCCTCCCAATCTCTGGAGAATCATTTCATGGAGACAACAGCAGTTACACTTTCCTCCTCTCCTCTGGGAGCTACTTTGTGGGGAGAGTGAAGAACGGCACCTTCCCCTTCTCCTCCGGGGTAGATGTTTCCAGCCTTATTGCAATGACCACTCAGTTTCTTGAACATCCCTATGCAATCAGAGCTCTCATATGGATGTGGGCTGTGAACCTGATTTTGTCTTCTTGTAAGGGTAGCCAGCTGGTAGGGGATGTGACACAGGAGTCTTCATGAGGCAGCCGATTCCTGGGTGGCAAGGTGTGTGGAAGAATTTGAGCAGTGTACTGGTCTGGCTAGGATGGAGTTAACTTTCTTCATCGTGGTGCTGTGCTTTGGATCTGTGGCTAAAACAGTGTTGGTAACTCACCAAAAACCTACAGGATCAGGTGTTGCCAGGCAGTCTCCTATCCAAGTACTGCCCCAGGTCTGCCTTTTCCAAAAGATTGATCCAAAATCAGTAGAAATTCAGGACTGCCTTTAAGCTGACTTCAGTATGCTTCATGCCATCTTGGTTAGAGCCCTGGTTAGCAGTATTTCTCATCAGCTTCTTGTACCATCTTGTAATTAAAAGATTTAATCTAAGTATTTTCTTTTTTATTGGGATAATCTCTCCAGTAGAGATAATACTTTATTATCAGGTGTGCAATATTTCTTCTCACAGGGGTAACTGGTGTACCAGTAGTGCTGGAAATGGTCTTCATCCTTTGTTTTGCAGTTTGTATTGTTCTTTTGCAGCCATGTTAACCGGTAGGTAATAATGTCACGGTTAGTTTACTACAATTTATGCTTGGATGAAGTCCTGAAGCTGTACTGCTATAAACAAAATTCCACAGGTAGCTGTACTTTGAATTTACTAGCCATCTCAGACAGATATACTAACTCTGTAGGCCTGGAAGAGTAATCGGTAATCAGCAGGTATTTTGCATCCTCAGTTAATTCACTACCTCATGCCTTAGACTTGTTTCTGCCTATGTTTAATGGATGTTTCCTTCGTTTAAAGAGTGGATTTTGCAAAACTAACGTAGAGTCCATTTGGTGGTTATCCGTTTCATTCACTTTTGAGCATGCTAACTTAGCTATCTTGTCTTCCTAAACTCCTCCAATGGTTAACGGAGCAAGGGGCTCTTCCAGGGCCCTGTTCACTTTATGTTATAGTAGCAGATAGTGAAAACCAATAGCAGGCCTGAAAAGCAAAACAGCCAGTGCTGAGGACCCAACACCCACACTATAAACATGTTAGGGATTTTTTTCTTGTTCAGAGTAGTCCTAATCTGGGCCCATGGACTGAACGCCCATTGCGTCTGAAGTGCATTGGGTACACTCCTGGACTCCATCTGCCCGTGTACTTGATCTAAAAAAAAAATTAGCTTTAAAAGCTCTCTTCTGATCCAGACTAAAACACAAATATGGATGCATCCTCAAAGCGCCAGCAAAAGATTACAGTTCTGAATCTTTTGCTGTGGCAGTCTCCCTCTTCCTTCATTCTCCACAGAGCAAGTCTGTGGAGACTCGCCAGCTACTTTATTGCAGCAAAGTTGGGTGCTGAGAGTTGCACTGTGACTTGTGTGTGACACCACTGCAGTTTGGAGCTGCCCTCCTGGCGGGACCAAGCCTTGCAAGAGTCCTTTAAACCAGCTGAGTTTGTCAGTCATTCATCAGATGGACAGGCAGAACAAGCTCAGCCTAGTAAATCAAAATGTTTCTAGGTAGTGAAGATGGATCTCTTCTTGGGTAACTTTAGGTATCTTCAGTGTAGATGTCTACATGTAAGTCAGTCAGTTGCTCTCCCTTTATAAAGAAGACAAAGAAAGAGGCACTTCATCAGGCCCTTTAAATGTCTATGTTAAGATTATATGATTCATGACTTAAAAGTTCCAGTGTTTCTCCACTGACTGTAAGGGGACGCTGAGCAACTATTTAGAGGCACCCACGCTGTTGATGTCCAAAGCTGCACGAGAAGCCCACTTCTCCTTTCCATATCTGAGCCAGACTTCAGAGATGTACTTAAGGATTCCTCTTGAGGGTTGGGGTTTTTTTTTGTCAGATTGAATCACTTTTCTCATTTTCTGTCATTTTCATACCCAGTGCGCTAATGATGACTTCTGTCACAAGTTTTAATCAGCTCCTGGTGTTTTCCCCCTGGCCCAAAATGTCTCACAAAACATCACTAGTTTTCACCTCATGAACTGAGCTCCAATCCTATTAAATGCATACAGAAATACTGATGCTGGAACAAGGTTTAATTTATATCTTGGTGGATTGTTGACAGCATTGATAGCCTGCAGTGCATTAACATACTGAATTATCAAGCCCCTTAAAGGAATAATGAATACTGCTTACACCGACTTTCTGCCAAAAACATTCCTTTGTAATGTAAATGAAAGAATACACTAAAGTGGTTAGATACATGTCCCACCACTGCTCAAACCCACAATGCTGAAAAGGGCTGTTCCTATTCTGTCTTTTTAGCCCTAACTACCATGGATGATTTATTTTTCACTCTGGCATGTCCTCAGACCTCCTGAGTATTTCCCTGCTTAAGGACAGCTAGGACTGGTGTTAGAGGGTGACAAATTTCGTAGAAATGCAAAATTCAATCATTATTTTCATCTGGAGCAGAACAGGGAGATGATCATTACATTCTAGAAACTGTAAACACCTCCATGAGGGTGAACTGTTTGTGTCAGTTTCAGCCAGCTCCCTTAAAAAACATCCAGAACACTCAATATTGTTACTCGTGCATGGCTGGCAATCTTCATTTTGTTTTCATCCTGATTCCTTTGAAGAATTCATTTAATGAGCACAAACATGCATCATGGTTTTTTTCTCCTGTTTCCTTGCAATGTTAACATTATCTCCTGATCTTAGCTTGTAGCCTCCCACTACAAAGAAACACCACCACAAAGCACCGCAAGCCAGGAAATGCCATCACTTTAATGTTCTTAAGAAAAAACAATTGGGTTTTGTCCTTTTTAACATCAATTTCACGAATAAAAATTGCCTCTGGTTTGTTAGCCATACATTTCTGTTGTGGGATGAGTATGGGGATTTTTTTAGGTTATGACAATGATGAAGCAAGTATATTGTTTAGTTGCTCTTATCCTCTTGGTAAGGATCCTCCTGTCCTCTGAATATGCCACATTTACCCAGCAAGGAGGCTGCTCCTTGCTTCGCGTCCCTGGCCTGGATCAGTCCTTTTCTTTTTTGGCTGTCCTCAGCTCTGCCTGCTGGGTCTGGATTTGGCTCTGCTCTTTTGCCTGTGTCCTGGTTTGTGTTTTGCTTTGTAAGGACCTTTGTTTGACCATGTATTTTAACAGCTTTATCCACTGTTAAGTCTGATTTTATCTGTAATTATGGTGACCATGTGGGGTTTTTTTAGTTTTGCTTTTGGTGTTTTTTAACAATTAGCACGTGTAATTTGCACTCCCTTGTTCATCTCCAAATTCTGGAATTTCCCAGCTCACCTAGGGTTTTTTTTTGACAAATTGACTCCTCCTTGTGGCTGCAAGCAAACTCCTGGATTTGATGTACTGAAGGAGGACAAAGCACTCACTGTATTTTAGCACATTACCACAATATTTTGCTGGCCCACTTTGCCACATGCAAAAGGACAATGATGTGCTTATTCACTCATCTCTTTATTCAAGACAGAAGTGAGCCTGTTTGAATGCCACTGGTTCATTCAGCCTGGTCAAACACCGATGTGAAAGAATAGCAATGTCTTTCCCGAGCACATCAAAGGCTGCCTGTACTCCAGCTGCCAGGTGGCTTCACACTGTAACATGGCATGTTACAAAATGAAACAGGCTAATTCTGGAATACTACACATGCTCACGGTGTTCAGATAATTTTGGTCACTGCATCAGATTCCTAAAGTGAACATTTGTTACCATTATTTGTTAACATATAACTCAGATTCTCCATATCAAGAAAAGATCTTCCCTATACATTGTTAGCTCTCCAGTGTCACTCGAAGCAGAATTTCATCTCTTTAAATGTACCATCTTGCATGCTCTACTGAGATGGCAAGTACACTTAATGTATTGGTGACACCGTGGAAATAAAGGGGCAGAGGCTTTTACAGGCTCTACTAATGTTTTCTTCGGAGTGGAACACAATAGCATTACCATGAGGCTGTCCTGTGGTGATCTAAGGAAGCCTGTGATAGGAAATATTACAGGGGCAACAAGATAAAAAAATCACTCCTTTCCAGAATCCGTGTGCACCAACTGCTTACACAATTTTCTCTGAAGCTCACATTATGTGAAGTATAACATGCTTCAGTCCCATCTCAAGTCAGGTTCGTGTCACAAACGGTGGGCCATTTCTTGCTCCTCATCACTCCAAAGTAGTTGAATTCTTCAGCTGTGCAGTGTTCCCCTTCAAGCCTGCCCACCCTGAAGTCATCCAGAGTTTGGCAGGGATGGGGAAGGGTCACTCTGAGATGCCATCAAAGAGTAACAGGCAGGGCTGATGCAGAAGACAACTCTGCCCCAGTGCAGCTGGGGAGCTGGACCTGTGTTTTAACAGGTGTGCTGCATAGTTTAACTAAGTGAACTAGCCTAAATTGTTGTAAAAAATCGCTGGGCCTGTAATAAGTAAATGAAAGCCAGTATTGTTGGTGGTTTCTGTTTCTGGTTGTGTTTGTTTGCTCGCTTTTATATCTCAGTATATCCGTGTTTGCCTTAATCACAAGCTAAAAGCCCTGTGGAGCATCAGTGACCTAATTAAAAATTACTTCCCTGATGAACTTCTTCCCCAGTTTATGCATTTATATGGGTTTTCTACAGATGACATACAAAGCATAATATGGAAAAGGATGAAAAGCAGGTGGTGGCAGGTGGTGCCTGCAGTTGTCCCACTTGTGTTACTTGGCCTTGTGTCAGCCTCCGACTGGAACTAACTGCTGAGGAGCTAGAGATCAATGATTTTAGACATTTTCAAATCATCCTTGATGAACTGTATGAAATCCACAATCATCTGCCCAAAAGCAAACTACAGAACTGCACAAATGCATATCATTTAACATGGACTTTTTCTACTTGTAGGGATCCTATGACTCCCATGAGTCACATCAATCTTGACGTCAATTAGATCTTTGAAATAGCTATGCTGCACCATCCCGACTACATAAATTCACACAGTCACATACAAAAACTCAGTTAAGAAAGAACAAGCAGAGCCTGTAGTCTTGAAAGAATGGTTTACTGGCAATATCTTTTAGAGGGACAGCATGAGCTCCTAGTCTAATCAAATTGAAGTATTATTGCTTGCGCATGCTTCTCTTTCAGCTGGCAGAGGTGAGCCAAATTTGTGATGGCTGTACGTTGGTACTGCTGGGCTGCACTTTATGTCGCCTTAAAGTCAGGCCTTTTAACCCGAGCAGAGCAGAACAGGATTCATTACTGCCTCCTTGTTATGGATAGGGAAGGGGCTCTGCACAACTTCTGCTCTGTTTAGGTGAGAAAATAAAGCACCATATAATGACATATCAGGATTGTACGATGCTATGGTATTCTTCTACCCTTTCATACTTCTCTGTTGGTCATAGAGCCGAAGACTGGCTATTAATTCAAAGACCAAGGAGGAGGCAACTTTCTTGTTAGTCTCCTTATCTTTGTGATCTTGCGCATAAGAAATTCAATAGGATGTGGCAGGAAGGTTAAAGTCCTGTCTCTTCCTAAGGAGATCTGAGTTCTACATACCTGGCAACAAGGGTCCTCTCAGTCTCTCGCTGGAAATGTACTACATGGTATGACCTGATTACAGATATTCCTCATGTCAGGGAAAGGGATGCTCACCACCAGTTTGGTGGGGTTCCCTCTCCTATTCCTATCGGAAGTTGGGTATTCTATTCAAAATTCAGTAGCTTCAGAAAACCTTAAGAGTGTGGGACTGGGTCATGTCATGTAACGTTTGCAGTTTGAAAGTCTGATGTCTATACCTGAGTTTGGCTAGACCTTGGCTTCCTTTCTAATCAGTAGATACAAACAACTCTTTAGTGATTTAGCTTACGTATTTAAAATGCCTGTCTTAACGATTATATGGATCATCCTCTGGAGGTGCCCATTTTTCTCCATTGACTACACAAGGAGTGTTGTGTGATTAGCTCAGGCCTAGGCCTCCACACATTAGATGCTTCAGGGCACATAAATCCCCCAAATGAGAAGCCTCCTCAGGCTCAAGAAGGATGCCAGTCCCTAGTTAATGTCCCAGAGAAGAAATTACAGAGTTTTGGGGGGTCTGGGCCTACTCTGAGTACACTGATAAGTCAGGTCCTATATCCAGCACAGGTGGAAAGTGCCTGGTTTAGGAATTCTGGAAGTTCAAGATAGGAGATACTGTGTGCTGTCAGATCAGAAATGTTCATTTACACATCCAATGGCAAAAATAGTCTATTTCCCAACAGAAATATGGATGCTCAGGGAGATTAGGGACAGGATTCAGTTTGTAATAAAACACCTAAATGTAGTTGTTTACACATAGCTGTATGCCTGTAGGCTAACTAGGTGTATAAGTGTCCATTAGATAAGTGGAGGTATGGTCAATACAGTCCACACAGCTTTCAAAGTGATTCAGCCAACCAACCAGTCACATACAGGCATGGTTGGCCTATGCCTATATGTGATAAGCATACACCTAGTACATGTATCGTTCCCTTTGAGATGTCCTAGAGCAGCCAAGACATCTGCATGGGGCTGGCAGCTACACCGTGGGACCTACCAAGCCTATGGAGCACCAGTGCCCTTCTGCAGCAGAAGATGGATACACTAAGGGATCTCCAACGGCACTTGGATGCCTACATTTGGGCTTCTGAATCACACTCTTGATTTGTCTTTCAGGGAGAAGAATCTCTTTCTAGGTTCCACTGCCAAAATTACTAGTTTGCCTGGTGCAGTCCAGGAGCCCTTCAGCAAAACTTAATGGCACCACCTAACCCTGTGTGAATTTCTGGCAAGTAGATGTCATTTCTTACCAGTGGTGTCAGGCAGCTGACCTGCTGATGCACCGTAGTCAAGCCCCGCTGCAGGAAAGCTGAACATGCTAACCCAAGCAGCTGGTTTCAGTCCATCACAAGGGTGACGTAGGACCCTAGCTATAAATCAGGGGTTGCTGCACAGCAGCTCATTTAGACCATGTTGCATCCTACAACTGGATTAATTTCCTCTCAAGAAACTGGCTGCAGTCTTGTGCCGTGTTTGAAAGGCCAGTCCGAGAAGAAACTGAGCAGAATCTTAGAGGCTTAAGGACTAGACTGAGACTACTTCTCTAACCACCTAGACAGACCGTCTTAAGGTAATACACTCTTTTAATTTGTTCTGGGCTTACCTTGGCTGTGACCTTTTACAGAGCCCTAGTACAAGACACTCCAATAAACCAGGCTTTAGTTAAGGTCTTCAGGGTTGTAATCATAACCCAGCAAAAAAGGGAAGAACTTCCACTGGCTTTAGTGAGCTTAATACACTGATCTGTACTGTCTAGCATGATCTATGTGAAGTCTTTTCTTCTCTGCAAATTAATTTCAGATTTCAATAGAAACAAATTTACGCAAATATACAACCTGACCTCTGAGTTTCCAGTTAGTTAATTATTTCCAATGACATTCACTAGAGGAAAATTATGGAGAACTTTATATATTAGATTTACCTTCTATACATACTACATCAGGCTTGGCATTTAGCAATCTGGGGCATTACTGAACTAAAGAAGAGAATTAAAATTCACCATAGTAAGACATTCATTGAGAATGCTCCGTTCCTTTCAAAAATAAGCCAGCAAGGTAACAAACGGCATTAAAATACCAGTCAGCCACAGCTATTGCATACAAACCATTGTCATATCTGTCTGACTTTGTACACTTGCCCAAATATATGTTGGTGTCCAAATATATTTGGACACTTGTGTAAATGTATGTTAATAGTACTGTAACTTCCACATACTTCTGTTGTATTGCTGCCTTTCTGCATTTCTAAAATCTACCTTTGTATGTTTAAGTATTCACTATGAATGGTTTTACATTATCTCAACTAAATTTCATTTTACCAACATTATTTATTTTGCCGTCTTCTGCCATTTATCAAAGTGGTTTTGTAGTCTATTCATATCCTCTAAGGATGCATAATCCCTCCCAGCTTTATATCACCTTAATATTAGGTTGGTAAGACTCTCCACAGTTGTTAATTGACCTCTCTGGTATCCTATTCAAAACATCCTCCCAAGATAACGATGAAGTATCACAATTACCTCATATTTAATTTTTAATAAACATTTACAGTTATCACACTGATGTACATGCAGCATTAGCTTCCAGAAAGTGATGTGGTATCCATTTTGAAGTCCTTATAAAAACATGTCCTCATGAAAGAAAAAAAAATATTTTTCACTAATCTGTGCTCTTTAAAAGGTATACGAAAGTATATAACCAGAAGTCAAATGCTTATGTTTTTTCCATCAGCTTTATGAAAGTTGGTATTTGATGTGATAGAGGTCTGCATTTCCCTAGGTCTTCTACCATTCTTCAGAAATGGTAGGGTAAGAACTCCTCTGGCCTGTGTTATGCTGAAGTCAGACTATTTGATTGAAACAGGTCCTCCTGGCTTTAGCATTTACTCATCTTCTGTTGTACTGGAATACTTTGGTGAACTCAATGGCCAAAAATTCACCACCTTTTCGAAAATGACTACCAGTTACGACTGTGAGGTAACTGAAATTAATTATTTAATTTTTTTATTAAGATATGTCTTGTGGGGATCTGTTCAAGCTCTCAAATACCACTCTAAGAAGCTATGTAAGGTGCTAGAGCTTCTTCATAAATCCTGATTGCCTCCAGTTCAGAACCAGAACCAGCAATAAGCTGCAACCGTGAAAGAAGACATTGTTCATGGAAAAAATGCACACACCTTGCAAAGTGCAGATCTGCGCCACCACAACCAAAGCTAAAAGTATTCTTATCTCAAAAAGTCAAACCCGTGTCCTTCTGGGCAGCTGAGATATGGTCATGAGTAACACGATAAAAATACCAGATGACTCTTTCAGGGAAGGAAGCCTTCTTTCCTCATTCAGCTGCACAACAGTGCAGCCAGGTCTCAATAGGCACAAACTGGATGCCCCATCGGTGTCTAACTAGCGATTCTTGCTGGATGTTGATCTACGTAAGAGCTGTTCTATTCTCCTTGCCTGAGCAAACTCACTTGGAAACTAGCCACTGTCCAATGATAAGCTAAAGAATGAAAATCAATTGCATGAGAGCTGAGTCCAGCTAAAACTGAAATTATTTGGACGGGTATTTGAAACATTTTGAAGGCTTGCATCATTGGTGCCACTGCCTTTTCTTAAAGTGCCGTACCAACAATCAGTCAAGTCAGTTTCTAATTTGAGAGTTCCTCTAGTCTACCTGCTGATAATAAGCTCCTTTTTAGCAGTGAATAAGGCCTTACAACATTTCTGGTTGGCTAGGAAAACCTGCACCGCCCTGGCAATCCACCACCACTCGATTAGGCTTCAGCCAGCCTCATTTCTCTCACTTCTTGCGTAGATTGCAAGCAATATGGTATACCTAGTTATCGACCCTCAAGAAACTCCAGAAATACATCCCCGTACTTCATGAAACTCCATCACATCACCTCAGCAGCACGGACTACTGTAAGGAAGTCAAAGCAGTCTTTTGCTCATGGCACTGGCTTCCCATAGCAATACCAAGTCAATTAATTTGACTCCCAGTTCCTATCAATGGTCTGAGATCCAGATCCTTTAAAAATCCTCCTAAAGCTCTGTGATGAGATTTGGCTGATAGCTTTGCTCTTCAGGTAGAACTGAGCTTTCTATAATAAGGTGCAGTTATTTGCACAAGAGATGGAGCTTTCTTGCAGGAAGATCTTTAGTTTGTGGGATTAATTGCCATGCAAACTAAATATCAAAACCTTCACCTGATTTTTGATTCATGCACAAGGCATGCTTTTGAGGCTCCGCTGTCAGTAGTATAAACACAGTCAGTGTGAGGGAGCATTGACGAAAGCTGTAGCAGGGGAGGGGAGGCAGAGCTGGTCTATACTGGGACCAGACGGTCAGTGGAAGTAGCTAGTCAGCTAGCAGTCAAGACAAAGGGGTTCCAGACATCAGAATTTCTTAAGTCAGTGCCTTCAAACTATGCCAACAGTGTGGGAGGGGATATTGTGGAAGCAGGAAACAAATCTGCCTTTCCTCCAAATAAGGCCAAAGATCCTGACATACAGTTAAAATTTTGGTACCTGCACTTGAAGAGGATGCTAAAACATTGAAGCACCAGGGAAAAAAAAGGCACAAAAATGAGTGAGGGAATGGGGAAGGTAATTTACAGCAAGATGCTGAAGAAGCTCAACCTGTTTGGTTTTCCAAGGAGAGGTCTGAGATGACTTGATGACAGTGCACATCTTTAGGAGCAGATATATATCAACATACCGGCCACCACAGAACTGTCTTTAAGGAAAAGGAGAAATCCGTGCGTGTGAACTGAAGCCTGACAACTCTGGTTAAAAATGAGGAACACATTTTTAATCTTGAGGGTGAGAGCAGCCACGGGAACAATGTGCTAAGCCTTCAGCTCATCAGGTCTTTACTCCAGGCAGCGTTTCTGTCCAAAAGGCATGCTCTAGCCGAATACAAAACACACTGCCACTGCCCCTGCCAAATCCATCCTTGAATGTCACGTCGGTTTTATCCCCAAACTCTCAGGGGTTTTAGGAGCAGCTGAAACTGGCTGGGTACCACACTATTGCTCCCTTCGGTCCTGTCTCCTCTGGCACCTCTATATTCCTTGAGGACCACGTCACCGCAACCCTCCCCATGTCTAGTGGACAACCCGTGTTTGCACACTGCTGGTAACACAACCGCTTTTGCCACCAAATAAGCATCTCCTTCACAGACCATTGCCCTGGGGCAGCTGCCATCCCCACTCTTCTCGATAAACATCCGCACCCACTTGCTTTTCTCGAAACCCTCTAGGGGACCCGGAGGTCTCCTCCAAGAGGAGAAATGCCCTCCGGGTGCCCCTCGCGGAGGGGAGATTTCCGCCATCTCCCCCCGGCGCACGGGTTTCCCCCGGGCCGCCCCAGCCCCGCGGTACCGTCCCCCGGGCGGCCCAGGGGCCCCGCGGCTGGCCGAGCGGTGCCCGGGGCGGCGGCGGGTGGCGCTGGGACACCCTGCACGCCTCCGCGGTGCCGGCGGCCGCTACGGCCGGTACCCACCGCCAGGGCTGGGCGCCCCGGGCGCTGCGGGGCGGGCGGGGGACTGGGCGTGCGTGCGTGTCTCCAGTGGAAGTCCCGGAGCCTCCAGCTCCGCCCTGCGCGTGTCCGTGGGCTGGGGCCGGGCGGGGGAGCAGCCCCGGCCGCCGCCGCCGCCCCGCCCCGCCATGCCGCAGCCGTAGGCAGCCCGCGGCCGCTCCCAGCCCTCGGCCTCCGCGGCCTCCGGGCGGCGCGGCGGCGGCGGGCCCGGCCCTCCCCTGCCCGATGGGCAGCCTGCTGAGCGGGGTCAGCTTCAAGGAGCCCACCACGGTGGAGGACTGCGACTCCACCTGGGAGACCGACTCGGAGCCCGAGGCGGCGGAGCCCGGCGGGGAGCCGCGGCGGCAGGAGGGGGTGTGCACCGCCGCGGGAGGCGGGGAAGAGCCGGCCGAGCTGTCCGCCGCAGACTGCCGGCCCCAGGAGCCCCCACCGCCCCCGTCCCCGCCGCCGGAGGAAGGGGAGCGGGCAGAGGCGGACGCCACCAGCCCCGAGCAGGTACCGCCAGCGCCGGGCGCGCCCCCGCCTCGCCCTGCCCGGCCATGCTGCGGCGGGCCGGGAGGAGCGGCCGCTGCGGGCGGGGGAGGCAGGGCGCGGGGCGGCGGGCACGGCCGGCACTTGGCGCTGGCGTCTGCGCCGTGCGGCCCCGGGCCGGGCGCTCCTGACGCTGCCCCGCCGCGCTCCCCGGCGCCGGAGCACGGGCGGAGCCGAGCCGAGCCCCCGGGCCGTGCCGGGGCAGCCCTACTCCCTGCCGGCTTCCCGCTCTGCGGCACTCGCGGGCCGGAGCGCGGGCCCGGCTCGGCCCGGGCGGTTGCCGGCGGCTGGGGCACCGCGGCGCGGGGACCCTCCCGTGGCATGGAGAGTGGCGGTGGCTCGTCGTAAACTAGCTCTTCATCTGAAGTAGAACCGAGCTGGTTCCTGCCCCCCATCATTATGGTAACCGACTCTTGGGAGAAAATTGAGGCCTTGAAGTCGTTGTCAAGTCCCGCTGCTGCTGTTTGTAGAGAAGGTTCTGCTTTAAATTAAATGTAGTCTTGAACTTGGCCTCTTAATTAAATGGGTTAAAAATCTGAATATTGGACCATACGTGATAACGGATTTCTGACTCCTCGGTGGGTCCGAGGTGAGGAATTTTCAGAGCAAGTTTCTGTCCTTTAGGAACCTTTGAAAATGCTGACCCTAAAGAAATAAAGGGTTGCTTTGCCAATAATTTTAATGGAGTTAGAACTGAATGCAGGGTGGACCAGCTGGGTCTTTTTTTACCCTGTTAGATGTATTACGTTTATATTTGGTTCAGAAACTGCAAAATTAAATAAGCATAAGCATTTTCCCCTTTTCTGCTTGATACATGGTGATACTAATGGCTGATAACTGGGTGTCAAGGGGTGTTGCTTGTTCAAGTAAGTGTGTTTTGCCGTAGGTATGGTCAAAGCTGGTCTTGCAAAAGAAAGAATGATAACAAATGCTTGTTTGTCATTAATGTACGATTGATAATCAATGGAATGGGCAAGAGTAAAGGCAAATGTCCAGTGCACTCTCAGGGAACTTCCCTTTTTAGGCTTGACTTTAACATAGTACATGCGTATTGCAAGGAGTGGAATGATTTTTTTTTTTTTTCCTCATTTGGCCTTTGGTTTTAGTGTAGAGACTTATTTTACGAGATTGAAGAATTTAAAACTCTTTGCTGCAGTATGGTTATAACGAAATTACAAAGAAAATAAAGTTGTTGGTAGCAAGTTGAAGTCTCTGTACACTAATGCTTCATTTTCTGTTTTTCTTCAATGCGTGAGCTTTTTCAAGTGTTCTCTGAAGTAGTGGGATTATTTCTATTGACCTTGATGGAGTCTGGTTGTTTCAGGTCACAGCTTCCTAACAGCTGGGGGCCAGTAAACGTTCTCGTACATATGTATTTTCTCTAAGCAGGTTTTTGTTTTGGGGTTTAGTGGTTCTTCTTACTAGGCTTTAAATTTAAGTTCTGAGAAACACGTAATAGAAAACGGTTCAAGAAGGTGTTAGAACTGCAGTCTGGCTTGTCCATTGCTATTCATTTTCTTCCACAGGATGCAATGATAGCAATTAAGACAATGTACACATGACAAATAGTCTTTGCAAATAGTATGATTTCCTGTTCAAAATGAGTAGTGTCTCTGTATTTTCATGTTCAGTTACTTATTTCATCTTGTGCTAACACTTGCTAGGTTACTTTGAAGTCTTGCATTTGGAAATTACAATCAACCTGTTGATTTAAATCAAATTCAGTCTCATTGGAAGGACATTTCATAGTCTTGCTTTTGTATTGTATTTTATTTTATTTTTTAATTTAGGTTTAAAGTGTGTGGTGTTAAGTATTCAGCAGGGAGATTTTCAGTGTTTGACCAAATAATAGGCAAATACATGCACTTCTGCATATTTACATTGCTGAAATCCATCATGAAAAATAATTATTTTAATATTACACAAGTTCACTATTTAGTGTGTTTGTGTATGGTTATTATCCACTTTCTAATTGTTTCAGAGTGGTGATGGAACTGACCTGACAGCCAAGCCAAAGAGAAGCTTCTACGCAGCAAGAGATTTATACAAGTACCGACACCAGTATCCAGTAAGAATATTTTATGGTTTAAAATTGTCTTTTTAGTAGACGACAGCACACAACACAAACATTCCTAAACCTTTGTGGTGCCTAATAAATATGAGAAATGAGAAGAGTCAAAAAGCTGATGCAGAGGCCCAACATATGCCAGTGGGAGAGGAGTGAAACCAGTGCAATGTCTTTTCATCCCAGGTGTATACATGCAAACACAGGTGTAAGGCTGGGAACAGCGGTAGGAGCCCAGAAGAAGGCTTGTGCCTTGAACATCGGAGAGGGTAGATGATAGAGTTTGGACTTCTTATTATTATTTGCATCTTGGAAGTTCCTTGAGACCAAAGTCAAGGTGTTGCTATGCTTGCTGCTCTAACCTCTGCCTCAGTAGGAGAAGGTACCAGCCAGAAGGAACTTGCAGAACCTTAAACTGAATCTTTAAGTGCATGAATAATTCTAAGTGATTTCCAGTTTTCATAAAACTCTGAAATTTTTTTGTCCTCAAATTATTCAGAGAGCACAGTATCACTTTCTGGATACTCTTGACAGGTTTTTGTAGGGTGATAATGTTCTATTTCCTTTCTTTCAGCAGAACTTTAAAGATCTTCGATATCAAAATGACTTGTGCAATCTCCGCTTTTACAAAAATAAAATCCCTTTTAAACCTGATGGTGAGTAATCTGTGGCAATCATAGTGATAACAAAAGAATGCTCACTAATAATAGTAACAAAGTGAAACTGTCGTGATAGTTGCGATGCTGACAAATTAAAGGTGTATAGTTATATATTGTACGACTTGAACCTCCCATGTTGGAGTAACATGTTGATAACATGGGAACAGGTTATGCTTAAACCAGAGTTAGCTTTCACTCTAGGGAGGCAGTGCTTTTCTTATGCATTTTCTGTGTGATGTAGTACAGGGCGTTGTTTGTACCACTACGTTGTATTAAACAAAGATAAAGTTGCTCCACTATGCTGCACCAACTCTTGCTGCTTGAATAGGAGTGGCAGGGATATGGGTGTTATCCCCAGTGCTGTGTAAGGGAAAAAGAATGTGTTGTAACTATGTGTTGTAACTACCTCATGTGTGATTATTATAATAACAATAGTAAAATAATTTCTCAAAATCCCTAGTGGTTCTGGTAGTGGAGCAGGAACCCGATATGCAAGGTTCTGCACCAACACAGGACAAGCTGAAAGATGACAAACTCTGCTCTAGAGAGTTTGCAAGCAAAGTGTGAGAGACAAGAGGATAGTAGACAGATGGGGAAGCAGAAGGAGGCAATAAAACAGTCTTGGTTAGAATGGTAGACGGGAGTCTCGGCACATGAGAGCTTAGCCATTGGCAAAAAAAATTTTGCAGACCAAAAATAAGCTTTTGACAGTTTTAAAAGAATGATGAGGTTACTTTGAAAGTGTTTGCAGAACGATTCTCTCGGCATGAGAGCAGCTTGGGAGGAAATATCAAAGTGCACACTGCAATACAGAAGAAGTGAGACACGGAGACTGCCATTGAGGCAGGATCCTGTCAGAGCAGGATCAGTCTCGTAGCAACAAATGGGTTCTGATAAGGTAGGAAGGGGCAGATCACAAAGGCTTTGGAAGTGAAGGCGTATAGTTTTTTTCTGATGTTACAGAAAAGGGCTTCACAATGGAAGAATGCAAAGCAAAAAAAAGAGGCAATATAAAAAAGCCGCTGTCTAGAAACATGATCTTACCAGCAGCATTCAGGGTAGATGTAAGCGTGACAAGAGGGCACTGTTCAAGGTCAGGAAAGAGGATGTCGAGATGCAAAACGTCAAAGTTCTGATAGGAAGCAGGATGGGAAGGAATGTTATATAGAAGGATGTAAAGATGTACATATAGAAAGGTTGAAGATGAGAGCTGTTTATAGGCAAGATAGTGATAATATCCTCAGCGAGTGAGAAAACAAGTCAGGTTATGTGAAAGAAAGATAAGACCTTTGTTTTAATCATCTTGAGCTTTATCTCGATATCCACAGGCAGATGCTGAAGACTCTGTTCTTAGCTTGACTGGAAGAAGAGTTAGATCTGTGAATTACCTGTACAGAGGTAGCAAATTCAGGAGACGTTACACAGAGAACAGATACAGAAAGAGAAGGGCACTGAGGTCCATGTGAACCTGAAACTGAAAGCCAGAAAAGGTTTAGGGGGGGGAATTCTTTAAAGTGCAAAATGAAGGAGCAATTCAAGAGGATTAGCCGCGAGAAGAGATAGTCTTGAAAGCTAGAGGAGGGCTTCCCTCCTAAAATTTGTAAAGAATAAAATTTCTCTTAATATTTTAGGAGAAAACCACAGTTGGTAGTGTCAAAGGTGGCTGATAGGCCATGGAGGCTGAAGTGTTGATAGCTGTGAGCTCTGGTTATGTAGAAGTTTTTATTGAGAATGGGAAAGAGTAGCCACCACCTTGACGTAAGTCTGTGGATCTATGAGAGTGTTCAGAGGGAGTTTAAGCTGCCATGTTAGGTACTGAACTACTGGAGAATGTTGTTAAAAAAAGGTATTTCTAGTGCAATATTAGATCTGAAGTTTAATTCCATGACCTACATATTTAGCTTTGGTTTTGACTCGTAGCTGGCCTGTTGGTTTCTCCGCCCTGGAATTGAGCAGCAAGTTTTCCAATACTTGAAATGTAGGTTGGATACAGTGCGGTGATGGTGGAAGGTCCTCTTTGTAAGGTCCTTTTCCAGCCTTGCCTGCACTGGAAACCCCATGTTCTTAGCAGCCCCTTTGACTGCCTGCTTTCTCCTTTTCTTGAAGAAAAGTACCAAATGAGTTCTCCTTTGTCACTGAGACCCAAGTGGAAGTTTTCACTGGGGGGAGAGAGAGATATATCTCAAGTGTGTAATAGGAGACTATCTACGTGGGGCTTTGGGCTTTTTAGACCACTGCTATGCTATCTGACTTTGGGAGAGGCCATGTGGCAGTGGTCAAAATGTTGTTGGTTTCAGAGTAGAAATAGGCTAACACTGAGCGTTCATTCATGGAAAAAGACTGTACAGGTTTTGGAACAAGGAACATCCTTTTATGTACTTTGTGTATTTGTGCAGTGCCTGGAAAAGTGCCCTGGCCCATGACTGAATTTCATGAGCACGGTCTCAGTGTGAAGAATCATAAATTTCCTTTTACATGTACTTTGTCCCCTTTTTCTATCACTGTGTCTTTCCAAGAGGAACTGACTGAACTCCACAACTGTTTTGAGACCACTAAAAGCTGAAATTCTCATTTGTTGAGCATGACCTGAGAACCCAAGGTCAAACTCATAGCAATGGCAGCAAGACTCTTGGTCACAGCTAACTGAGAAAGATTTCCCAATTGTAATGTTATTTGCAGCTGGAGGGATTCCTGGAGTGGGAGATTTCTTAAAGAGTTGAGGCATTGTTCTACTAAGATGGGGCGGGGGGGCGGGGAGAGGGAGAGGGAAAGGGAGAGGGAGAGTCTGATGTGCGCAGTTTTGTCATGTTAAAGCAACGACAGGTGATTCACAATGCAATATTTTATGTAAGTGGTTTGTTAAATACCAGTCAGTGTGATAAAGGGATCTAGGACACGAGAACTTCTGGGGAAGTACATTTTACAGAGGTTATTGTCGCATACCCTCTGCTGGTAAGTAACTCAGTATAAGTCAGTTGGTTTTGTTTATATTGAAATTTGATAAATCTTTTATTTTTAATTAAGTTTTAGTAATAAATTAATTTTAAATTAAAATGAATTTATTTATGGCTGTAATAGTCCTTATTTCACATAGTATGTGAAAGAGAATTAAAGTGTGTATTCTATCATTATGTGAACATGGCATGTACTTTATGTAGCTGAATGCTGGTTTTGATGGCTACCTAACAGTTTTCCAATTATTTTTATGCAGGGGTTTATATTGAAGAAGTCCTAAATAAATGGAAAGGAGACTATGAAAAACTGGAACATAACCACACTTACATACAGTGGTTGGTCACTTATTACCTATTGCTGTTTCAAAGCATTAATTTGATTAAGTGTTCATATACTGAGTTGTAATGCGCTTTTTCTTTTAACAGGCTTTTCCCACTGAGGGAACAAGGTCTGAACTTCTATGCTAAAGAATTAACTACATATGAAATTGAGGTAATGCAAATTGAGCTCAGTACAAACCATCACATTAATTTTGATACAAAACTGCTTTTTGTAATGTAGAGTTGTTTTATACAACGCAGAAGTACTTGCTTTAGTGCCACTTAGAATTTTGGATGTATTCTTTGTTTATTAGGAATTTAAGAAAACAAAAGAAGCAATTAGAAGATTCCTTTTGGCTTACAAAATGATGTTGGAGTTTTTTGGAATAAAGCTAATTGATAAAACTGGAAACGTAGCACGAGCTGCTAACTGGCAAGAAAGATTTCAACATTTGAATGAGTAAGTAATGACGTGCACTCCACTCTCTAGAATTGCCATAGAATCTCTTTAGCCTTTTGTTTTCTGGAGAAAGGGCAGGTATGTTTTCCAAAGATTGCCAGGAAAAAGAGAAAAAGAAATAGTCAGTGCTGGTTTGTGTCTGTATGTGCACGTTCCTCTTTCTCCTTTTTTTGATGGTGCTTCTCGCCCATTACCAGTCTAACTGACATAATTGAATTCCCTGAAAATACAGCTTCAGATGGTGCTGAAGAAGATCACAGTTCCAAATTAATTTGTTTGTCATGCTACTGAACGTATTTTCACCAGATCCCAAAGCGCTGCTTCCGAGTTGGAAAGAACGAGTGGCTTATCTTTGTATTCACATTTCTTTTTGAGAAAAATCAAATTCTCCACACCTGTATGGAAGCTAAATAACAAGGTTTCCCTCCCTCCTCAAAACATGAAATATTATGTATTTAATACTTTTTAATTGCAATGCTTCACTGGAGAGATTCAGACATGCATTAAGTCAAACTTCAGCCAACTTTCAGCAAATTACATCTGTCGCTTTTCATCGGCATTTTGGGGAGCGTAAGCTTGCACTGAATTTTGTCCCATGCGGATTAATTGTATCAGAATCTCTTTTCAAATCTTGTGATCACTTTCCTAATACATCTGACCTTAGAGCTGAAGGTTGTTTTCTTGCAGTAATCTGTTCTCCCGTCCAAATGAAAGATTGTAGGTAGAGTTGCTGATGGATAATTTTGGGTGAATAATGGGAATAATTTGTTACTGATTTTACTTAAATATTATATGAGCCAATATGGTGTGGGCTCAGACTCAGGCCACAGATAAAACAGGGTTTCAGGAAGCCCAAATGTTTCTCACTGCACATTTTTACACTGTAATTCCTATATTCTCACCAGTGAGTAGTTACACAGTTTTAAGTCAGGATTTGGGACTCTTTTTACCTAATTTTAGACATCTAAAATTCAGGCATTTAAGTTTTACTGTTTACTTAGGTGTACTTTATGAGGGAAAGAGCTCTTCACAAGCACTTCCAGAAGATAGTTTATTCCATTTATCTTAGACACTTCTTATGACAGTGGGACTTGGTCTCCAGAGGTGCCTGTTTTTCTCGCAGCATGGACTGTATCAGAAGTGCAGGCAGCTAGTCTAGACTGGAGACCCACCTTTTAAATAGCTTAAGTGCAGCGAAGCCTGTTCTGTAGCTGTATTACTGCAATACACTACAAACCCCATATTTTATAAAGTGACTGGGTTTTCTCCTCAGAAAGAATACATACAGCAGAAAGAATCAAAATCAGTACACACTTTGATTTTGGTTTTTTTTTTTCAGCCTATTGCCTTAGTGCATTTTACAGACACTAATTTTCACTCACAACATCCTAGCAAAGGAGGTGCTAGCAAAGCAGCTGCGAGAAATTAAAGTACAGGAAGCCTGAAGTACGCACCTGGAGTGATAAAAAGGAGTGACAAATTGCAGTTCCAGTTCTGTATCTGTAAGGTGTTTTTTTTCCTGATTCAATGAAATTTTTTCACCCTTTTCTTCCAAAGGTCTCAACACAACTACTTGAGAATCACTCGAATTCTGAAAAGTCTTGGCGAGCTTGGATATGAGAGTTTCAAATCTCCCCTGGTAAAATTTATTCTCCATGAAGCTCTTGTGGAAGATACCATTCCTAACATTAAGCAAAGTGCTCTGGAATATTTTGTGTATACTATTAGAGACCGAAGAGAAAGGAGGAAACTCCTGAGATTTGCCCAGCAACATTATACACCCTCAGAGCATTTTATCTGGGGACCCCCAAGAAAACAGAAGTCGGAAGGAAGCAAAACAAACAAAAAGCCAGCATCTCCAGTTTCTATTCACAATAGTTATATTTCTAAGCATAAGAAACCAAAAGAGCCTAAGAATACATCGGCAAGTGGAAGCTCAGCTGGTAAAACAACTGAAGAAAGAAAGGTAGAACTCACAAAAAACGGGGAAGAAAATGACCAGGATGAACAAGAAATGAACTGTGATGCTGTTAGGCAGAACAATGGTGAAAAGAACAGTGATAACGATACCGGTCAGCTTTCAAAATCAGAAGAAATTCATGATACTTCAGACAGAAAGGAGGACGCTTCTCATTCCAAAAAAGATGATGAAAATCTGAACAATGACTGTGGAAATCACCCAGGCACTATAGAGGAAGATTTATGTGACACTGAGAATTCTTCAAATAACACATCAGCAGATCTACAAGATAACCTTGATAAGAATATGCTTTCAGGGGGGACCACCACAAAAAACAAGGATGAGCTCAAATCATGAGTCTGAGGTTAAAAATCATCATGTTTCATATTGAATGAAGCAAATTATTCATTGCTCCTTCATTTTGGGTGAAATTTCCATCTAGTGTAGTATAAAATGTTCATGAGACTATGCTGCTTGTGAATGCATCAGATTAGGCTTCTGTTAGGTTAATGAATTTATTTTTTTCAACCTCAGTTTATCAGCAGTCAACCAAGTGTGGCTCTTTAAAACAATCGTGTATATTCAAAGCTAAGAAATTCATTATCTTTTCCAGACAGATTGCATAGAAAAGCTTATCTATTTTTTTTGCCATTAAATTCATCCAGTACTTAAAAAAAAAAAAAAAAAAAAAAGAAAAAAGCATAACTTACTAGAAAGCCTTGGAACATTGGAATTTTTAAGCTTCTTTTAATATGCTTTAGGTGTTGATTTCCTTTTATGAAATGACTAGAAATTATTTCGAGAGCACAGTTTTTTCCCTAGTGGATATATTTTTAGGAACTATGTTCATGTTTAACAGCAGTATTTGCACAGCATCTTTTACCTTAGATTAGCACCCTTGTTGGAGACACTTAGTTACAGATATCAAAATATCCTATGCAGCTGGGTATCATTGTACATTGAATAAAAGTTTAACTTGCAATGAAGCTGTATCCACAGCTTTTGAGTACAAGGGAAGTTGCACTTTAGACTTCTTTTAGTCCCTGTTAAGTTCTCTCTTCTCTTGACTCATTTGTTACTACTGCTAATTTGGGAGGAGGGGCCTCTTTGATCACTCAGATTTGGTCACAGTGTGAAAGCTCTCTGTTGATCAGCTGTAATAAAACAACTCCCCCAGCTGGGTTCAGCACCTGGAAAGCCTCTGGATAGCTGAATAGCAGTGTCTTCTTCATCAGAAGCACTGCTTAATCATCAAAGACATCAGAGAAAATGTCACCAGGCCTGTCCAGCTGGATCTTACCTGAGCTTGGATGTTTCTTGGCCAGTTTTGGGTAAGGTCTGCACAATGCTGAACCTCCTGTTGCTGGTCTGGGAGAGAAAGGCAGACCTGGTGCTTCCTTCCAGCTGTCTGTTTCCTCTCTTTGCTCTCTATCAGAGGTCTTTCACAGTTTAATGTAATTTTGATCATCTGCTGAAACCTGAGGCAGACCAGTCTGCTGGCCCGGCTGGAGGCCAGCAGGTAGGAATTTCCCAAATAAGATCTTTCTCAACTTTCTTCACTGAAGGACTGTCTGCTTTCCTTGAGTAGCCTCTTCTGACTTCATTCCATTCAGTCAAACAAGATAGTACCCAGCAAGTTAATTGTGTAGAATATGAATTAAAGAATAATGCAGGTAGATCTCACACTTTCTACAGTCCTAAAATAGTCTAAAACTTCTGTATGTGTTTTCTATTTAAAAGTGTATATACTATCCACTGCCTTTAATGTATTTTTGATGAAATGTTATGAGGCAAGTGGCTGACTACAGTTTGAGTGTCAGAGTGCTACAGGACTTTATTCAAGTCTTATAACTCAAAATGACAAAGTCTTCAGGGGTTTCAGAGCATAGACAAAATGTCTTGTATTTTTTTGTATCGCTAATTCCCATCATGGCAGTGCATCATCCATTGCTTTCCCCAGGTAGCATTGTTTCCTGGGATCAAATAGAGTGGCAGTTAGAGATCTTGGTACCCATGGACAAAGATTAGGCTCTTTCCATCCTAAAGAGGCAGGGAAGAAGGAATACGTATCGCTCCTTCTCCTGTGCTGACTTGTAAGGAAAGGAACGTATGTATGTGGATTTTTTTAAGGGTAACCCAGATCGCTCAAGGAGGCATTATGTCTGTCTGAGCAGAAATGCCCCAGAGAATTCCTCCCGCAGCCACCGCCTCTTTAAAGCTGGAAAGGTGCTGAGAAGCCTTTCACAATACCCTGGACTTGAACTAGGATCCCTGTGTTCATGTTTGCCTGTGACCTTCAGAGCAGAAGGGGACAGGAAATGCTGAGGTAAAACTGATCCATGTAGTTAAGGACTCTGACCCCATGCGTACGCACAGGGAGGGCAACTTTATGTTCTGCCTATGACTTTTTAAATCTTGAGTGCCTAACCATGCCAACCTAATAGCGTTGTTTTTACATAGTTATTTCTTGAATGGCATAGGGAAAATTTATACCCTGTGTATGAGGAACATAACTATAACGTAGGTAGTTATACAGAGCCTTCAATTTATGGGCTCTAGTATTAAGGTTAAACACTTTAAAAAAAAAAAAAGCATAGTGTTCAAGTGAAATAAGGGATACTGGGGGTGTTATACTGTAATTTGATTGAACATCAATGACCTCAGGAGATCTTTTGTCTAGTGAACAAAAAGAAAAAGAGAAATCTTTCTCTATTTTAAACCAGAAAGCTCCTGAGATGTGTATCCAAAAGATTTCTTTGCAGTACAGTATTCTGTTATTGTGACACAGCTTTCACCTATACATGCTTGCTGGTTCTCCACTCATAATTAAGTACTTAATGTACTTTAAATCTGGCAGGGCTGTCTGCATTAAGGACCCAGTGTATCTGAAAATACAGTGAAGAACTTTGGGACTCATATCCTTATTAACTCTGCAATTATTTTTTTTTAAATCTGCAACTCTGTATATTTCTATCAGTTTTCATAGAAGTGAGAAGAAGTGGCGTATCAATTGCCTACAAAGAGCTATGGGGATTAGGTAAGTGAGGTTTTTTGTGTCAGGTGGGCTCCTGCACTCTGTAGTCTTTTGTCTTACAGCTTTATCAACAGAATTACTCCCATGAGACACTTAGCTTTAACTAACAAATTCTGCTCTATGTAAAATGTGATGGTTTATCATTCTTTTCATGGAGGAGCTGATTCTTCTGATTTTGGAAGTGCTTAAAAGAAGGATTCATTGCTGGGCAATCATAGAGCGTAGCATCTCATTGAGATTTGTGAGGATCAAGTGGGCGCACTGTATGCGTTTCACTACAGAATCATGGCCTTAGCAACCAGAAGCACCCCGTGCTTGAAGTTTCTAAGTGTTGGCTTTCAGGTTTACAGTACAATATATGTTGAAATGATTGTATTCTCAGAAATGCCAGTACTTAGTTATTTAACCATTAGTTCAGAAACTGAGGGTGTGCAAAGAAAGTCAGGGCATTTGCTCACTGTTAAACTTGGTTTTGTCTTGCTATATGCTTAAGTATTCAGGGATTTCTGTGTACTTACTACAATAATGTATTTTGGCCCAGTGTTTTACCAGAATCTGAATCTCCTCTCCCATACAGGGATTCTTTCCTAGTAACAGTGCCTCTGGCACTGTTAAGTGGGAGTAGTGTGCATATGCGCACACCTGTGAATTTGATTTTAAGTATCCTATGGTGAGGGGATGCGAATGCGCAACTTGACAAAATGTTACTGAGTACACACATGCCAGTGAAGGCGATGGTACAAATCATGCAAAAATGCAGCACTTTAAAATTAGTTACAGCTCTGTGCCCTACTATTCAGGATGTAACTGTGCCTCGGTACCTGATACTGTGTTGGCGTAGAGACTGACACTTGAGGTATGCACCAGAGACCTTTCAGATAAGAAGAGCAGTTACGCGTGTGCGCGTATCTAGGAGCAGAACTGAGCTCTTGGTGTCCATATTGCTCATATTTAAAGGCATAAATAATATTTCATTATTTGCAATAAGCCTTTGACAACTGTCCACTGGGTTGGTCAGCTCCTCAGTTTCCTGCTCTAAGATTGCAACAGTCTGATGTATTAGGTAATTGTATAATCGTAGTTAATATTTCATGTAACCTAGTGTAAGCCTCCTTGAATTATTCCAGGATAATTCTAATAATCTACAGTTGCATATACCTGTACTATAACCAGAAAGTTTACAGACCTTAGAAGCTTTGTATAATTTTGATGGATGATCCAATGAGGTAAGTCAAGGGAGATTTACTAGATTTAAATGGAAAACAGCTCTTGTTTGTTTTTAAATAAAATTTATGTATATCTGTTTAATTGAATTATTTTTTTGCACCTTTCTTTTCCTGACAGTTGTGATGGTACTGATCACAAATTATAGTAAGATATATATGTTTAAGTGAAAATGTAATTCTTATTACGCCATGCTTTTACAGGTAACATATCATATTGAATTTCCTTGACAAAAGCTGTATTTATGAATAAGATGCAAGTATGTGAAGTAAGTTTTTCCATTAATGAAAGTGTGACAATATCATGCTAATGATGTACATTGTCCTAAGAACTACCAGTGTGGATCAGAACCAAAGATGTTTCTAGCCTTGTATCCTGCCTCCAGCAGTGGCCACGAACAGATGATGTGAAACAAAGAACAGATAAGGTGACCCCATTTTTCACCAGGAATTTTTCCATTTTTGAACTCATGGTTTCTTTCAGCTTCCACAATCCCTTGTGGCTGTGAGTTCCATGTTTTAATTATGTTTTGTGTGGAAAAAGTAATCTCTTGTTTGTCTCGGATCTGTTTATTCAAGAATTGCTAGTGCATTTGAGCACAGTTATTAAAAGTACTGTGAGATAAACAGTAATCCAATTCAAGTCAGTTTTTAAAAGCCATGGGAGATTCTAATGATAAAATACCTGCTTAGGCAGAAAATGTCCTATGTTTCTGTCCTTAGGCAACGATGTTTGCTTAGGCAGAAAACTTGTCCTATGCTGATGACAATATTATCTTACTTGTCCCTTCTGAATAAATTTTTTACACATAAAGCCTTTTCTATGAAGTATTAAAAGTCAGATTCCAACTGCAGAACAGATTTTTTTTTTTTCCCTATCAGTGTAAAAGCAAGATCGGTCAAAGGCAAAACCTATTCCTAGCCCACATCTGAGGTACCTCTGGATTTGGAGACACCAGCATCAATGGGTGTAACGTTGTGATCACGTAGAAGATGGAAATACTGTCTGGGTTTTGCTGAGAACCATATTCCTTATTCCACATTTTGGTAACTTATTTTGATATGTGTCCCCAGTTCCAACTGCAATTGGAGTAACTGCTCAAAAGGTGTTTTTGATGGCCTTTGGAGCCTGAAAATGAAGGACGGGTCAAAAAGGCCTAAGCATGGGCAACCCGCCTTCCATTCACGTCACGGTCAACACTATAGATTCACTACTAACAGGTATTTAGATGCAATTCTCCAAGGGGAATGTAAATTGTGTCTCTGTAATATCTCTGTGCTCTGTATTGCCTATGAACTATTTCTTTTCCTGACAGCTGTGTTCCTTTTACAGCCCACATTCCTGGGTATACTCAATTAAGACCATTGGGGAAAGCAAGAGTTTATTTTAAAGAATATATTTAGTACATGCCATACCTAATGGACTCCTAAAATATAGTTCAAAAGCTGTAGAGATCAATAGAGACCTCCTGTGGCTTTACATTTATAATCACCTTTATATTTATTTTCAAAAGCATTAAGCTGTTTGCTATAAAATAACAAATGTGAGAATTGGCAAATTGTTCTGGAAGAAGTCTCTTACTTCTTAGAAACTCGGCACTTTTTAATTCTACCACGCTTACAAGTCTAGTGGCGTATTGATCAACTAAAGTTTATTGTGAAATATACTGAATGTATTTACTACTGTGGCTAACTATGTGAAAATTATTGTTTTGCAGTAAAAAAGGTTATGGCACTTATATTTTTGGGATCTGCTGAAGCATGTTTGCTAATCATTAGTTGCTCTTTTTTCTGTGTTTTAACCTATTCCATGGTTGTTTGCCCTTTATGCAGTTTGAGTTCAGCGACAGATGATTTTGCACTGATAAAATTTGGAAACATTGTAGACTTCATTGTTAAAATGTATTCTAAGAAAAAAGTGCAGTAAAAAGAAAAAACAAACCCAACAATTTTTACTTGCAAAATGAAACAGCTACATGTCAGTTTTTATGAATGGTCCTGCTCTCTTCTCTCTATTCCTTTGCAGTGTTTAATTACAGAATGCTGTGCATGTTTGGTAGTACCAATACCATATGTATGTGGTAGGAGTGGTAACCAGTTTCTGGATTTGTAATGCACTATAAAGATATATTTTATAATTCTGTAACTGTATGGCAGTGTTATGCCAAAAAATTGTATAAACATAAAAAGCAATAGTTTATGTTGCTTACTGCTGTATTTTAAATCGTTTGTAAAATGAAATACTTGGATTTCCTTTCAGGTAAATATATTTTTTAATAACAGCAGCTAAAACCTCTAAACTAATAAAGCTTCTTCATTTAGCAGCATTGTTTTAGCAACATGTACAAATATTGTGTAGCTCTAATAATGTGTAATTGCTGTTGGCGCTTGTTTGTATAGTCTTCTGTAAATGTATTAACGCTTAAAAGTAGGGCATTAAAGGCTCTGGTCCTCCTTTTTTGTCGTCAGTGGCAAAACCACCATCGATAACAGAGGAACAAGGGAAGGCCCACAGTGAGCTTTACTAAAAGTTCAGGGGGGCAGGTGTTAATTTAAGAAAAATATATACTATGAAAAGACTGTTAACATTAAAGGGTGAAATATCCGTTATGATCGTGCAGGCAGAAACCCTCCGGAGCAGTGCCAGCACCTGGCTACTGCTGCTTAAACTTAGCAGGGAAACCTGCCGGCTGTATTTATCCTGCGCTGAAGCTGTGGAGTTGGATGGCCTCAGCTCCTTTCCCCCCCCGTTTTGTAGTAAGCTGTTATTCACATAGTGGGACTGCAGGTTTATGTAGCTCTATAAAGGGCCCAGCAGGTTTGGAGAGGGTTTCCTTTTCTCACACGTTTCTTCTCAAAGCGAGGAGAAGCAGGTGCTCCTTACGCAGAAGGAGGGCTTCACGTGTGGTCCTTGTCTCAAACGAAGGTTGGCGTTAGCATGGCTATGTTAACTTACTCGCATGTTGTCAGGTCACCCAGGGATGGGGTTCAACTGGTAGGCAGCAACACGATGTGCGAGTGTGTTGGTTTCCCCAGAAAATTCAGTTGCAGCTCCCTGAGGCAACTGCTCATTGGCAAAGCCTGGCTGCAAGGCAGTCACCCTCTTCTACCCTTGGAGCATAAAATTCACAACTAAAGGGCCATGGCCTGCACGGAGGCAGAGATGTTGCTGGCTGTTGTACCAGCAACTCCGGACTTTGAGCATGTCTGCAGTAAAAACATCCTTCCTGTGTGAGCATGGACCCTCACGGGTGGCAGAGCCGCTTCTGAGAAGTTTTCTTGGGGCTCATTACAAGGGTAAGAACGTAAACTGGTATCCCGCAGCTAGCTGGCCCCAGTAAAATGGAGACAAACCAGCTTCTGGAGGAGGTGGAACAAGGGGATGATGGACCCAGCATCCCAGGCCTTGCCTGCTGCCTTCCCGGGCCAAAGGGGCAGGCACCTACTTAGGAACGCAGTGAGACACCGACTGTCGGTGCCTTTGGGTCAGTAAAGGAGCTCACTGCTCTGTCCCTGCATCCACGAAAACATGATGATAGATGGAAATGCATGCATATCTCTCAGGGCATGCATTCACCTGCCTTGCTTTCTTTTGGGGGCTGAAATGGAGGAAATTTTCAGCTGCCAGGGTGACGGGGGGCACGCAGAGCGCACTCCTGCACCGGTGGGAAGAGCACACAGCGAGGAAGGACAGAGATGACAGCGCTTGCGTTTAGTGCGAGGAGAGTTGGGAAGCACTTTTATTATGCACAGAGCAGTGGTGGAGACGGCTGAAATAAATCTAAACTACCTCTGTTGTTTAGGGAGTTAAACCGCAAGGTTTTGTTTTGATTTTGTTGTTTCACCGAAATATTTTTCTAACAGAGCTGTGCCATAAAATTGGGATGAGAGTATTTTAGTTTGATATACGCAGATGATCTTGAGCAAGCCCTAAAATGTTTATAACGATCACGTTAATTGCAGAAATGTGATTTAGCTAACAAAACCTGGGAATACTCTTCTTAAAATTACATTTTAATGGATTTATTTTGCTTTGTTTGTCTGGGCTGGGTAATAAACTGGAAGACAAAATATTAAATATCTTCACTCCCTGGGGTCAGACAGGCCAAGTATTATCACTTCAAAGTTAAATCAGTAAGTGTGACTGGAGAGTATGTATCTGCAGTTTAAAAATAATTCTCCAAAGCAGCAGCAAAAGTATCTACCAAAGTATTTTGTGACTAAATAAAGATATGTAATGACACTGCTTTTTAAACATTAGCTTCACATATCTTCTGAGGTGGATTACATTGTAGTCAAAACTCTGGTATGACTTTATTGACTCATTTGTACCTGATATGAAAGCTGCACTTCAGCTCCATGAAGCCTTTCTTCAATGTGTGGCTGGGGGGCGGGAAGGGTGGATGTTTAGAAACACCGGAGTCCCCGGTTTTGTCCCCACTTTGGAAGGCTGTCACTCCTGGCTGGCACAGAGAGCCAGTCAAGCAGAGTCTGGGGTCAGGGTCTGGTAACAGGGCCCTGCTCCCACCTCTCCAAAGATGCTGTAATCAAACACGCTTCGTTTCCCCATAAGGAGGTGAGCTGAAGATTTGGCCTTCTCAGAGCTGGCCTGGGATCTGCCACTCATGGCCGGGGGCCGGGGCCGGGCAGGGGGTTGTTCTGCCTCACCGCTGGGGTCTGATTCCTGCAGGCTAGATTATGCGCCTGGTGTGTTTATTGACCTGCCCAAGTGCAATCACTTGCAGCAATTACTTGCAGCTCAGACCTTTCCTTATGGTTAATCTTGGTCTGCATGTTACGGAGTGAGCTTAAAAATAAAATTATTTTCCAAGAATTCTCCCTATGAAAAGCCAATTTATGAAGGTTTAATTATGCCCAAGTATTTGCCTTATCTGATAAACTCTTGGAATGCTTTTAAAATATTTAGATATAGTACATGCAATGCATTGGACGTTTTTGCAGGCAATATTCTATAGACATCGTAATTTCAAGGCTTACTGAATGTAGGAAGAACATTTAAAATTCAACTGGCTCTTTCTATTTTTATTTAATGTATAAATCAGACATAATTCATGCATAGTTCCTTCCAGGTTTAGACATTTATTGAGCACTATGTATGGTTATAAACATTTTGTGGCAGCTGTTTCAAATTTCAGAATAGAACTAGAAAAAAAGAAACCTCACATTTTCACTTCTCCAATTTGCTTTGAAAGCTTAAACAAGGAAGCTTCTAATTTTCTGCTTCCAAACTGGCAGCTGAAGTAAGGGCCTTGAATTACTTCTGAGAACTAGGGCTTGGGACCTTCAGCCCTACATAGAATCATAGAATCATAGAATCATACAGGTTGGAAAAGACCTCTAAGATCATCGTGTCCAACCGTCAACCCAACACCACCATGCCCACTACACCATGTCCCTAAGGGCCTCATCTACACGTCTTTTAAATACCTCCAGGGATGGTGACTCCACCACTTCCCTGGGCAGCCATGGGACATTTGGAGGCAAATCTGTAGTACTTAGCTAAAAATGCTGAAATGTAGTAGAATTTTCCAAAACGACAAGGCACCTAATGCTGATACTCAATTAACAAGTGCTCTCAGGAAGTCTATGAAGGGTTTCTCTGCATCTAGAGGAAGCTCAGGAGCAGTGCAGTTCTTCAGTCAGTTTTGAAAAGGTTATCACGAAGCCCCACATTTTAACTCTTCACTTAAAAATAAGAGTTCTTTCTTTTTCTTTTTTCTCTTTTTTCTCTTTTATGGTAAGGGCACAGTCGTAATGGCACCTTTTTTACAGTTTAAACTGTAAAAGAAACCTTTGCTATGCTGACATGCATCAACAACACCCCCATGCTGCTTCTTACTCATCCTCAGTCACCGCCATCACACACTCAAAGCCACCCCGACTGTGAGAGCCCAACACCACGGAGCTGACCTGTGTAGCTAGCACTGGTGGCCACGGTCCTTCACGGCCTCAGTCACTGCAGTGCAGGTGATCACGCCCAGGAGCTCTTCAATGAGGAAAGCTGGATCTGAAGCAGGCATCTGCTTTCTCTTCCCCACCCCCAAATTTGGTCCCTGAGTTCCCAGGCAATTCCCAGCCCTAGGCCTCCACCCCGGGCTACACGCTGCCCGATCCTGGCGGGGATATTACTTTCCAGGCTGCAGCAGTCTGCTGCTCACTGGTTCTTTCCTTGCTCTCTGCTGCCCCCTTTCCTAAAGCAGAAGCAGTCTTTTCCCGGGTCTCTTCCTTGCACTTTTTCAACGATGGGTAATGGCCCGTCAGCCCATTGGGGGCTCTTTCCTCAACCGCTGCCCATATTTTCAAGGCCTTTGCTGTTATCCCACCCTTAAACCGTGCCAAGCTCTGTTCACCCAGTGAGATGATAACAAGCCTGTGACCCCCATGCCAAGGCAGTGCAGCCTCGCTGACAGTGAGGAGCAGCGAGGAAAGGCCACCATCCCTTCAGGTCCAGCCTGCGTGGGGAGTACCATGGCTCATAAGGAAAGACACATGCAAAAGTGATTGCAATGAGCCTTCCTGCGGCTTTATATGAAATTCCCCCAAAGATTACACTCAGGTATCAGAGTTTGTTTATGGTAATGAAGGCCCAGTGCCATAAAGCTAGCAAGAGTATGTCCCAATAGTGCTTTTTAGAAGCTTTTCACCACTTTGGATAAAATGCTGCTGACAAAGTTTCAATCTTGAAATCTCCTGCAACCATCAGATAATTAATAAATGTTGCTGAGTCACACCTGCATAGGGTAAGTGCCTCCCTGGGGCGCGGCTGGGAACACCGATGCCTATTTCAGATGTGTTCCCAAACGCAGCAGATGTGAATGATTAAGTAACATACCCAGTGGCACATTCTCTGCTGACTCATTTGCTGCACTGCTACTGAGATAATAGGAGTCCTACCAGGTACATTCAAGGCAGAGTTTTGCCAGGACTTTACAAAGATCTTTTCACAGAGGCTCAGAAGGATGATAAATTTATATAATAAGAGTCACATTGTAGTTCAAGGATCTTTGCTGGAGAGAATCTGACTCCTCTGGGACCTGTTTGTTGAAATCAGAAGTGTGGCGAAAGCTGTCCCAGAGACTCTTCCTCCACTGACACCTGAGTAAATCCCAGCAAGCCTCATCCACTTTGTCAGGAATAATTTGAGAAATTATATAAATCGCAGTCTTTTGGTGTGACCAGTCTAAGAGCAAAAGTGAAGGTAGGACTTTGGTGACTGAATCCTTTGGTATGAAAAAAAAAGGTCAAATTAAAAAATAGCATACCAAATGTGAAATTTGTCATCCAGATAATTCCAGTTCAGTGTCTGCCTAACCCTAAATTGTCTTACCTGTTAAGTCACAGGTTTCCTAGATGCCCAACACTTCTCAGCAGTCTCTGATGGTAAAATTCCAGTGTCAGGATGCAGATAGGAATTAATGAAATGTTATGGGGTTCTGCAAGGAGGGATGCTCAGGGAAAAGGCACAGAAAGAAGTCTGTTGGATTGGAGCGTTCCTGACCCAAGGATACTGCTGAAGTCATGACTTAGGGATGAAAAGAGGACCTTTCATGCCATCATGAGATGGGCTGTGTATAGACTGGAGGTGGGTGCTCCCCTCTTCGCCTACTCACTTTCTCAGCCAGAACTGACTGGATGTGACAGACTTGGAGATAGGTAGAAATGTTTCAGAAGAGACTTATGCTGCATTCAAAATCCTGATGCATTTACGGATCTGCAAACCTAATTTCACTTTCCTGTAATGTGAACAAAAAGTTTTGTTAAAAAGTTCTGAGCCTACCTTGAGCAGGATTTCCTCAAGGGCCAGTGATCACTCTTGTAGATCCAAAAGGAACAACTGTCCTTACTCACAATCCTTGATTTTTTTTTTTTCCAAGTGTAAACCTGATGTCAGGGACCTGGGTGCACCAACAGGCTCTGCCATATCCCATGAGGGGTTTGGCTGCCTGTGCTCAAGGGCAGCCCCGATCCAGTGCAGCCCTGTAACCTGGGATCAGACTGCTGTGAAAAGAGCTGTGGGAGAAAAAAACCTGTGAGTCGCCTTGCTGGAGGCCTCCCCTGCTCTGTGGGGGAGCTGGGGTCAAGCTCAGCCCCTGATCCCTGGACTTTGCCTGAGTGTGCTGCACCCAACCGTGCTCCTCACTGAGCCCAGCCAGATGACTTGACTCATGGATTAACTGGACCTGCCTCGCCATTATTGTTATTTTTCGGTGTTGTAACTAGACAAGGGAAAGAGTAGATTAAACTGTAATTGAATAGTCTTTGTTGGAAATGTAATGAGATGATAGACTGCTGGTAAGACGCTTTGGTGCCTCAGACACTTGCCTGGAGGGCCCTTGAGGATCTTCTTCCCTCCTCAAATACCCTCGTCCCATCACCACAGCCCCAAACCATGGCACCAGAGCAGCAGCTGTGAGCATCTGCACCACTGCTGGTGTCTGCTCACTTCTGGCACCACAGCCCTAGAGCCTGCTGGCTTACAGCCTTCCCCCACAGCTGGTGGCTTTGCTTGCCCTTCTGGGTTCAGTCTTTCTCTTCCCCAACTCTTGCTGTCCTGGCTGCAGGCTGGTCCCATCTCCCCTGACTCCCGCTCACTCTTGTCTGCATCCCTTTTCAACAAAAAAACTCAGAAGACAGCCAATATGAGGACCAAACCTAATGGCAGTCACACATTTGTTAATCATATCACCGTTCACGTCTATGTTAATGACAGCACTGCTAACCATAGCTATGTTGCAGCCTTTCTCCTAACCCTGATGGTCATTTGGATGGTCATTGGACTGGAGACTGTCTCCAGCCTGCAGATACCACCCCAGGCTCAAAGAGTCAAAACTCAGAGCAAACACTCAAAGCTAAAACCAGGTAATCATAAGAATGTTTAGGATTTGCACAACACTATTCACACAGATCATGACAGTATTTCAGCTTCTGTGTTCATTTGGCACTGGTTTCCTCCTGATTTTGCGGTGATAGCTACCAGCAAGATTAGAGAACCTTTGCTTCTCTTTTAGCTATAAGTGTCCTACAAAAGACAATTAGTAAAAATCAGCTGAACCTCTGAAAAGGTCTCTTTTCACAAGTGAAAACTGGGATGCTGTTGAGAGGTTAAGGTCACTATTTGAAAAATAGTCCTCAATTTCTGAGGTGAAAGATTCTTTGATTTTCTGCCTCAAATTTGCTTTGCCTCTATCTTTCTTATATATCTACAGTGAAAGTTGAAAATATCTCAGGACAAGTGGGTGATGGATGGCTTGTAAAGAAATGCAACAAGACCATAGGAAACTGATGAGATGCTTTCTGTGGAAGCCAAGCTGCAGGACAAGAGAGGCAATTCACAAGTGGTAGAACAGCTGGCAACTCCAACCCACACCATCTGGATTTTTGTGATTTTATAATATTTATTGTCACTAACTCTGAGAGGAATATGAATAGAGCTGGCTACAAGTGGAAATGAGCTGGCTTTTCAATAGAGTGAATTGTGTGCAGAGCCTTGGCAGGGATACATAGCAGGGTGAGCATCTGATACCAGCCGGCCAGCCATGAATTACCACTTCGTTGCTCAGGTTGGCTACATGAAACAACAACAGAAAATTTTTCAGTCAGGCAAGGAAGCCCTGCTGAAAAAATGGCATTTCAAATCTATCATTCAGAGAGGGGAGATAGAAGGTTGCCAGCTCTCCATCTTTAGTCTCGCGTCATTTTTTCCTTAAAACCTTAACATCAATAGATGTGGGGTTACTCAAGAATCTTACACTTACATTTTAAAAAAGTCTTTTTGGGTCTTACGTTTAAGAAAAAACTGTGACCCGCCTCCACCTAACAGCCGCAGAAAATGGAACAACCCCCAAGTGCGTTTTCTTAAATCTTCTGATTTGAGTCAGTTTGTGATTTTGGGATTCTCACGGTGATTGTGAAAGCACTGAGTTGTCACTGTTGAGCATGTTCATGTAGGTAGCGTGATTGCTGCCTTAGGCAACTGTTCTCTGGAGGTGCCTGTTTCGCTCCATGAACGCCGAAGGGAACACTGCTGCTCCTAGCACAGCAGTCCCGGTTAGAAGCTCAAAGTGGGACAGGAAGAGTTTAGGCTTTTATGTTTCTGTTCCTCATCTGTGAAACAGGATAACATGTTCTTTTTCTTCCTGCAGATCAGCCAAAGGATAAATTCCTCTTCTTCTGATACCATGACCTGGTAATTACATGAAAGCTCAACCTGTCTTACTTCTATTTTAAAATGTTTTTACTTCTCGTGGGACATTAGGAAAGCTTAAAAGTTTTAGTCAAACCAGACTTACAAAGGAAGACAAATAATGGTATCTTCCTTCCTTCCTTCCTTCCTTCTTTCTTTCCTTCCTTCCTTTCTTTCTTTCCTTCCTTCCTTTCTTTCTTTCATTCTTTCTTTCTTTCTTTTTTTGATCTTACGCATTTCAGTCCTATGTGGTTTGGGAACTGACCTATTTTTGGTGATTGACTGTAGTACTGAAACAACAGAGAAATACATGCCATAAAATATGAAATAAAAATTAGCATTTTATTCTAGTAGATCCCTATATTTTCTAAATCTTTTCTTCATCTTTGAAAGTCAGGTTTTAATTCTTTATCTTTTTTTTTAATGGAAAAATACTGGTTCTCTATTCTGGGATTCAGTCCAGAGCTGAAAACACTAGTATTTGTAGTACATCAATTTACAAAACCTGTTAGTTAAGCTGAAGAAAAATGTAGCAAGACATTGAATGCCAGAGAAGATGAAGTGCCTGGCTAAGAAGCACACAAAAATGCATCTTATGTCTGGCTCGCACTGAGTGCAATGCCTCAAAAGTCAGTCACAGAGAGCAGAGCTGGCTTTTCTGTCCTTAGCTAGCAGAAATGGGTAATAAAAGCAACAGCAGAGAGGAATGCAAAGATCCGGCACTGGCATTAACAAGATAGTCCTCTAGAAAAGCCTGCAACAATGACAGAAATATCTTCAACACTGAAGACTACTCTCTGACTAGCATGTCAAGAGGACTCTGAGAAGGAGACCAACTTATGTGTATCTATCTCATGTACTGTGGTGAAGATAAATCAAGAAGTAAAGAAGGAAACTCAGCCGTTTCTGTCAGCAACACGGTGTGAGCTGGCTGTGCTATTTCCTATTGAAAAGGAAGAATTCAGCTAGAGAAACAACAGAGGGAAGGAAGACACAGCCTATGCGAGACATGCTCATTTCTTCCAATAGCCCCAGAGCAAAGCAGACCTGTGCCTGGGATGGTCCCACTCTGGAGTGCCCTGTCCCACTCTCCAGGAACAGGGTTGGCCTCCGAAAAGCGTCTGTGCAGCTGTGAAGGCAAACAGAGAGAGTGGATCCCAAGTAAGGTTCAGACAGGTTCAGCCACTCAAAGCAACTGCCTGCATGACAGAAGATTTGAAAAACACTGTGAGAGAGAAATGCTCTGTTGAAGTGAGTGGTTCATGTAGCTCTATATTCTGCATCCCTTTCTCAAGGTGATGGAAGAGCCCTGACAGAACAGGAGTGCTGGGAAGGAAACCTTGTAGAGGCCATGCGCTTTCAAATCTCTCTTCTTCCCTTATCAAGTGATATTGCTCTTCTACTTCAACAGAAAGCACTGGGGATTTTTCAGCTCGTCATTGACTTCATCCATTTAACCAGTTTTTATGTCCCTGCCTGGTGAGGCCTCATTGCCGCTGAAAAAAATAGGAGACCTTAAAGCACAACCTAAAGAAATGAATCCCAGCTGTGTTTGCTGGGCACGGGACACCTCCTGCTCTGAATGCCCCGTGTGTGTGCACCAGGATCTGCCCCTCCCAGAGGCTTTTCCTGAATGAGGCTGTATAGTATCAAAGAAGTTCCCTTATGTGAGTTTCCCAAGAGCATTTTGTACAATACTCCATCACAAAGCTGCAAATTCATTCACTTCGTATTGCATTTGGTGGCATTAAGGTTTGAAGTATCCAGGGGAAAAAAAAGTCTTATTTTGGGAATGCCAGCATGTGAGGATAGGGGTGAACGTGAAGGGGACAGCAGCATCTTCGCTTTTTTTCCTAGTCAGACGTGTTCACCCAGAGCACCACCTGCCACAGCAGCTCAGACATCCCCAGGCCCAAGTCCTGACCGGTGACAGGCTTCAGAGTATGAACTGGGCAGGCTGGTGGTGGCAGCTGGCTGTGCTGGGCTTCCCAAAGGTCTCCAACTCCTCCACCTCAGTACTCTGGGCTTACTGCAGGCACGCCGCCATGCCACAGGAGACTCCATGTTTGAGTGAGTGGTCTTTATGCATCCTCAGCCATAAGACAGAGGGTCATATGATCTTGAAACAAAATTCTTCAACTGAAAATCATTGTTAGAAATCATTCATTCAGGTCCCTAACATTGAAATTCCTATAAACACAGACATTTCACAGCCAGACAGTACTTTCTCTATTCCTGGAAGAATAGAAGAGTTGTATCTTTTTTTTGGAGTGTAACTGTTGAGCAGACAAATGGAAATATGACCATTGTATAGAACAAGACATGTAATAAAGAGAACAGATTCTTCAGCTCCTTGGCAGCAGAGTTGTATTTAATCATATTCAACTTTTTCTCCTTGTCCAAGCATGTCCAGAAAAAATCAATCTTATGATCAACATGCCACAGGAATCTAATTTTTTAATTTAGCCCTCTAAGGGATTCTCTTCTGATCCTTCTGATCAGACAAGAACAATTACTGTGCCTCTAAGCTCTCCCCTGCCTCCAGTCTCCAATTAGTCACATCTGATAACATTTTTTCAGTGTAAAAATAAGGTCATCTCTTCAACTGCTTATGTCTAAATCAGGACACATATGATAACTCGTTCACAAAACACCACCTCACTCTTCCCAGCCAGCCTGGGGCCTTCTGCATCCAGATTTTCAAAATCGTCACCTTTTAAAAACCTTTATCTGGGCTGTAAGAATGCCACTGATTAAATTTTTGTTTGCTTGAGATACCTCCTGGTGTTTTGAGAAGTACACAAGCTAAGCCAAGCACTTGAGTGCATGTGTTTCAGTTCACTAAACAGACCTTCTGAGATCAGTGGGATACTGACACATCCAAAATTGAGCCTGAGCTTACGTGCTGTGAGTCCAGAACTTTCTCCTCCACACTTTTCCAGTTTTTCTTCTTTTCAGAACTTTGAACTATGTTGTGGGTTTTTTCTTCAACTGTCCTCTCAATTCTGTCATGGAGAAAGGTCACAGTCTTCACAGTTTGTTGGTTTTCTTGTCTGATTTCAATCAGGCCTTGAAGGCAGCAGCTTCTCACCTACATTTGTTCAAGACGAAAAGCCACATCGGGCATGATGGCACTTGAGCTTACTGTTGAAGCACTCCCCCTCACCATCGGTGTATCTTCTTCCTTTAGGCAAGTACCAGCAAAGCTTGCCAACTGTTCAAAACAAAATGTTAGTGGGGGAAAAAACCCCTTCATATTCAAAGAAGGTCATGAAAAACAGGGAGGAAAGAAGAAGCTAGCAAAAAACCCTCAACTCTTCACCTTTCATATGGGGCCTGGCTCTTCCTCTGGTATGGGGCAGAGTTGGGGCCAGCTGGGCTGGGGAGCCAAGCCTGAGCCACATTGTGAGGACACGGGCCCTCCCAGCATTGCTCATCCCAGCTGGTGGGACAGCCAGAGGTGGGAGAGAGTTCCTGACGCCCCAAAGACCTTGGAGGTGCGAATCTCCTGACTTCATCCTTGTGCACAGCATTGCCAGGGAGATATCCGACAGCACAGCTAACAGAGGCTGCCAACAGCAGGTGCTGGGCTCAGCTTCGAGATCTGGGAACTTCTTCTGGGATCATAGGGGAACTCCTGGGAGGTCTTTGGAGATAAAACTGCAAACAAGTTCATTAGAAGAGGTTTGCTGGAGAGGTTTGTGGGGAGGTTTTCTGCTTGCTAGGGGCTGCGAGCTGGGGTGTTGTGGAGAGGCTGCCAAGGCCTGTCAGCTCTGGGACTGTTACCCCCTGCTGCTCTTCCATGGGGGCAGCAATGATGTCAGGGGAGACATGGACCGTATCAAGCATGACTGCATGGATCCAGAGGTGATCGCCAAGGGCACGGGGTCCAAAGCGGTGTCTCCTCAGTCCTGCGAGTGAGGGGAAGGTCTTGAGGCAGAGTGGATGGATCCTACAGGTCAACAAGGGATTGCACATCTGGTGTCAATAACAAAGATTTGTCTTCAGACGAAGACCTTGGAAGCCTTTTTGATGATAGATGATCGAGAACTTCTTGGAAGAGATGGGACTTCCGTAACCAAGAGGAACCAACATGCTGGCCAATGTGGTGAGGAGAAGTTTTAAACTAGAAGTGATGGGGGAGAGAGATGATGACCTATAATCAAGTGAGGAAATGGTTGGCAAACAAAGGGTGATGTGGACAAGAGACCTTATAATCAACATAAGGCAGAAAGGAGAAGAAAGGGTCCCATCCTAAGGGTATACACACAAATAAGGGTGAGTCTACATGACAGCATGATGGGGGAAGATCTCATACCTTTTCTGGGAAATCAGCACAACTGGGGGTTGCCTTTATATGAGATAGCAGCGAGGATGCAGCTAGCTCTGCCTTAGAAGGGGTGATGAGTCAGCTGAGAGCTTATGGGTCAGGATTAGAGGATAGATCAGCATGGATGACATTGTGATGGGTGTCTGCTACAGACCACCCAATCAGGAAGAAGTAGATAAAGCCTTCTTCAGACAACTGGAAGAACCAAAATATAAAAATGGTGTGTATATATACCTAAAACCAGAAAGGTTTTATATATGTAAACCCAAGGTGGTGGTGAGGCACCATGGGACATGGTCTCCTACCTGGGAGGAAGCCTGGGCCTCAGCATATTGCAGAGTTCTGGGGGAGGATGCCACCATTCCAGTCTCAGGCAGCAGGCAGTTGCTGGCCGGTTGCTGCGCCAGGGCAGTGGCGGTGTCCTTGTGGCGAGGTATGTGCACTGGGTGAGGAGCTGTTGGCAGGCGAAGGAGTTGCGGAGGAGCTGAGCAGATGCACACTGTCAGGGAGGATGAGCAAGAGATCGACAGGCTCTTTGCAGAGGCTGAACAGCCCTGAGATCCCTTCCAAACGGAGTTATTCCATGATTCAGTGATATAAGGACAAATAAATGTAAGCAGATATTCCTTAATAGGAGCATGAAGGAGGTTCTGAGAACAGGTAATTTAGTGATAGGTGGTATGAATAGAGCTGTAAAGCTATGGTAATTCAGCCTTAATAACGCTGAATAATGCTGAAGGTGTAACCTAGAGGTCTTGATCCAAGACCAAGTATGAGGTTTTTTTACCTCATACTTTGAGGTGTAGACCTACAAGAATGTTGAGATGTGTGCTGGTTTTGGCTGGGATAAAGTTAATTTTCTTTAGAGTAGCTAGTATGGGGCTATGATTTGGATTTGTGATGAAAACAGTGTTGATAACGTTTTCGTTATTGCTGAGCAGTGCTTACACAGAGTCAAGACCTTTGCTGCTTCTCACACCACTCCACCAGCGAGTAGGCTGGGGGTGTACGAGAAGTTGGGAGGGGACACAGCTGGGACAGCTGACCCCAACTGACCAAAGGGATATTCCGTACCATATGGTGTCATGCTCAGCATATAAAGCTAGGGGAAGAAAAAGGAAGGGGTGATGGCATTTGTCTTCCCAAGTAACCGTTAGGCGTGATGGAGCCCTGCTTTCCTTGGAGATGGCTGAACACCTGCCTGCTGATGGGAAGTAGTGAAGGAATTCCTTATTTTGCTTTGTTTGTGCGGGCAGCTTTTGCTTTACCTATTAAACTGTCTCTATCTCAACCCACGAGTTTTCTCACTTTTACCCTTCTGATTCTCTCCCCCATCCCACCAGGGGGGGAGTGAGAGAGCAGCTGTGTGGGGCTTAGTAGCTGGCTGGGGTTAAACCATTACAAGATGGCTAAAAAATATGACCTGTGAAGAAAAAATCAACAGACTCAGACTGTTCAACCTAAAGACGAGAAATTGAATGAGAATCATCATAGGAGTCTGCAAATGCTTCAAACTATCCTTGGGCCCTTCCAAAGAGGAAAGAAATCACCTAGTCTATGCTTGTGCTGGATATGACAAAAAGACAGTATCCTAAATCTCCACAGACTCCTGAAGCACTGGCCTATTGTCTACAGCCATGTGGATGGCCTATCACATGGAAAACCCCTAATGCCAAGAAAAGAGTTTTTGTTAAGTGTTTTGATCCACTGAAGCAAAATGCCATAACCTGCTACATTTACCTGGGTTCCAGCCCTCAAAAACTGCCTTTTGCTTGTGACTGCCTTTGCTCGGTTTGTTTGTTTCCACAGATATCTGGAAAGCTCTCTTTTGTCTTCAGGTTCCCCATTGCTTTGCCACAGTACTCTCCAGCTGCGGCAGACGGTTGAGCCTCAGAGCATTGCCAGGCTCTGAGTTTCCATCAACAAAACAGTAAGCATGGACAATGTTAGAGAGGGAGAAAATTAATATTCATAGATCCGCTGTCTCTCTAAACAAGCTGTTGTGGTTTAACCCAGCAGGCAGCCAAACACCACACTGCTGCTCATTCACTCCCCCTCTCCAGTTGGATGGGGGAGAGAATCGAGAAAAAAAAAAAGTAAATTCATGGATTGAGATAAAGACAGTTTAATAGAACAGAAAAGGAAGGGAAAAAAAATAATAATAGTAATGATGATATAATGTACAAAATGAGTGATGCACAATGCGATTGCTCACCACCTGCCGACCGATGCCCTGCCAGTCCCCGAGCAGCGATCGCCCTGCCCCGGACAACTCCCTCTAGTTTATATACTGAGCATGATGTCATATGGTATGGAACACCCAGTTGGCCAGTTAGGTTAACCGTCCTGGCTGTGCTCCCTCCCAGCTTCTTGTGCACCTGGCAGAGCATGGGAAGCTGAAAAGTCCTTGACTAGAGTAAACACTACTTAGCAACAACTAAAACACCACTGTGTTATCAACATTATTCTCATACTAAATCCAAAACACAGCACTATGCCAGCTACTAGGAAGAAAATTAACTCTATCCCAGCCGAAACCAGGACACAAGCATGTAGGGAAAGTGAAGCAAAGGATTAATAAGTTTAGATAGAACAAAGTGTTCTGGGACTTTTTTCCCCTGGGGTAAATATCTAACTAGGTGAAAAATGCTGTATTTTCTCTACATTCCCCTGTGGTGGTTGACCTTGGCCAGCTCTAGATATGCACCCAGACACTGTCTCATTCCCCCTCCTCAACAGGACAGGGAGAGAAAATAAGTTGAAAAAGCTTGTGAGTTGAGATAAGGTCGGGGACTTCACTCACCAATTACTCTCACAGGCAAAATAGACTGAACTTGGGAAAGATTAATTTAATTTATTGCCAACTAAAATAGAGTTGGATGGCGAGAAACAAAGACAAAACACCTCCCCTTTCCCCCCTTCTTCCCAGGCTCAACTTCACTCCTCCATTCCCAACTCCTCTGCCCCCTCCCCTCCGAGCGGCGCAGGGGGATGGGGAATGGGGGTTGTGGGGTTTTGGCTGGGATGGAGTTGATTTTCTTCCTATTAACTGGAAGGGGCTTGCTTGCCTTAATGTGTATTAGAGTCTTGTGCTCGTTAGTGGCTGCTTTTTTTTGCTCTCGCTGCTAGCTCTACTGCTGCACTGCTGATCGTCTTACTGTGCTGTGCCTGGGAACATTCTGATAACAGCAATGGGGATGCGCCTGGGCTGGCAGATGGCCAGGGCATCGCTGCTGCTTCTGTGCTGCTGTGCTGGACAGGCTGGAACTGCAGCGTGAACTCGAATTGAAGGGACTGTGACCTGTGGCTGAGTCCATGCGGGACAGGAAACCCCGAGGCGTCTGTGACTGTGGATAAGCCCATACCCAAGCAGGTACATCTTGAAGCGTCTGTGGCCGTGATTATGTCCGTGCCGCAGCAGGTATACCTCTGAAGGGATTGTGGCCTAAGGATAAGTCCACGCTGTAGAAGGTACACCTCGAAGCATCTGTGGCTGTGGATAAGTCCATGCTGCAGCAGGTACACCTTGAAGTGTCCGTGGCTGTGCATGAGGCCATGCTGGAGCACCTCAAAGCGTGTGGCCGTGGATAAGCCCATGACAGGGGAGGTACACCCCTGGAGAGATTGCAGCCATGGGTAAGGCCATGTTAGAGCAGGTTTACTTCTGAAGGGACTGTGGCCCATGGAGAAGGCCACACTGGAACTGGTGCACCTCGAAGCGACTGTGGCTGTGGACAAGTCTGTGCCACAGCAGGTATACCTCTGAAGAGACTGTGGCTCATAGGTAAGGCTCCACTTGGAGCAGGTACACCCTAAGGGACTGCAGTCTGTGGATAAATCCAAGCCGGAGCAGGGCAAGGGGAGGAGTTCATTGCAATGTTCAACCCGATGGTCTGGCCCAAAGGGACCAGGGGTGGAGATTGTAATGGATATACCTTTAAATTGTTGTAACCCATGATTTGAGTTGCATGTTATAGGAATTACTATAGCAGGAACCACCTGAACCAACGGAGGACAAACTTTACAAGAAGCAGCGCAGGTGCAGCAGTGACCCGACCTGAGCTGGCTTTGGTGCCCAGTAACTCCATGCAACACACCACCTCTGCTGACCTGAGTGACCACCATAACAGATGGAGCCCAAAGTCATGGACTAAATGAACGCAGTGGACATTTTGTGGACATTTATGGATATTTTATGGACATTTTACAAGGGTGGTCCATAGACTAAGGGAATGATATCTGTGTATTATATCAAAAGATGGGAAGGGGGATGGTGGGTAATGAGAATGTATTGGATAGTGTGGGACCTGAGCATGATGTAAATGGTATGGAATAAGGGGTGGATACTGTCCTGGTTTTGGCTGGGATGGAGTTGATTTTCTTCCTATTAACTGGTATAGTGCTGTGTTTTGGATGTAGTGTGAGAATAATGTTGATGACACGCTGATGTTTTGGTTGTTGCTAGGTATTGTTTATGCTAGTCAAGGACTTTTCATCTTCCCATGCCCTGCCAGATGTGCAGAGGGCTGGGAGGGAGTGTGGCCAGGGCGGCTGGCCCAGCTGGCCAATAGGCTATTCCATACCATATGACGTCATGCTCAGCATATAAGGCTGGGTGAAGAAGAAGGAGGGGGGGCGTTCGGAGTGATGGCGTGTGTCTTCCCAAGTAACTGTTACGCGTGATGGAGCCCTGCTTTCCTGGCGATGGCTGAACACCTGCCTGCCGATGGGAAGTGGTGAATGAATTCCTTGTTTTGCTTTGCTTGCGTGCGCGGCTTTTGCTTTCCCTATTAAACTGTCTTTATCTCAACCCACGAGTTTTTCTCACTTTTACCCTTCTGATTCTCTCCCCCATCCCACCCGGCGGGGGGGGGTGAGCGAGCGGCTGCGTGGTATTTGGCTGCTGCCAGGTTAAACCACGACACTGCCACAGGTCAGGAATAACTATTATTCAGAAGACGTGAGGAAAATTGGTGGTTTTGGCTTCAGAAACATGAGAGTTGTTTAAAATTGTGGTTGAAGAAGGTTCCCATTCCTATGCAGTAACTCCAAGAAGCTGCTGTGCATATATGCAATTGTTTATAGTATGTACAGTATCTAGAATAGAAAACTTGTAATAATGAAACGCATAAGTTCCTGTTTCCTTTTTACTAGTAAAAAAGTGTATTCCTGTAAAGATTAGGAAGTACGATTATTTTTATGACCTGTATCTGTGTTTCTCATTTGTCTTCTGAAATTTCCTTTTAACACACTGGACAGTTTAATTCATCATTACACAAAAGTAGCCAATGACCAACAAATGAAGAACTGGCTAAATGATAAATTTCACAGACTAATTGTAAATCGAGGATGGGATTTCTGGTAGTCCTCGACATCTTCTCTGACTGGGAGCTATGTGACGTGAAGGTGAATATCAATGATTCCTGCATTCTTAGCTCAAATGCTCCCTTGACTTTACCTACAGCACGTAAAAGTGCTGTTATCAAGGTTCTCCACAGGATTTACTCCTTCCAACCAGAAAATTTTGTATGGGTGGGAAAAGAAGACTCCAGACACTAGTCCTGGATTTCCAGAGCTCCAGCAGTCAGTTAAGGACAGGAGCTTCTCCAATCCTCCCCAAATTCCTGATAAATGTCCCTTATGCATACACAGCTCACCTCTGTAGTGGATGCACTTGAATGGTGAGGGGTCAGATGTACTGCTCATGTGTTGGACAGATGGTCAGCGTGTCCTCAGCAAGCCCACCGCATGGAGGAGACCTCAGGCTTACTCTGCAAATACTTGTCATTTGAACGATAGATGATGGCAGGCTGGATACACCCTGCAGATTCCATAGGTATGTTCATAAACTTCTGTCTAGGAAATCTGGGGCAGAAATATGGCCCATCTGTAATATAGCTATACACAGTATAAATAGCGTTTTCAAAAGCAACTAAATAACAGCATAAGGTCATATTCAAGAATCACTTACACATTCAAGAGTCTGTTTCATCAAAAATAGGATTTAGAGTACATTTTCCTAAAGTGCTTACATTTTTTTTTTGTTTCAACTTTTACAGTGTTTATGGCTGTGGGCTCCCTGGGGTTTGCTACTGGTTTGACATATAGAGAAATATTATCTAATGCCTTCGCAAAGTATGTACGAGGTCATATCAAGGTATCATTTTTTAAGCAGGAGCCCTACAGAAAACAGCTGAACAATAACCATACTAATGGCCCTAAATGCGATTGTATCAATATGTTATTTCACTGCATAAAGAAATCAATGTTATTAAAAAAAATCATAGCAATCATAAGGGCATAGCCAATTTGACAGTGCTATTTACTGAATAGCTAGTGACCAATTTTCCAGTCCTCCTCTTTAAATTAATGAATATTTAAAGAGGAGACTAATTTGATTTCCCTAAAACCTGCCCAGTTTCATTAACACAACAGGGGAAAATACAAAATGTGTATCTGAATGCTTTATTCTTCAGGAAAACCTATTCTACCTCTGATGTGTGGAAGATTAAAAGAAACCAGTGATTAAAATAACATTAACGCAGTTTGTATCACTTGAGTTATTTCCCAATCTTCAGCGCTGGCAAGTGAAAGATGGTTAAATTCCTATTTTTTAATGAGACTGTTCAGAGAATAATATACATGTTTTGTGGGAAGGCTGAAAAACCACATTTTTTCACAAAGCAGTGACAACCTTTTGGAGGGGAGGGCAACTCCAACATGACAAAAGCATGGTGCAGTCTAGGATGTCTCCCAAGTATAGTGATACTATTAAAGCCATTCTGAATGTCAAGAAGCTTTGTTGTGCATGAAGACTGTAAATGATACAGAAGCAGTCCCTTATCTGGGTAGAACAAAGACTGTCAGAAAAATCTTTCAATTTTTTTTTTCCTGGATGAATTTCATTTACCCTTTCAACAGATTTTAAATCTTTTGTAAAATACTCCAAGGGGGCATAGCACAGTGTGAGACTCGTAATCAGCCTGAAAAGAGTGACAGAAAGCTGGCTCATTTGGTTTTCCTCAATGCTTTCCTTTATTCTAACCCGCCTGTTCACAGCTTAAATCACAGGAACTTTGAGTCTTAGAGCAGGTAACAGAAAAAAGCACAAAGGAACCTGAGCAAAATATTCAAAGTAAAATCTAGATTCAGAAGCAAATCAGGGACATGACTGACCTGCCTAAACCAATTATTGTGCATGCATAGCCTTTTTTGTTGTTAATCTACCTGATGAATGCATAGCTTTAACAAGAAAAAAAAAATCGTCCTTAGCTTTTCATGCAGGAAGTAACTAATTGAGTAAAAACAAATTTGGAGAGAAAAAAAAGAGTATATGTTAGCTGGCTAACAGCAGAAAAAAAAAAGAATGATCTTGGTGTGGAGCTCTAGCAAGAGGTGCTGGAGTGTCTACGGCTGGTACCTATCAGCCTGTTTGTAACAGAGTGTAATGGTCAGAGGTGTGCCTCAGCCAGCTCTGGGTCCCTAAGGAGGTGTTTGCAAGGAAAAGTAGGCACCTGTGGTTTGTCTCCTTACATTCTGCCTAAATAAATAGATCCATGTATTTTAGATCTTAGCCTCTTGGGATAAACACCATCTTTCTGTTACATGTTGGTACAAGAACTGCTCTGCTCCATGCCCGGGCTTTCTAGGAGGAACAAATAGTATAGGGGAACAGAGAATACCTGAAAAACGTGAAGTCTGGAAATATCTGCAAAGATAAGAATATCTCCCCATATCAAGGCCCTTTGTCTGAGACTGGGACAGCTGCATGTTGCCTCTCTCAATTCCATCTGGAATTTCAAGCAGATACTTCCCCAGGGTTATTTTCTTTGTCACTGCTATTTCTCTGTTGTTTCTTTAAAATAGAAAGAGAATTTAATTTTTAAGAAACACATGCTGAAGCCACTAAAACCAGTCATTTTAATACCACTTTATCGATATTAAATATAACTCTCATGCTCCACAGCTGGAGTACAGAATAAGGGGGATGATAGGATATTGTCTGATAACATTATTCAGCATCCCCAAAGCTCCACTTACAAAACCTGAAAGTCTTGGTACTCTAACTATAACGTGTCAGTATATAATTTGCACTGTACATCACGGTTGGGTGTGAACAGGCTAAGACAGTACTTACAAACAACTAAGAACTTTAAAATCACTAACATTAATAACTAGCTTAATGAAAGGACTAATGTCCTCTGTAAGTCTGAACAGTTGCTAATGGCAGTAGAATTAGAACCCAAATTTTCTTGGGGAGCAGGTGTCAAGCCATGTTACACACACAGGTTATGTGTCTGTTCTTTCATCCAGTTTTTCTCAGCAGAGAAAAATTTTGCTTCTCAGGTCCTTGGGGCTGGACACAAGCGGACACAAGGGACTTGAACACCCTCGGGGGGATCGCCTCTGTTGTTTAGTTATTAGCACGCTTCGTGGAACAGCTTGGGCCCGTGTCACACAGCACATTCCCAGGCAGGTTCCCAGTGGGCACCATGGGTGTATTGGGTTTGCGTGGCAAGGTTTTGGTAGCGGGGGGTCTACAGGGGCGACTTCTGTGAGAAGCTGCTAGAAGCTTCCCTCGTGTCCGACACAGCCAATGCCAGCCTGCTCCAAGATGGACCCGCTGCTGGCCAAGGCCGAGCCCATCAGTGAGGGTGGTAGCGCCTCTGGGATAACGTGTTTAAGAAGGGGAAAAAGTTACTGTGCAACTGTGCAACAGCAGCCGAAGAGAGGCGTGAGAATATATGACAGAAACAACTCTGCAGACACCAAGGTCAGTGAAGAAGCAGGGGAGGAGGTGCTCCAGGCGCCGGAGCAGAGATTCCCCTGCAGTCCCTGGTGAAGACCATGGTGAGGCAGGCTGTCCCCCTGCAGCCCATGGAGGTTAATGGTGGAGCAGATATCCACCTGCAGCCCGTGGAGGACCCCACGCCAGAGCAGGGGGATGCCTGAAGGAGGCTGTGACCCAGTGGGAAGCCTGCACTGGAGTAGGCTCCTGGCAGGATCTGTGAACCCATGGAGAGAGAGGAGCCCACGCTGGAGCAGGTTTGCTGGCAGGACTCACGACCCCGTGGGAGGGGACCCACGCTGGAGCAGGGGAAGAGTGTGAGGAGCCCTCCCCCTGAGGAGGAAGAAGCGGCAGAGACAACATGTGATGAACTGACTGCAACCCCCATTCCCCATCCCCCTGCGCTGCTTGGGGGGAGGAGGTAGAGGAAATTGGGAGTGAAGTTGAGCCCAGGAAGAAGGGAGGGGTGGGGGGGAAGATGTTTTAAGATTTGTTTTTATTTCTCATTATCCTACTCTGATTTGATTGGTAATAAATTAAACAAATTTCCCCAAGTCCGAGTCTGTTTTGCCTGTGTCGGTAATTGGTGAATGATCTCTTCCTGCCCTTATCTCGACCCATGAGCTTTTTGTTATATTTTTTCTCAGCTGTCCAGCTGAGGAGGGGAGTGACAGAGCAGCTTTGGCGGGCACCTGGCGTCCAGCCAGGGTCAACCCACGACACTGGGCAAGGTCATCCTGCTTTGGGAGGAAAGACCATTTTTTAGAGAACAGCCCTTTGCCCCCATTATTTACTAGCACTGACACAGCCATGAAGACCAACATCAAACTAGAGCAATTGGTATCCTGCACAGACATGGACGCAGAATCACTGGGTAGGTTAAATGGTAGTCAGTAGGGCTGTTTCCACTTACGGCACTCAAAGATTTGGCTGAAAGTAGTGATTCTACTTACATATTACAACAAAAGCTGTGATTGCTTCCTTTGGCCGTTATACTTTTCCCAGGGCACATTGAGCCACCTAAAATCTGTAAGAAAGTATATAATGTCTACAAAGAGACTGCTCTTTCCCTGCCTAATGCACTTTAAAATAAATCAGCTAGATTATCCCAAACCAGATTGATCTGCCATGTAACTTAAAATGGAGAATCTGCACAGGAATGGGTGAGGACTGCTCGTATCCTTTTTCAGCCACCTCTGATGTGGGAGTGGAAGCAGGGAACTAAGGGAGCAGTAATAGTAGTGCTCGTGGTACTAGGACCTGAAATAACGTCAGCTATTTCCAGAGTGACTTCATGTCTATCCCATTAGACATTTCCACAAAGTGCAGTGTCTGTTGTATTCCCGAGCCCTAAAATTGAACCCGATATTAAACTGTGGATTAAACCCTTATAGCTCAGATATCTAGGTATTCATGTTCCCAATTTGGCTGTTTATGTAAACAATAGTACTTCTGACCCCATTAAAATAGACACAGGAATTGAATACTCTCAGTTAAATTCAATTTTCTGTTCAATTCTACAGCAGTAGCTTTCCAATCAACAGCAAAACACTCCCCCAGTGACAAATTTGATTTCAAAACACAAGCTGTTTTCTTAAAAGTGATTCTGTAACATGCTAAAAGGAGCTACTGTCAAGAAGTTATACTACAAAACTGTCCTCTGTCTGGTAAATAAAAATCAGATACATATTGACCTTCCTGTTGCTCCATCAGAGATGGCTTATCTGAATAGTATTAATCCTTCCAGTGAGGAGGAAACTGTTTTTGAGAATCATGTAAAATGCTTCAGCAGTGTTCTTTTGAACTTTGACAATATCACCGCTGAGTGTGATGTCCAACAAAGATATCTGAGAGTGTTGGCTTCAGAAGTGGCATTTCTGCACGTTTTTGTTACATTTCTTCCATCAAAATGAGCTTCAGTTTGGTGTGGTAATGCAGGAGCTTTTTCAGCATTGTCTGTGAAGAGCTGCAGTCAGATTAACATTAGTCCTCCACATCATTTAAAGAGAGCCACAGTTCTGCAAGCCAGCTTATTTGCACACAGAGCATATTTTTAACAGCAGCAGCTTCTAATATTTTCTACTTAAACTGCTGGGATTATGCGAAAGAAGCTGGAGTTATCTCAGCAGCTGCTTTGTCTGGACAAGACTGTAACAACTGCAATCTTGCTGTACAAAACTTTGGATTAAGAAAAGCCATCCTACTGTGGTCATCATTCAAAGTGATCTGAGACGACTGCGTCCCCTTCTCCATCAAATCCTCTCTTACCGGTGTGCGATAACGGTCCCTTTCAAAGTGCTGTGCTTGTGTAACACAAGCTTCAAGCTCACTTGGTGAGGTGTGTTTCTTTCCTTCTTTCTCCTCAAAACTAAAGTGATACGGGACATTACACCATTTGCAATGAACGATGAACAGATGTGCTGTTTTACTTTGTAATCTCTCCAAAGCAGTGACATCACTGTGAATTTTGTTGACAGCACCCTGGGTCCTAGTGTATAATGCATTTCTAGGGCCCACACCAGCGTGAAGTGTTGCTAAACGTATATGACAATAAGAAGGATGCAGTGGTAAGAGAGTCTTGACGGAGTTGTGTGATAAACTGATCTTCTTCACACAGCATGCATTTTACTAACAACTGAATAAAAAAAAAATACACATCCAGAAGCCGGGAGTGCCTGGGCCTATTTACAGAATGTGTGAACGTATGCTGTAAACGTGCCTTTAAAAATGGATTTAGTGCTCGTAGCAGAGGAGCAATTGAATATAAATTCCAAGTGGAAAAAGCTATTTCTGCTGATGGGTGTATTACTGGTAGAAGTAAGGAATGAGTGGGACGTGGTATCTTCTTCTCTGATTGATATGTGAATTTGTACAGTTTTGTGGTGCTACACATCTCGCCTAGCATTCACCATTTAAAAGACAGGCATATAGTCTGAACTAGCTGTTCAGACATCCTGTGCATTCAATTAGACACCTTCATGGGGCATCCAGCCCTTCTTAAGTGCCTGAGAGAGGTGGGATAAATTGCCTCCTGGAACAGTCTGTCTCTCTTCATTGACTGAGGAAAGAGCCACAACTATTATTTCAGACTAGACACCTGTGTTTTAGACAACTACATTTAGATTATTTGAATCCTAATTTCAATGTCCATGACTTTTCAAAAATGCTGAAATGTTGGACATGATATCAAAAATATTTTGAAGCTACAGGAAAAACCCTTCAGTGATACTCATACAGAGCTCGATGAATTTAGTTTATCCAACAGACACTCAAGAGAAGACTTGATTATAGTGTAGTTATCTGAGAGAAAAGATGAGGTACTGAAAGATCCTTCACTGATGAGAAAGAGAAGACAGAAGGAATTGGTAGCTGGAACCTAGAGCCAGTCGCATTCTGTTTGAAAGCAGTCAGGGTGAATAATTTGGGAACAACTTTCAGGGAAAGGGTGACTTCTCCATTTCTTGGCATTTTCAGATTGGAACTCAATGATTTCCTGCAGTACATGCTACAGTGAAATCCAAGCTACTGGGCTCAAACCAAGGTAAAGTGGATAGGAGCCAGCTGCCAGTCTGAGAACAAAAACGGTAGCATAAAGGCCATGAACACGACCACAGGGAACAGTCCCTTTCCCTAGATTGGGTTATTGTATTCTCCTGAGATTTAAAAGGATGATGCATCTAGCCAGTCTTCTTTTCGGCATCTGTTTATCCGTTCTACTGCCTGATTAAATGTTTACAAGGTGGGAAAATCTTACCACCTTTTTTGATGCTAGAAACAAAACACCACCTCACATCACAGTATGACCAAGTGAAGCCTAGCAACAGGAAATTCAGTGCAATGTGGACTGCTTTGATTTCAGATTTCACTGATTAGTTTTATTTTAACATATAAGATATGGAGAAATAGCATTCCAGATGGCACAACATTATTCACAATCTCTCTGTAATATGCTGTAAGACGTTATTCTATGCCGCAATGTATTATTCCAGTTCACTCACTCCTTAAAAGATGTCGATGTGATTATTTCTGCTACTTCATAGAAATAATCAGTTTTCTATATGATGTATGAAAGCATATTATATACACATGCTCTATACCTTATTCACATCAGTCCAATTTGTTCTATCACCTGTCTTCACACTACATAAATTCCCCCCTCATTCATTGTGCTGTGCCCTTATTTAGACACCCCAAAACATAATTTCTCACATGCACAGAGTGTCTTTTCCTCCTGAATGTTCTGTCAGATAAACACAGGTTCTCCTGCAACGTTTGGTGGCACTCAGAAACATCACTTTAAATAGCAAAATAATATGTCACAAGGTCTTTCCTTCAGTGCCATTAATAAAAGAGCAATTGCCCTAGGTACAAAACAGGACAAACCTTAAGTTATAGACATACCTGTAACAATTTTGGTAGTTGCACCGCCTGTTTAAGATGCAGGGTTTCTTTCATTTGATATCCCTAGTTTGCCCATGCCCAGTTCATACATGACTATTGCCCTCTTTGCCGCTTGCAGTGGCCCTCTTGCTAATAAAGTTATAGAAAAATACTCTGGCTTATTACACGGTATCTTGTGGATTGAAAGCCATACACATAACCCTATACTGTCACCCCTGGTTGAAGGTCATATGTGTATTTCACCTTAGGTCACTTCAAGGGGCATCGTTATAGAAGGGTGACAAATGCTGATGATCTTCCTAAAGACTCGAGGAGAGGGTTGTCATGCTGTGTGAGGGGTGCTATCGACAGGTCATCCCAGAAGACATCTTAACTAACTAGAAAGGGGTTAGATGATCCTGCTTAATTCAGCGTGTGTTCTATCAGGCACCTAATCAATCATCGTCTCCCAGAACATACTGAAACCATAGTTTATTGTAGCCTGAGGTGAATTGGGTCCATAGTTTGGAACAATACGAGAAAAACATTGTCCAAAAAATCTTGGAAGTAAAAAAAGAAGCTCAATTTGGGTTCATGAGCTGAATGTGTCTCCTCAATTCAGACGATAAGGATTCCTTTAGAGCAGCTAAATGGCAGCTTTCACAGCATGCCTCAGGAGATACCTAACGAATATTATGAGAAATTCAATAGTTGGGTTAGAAAATTACTGTGGGGACAGGAGGAAAAACAATCTTGCATTAGCCTTGCCGGTTTTTACTCTCTTTGTTAGCATTTTCATCTAAAACCCTTTTATCAAGGTTTTTCAACTGCCATTTCCAATTACATTGGACTGAAATTTGTCCATTAGGATGGGAATGTTTGAGTGAAATTCTATTTAAGTTGCTTTATCCTCTTTCAATAAGGAGAGGAGCAATGAACAGTTTACCTTACTATGTTTTCAGACTTTTACTTGTTCCACTATTGTGACCTCTTCAGAGAGTAATTTGGTACAGTGGCTGGAGGTAGGTCTGGTGAACTCCTGTAGTTTATAGTCCCAATTCTGGCACTTTTTCTTCCTGTGCAAGTCCTTTGACTTTTTTCTCTCACCCCCTTCACACCTACAAAATAGTAACTGGAGGAGCCAAAGAGGAATTAAAGAGGTATAGCCACCCCAAAGAGCTTCTCTCACTGCCGTTATGCTGCTGTGAACTGTTTCTTCCATGCTCCACTTTATCCACTCATTTGTTGTCATCACTTCCTATGTTTAGTCTCATTAATATTTTAAGCTCTTAAGTCAGGACCTGTCACCTTTATTTCTCTGTGAAGTTGCAGGAGTGTTTCTGGCACTCTGCAGGTAAAATTAAAATAATAAATAATACTAATACCAACTATTTTGGGGTGGTTTAAGATTCTGAAAGCAGGGCACTCTATCTGCAAAATATATTCCTTTTTGCTTTTTATTATTATTATTATCCATTCTGAAGTGGCAGTTTAGTTCCTCAAGTGGATTAACAGCATCTTGCAAAATCACAGCTTAATGACAGCATACATCTTTTTTTTTTTCCTTTGAAATCATAACTTTGAATTTGACCTAAACCAGAAACACTAAAAAACTTTCTGTCCATCTAAATGTCATTTGCAATGGGATTCATCAATCCAAATTCAGGTGCTTGCAATGTAGGTATCTGCATATAAACAAGGCATGTAAGATTCAGTTTACCTGAGACAAATCCTTCTAGATGGTCCTGTTTCTTTCCCTGAACTATGCAGGACTTCTGGACAAGTAGCTCATCTCTATGCTGAAGATATTTAAAGTTAGGTGGGAATAATACTGTGCTGGTGCTCCCTTCTTCAGCATTTTTATGCTCTAACTGCAGTCTCAAGTTGCTGCTTACTTTAGAATACCAATTAACACCTTTACAAACCGATTATAAATTGAACGAGCATTGCAGCGAGTGAACTTTTCTCCGGCGAGGCAGCTCCTTCCTCGTAAGCACTTGCTTGGATAGTGTGGCAAGGAGGATGGCTGGAGTGCTGCTGTTTGCAATATACTTGTTATGTGGGTAAGAGCTGCAGTCTATAAAGCTGTCAGTCTGGTGGTTTTTTACCAATAGAAAACTCATTTTAAAGTGAGAGCGGAGGAAAGGGCATTACAAAGAAGTAAACAGTATCCTGTATTAGTAGCTTATGCTTACCTAGGGAGTGTTTTTGATCCCAAGGTACTTCAGACAGTGTATCTGAAATGTTAAGTGAATAAGATATTGCAAGGAACAAACTATTGCTTTATGTCAGCAAGGACTGAAGGTTGCAGAAGCTTACAAGTTGAGTCCTCTCACTGAAAATGTCAACGTCAGCCGAGTCTCAGACTAATTCAATTATTTTCCCCTTACAGTATGATGTCCAAAGGAAGTGTTCACAGTGCTTGAATGTCTTCAGGTCCCCTGCACATTTCGGTCTGTCTCAGAGCGTGACGCCTTCGGATCCGACCCCCTGTCAGCTCCGCTGAGCGCCGACAGCAGCAGAGCTGCCAGGGGAACTGACGGGTGTCACGATTCCCCTTGGTCTTTCTATCGCTCTGGTTCTGAATGAACTTTCAATTTGTCAGTGTCTAGGGTATATGTATTGAGGGCTCCAACTTGTAGGGATTAGAGAGATACAAAATCCTCTATGTTAAGGTTATTAAAATAATCTGCTTCATTGAAGGATGAAGCAGACTGGAGAAAGGAGTGGTTATCGCACAGGCCCTGGGGGCTTAGGGCGTCGGGAGAGGAAATGGAATGATTTATTACAGTGTGTTTTAGAATACTTTCAAAGTTCAAAACATCTTTGCAATTTGAAATCACGATGGATCTATCAGAGCTTATCCAAAGACTGACAGAAGTTAAAACCAAGTAATATTTTAAATCCAAAAGTGTTTGAGCACGGTTAGCAGAGGTGAGTGAACATCGAACTGTTGCATTAGACACATAGATGTTAGAGAGAAGTAGAGTAAAGATTAGGTTTCAGACCAAAATGTTGATGCTGTAACTCCTCTTTCGTTCTTGCAGCTTCCTTGAACATACCACTGAGGCTTTTGGCCTAATGGCCAAAATGGGTAATTGAAACACCAAAACATTCTCCAGTACGGCAACAAAACACGTCGAAGCAAGAACACTTTTCTCTCTTTGAATATCAAACATTTACTAATTCACCACTGCCTTGAGATCTGTGTCATCACTTAGATCTGCACAGTAAATATAAAATGTGACTTCACCAGGAGGGTAATATTAAACATCCTTGTTACAAATACACAAAGCCCTGTGTTTGGGTCTGGGTCATTTAATGGATTTTGGTCTGTTAATTAAACTCTCTTCACCTTTTTGCTGCCAAGACTTTAAGCATTTTTTAGCTGCTTTAACAGCATAGGTACATCCACTGCTGCAGTCCAGCACGTCATCTTTTTCTTTGCTCCTGTATTCAGCAAGGCTCCGTCTTCATACTCACTGTATAGACAAGACTTCTTTTACAAGGTCCATGCTTTATTTCTGCCAGAATAGATCCTACTCCAGATTTGCTAAAGCTCTGTAATTATACCTGGGGGATGACTTAGAGCAATGAGAGTCTTGGCTGGAGGCCAAGGAGTGACCTGCCTTGCTGGGTCACTACCTGCAGGAAATCCCATGTCCTTGGCTGTCTCAAAAGCAATTTTCAAGAGCAGGTTTTCAAAATTAATTCCCTACCATGGGAGGGGCTTCATCCCAGCACCCAGAGCCATAGCTCTCCTGTCCTCAGTGCAGATTTCCAGTGGACTAACCCCTCGGTTCTGCCCCAGACCCAGAGTGAGATCCACGTGAGATCTGTATGAGATTTATGGTTGGGAGTCACCCGTAAAAATCCACAGAGATTTTGGGAAATTTCCACCCTCGGTTCTCTAAAAATCATGCCTTAATAGATGAATATGATTCACCTGCTTTATTTTTCAAGCTATCAGGTATGTGCTACACGCCTCAAACAAACATGTAAGGACAGAGATCCTGCCAAGAAAAGCTCAAATCCGTATTTGGCATCACATGGTGAGTGATGGTGATTATGAGAAAAAAGGGTGGAGGAGACAGGAAGGACAAGAGCTGCTGCTAAAACAGTTGTTTGGCAGCATGTGGAAAGGGTTTTTCCAAAGCAATTTGGAAGACCTGAAAGCACTGACAGAACAGTTTTGGGCAAGAGGACAGACAGACTTAGATAGGTAGGAGGGGAGGACGATAGGAGACAGCAAGGCTGACTGATGTTAATGCAAAGATGAAAAGAGCAGAGGAAACAGAGAATTAAATGTAAATTGTTTAGAAAACCAGTACTGACATCCAGGTCCGGTCTGTGAATTGAGCCCTAAACCAGTACCAATTTGAGGCAGTAGCAGAAACCACAACATTTTTGCACAGCTGGATGTGTAGCTTCAAAGTGCTCCCTTGTGCTCCCATTTCTAGCACTTGTATAGATTACTGTCTTCTTTGTTTCTCTTTTTACTAACCACATTTCAAAAGTTTGAGTAGGAATTGAAACAAAAATAAAAGAATTCATAAAACTTTACTGCTTTATTATAAATTACAAATCCTAGTCTAAAATTAAATACATAGAATGAATGATGAGCAGCCTTCTGCTTTACTTTTAGTATTTAATGTCTGCCATTTTTTCTTCCTACTATGTGAAAAGAACTATTTCTCTCTCCTTACGGTGTGTATTAAAAGTACAATATCTCTAGGGACAGTTCAAAGGAGAGAGAGCCCCATATAAAGAGAGGCACTGCACAGACACAGGGTCAGAAACATTCCCAGTCCCAAACAAGTCACAAAAAAGAAATTGGGAGGCATATGGCTAAGAGATTTACCCACTGGTCATGATTGGGATGCAGGAGGAATAGGACCACATGCCTGCTGCTCCACCATGGCCCGGCCACCCAACATGGGTTGGGGCAGGGTGCATGCAGCAGCTCTGCAGCTGGGCAGCCCCATGCTGCCTTGGCCGCTGCACAGTTTAGCAACCCTGGAGGCTCCACAGCTTTGTTCTTTACCCTTTTTCTTCCCATTATACATGGATCATGCAAAGAAATCCAAACCCACAAGTGTCTTTTCATCAGCTTCTGCTACGTTCTCTAAGGGGAGTATGTGGAGTAAGCAAAAAGTCTCAACCAAGCCAGGCACCTTGTTTATTCCTCTCAGAGTAACTCTATGCATTTTGCAGGGTTAATCTGCACCATTCAGCTACAAGAAAATGTAGCAGAGGCAAATGTTGGGCAGGCTAATTTGGTATTGTCCACAAGGGATAGAAAACAGAAAGCATCATCTTTCTTCCTTGTTCAGCCAGGGCTTGGCTGAGGCAACAACAGCAGGATTGACAGCGTGCAGCTAAATAATCAATGTTGGAACAAAGGTATCTCTGGAGAGAAATCTTCCTATCTGAATTATATCTACAGCTGTACAAGAGTAAAACATGGAGTCTCCTTTGGTATACCCCCCCGGGAAACAGGCAGGAGGCCTGTGGGCAGCTCCTGCACTCCCCTCGAGGTGGGCCACCAGCCCTGCAATGCAGCAAGGACAGGGAGTTCTTCTAACAGTTTGGACTTGTGGGAGAGGTTTTTGTACCTCTCTCCCCAGCTGAGCCTGTAATACTTCCTGGCTGAGATGAAATAGCCTCTGACACAAGGAGCAAAGGGATTTCTTTGGGGAAATGTAAATGTGTCCTATTTTGCTAGTTAGGCAGTGAGAGTCTCCGGCTAGAGAAGGAAAGCGCATTTGCTATTTTTGCACAATAGAGCCCGGTTTTAGCTGGGGTCTCTTACTGCATCTACCATATAACAACCGGCAATAAACAGCACGATCTTCCCTGACAGCTGTGTTGAGAACTGTAGGAACTTCCCTGGAAGAAAGGGCATGTGAATAACCCTCAACAGAGGAGGGTGTGAAATGCTGGGCAAGGCGTGCGAGTGCGAACAGGCGCCCCCGTGCACGTTGGTGTGGAGGGAGGAGGTGGCCCAGGTGGGCAGCTCTGCTTCAGCCAGCGCCCGACTCGCTCGCTGGGCTCTATGCTTCTCTTCACTCGCTGCATCCAAAGGGATGCAACTACTGTGTCCCAGCTGAGGTACCACACCTGCCAGCATTTAAAGGTGAATTCTAGCCCACACATCTGTATAAAAGGGGGCACTGGCATCACTACTACTTTTTCTGATGATGCCAGAAAAAGCTACTTCTTAACATGGACACCAGTGATTTATCTTCTTCTTTAAATTTTGCTTTTATTACAAATATATGCAATACATTTATGGGAGATAATGCAATGTCAGCAAATGTTGAGTAAGGGGGATTTTAAAGGTAATACTATAAAATAGTTGCTCCTTACCTCCCATTACTATTGAGCAATATATTTCCCCTCAGTATGCAGAGTCTTGTAAAAAGAATTATTGTCCCTAGGAAGTTATGATAGGCTAATAATTTTGCTGTCTTTTTACAGTTATCACTTCTATTAAATATCTCACTTGATAACAAGTGATGGGACATGGTTGAACAAATTACACATTCCTGAACAGAACCCACCAAGACAATTTTTTTCATAAAGAAATCTCCACTAAGACCATATTCTGGACTGCCTTCAAGATATAATTTTAGTTGTCCTAAATAATTGCGTTCTGTTGACATTTGGTTAGTTAGGATGTTATTTTCTGGTGTATGCTGTAGCACTAAAGGAAATTGCCCCAGGATTTTAAAATTATATTGGATACAGCTTTCATCTGCAAGAAAAGGTCAAACCTTACTAAGTTGAGCAACAACTAGCAGAAATTGTTACTGGGCTATCGTTAAAATAGAAGGCTCACAAAGCTGTATCTGCACTCTAGAGAGATTAGGGCAGTTTAGGACCTCATTGTGTGGATGGGAATAACAAACATCAGCTCCTTTCCATAATACCTCCAGAGTCTTCTCCTCTCATTAAACCCTCTTCAAAGCTGTTTGCTAGACAAGTTCTCCTTTCTGGGGTCCCTGAATCCTCTAATCCCTAATCACCTGAAAAAGGATTTACAAGCACAGCAGCTTGTCCAGCTAACTTTTCTTCAACTGTATCAGTTTCTCTAATAAAAGAGACCTTTCCCTATAAATTGTGCTTCACTTAATCACAGGCAGTGGTTGGAAATCCCTGTTTACTTTACCATTTACATGCAAAGTCATTGGAAGAAAAAGCACAGGGACTAGTTTTAAGAATAAGGCGTAATGTGCCTGGGAAATTGTTCACAACTGTTCATCCAGTGACCAAAACAGCTCTGTAAAAAGGCAAAACTAAAGAAATTAAAATTGTTTCAAATAAATCAATAGTACATGAGCTTTACCAAAATTCTTGTGTTTGATATTTATTGATGTGTTTGATAATGCATGGTTGTGTTTTGATATAACTTGATTAGTGCTAAGCCTTCAACAAGGTTAGGAAGACAACGTGCCATTTGACCCTAGTGGTAAAAAATCCTCTTGCAATCTCTCAGTATTAACTGTTTCTCCTGTTTCTACCATTTTATGTTGCCATCACAAAAAGAGCTGCTACCTATTAAAAATAAAGTACAAAGTAAAGACAAAGTTTTACAAACCAGTCCCAGATGGTTTATATATTTTTACCTAAAGAAAGTAGTGAGCTTTGATGTCTCTGAGATTATTTGTATGAATAGGGATTCATAAATGGTTAGAGATCATTGCTTTAAAACTAATGTCAGGAAGAGTAAGCAGTGTGAATTGTCCATTATTTCAATGGGACATCAACTCAAACTGTTATTATCACAGTTAACAAGATGATTAGACTAGGAAGGGAGAGAAAGGCTGTATCGGCCCAGACGATGATCCTCTTGTGTGGAATACAGCCCGCTTCCCCGGGGAATGGCATGGCAGACAAGAGGAAACCTTGCGAAATGAAATCAGTGGTAAGAGCATACAGTCTGTTACGGAGATGGGCCAGACCTGCTGTATTCCCCACCCCAGGAGCAGAGATGTGATGCTGCAGCCTCCCAGCGACCTCCCTTTGCTGCCCCTCCAGGATCTGTTTTGACTCCTGCACCTCAGCGTTCCAGAGCACGTTTCTCCTCCCTGTAGCCTTTGGCACGTGTAACAGGCCCATCCCAGCTAACCACATAGCCTCTAAATCCTAATCTTGGTGCCCGTTCAAAGAGAGTCCCACTTGCCAAAAGTCCACCTGAAACCTTTCGTTTCCTTTTATAACATCTTGAAAAGCATGATTTAAATACCACTCTCGGGTGTAACTCCAATACTTTCACTTAAGGACAGACAAACTCTCAATTCAGGGGACCATATGTGAAGACGCATGTGACTCCTGCCCCAGCTTCTAGCAGCAACCAATGTACCTGCGTCTTCAGAAGCTAAAACCATCAGACACCTCTACCTCTCCTGAAGGAAAAGCAGACTGGTATCTCACACTCAGCGACACATCTGATTATCTGCTGCTCTTTATGGTAGTCAATGGCATTTGACTGTTGTGGCAGCACGGGCTTTCCTGCATCACCAAGTGTCTGTCCATCTGGTTATGGCAGCATGGCTCTAGGCTACCCTTCCAGCCTTCTACAGCTGTGCTACAGCCTGGGCCAAAATGACAGCTTTAGATCCCACTTGTGCTTTTGGGTACTGCTTTAATCCCTGAAATGTCCGGCAGACAAAGCTGTAAGAGACGCTCTTTGCCTAAGGCCATGCTCCCTCAGGAGCTCACAGGGCTCACAACGCGTCCCCCTCGCAGGCGATGCCAAGCTCCACACTGGGCTGCGCGTTTCTCTCCTCTATGAAAGTTTTCTACCAGTGTGAACAGCTCTACACAGAACCTAGTCAGAGCAATTTTGTTTTTTAAAAACAAAACATAAAGATGCTGACCCTTTAAACATAATGTAGCGTAGCTTCAGTATCGCTTCGTCTCCTAAAGGTCAGCTGCCTAATATTATTTAAAGTATCTTGACAAGTATGAAAGGATGATCATACTTGGAACAATTCACTTGGAAATGCACTACCAAAACATGCTTACCCTTAGGACCGCTGTACAGTCACGTGTCTGTCTGTCTGGCCCAGGTACTGCTTTTCCCGCCAGTGATAATGTGGCTGTGGTATGTCACTTATCCTGGAATCTTTTTATTAAGGATTAATAAGAAAACAAGCAATCAGCTTTATTCCTGTTTGTCCAGAAACATGCTTCAGTCCTGTTTGCTCTCTTTGCTTTCTTTTGTTACTCTGGAACATAATCACTGTTACTGTTGTTCTTTAATATAATTTGAGATGTGATGGCACCCAAAGACTGGAACTGGGAACAACATCCCATGGAATTGGAAAGATTATGGATACATGGGAAGACATCATCGGTGCCCCAAACAGTTTAAAATGGAATTCAAAACAAGTTGTAAGAATGAAGATCCAGATGGAAGATGAGCATCACCAGATGGTGATGAGATGAATAATCACGATGCTGTGGTTACATAAAACACAGCTCTGTGCTTGCAAAGAGTCACTAAGTCTGATTCTCTAAGTATAATATAAGAAAACCCCAAGAATATCAGCTTCAGCGTGTCTTGGCTATTAATGGATGACTGATTTCTTGGAGGCTACAGATGTAGGCTGTAGAAGGCAGTGATATCTCGAGGAGGGTTTTAAACAGGATCATGGTCTCACCGCAGGGCGAGTGCAGCAGGTATGGGAAGCAATGCACGCAGAAGATTAGTCTTTTGTGAGCGAGGCAGAGAAGGGAACCTTCAAAGCTGGTAGCATGATAATGAAAGGCAGAAGGGCGGCATGTTCTGAGATCAAATCAGAAAAGTAGGACAAGGTGAAACCGTGTGAAGCCTCGGCCATGAGGTGTAACATCTGAGGTTCAGCAGCGGCAAGGGTGAACTTGTGAAGACTTTCAGCAGGGTGGGAGACCTGGGCTGCTGGCTTGGGAACACATTGGCTTTTCTCTCATCTTTTAATAATTTCAAAGGAGTAATACAGGCAAAAGGAGCCAAAAGTGTTACAGTAGGCTTCACTGCTATGGGAGGTGTGGAGGGTCTGAATGGCAGTGTGCAAAGTATCAATGACAATATGTTTTAGAAGGAGTTTCTGTTGGTTTTAAATATAGCCTGGACGTTTGGAGAAAGGAGAAGAATAAATGTCGTGTAGTGTCCAGGACGACACAGGGACAGTGGCAGTGGCAGCAGTAGCAAATGCTGAGAGAGTTTGAGAATTTGACAGGGAAGATGAGGAGTTTTGTTTTTCCTCGATTAAGCCCATGATGAGATATCCAAGGGGAGATGTCAAAGACTGGCCAAATTTCAGAGCTCAGCAAAGGTGGATAAGCGAAGAGACAGTTTTAAATTGCAGTGAGCTGCAGAGAGAAAAGGCTAAGACGACTTTAGCTGGAAAGTCAAAGTTCCAGTTAATCATGGAAAGCTTAAAGGAGGACAATAATTCAGGAAAAAAAAAAATTACTGTGCATAGAAAGCATCTAATATAACAATGATCAAAGTGGAGAACAAAGATAGGAATTTTTGTGAGGATACCAACTTTCCAAGTAGACTAATGTTTTAATAGGTCTTACTAATGCTTAATTACAGCTAGATCTTTATTAAGGAACTCAAGGAGAGTGCTCTGTGATTCTTTACAATGGAACAATATAATTATTGTGAATCAACTCAACATCTTCATCTTTCTCTCATGCTACAGAGGGACTCAAAAGTTACATAGCTGAAAGGATAAGCTATTGTTCCAGAAACCAAAGCTAGATAAAATGCAGGACAAGTTTAATGTAAGGCTACAATTAAATGAATAAAAACCTTGTGATATAAAAAGCTTTGATGATGGGAATGAAGGAATCAGAGGTTTGCAAGATTGTAACATGTAATTATTGCTAATAACCTAGTTTTAATGTAGCACTTTTCAACTTAAAGGCTCCCAAAACGTCTTAGAGACTATATTGCAAAGGTATGCTTTTAAGATTTTAATTTTGAGCTTTTTACAGTTGGACAAAGTAGTAACAGTACTTGCAAAATCACCACCGTGAGCAGGAGGGAAATCAATGGCCATTCAGAGAACACAGTGCAATTTTGGTCAGCCTTTAGTGCAACCCTTCCATCTCATGTCTCTCAATTGCTGCAGCTTCGCTGCTTTTCCTTACCCTCTCCCACTCCCGAGCCGCCACTCACTTCCCTTCCCTTCAGTGTCACTCTTTCATTATTTCTCGTGTGATTTTTCACGGTCCTTTCCTGTCAAAACCCAGGCCTAATACAGATCTAATATGACATGTGCTTCCTCATCGAGTTTGTTGTCTTTGTTCATTCCTACATTCAGTGTCACCTTTGCCCAGCCAGTGTGTAATTGGAGGGGGACAAGGCAGCCCCCTGCTCCATGCGGAGCAAAACCCTGGGACTAGGCAGGCACATCGCTGACCGATCCAGAGCACGCCACAGCGCTTGTGGTTAACACAGCCGCGCTGCCATAGCATTAACGAGCTCAATGGCAGATGGAAAATACGTTCAATTAAGGGCTGTCTTTATACAAGGGACCTGTTGGAAAGCAAGCTTATCCTAGAGGAACACAATCCAGCTCCACACCAACAATTGGTAAAGGTAACTTATTATTGCAGGACAGAAAGTGAAGAACAGCAACTTTATTTCCTGAAAGTATTACGAAATGCAGAGAAATTACCCAAGAAGGAATTTATCCTCGTTTTCTGGCTAACACCTCTCCCTCTAACTTCTCTGCCAGACCCTGTATACAGCTGACCAAGGCTTACATGTCTCATCTGAAAGACAACATTTACAAAAGCACTGTGTCCCCATCACAATCACAGAGCACTGGTAAGTGGTGGGCTTATGGGGGAAGACCAGGAAAAATCTGTTTTTCTAGTTTTTCCTTGCAAGCGCTATACTCTTCTTGTGACAAGCACTGCTCAGGAACCATTTATTATTTATTTCATACACTAAAAGTGTTCAGGATATTGTTGCATTTCTGTTATTGAGGCTAATGGAGACAGATTTTTACAATCGTTAAATTTTCCTTTCCTGCTGTGCTACAGGCCAGACATATTCTGGTGGATTTTGAGACGTACAGCATTTTTCAAAATATCATTAATTGTCAGTGGTACGATGGATCCAAGGCCCAAAGATCAAATTTCTTTTCTCCAAAATGGAAATTGATGTGCCAAGGAAAATCAGCTCAGCATGACACTGCCATCTGAGAGGGGTTCTGGACAGGAAAATGCTACCACGTTTGGCAATTTGTGGTCCTGAAAAAGCACTATGTTTTTTTTTTTTAGTCTGGTTATTAATTCCAACACTGTAACTTCAATTATTGGGTCCGTTAAATATCCTCTGCAGTTCATATTTCTGCACCACTTTAATAAGATGAGATTCAAACAAAAAAGCAAGCGCAGAACAAATGAAACAAAACAGATTATATATTAACAAAACTATAGTGAAAACTCCTCCTTATAGTCTTTTTACAAATCTCTATTTATGTCAGAAAGTTGAAATCTTTTTATGTTTGCATTTCTCCATTATCTAGTAAAATGAAGTGGCTTCAGTGCTGCATGAAATACAAATTCTGAGCTGAGCTGTCATTCATTGCTACCCCAAGATTAAATTGACATTGTGGATAATATTCTGTGGCATGCAGTGTAAAAACATAGAACCCACCCTTGTGAGATGCTGAGAATCACTGATTTCAATGGAAATTGAGGGCATTTGGACTCGCTATGAACCTTCACTTCTTGCTATCACGTCCATGTTTATATCAGCCCATCAAACCCTGTGTCATCTCAGACTGAAGTCAAAATCAAACATGAAAAGAAGAAGATGACAAAAATGCAAAAGGACACACTGGTGCTGAAGTTCATTTAAATTTCAAAATAAAACTTCTCACCAGCTGAGCCCTGTGCAATAGTTGAGTGGAAAAGTAAGAATAGAAAAAAGTGTACGGTAGACTGACATTTTTGGGAGTCACAAGTTCGGGACTACCTGACCGAACCTGGCGTGGACATGCTGTGTGGCCAGGAGTAAGTCTTTTTAATTTTCCTTCCCATAAAAATCTGCAAAATCTCAGGTGGATGGGAAGATTGAGTGCTGCTAGCAGTGCATTCCCACACCCTTCAGTAACTGGGAGAAAGTGCAGAAATTGCATATGAAAATATGGAGACAGCTATTTGAGGAAAGTGCTCCACAAGTTCAATGCACTTTGACCTTATGCAACCTATGAAGTCATACCCTAGAATACACTTAGACTACTATAGAATAGACGGAACACATTAATACCTTGGTGGCAAAGATCCTGCAGAGCGGAGAAAGAAAGTTCCCTTTAACCAGCCACAGATTTCCAGAGGTGCAGCTGGAGAGGAAGAGCGTGGTAGGGGTTGTAATGTCCCTATTAGCACTTTCTGGTTTGCTGTAAAATCTTCTGTATCATTTGATGTGCTTGTATTTGCAGAGCACCTCCCAGTGATTTGGGGGCTGCATCTGCCTCTTCTTTTAATGACACAGGCAAGTGAAGACAAGAAGATCAGAGCTCTGTGGATGGTGTGAATGGCTGCGTCTGGGGAGGTGTGGAAGAATGAGTGTTTGCATAGCTGGAAGATAACGTACTGCTTTACATCATTTATCAGAGAAATCTGAGACCAAAGTCATGGGGAGGAAGAATAAATATGGAGCTCTAGTGCTAGATATGATTTCAACAATATCACTTCAATTATAAAAGCCACGTAAACAGCGGGAGAATCACAAGGGGAGCAGTAAAAGCAAATGCATTCACATGAGTTCTGATTTAGCCGTTCTGGCATTTTTATAGAGGATGCTTCATCTTTGTCACTGCTATGGGAATAAAGAGAAGGGGAAATAATAAGAGCCTCCTGAATTTCCTCTGATTAATCCCTATATTTTTTCTTGTCTATTAGCAAGAGTTCAAAAATAACTGCTAGACATAACAGTCTGACAACGCAAGGGAATGATCGGGGGAATTTTATATCCTCATTAACCAATCACGGAAAATACAATTTCTCTGATACTGCATCCAGATCACTCCTTTCCCCAAATAGCTTAAACCAGTGGCAGTACTGCCCAGAATTTGAGGCCAGAGAGCATTACATTGTTAGAGAGTGGCCTCCTGTATGACCAGGCTGAACATTTTCTCCCCATTGCCCTTTACAGGAAGCCCAATAGCTCATTTTGAATATAGTGACTTTCCTAAATGTCTTCAGACCCGACGTGAATACAATGAGAGAGAGAAAAGCCACCACTGCGGATTTTTAGCAATGGCCAACCACACTCATCATTAAGAATCTGTGCCTTGTTTCCCATTTAAATTTGTCTGCCTTGGTTCCTAGTATGACTTTCCCAGAATGGCTGAAGACATAGTCCCCAGTATTTTTTCCTATTAAGGGATGTACACTTCACAGATAATTTGCCTCTTTCGCTCCCTTTTGATACACTACACAGAGCGACCTTTTGGAGAATTAGGTCAAGCGATGGGAACAGTGACACAAAGCTCAGTGCAGTAACTAAAGTGTAAAAATACTGAAAATCTCTTCACCGAGAAGCATTTGCTCCCACTCTCAGATAATTTCTGTGAATCTCTTACGCACATGCTCTAATATTTCAAGATTGTTCCAAAACATGCTGCTATTAAAAATATGTGGAACAATTCTGTACCAGGCTCGACTGTCCCTGGGGTAAAAGCATGGCTTTGCTCCTGCTTGGTGTCCTCTCTTACTACTGACAAGATTTGCATTTTTCTTCACAGTGGCCTCCTTTCACCTTTTCACTCTTTCTAATCCCCAGTGGTTTTCAGGAGTCAGTGATTTGCCAATAAATACCCATTCTTTTCGTATGGGCTAAAGTTTCTGTTCCTGTATATTAGGAAGTATTGGCTGTATGAAAATATTTTCTGTATGAAAGGGCTATCATATTGAATTATTCAGATTTCTGAAAAGACTGCCTAGCCTTCACCAATATTTACCACTTTACCAGTATCATCCAAAGTTTCTGTCAAGAATGAGCTCAGGATTATTTCCAGATCTTCACAAAATTTTCGGTAGTACTCAGCCTACTGGCAACACTTGCAGAATGTTTGCCAGTGATTCCCCACTGAAAATTAGTGGTTAAAATTTGACTGCTAACAACACTGGATCCATTCTAAGATGTATTTTCCTGATACTGCACTCCATATATTTTTTATCATAATAGTGTTTGTTACTAAGGAGTCTGGATGTATTACAGTTAGGTGGTTATTTTATCTTTATTGACTAAATTTGTAAACTTATCAAAAAAGGAAATTATCCGTGTTTGACCAGATCTATTTTCCATGCTTTACTGGTATTAATTATGCTGTCAACTTTTACTTCATTAACAAATGAATCCTGTACAGCCTTCAGATTGATGTCAGACACAGCCCACATATAATTACCTGGGTCATTCTGCTCACGGTATGAATATTAGCACAATATTAGTGTCTAGAGGAATTTTCATGGCATATCAAGGCAAACACATAGCAATGGGCCACAAATTTCCGTCGCTAGCTTTCGCCCACCAGCAACCCTGCAGCTGATTCCAAGTTTGCAGGAGTTCTTATGGATGTCATTGGTGCTAGAGGTCTTTTCCAACCTTAATGATTCTATGATTCTATAAGACTGTAGATGTGGCGCTTGGGGACATGGTTTAGTGGGCATGGTGGTGTTGGGTTGACGGTTGGACTTCATGATCTTAGAGGTGTTTTCAAACCTTAATGATTCTATGATTCTATTCTATGATTCTGCTCTCTGAGTCACTGAAAATAGCTATGACTAAACTATTATAAAATCTCTTTCCAGGCAAGGTGCACTGTGTTTCTGTGTTTTAAGAATACAATTATCCTATGGCTGAGCTGTCATTCTAAAGCCAGACTACTTTCCTGCAGTGTAACACAGAGAACTAAAAAGTCTTGCACTGCTATCTACATTTTTCCCCCTCTGTGTAATGGCTAATTCCTGGAACCGGTTTTGTGGTTTCATTAAATCCCTTAACACTTCCAGCAAAGTTCCAGCGCTCATCAGATGAGCAATTGGTAGACATACTTGATAATGACTTACATTCAATATGAAAAAAACAAACAAACAAAAACCACAGATAAAGTATGTTCCAATTTAATTAGAGACTTTTTTTTTAGACAATGATTTGTGGTGTCAGTATTAACTCACTTCCCTTCTTCTCCCTGAAACAATTGGGTATTAGAATAAGAAGGGAAGAAGAAATGGAAAAAATAAGGGAGTAATCATCGAGATTCTGAGTTTTTTAGGAAGAATTAGTGACTGAGAATTTTGGGGGGTTCTGATGGAAAAACTGTAAAAATAAAATGCCCCCCTTTTTTGAGAACTTTAGAAGGTTGTTATCAAATTCTAAAAATGTAGTATTTTCATAAACAATGTGTGAAAAAAAAATACATATTTCATTAATTCAAGACTGTTTTACTGATTTTAAAAAGCCATCAGAGGTTATTGGGACCCTCTAGTCTGACTTTCTAAAATACATAGAGGACTTCCAAGAATATGTTACTGTTTCTTGCTTCTCTCCATCTGGTAACAGTTGGTAAAGATCAAACATTTTAGAAAGAAACATCCAGCGCTGATCTAACTTCCCTGTGTGTTATTCCAGTTTTAATTATCTTCCCTGATAAAGCTTCCAGTTCATTTCTAGTGTGCATTTCTTTTACCTCAATTTTCAACTGTGTTTTTATATACTACTCTGAAGAGCCTCCATTCGTAACGTTTTCTTCCCTTTGTAGATACTTCTGAACTGAAAACAGACTTTCCCTTAACCTTCTCTTTCATAATCCAAATATATTGACATTTTGAGTGCCTTGCTACAAGGCGTATCTTTCAATTCTTTAATCATTGTCAAGGTTTTCTTCTCTGAGTTATGTTCAATTTCTCAGTGTTTCTCTTGAAGTACAGATGCCTAGCAGAAATTGCACCTGTCAGGTACATTTTTTCTAGTTCAGCTTGGTATTCCTTTTTTTCTACACCCAAAGTGTGTATTGGTACCACACCTATGGACATGGCCTGCACTCAACTTGTATCAGCCACAACTCATTTTTCAGAACCATGTGGCTTACCCATGTAAATCTCCCAGTCCTACATCCCTTTTATGCTGAAATATGGCTTCTGCTTGCCCATATCAAAACACATATGGGTTATTTTTAATCTCCTTTGTAAACAATAAAGATCTCTAACTATTGTCCTTTTTTTTTTTTTGTAATGTATCAGGACTATATATTTGTGTCATCTGAATGCTTTATCAGTAATAAGCATATATTTTCTTCTAGATCATTGATAAAAAGATTAAGCTGAACAGGTCCAAGACCTGAGTCCTGTTAGGTCCTCACTAAAAAGATACTTATTTGATGTTAATTTAATACTCTTAACAATGAACCAAGATCATTATTCCATTTGTTCCTGTTATGTTTAAAAAATGTCTTTCTTGTGCCCTTCCTTCAACTGGCTACTGATTGATCCATGTTCGGTTTTCCTTTTCTTACCGATTTTTGAGAACTCTTACCTCTTATTTACATCACTTTCTATCCGGTCACCCTCCCTCCGAGCATGCGTGCATGTGTGTGCACAATAATTGTTTGCAGCTATTTCTAGGCTGATTTTCTAATACCATGCCTTTCTGGGTTTGAGTGTACCTTTTTCTGGGACTAGTAAACAATCACAAATAGCTCCCCATTACCTTGCACATTCTGCTCACAGTCTTTCTTCTTGATAATGATGTGCCTCACAATCACATTGTGCAGTCCAACTAAAAAGTCAATTAATAAACCCAAAAGGAAAGAAATAATATTATAGTGGAGATGAAGGACAGGCTTGAGAAAGAAAAGGAACAGGTCTTCTAAAGTGAGGAACAAAATCTGTCATTTACAATAAAATGAGCAGCTTGCCACTGAAAAAAGAAAGAGAAGGAGGGAGACCAGGAGCTGAGAAGAGTTGTCACAAGGCAGATGACTTGGCAAGGAAAGCTCTAGTTATACCTGGAAATAAATAATATTTTTTTAAAAAACCTATAAACATACCATGCCTTGAAAAGGGGAAAAGGGCTTAGTACCTGAAATGAGACTTAATCAGCTAAACGAGTTCAGGACCCCTAAGGCATAGCTGTATGCTTTTCAGACTCTGAGTAACATCAGAAATACCATCACATTCTAATGGAGGCTCAGATAATTGGCAAAATTGGTCTGAAATAGTTTTAGACCAGCTTATATCATCCTAAAGGGCCATAGAAAATTATATGTGCAAAAATATACAAGCTATATTTTTTTACCAATATAGAGCTGTACCTGCATCAGGAGCATTTTGCTGGCATGTATGGCAGCATACCTGCAGCAGAGAGGCACATTGAGCACAGGGCTGGTCAAAATGTCAGCTGGTAGATGCCTTTTCCTTGACATATGGATTTAGGTCAGATGCCTGACATATAGATTTAGGCACCCTGCTTGAGACTGGGCTGGCCATAAAGCCTGAGATGGACACTTTGCAATCAGAACACATACATTAATATACGCCAGTAAATGGTTGAGACAGATTATGAAGAGGTGTAATAAGGATAATAATGAGTGTTGCAAATAGCCAGGAGCTGTGACATGGCTGCGTTTTATTATACTGAAAGAGCTTTCTAATGAGGATGAAGTGGGCATCATTTAATCAGCTCAATTTTTCTTACCAAGCAGATTAGCCTATTGGGACAAACCTGCTTGCGCGGTTTAATAAAGCATATTATAGACAAGAATTATATTCAACGATGTTGCAACCTATAAATTCAAATGAAAAATGAGGCTAAAGTTTGTAAAGAAGATTTGGTAAAACTTCATCATTTACTCCATCTACCGTTAAAAGCTTAGATTTATTGGTTTTAATTAAGCATCCTAACTATCCTCCAATCCAGCAAGCCACCCATTGTCTATCTTAAGATCATGAGAACAAGATCAGCAGTCTACAAAGAGGCATCATCAATGCGCAGGGAAAGATATTAAAATAATGTATTATTGTGTCTCTTGTTTATTACAGTGTTAGCGAAATTTCATTAAGAAGAAAACTAACACCCTCACCCACTCCTGCAAAAAATCCCACAGTGTAAAAAGATAAGGGGAAGGGAACAAAACTTTTCGCATAGCATAAAGAAAAACTACTCAGAGTTGTAGGACTTGAAGAGGAATGGAGGACACTTTGCATTTTGAAGTTCTCAACATCTCACAGGGTTGCTCTGACGCAGAGATGTCACTGTAAAATACAAATTGCTTTGAAGATAGACAGGCCAGCTCTCACTGTATGTATAAGCAGAAAAATGGCAGTTGTATTCTAGTTCATCCCCAGAGGAAATACATAAAAATTGAATACTGTGTGCAGTTCTAAGTTGCTTAATCTCCAAAATGATGCTCTGGTGTTGGGAGAGGTTAGGGAAGAGTATCACAGAGGATCAAATCACAGGAAGGCTCCTGTAGTTTTGGCTGAAGGAACAAGCAGGCCAAGATCATCCCTCTGAAAAGACACAAAGAGGAGTAAGGGGAAATAATCTGGATGTTAAAAATCATGATGGCATAAAGAGGGTGAAGAAGGAGCAACTCCTTCTTCCAATACAAGAACTAGGAGCCTTACAAATACAGCTAACAGGAACTTAGTGCAAAACAAAACTAGACATAGCTGTTCACACAACGATGGTAAGCTTGGGACACTTGCTGCCAGTAGAAACTGTAAAAGCTTTAGCACAGCTGGGCCCTGATCTTTGACTGGGCAGTGCTTTTACAGAGACCATCATAATTAGCAGGAAAAAAATAAAGAAAAGAAGCCTCATTTCCTAATCTATTGTGGCTTGGTTGAATTTCAGAGAAAAGTAAAGGATCTCAGCACAAGCTGTCACCCGAATCAGCCCTAATACACTAATACCTTTTAATGCATCAGCCAAAGAGATATTTAGTAAAAGGCAGTAGTTCCTGAAGGGTTATTCAATAGTAACCAGCACTTCTTTATTCTCTCTTGTCATCTTCAGCAATATGGCACATTTTAGCAGTCTCCTTTCATTGCCTTAGAGGACTGTAACTTGGGATTTTAGGAGTACTCTTCTGCGCTCCCTGCCAATGACCAGCTGTCTACCGTGTGGAAGGCAACTGTCTCCTAGAGTTTCATTCTGTGCCTAACAGAGTAATGGACAGGTGATTACTATTTTTTTCCTACTTTGGTTAGGAAAATCTGGATGCCAATTACTGTAACAGCTTGGAATTAGACAAAATGGGCATACTTGAAAAATGCTTTGTCCCTATAGCTGCGAGACTCAGCTGGGTTTTTCGGAGACCAGATGTATGAGGTGAAGCACAGAATATATTTCATGAGCTGTTATCCAGAGGTTTGGTGGGATGCAGGTCTCCTTTCTTTGTCTCCGCCACACCATTCATGTCCCCTGGCCTGCCAGGGAGCACTGGGAACTGCTGTCAGTGGGATCCAGCCCACGGCAGCCCCAGGCAGGAGCGACGTGCCAGACGGGAGGAGCAGGAACCGCCTGGAAGCTCAGGCACTGCTTCTTCCCTTGCCTTCAGCCTCCCTCTTGCTCTGCCCCCCCGGCTGTCCCCCAGCCCTGCAGGCAGCAGGGGCAGCCAGAGGACAACAGCAGACCCCCAAATGTACACCTGGGGGGAGGGAAAGATACTATTCTCTTCTTCCCTGTAATAATGAAATGGCCCCTAATACCTAACAGCTCAGCTGAAACCCACCGGGTGCCGTACTTGGCTGCGGAAACATTGGGTTAAACAAGTGCATTGGGTTACAATGCACTTACATGGTTTCAGCCAAAAAGTCCGCAATGCAGTGAAACTGGGGACAGGATAAAGCAAAAGGAATTTTATATCAAAGGTCTGTTTGGCCCCCTGCGTGGCACCAGGAAAGGAGGGCTTCTGCCACACTTTCACATGGACGGGGAAGGTGCCCTGGCATTGCTGCGGGGCTGAGGGGAGCGGGGAGGAAACACAGCCATTGCTGCACCCACCCACCCACGCACGTACGTGCATGCAGAACACGTCTCTGGCCACCTTCCTCTGGGAAGGGATTTACATTTTGTTGCTCCAAATGTTTATAAATATAATCCAATAGTCTCAATAGAAACCGCAGATCCACTTTGTTGTGGAGGATGTAGAGTTTTGCTTTAAACAGGTGAGAAAATGTGGCTTGTCCTTGCAGGACCTTGTTGAAATGAAGATGCCAGAAACTGGAAGAGCGTTTGGTGAAGAGCAGGTGCAAGTTACTATTTTAAGACTCCACTGTGTGCTTGGGAGGACAACAAGGGAAATTGAGGCCCAGGGTTTATTATATTACCTAGGGTTTGGGCAGAGGGAGGTAGTGAATAACCCTGCAGTATCCTAGGTATAATTGGGAAAAGGTAAGACGGAAAGGGGACACCACAACTCACAGCAAAAGAGTACCCTCCACATCCAGCATCTGCACAATACCACACAGTGTCAATCAGGATGAGCAAATGGATGACAAGATGGAAACACTGTTTTGAGTCTTACAAAAAATGAGCAGGAAAAGAAGGGAAACTTGGACAATATTGAAGACTATATTTAAATCTCCCAGGATATCAGAACCGCACAGTCAATATTAATCTATTGAATTGCCCATTTGTTGATAGAAGCTCTGTCACAGTCTCCTCAACTTCTAAAGAAAATCTTTAGTAAAGCATGTCGTAAAACAGATTTAGTGGTATAATACAGTCTCTGATAAAGCTGCTATAATTTGGCTCTCCAGTATGTATTACCCTGCTGTAATTATACTTGCTGCAACAGTATTTCCTTAGGGCGAATCCTCCTGCGAAAGCTGTGAGGGGGTTCTGTGTTGATGGCAAAAATGATGTTATTTTTACTTCACTGTGGGATTTTCTAAATGTTTCCACCTGTTAAATAGAAATTAATTCTCCTAGGGAGAAAAGTAAGACTTGAATAGAACAGGGAAACTTTTCTGAATCTTTCTACCCTGTAGCTGTTGAGATCATATTGGAGAAGAAAGGCACAGACATGAGTTACACCTATACATTTTGACAATTTGATGATGAAAACTTGTCTATTTTCATGATAAACAAAAACTTAAGACCTGGAGACCAACAACAACCAATACTTATTACAGAGTGGTAAATCACAGCACAATCACTGCAAATGACATAAATGATGCCACTTAGGCACTAGTTTCAGAAGAGATCAGTGCGTAGCTACATGTGCAATGTGGGACAACATCAAGAGGATTGTGTTTAAGAGATGGCATTTTTGCAATATATAATGAAAGATTGCAGCCCACAAGTGAAATACCCTCAGTGAAATACCTCTGTTTTGCAGTTCTGTGCTAAGATACTTCGCCCCTAAAGGAGCTGAGCACGGCTGGGTTCATGCGTCCTCCAGCGCTATCACCTCACTTCCCCGTCAATAACAATACGGCACAGCTGGGACAGACAAGTTTATAGCTCAGCCATACTGACCTACAGGTGCTGTGTGAGCCTTTGAGGACTGTTGACATCCACCATGGGTTAGAACATCTCCAAGGTCCCTGGTTTCTGGTTGAGGCAGTGTCTATTCGAGACTGACAGAGAAGAGAGCTAAGGTCTGCACCTGGCCTATGCTGTGCGTGCAGATGTCGCTGGGGACTTAGGCTGGCAGCTCAGCGGAGGCAAAGAGGACCCAGAAAGAGCAGAATGTAGGTTGCTTGCAGTTGTCTGAGTCTATGGCTCGATATTTGGAGCTAAAAATGTGTATGCGATGTGTCCGAGAGAGAACACTATCCCTGGACCTGGAAGACATTCTTTTTCTGTATCCTTGAGTAATTCCCCTATCTGTATAGCAGGGATAATACCACTTAATACACACGGGACCTGTCACGGTGAATTAATTAAAAAATCTGAGGTAGCCAGATAGTGATATAATGACCTGCTCTTGAGGTATTTGAGGTGGATAAAAGAAGGTCACAAGTACTTGTTAAAGGGAGGGAGAACTTGTTAAAAAAGTACGTAACCTGTTACTCACTCACACTGAAATATTTTGAGGTAATGGATCAATTTTTTCAAAATTTTTGTGGGAAATCATACTATTTCAGTTTGCCTTTAGGATATGTTAAATCACAAGTTATAATATCAGTATATTCAATATATTTTGATCTGTCAAAAAAAATGAGAGAGTTCAACTGTTTGTCCCAGTATAAGACGAAAACAAGATTTGGAAACCTCCATGTTTTTCTAAGGAAGAGAGCGTCTATTTATTTTTAGCTTTACCTGGCAGATGTAGTGGAGGTCCTGGCTGAGGGAGACCGGTGACTTTTTGGAGATCTATCCATGCTTAGCTGCAATGAAAGTCATGTCAAAAGCTAAAGGTATTACATTCATGTACCATGCCAAGTGCAGACTCCATGGGGAATTGGATAATACCTTATGCTCTATGTGTAGGTATATACAAAAGTCTGTTAATGAAAAATTCAAGAAGAAAAGCGTCTGCAGCCAAAGCTGTCAAGTGCATACACTCTTCCTGGAAGCAACACTTCCCTGCACCTATGACTCCGGGTTGCCAGCTTCCAAATATCCAGTGCAAAGCTAGAGGAAAAATGGAGCTATGCACTTTGCATCAATATGCTGATCATTTCTCAGCATGAAAACAGAAATGCAGAGGAAAAGCACTTGGCATTAAACCTTGGAAATGCCATGTCTACTATGGAGCCAAATATGGAAAGTTGTTGATTTGGCTTTATTCAACGCCACACGTGAGGAAGGTACACATCATTTCAGTTTCCTCTCCTGTTTGTTCCCTCTTCCTTCTGGTGGGTGTCACAGACTCGGTCTCACCGTGAGCACTGTGCTCTTCTCTCCGCTAAGCCAGCACCCGTTTCTGAATCGGAGTACTGCCTGGCTGGCACGCTGCAAATGCACACGTTTGTCAGCTCTTGACTGCAGGAGAAACATTATGTCAGGATTTCAGAACAGAAATAACCCTCCAAGATGATGTTTATGTGTGAGAATGAAGTTGCTTAGCTGAAGTTAAAGGTGAATGTAAATGAGTAGGACATAATTAACCGAAAACTGATTTTATCGGTACGTTCCTTCTTCTGCTCGTATAATATTACAGACTGGAAGGGAGAGGAGAAATCACATTAGATCATAACCTTCTCTTTGTCAACATAGATAGCTTCCTGTAGCACATCTACTACGTTTTTCCTACTAGTGTTGCAGTTGTCCCAAGAAACTCTATCAGATCTTCCAGGAAAATAATCTCCATCTGAATGGGTTGCACTTTGAAAGAGTAAGCAATAAAAAAGTTTGGATTTTGCTCTCTTTTGTTTTTTACTTTCAAATTCATTAGAAGGCAGATGGAGGTGAAAGAAAGGCCGTACTTAACAGAAGGAGAGCATGTAACAAATGACACATTGAAGGCTGACATGTTAATGCCTTTTTTCTTCTTTTTTTGGCTCTGGTTCTCACAAATGCAATTGTTTCCAGAAGCTTATCAACGTTAATATCAACAAAAAAAAGAGTTACAAAACTGACCAAAGGAAAAAATCTTTTGAATAATAGTTTGTCAAGTTCAAGCTTTTATGTCATATTGAAATACTCTCCAGACTACCATACTAGGCTGAATAGATAGTAAGACCTTATCCAAAAAGCCTTACTAAGAGCTTCTATCTCAGAATTTAGGGCCTGTAATAATTCACTTGCTTAATATTAAATTACTTCCTTGGAGTGGATTTACTGAACATCCTCTCTAAGAGACCCAGTAATACCCCCTGACAGGCAGCACGGGGCTGTGCAGCGGCCGCTCTCCGCAGAGCTTGGCATGGGTAGGACTTGCTGGGGGAGCCCCTGGGCTGGGGGAAAGGAGCAGCCCAAGGCGGAGGAAAGCCAGGGATGCCTCCCTCATCTGCAAGAGCCAAGGCTGTTGTACAGCATCAGAGGCTGTGGTGAGGAAGACCACGGGCAGCCTAGGAGGGTGGGGGGCAATTGCAGAGCCACAGAGAGGACTGTGTGTCAAGGTGAATTTGGGCCAGAGGAAGCAAACAGAGGCAATCTGAAAAGCATATCTTCGGGAATTCATGAAGTGCAGAAGAAATTTCAGAGGACAAAGAATGACAGACATGGTTTCTATCTTCAGAAATGGAATAAGGGAAGCCCTTGAGAATTTTGGAGAAGTCAGCATAATTTCAGTACCTGAGAAGATCCTGGAACAAATTATTACATGATCGATTTATAAGCACCTGGAGAATAATAAGGTGATAAGAAACAGCCAGCATGGATTTGTGAAAAACAAATCATGTCAAACCTATCTGATTTCCTCTCTTGGTAGGCCTGCTGGATAAGAGGAGAACAGTCGCTGTGACTTCTGCAGCAAGGCTTTTGACACAATCCTGTATAACGGTCTCCAACATTTCATGGCACAGTGGGAGATGGCCTGGTTGAAATTACTGTACAGCGGATACATTGCTTGCAAAAATGTAGTCAGAATGATTCACATTCTTATCAACACTCTCTATCAAACCTGACAAGCATTTTATATGGGCTCCCGCGGGGGGCTATCTTGGGCCAGTTCTGTTCAATAATTTCATTAGCAGTTCAAATGATGGAATAGCATATATACTAATTTGCTGATGACACCAAGCTGGGAGGGGTTGCAAGCTCTGAGGAGGACAAGTTTAGAATTTGAAATTATCTTGACAAATCAGAGAAATGGCCTGAAATCAATAAGATGAAATGAAATAAAGACAAGTACAAAGTATTGCACTTAGGAAGGAAAAAATCAAATGCACAAATATACGCTTGGGGATATCAAGAGAGAAGGATCTGGGATTACTCTGCAGAAAAGGACCTGGGGTTACAATGAACCACCATCTTAACATGAGTCAAAAGCAGGAAGCTGCTGCTCAAAAAGAGAAATATCATGAGATGTATTGGCAGGAGCCTCAGATAAGATATGGGAGTTAATAATTTGGCTGTTCTCAGTGCTGCTGGAATACTGTGTCCAGCTTTAGTTCCCTCCTTTGAGAAAAGAGGGTCCACAGAAGAAGAGCAAGAATGCAAAATTTCAGACATCCTGACTTCTAAGGAAAGGCTCAAATATATGGTTTGTTTTCTTTAGAAAATGGAAGATAGAGGGGATATAATAATGGTCTTAAAGTGAAAAAAAAAAAAGACTTTTAATTGGACAGTGATTAACTGTATTTCTTGTCTATTGAAAACAAGGCAACAGTTAAATTTATAGTAATGTAAAATTATGTTATATAGTAGGAAGCATTTTCCAGTTCTCAGGCTAGTAAGACACTGCAAAAAACTTTTAAGGAAAGCTTTTACATAACCTTCACCGGAGGTTTAAGAAGAGGTTAGACGTGTCTCTTAGGAGTGGTGTGAAAATATTTGGTTCTGCTGTAAAGCAGGGGTTTGGCTTAAAAGTTGTCTTAGAGTTTCTTTCAGTCTTGCAATTATATGATTTTTGGGAAGCTTTTCCTGATAGTCTGCCTACATTTTTAAATGTGTACTCTATTGTCTTTCATCCTGAATGGTTCTTTTCCAAACAGATACATCACCACCATGTTTCCAACAAAAGATGCTTTGATTTAGGGATCTCACTGAAATCCTGCTGACTCTAACTGCTGCCTCAAAATGGGGTTTTCAGGAGACAAGTTCAAAATGTCTTTACTTTAGTAACTGTGAAAGGCTGTGATTTAAGCTCTCTTCAGAAAATATACGATGTGATCCCTGCTACCTGGCTCCTGCTAGAGAGCAGATGTTGGTATTTGTTTCAGACAAAGCTGGGTTGAGCTAAATCCTGTTAGAACTGCTAATGGTCCGTTATATTATTTAAAGAGTGCTACAGACTGTTTATCTGGTGCTGTTAACCGGTTATAGTTCATTTGCTAATCACATCAAGTGAAAAAAAAAAAGTCACATTTTTTCGTTACACCAACTCCCTAGGTTAGTCGCTTGCTCTAGCTAATCCTGTTAGAGCTGCATCTTGGCAGAGGCACTTCTGGCAAGGGAAAGTCCAGAGACAGGACAAAACTCTGTTTGTCCTGCCAAGCATGGTCTTGGCTGAGATTACAAGGTTATTAAAAACTGTATAAGCAGCCAGTAAAGTGCAAATGTCCATTGCACAGTTTTGCAGATAATTGGTTTGCTAGTAACGCTGACCTGGATTGCGCACAATATCCAAAACAATAGTGGGAGACCCCACAGGACTCCCACACTGTGACAGAGCATCAAATCTCACCTACGCTCATACCTAAAATTCAAAAGATAATGTGGGTAATTCCAGCAAGAAATCCAGACAGACCCAGTAATTCAGTGGGTACCAACAAACCATCTTGCAACACATCAGGTAAAACTTAGCTGCAAAGGATGCAAATTCTTCATCCGTACACATTCAGAAGAATGCAACTTGTCTTCCTGCAAATGCATTTGGCCACAGCGATCTGGGATTTTCTCCGCCAGGAGCTGGCTTGCAGTAACCACCTCTCCTGACACCCCGCTGCCCTCCGGAGATGAGTGCAGACTTGTGCCCGCCCCGTCACCGAGTGCGCCCCGGCGCCAGGCACGCAAGGGTGGCCATGCTGGCGAGTTTCCTGGGAGCTGGTAGACTTCTGCCTGTAATTTGCCATAACTGTATTAATATATTAAGTCCTAGAAGGCTTTCAAACATTTTTTTACCATTTTCCCTGAGCCACATTGCCCTGGGAGAGATCTGCACAAACAGCCGCTACTTTGCTGTGTTTCAGACGGGCCTCCAGGCAACCTGAAATCCCATTTCAGGCAAGGGACTTTCGGCTGCAGAACACGTCCTCTCCCTCTCTGCTTTGCCAGAAGAGAGATGTGATAGTCCTCTGGGCATGCGGCTTGGTCCGTCTTTTCTTGAGGCTGAAGCTGATAGCTGAAGGTTTGGGTTTAAATTTTTATCAACTCACTTTATATATATACATATGTACGTCTCTGTGTGCACGCGTGTATCTTGTTCAGAAGATCTTACCCCTTCCCCTGTTTATTTTAACTTATGGAATAAGTAACTGTAAAAGTTTTACAAGTAAACATTGTCGATCCGACGTAGTGGTTTGGATAGCGAGGCTGCAGCCAGTTTGAAAGGCGATGGCAGGGCGGTGGTCCCCTGGGTGCCCGGTAGCTCTCAAGGCCCTGGGCTCAGGGGTGCTCTGAAAACAGGCTCGCGTGACCGGCACAAGGGTGTTACTGCTGAAGTCGGCGTTTCAGAAAATCCGATCTGCCTGGGTTTGTCAATTCAGCAGAAATACAAGGCTGTGCAGCTCTTTTTCTTGGGGTTCATACGTCAGCATTCAGGAAAGCCCACAGCAGCTTGGTGGACTTGTTGGTTTGTGGGCAGCCCCACGAGGTTTATCGGTGGCGTGGCTACACAGGCAGCCAGAGGCATGAACCATGAAGAGGTGTGCTTCTGTGTTTCCCAAAACGTCAAAGGCCTTCTGTAAAATGCTCAGGGGGATGGATGTGTGGTACAAGAGCCGCCTTCCCGAGCGTACAGACCTAGCTAAATCCTTGCTCAGAACCCTTTACTTCATGAGCCTTTGCGGATTTATTGACCTTATCAAGTTCTTGTAAATGAATGACTCACTTTATTTTTTTTAGCAGATGGCTGAGACTATTAGTGAACCGGTTTATGGTGTGTGTTTGACATGCAGGATTAACTTCTCTCTGGGGGCTGAAGCTGTTAAGACAAATCTTTTTTTTTCCTTAATCTAATATTTACACCTCCTGATGCACAAGTATTCTTACTAATCACTCTAATTATATAATTTAGAGTAGCCGAAGCCTGCTTTGTTAGTCTCCTACCTGACAGCACGTTGTAGGTATTGCCTGGCAAAGAAGCCATCCCTGTGCTAGTCTGAGCCTTGCAAGTAGAAGAGAACAATGATTCTTATGGATGACTTAACTATTTTGATTACTTACAGTTATCATATGACAGTATATAAATTTTACAGAATTCAATATTTATTTCAGAATATTAAATGTGACCTAGTCCAACTCCATGTTGATTTTTATTCTTCCTTTAAAATACAATAAAAGTATAATAATAGAATTTCTTCATCCAAATTTTCTGAATATTTCTCCAGTCACCCATGGACTCAAAACCAGATGTGGGGGAACCATTCTGTTCTGGTTTTAAAAGAACCTGAAAAGTTGTAAGCAGACAGAAAGATTATATAACCAATCTTCAATTTAAAAAAAGGCTGTAACCAGAAAAAAAGTCCACGGATATGAGTTATACTACCCAGAAAATAGTCTGAATGGGAGTGAATGAAGTGACATCATTTCAGGATGACACAAGATGATAATAGAAAAACAAAAGACCGTGTAGAATTCCCAAAGAATCTAACAACATTGCCAAAAAGGTCATGTAATGAAAGATGAAACTGAATGCATGACAGATAGTTGCTGTTAAATTAACTCACAGAAATGCAAGGCAGAGGAAGGCCACATCTACCTCAGTACTACAATACTCTAAATCAAATAAATCATAAGAGAGAACACGAACGTCACCATGGATATCTCATTGAAAAAGTTTCCACAGGAAATAAGAAAGCAGATCAAATAAATGTTAAGCTGTATTAAGAAGGTGACAAAGACTAGTACCAAACCAAAAGACCAAATACTTCTGCTGCAGGTCACTGAAGCCCCATTAACTAATCTAGAAGGAGGTCTCTAGGATGCATAGTTTCAAATATTACAGTTAAAAACATTACAGCTGAAACTAGAGAAAAGGATAATACCAAAAATTTGCATAGGATGTATTCCCCCATATGAGGAGATCTTGTAAAAGTTAGGACAGACAAATGAGTAAGCATATAATGCAGAAAATAGGACAGCAACTGAAGTCCACTACTGACACTTTCAAACTTAAGAAAAGCAACCACCCTTGTAGAAATCAGAAGATCCTCAAAGACAATTCTTTTCCATGCATTATACAACTATCATGTGGCATTCACTGCCACGAACTGCTCTTGAAACCTTAGCAAGAGTCAAATTCTTCTGTGAGGAATAGAGCAAGTGGCCTTTATCGCTCTCTGATGCACTGACACAGGATGGGGAGAGCTCTGCTGTTGTACCACAGTCCCTTACACATCACAGCTGCCAGCAGCCTTAACGAGATTAGCTGCTGTTGTATTAGCCAAGATGAAAAATGCACAAGGCATATAGGCCTTCCTGCTTTCCATGACTTGCCTTGCAATGAAGAACAAAATTCCTCTACACATGCAGTAGCGTCTAGCCTCCTTTTTGGAGATACAAAGCTTAAAACAAAACATACTATGCCAAACCAGTTTGCTGCTGGCCATGACTGGAGGCAAAAACTGGATACAATTGGTCTGACTGGGTATAGTGCAACTCCTCAGGTTTCTGCCAAGCATAGTTGTCATTTACTCTTCTGGGAGGAGATGGGAATATATAACCACTTAGTCATTTCATATTCTCTTTGAAATTTTTTCTTCTAATATTCAGATTGCTGAAGCCTGGTGTGAATTTTAAATTAAGGAACTAGTGGGGAGAATGCATTTCTTTTTGTTAATGGCTTTTCCTTTCAAGCTACATTATTATTCAGTTGCCATGGTTTATCTGATTTTGTAAAGTACCCAGGGAGATATGACAATGATTGGGCTTAGAAATACACTGATAGATAGACCTAGTATATCTGTGAAGGGTAGAATATTAACATTTTCCGTCTTGGTGACCACCCACTGCCTTGGTCAGCTAAAACCCAGACTCCTTTTCCCTTATGTGTTGAGTATATTAGATAATTAACTGCCAAGAAATGTTACTTTCTACAATAAAACTATTTACTGTCAAAATTCCTGCTTAACCAGAAGAGAACAGATACCCAGCAGAACTATTTCTTCTCTAGAGGCAAACATGTATTTTTAAAGTAAAGAACAAATTTTGGTTTCAAATGTAAGCTTCCCAGTGCTTGCTCATTTATGTTGCTCTTGCTTTAAAAGCTGCTGCGTGTTAACTCCGCTGCACTCATTAGGAAAGCATATATGCGGTAAAGCTCTGTGCACTTCATTTCCCACAGCCATCTCCAGAGCCCACTGGTCCGCTGCAATCTCAACATCCTATTTACAAGTCCTCTGGTGTGGGGAAAAAACCTCAGAAGAGGATGTTCGTTTTTCAACCTGGATATGTCTGTAGTGCCCAAAATCCAGCATACTCCACCCAAACCGGAGCTTTTGTAGGCTCTGACAAGAGTGCCATCTCCAGAATACAGGTCTTCCTGCACCAAGTTGTAGGAGGGATGCTCTCGGCAGCCTTGTCTAAGACCATCTCACGTTGGTGTTGGAGGCACCAAGATTTTTTGGACTGTCATCAAGTGTTATTAAATGCACTACAAGAACCCAAACTAGTGCAAAGTAGGGCATGTGCCTGGAAGATGATGTACCAGGCTCTGGCTGGCTGCGCAAGCTGAAAAGCGACTCATTTAACAAGCTCAGTTCTCCATCTGGCCTTTTGCCTACATATTTTGAAGAATTTTTACCTTCCCAAAACGCTCCTTATGTCAAGCTCTTGATACGTACATTTGTGTCGCATGCAGCCAACCTGCTCTTTTGCTGGGTGGACTCTTATCACGATGAATAATATGATCAATTGTCAAGCAAAAATAGGATCCAGCCCTGCACACATCTACTGCCACGTGTGGGGGTGCCACTGCAGAGCGAGCTTGCTCCTGCAAGGGGGTGGGCACCATGTTTCTGGCCTCGCCACGTACTTGGCCTAACTTGAAGCACTTAAATTGTACTTCAGGCTCAGAGGAATAATTTGTGTGGTTAAGCCATAACCTTGTCTTTTAGAGCGTGATTGCTCATGGCAGATTGCTCAACGTCTTGCAGGATCAGTTCCACAAGGGTGCAGGCTGTGTGGGTGAGCAGGAACGAGTGTAGCAGTGAGGTTGCACTGCGTCCTGGGATTTTGAATGAGAGCATTGCTTCAGCCTGCACACAAAGTGGAAACAGGTTTGTTTTGTACATTATACAAATCACATAATTCCAAAATATTTATATTAAGTACAAACACTATATACTCAGGTAACCACTATCAGACTGTCCAATACTGATCTGCTGTGTTTTTATAAGAGGGGGTGTATGCTTATAGGTGCATCTGCATGTGTTTATACAGGGGTTTTATACCTATTTTCATCCACCCACCCCCATTTGAATAAAAGATTTATAGTAACCAACTGTGGGTGTGGCTTTCATGTTATTCTGTAAAAATATTAGGATGATCTGGTATTTCTTACTACGATTTGCTTCCTAGAAATTGCAACCACATTAATGCACTTTTTATATCTTTCAGCTTTAATCACTAAAATTAAACTAAAAACAAAGGCAAATAATTATAAATGTAGGAATATGGTGCATTATAATCCATAGGAGAAAAATAGTTTACAAAAATCTCCAATAATAATATATTTTCTACTTCAAACCTAATTTATTAAAATTCAATCACTCTTCTGTTTGTAATATGCTTCTTCCTAGACTTTAATTACTTTTAAGCTCAGTGAAGTATCCAGTTGAGACTCTCTCTGAATCCATCTTGTATCAGCAGAAATACGGCCTATAATATTATACAGGCACAGAGCCCTTTGGCTTCAATGGCCTTGCAGAAGCCCACGTTCATCCTTGCAGGAAGAATTATAGAGCTCGTGGCCCCCTCACTTTCCAAATGGTTCAAGAGAGATTGCAAAAGACATAGGCAGTGCTCTTGGTTAGACTTGGAAGCTGATCCAAGCTTTTGCCAATAGAGCAAAAGTCTACCTTGTTCTTGATCAGGCAAACCTAAAAAATAACGTTCTTGTAATCTGTGGTGCATTTCAGGCTCACATCCTTTCTCTGCCAAGTCAATTAAAAATAGGTACTGCTGCATTGGAAAGAACTCAAAGAAAGGCAACAAAGACTTAAAATTACAAAGTAGACCCATGGCCTCCAGGGCAAAATAAAATAAACTTAATGCAGGACATACAAAGCCAGCACAGAAAAGCAGCTCCAAAGAGACCACGTAAGGTATCCAGAAGGTAACACCAAAAGAAAGAGCAGGAATTGTTTCGGGTAGCCAGAGTCAAGCCTTTTAAAAAGAACCTGTTTTGTTAAACCCTGGGATTGTTAGGGATGAAGCTATTTAAACAGCTAACCGAGAAGGGGTTTTTCTAAGGAACCTTGGTGAGGCACTGGAACCAGGTGCTCCAAGCCAGATCAGGTAAAATACAAAAGGTAATACAGCATTATAGTAATAGAAGGACACAACATCTTGTAGTACTGGAAGGAGATTTATTACATGGCTGAAGTTAACAGAAATATAGTATGACAGCTGGGCATACACCCATGGTATGGAGCATATCCATCAGGGTCACTTGAGATAGGTTTGCCCACATCTGGCTCTGTGGTTCTTGGCTCAAGAGAGCTGCCAAGGGCAAATTAATGGGCTGCCCAAACAAGGATGTGACGTTTTTCTGTAAGCTTCCCCTAAGAAGTGGAAAACAATGCATCTTTTTGTTCCCGCACCAAAGTTATCCAGAAAAATCACCCCAGTATCAAGAGAGTCACATTTAATTGAACAGAATTTGGGGTTTTTTAATGATCTTTTTGTCTCTCGGCTGTACTCTGTGGAAGATTCCTGCTACCGTTTGCTCTCCAGTCCTGAGACTGATCAGAGCAATCACGTAACCCTCCCATTGCCTACATGTTAACACTCCAACAAATGCTGTATTTTATTAAAATACCATTATAGCCTCTTAGTGACTTTCAAAAATTAGGTCATTGCCAGATCAATGCAGCTATGTTTACTTTATTTCAGGGATTGATTTTCGTGCTTTAGGAGGATAAGCAAATGGCTGATAGTAGTTGACTTTCTTTGGCATTGCAGCATTGAGCATTTTGACTGTAGGCTGAACTAGTAAATCTCTACATCTTTTAAATTTTATTTCTAATCAGTCTGAGGGCAAAAGTTTTACTCCCAACCTGCAAATGACATTTTTCTTCTGGTACAGTTCTTTTATATGCCGAGAACTCCCATTGATATACAGAAAAGACAATATTAAGAGTCAGGAGCCACGCTGCAGATCTGAGAAATGGTATTGCTCTTATGATGCCCTTACATGCTGTGAAATGCCTCTGTAAGACAGTGGCACACAGCATTCGGGTTTACCGTCATTCAGTGTCTTCCGTAAGAAATGTGCTCCGGTTACAAGTTAAAAAGGTTCCAGCTACCAGCCCTGCGGGCTCAGACGGGGCTCAAGCTGCCGTCTTTCCTTCTCACATGCCATCACTAGTGAAAAAGTGCCGTGAGTCATTTCAGCCCTCAGAGTCACTTGCGTACATCAGTTTTCCTGCGGCCCAGATGCAAAATTGTTAGGATTCAGTAAATGACTCAGTTGGTGATGTTTTACAATGAAAAGCATCCGGCTAATACCCCATCATGGTCCTGGCTGTTCTGGGATAACAGGACCAAAACTGCATAAAAAAAAAAAGTAGTTTTACCGCTCCGGGATGCACTGATGACCCTAATACACAGGCCTTGTATATGGGAAAGCATGGTATTATATACAGTTGCTTTTCAGAGCAGTATAAGGCTAGTGGCCGCCAAGTTGTTGTATCATCCTCCTTGGCCACGGCATGTGCCTGTTATGGGTAGCTGCCTTCATCCTGTGGGTCAGTTGTAGGGAGAGCCCCCTGCTCTTGCGTGGAGAGCCTCTGCTGCCCGCGGGGAGCAGGCAGGCACTGCGGGCTTTGTGCCTGCAGGCCACCTCCAGAGCATCCCCACCTACAGAGGCATCCTGCTGCCTCCCTGGTCCACCATGCAGTGCTAAGAGGCTTCTCCTGCAGACATTTATCCAACAGAAATGAGGCTTTTCATCTGACCTGTCTTTATTATTATTATTGTTTATTTTGTCACACAATACCTAGAGGTGCAAAATATATTTAGTTGGAAAAAAATAAGGGTTTATGGCATTCTGAATAGCTTCCCATAAAAAAATTTCATTTCCCAGAAGACATAAAAGTCCTGAATCTCTCATAAATCACCTCAAGACGCTTTTGTTACAAAGCAATTGAGAATCCAGAGCCTCTTAACCTTCTTTTAGCCCTATTTTTCATCACATCTCCTACAGCTGAAGAAAGTCCTGCGTGTGGTAGGATATCATATTTAATACATTAGCCTATACGCCCTTGCTGGACCTCAACATTCGCTTTCCAGTACTTTCCAAGGTAAAACAATTTATGCTTTCTTTGAATCTCTTCCAGTGCTAGTTTTTTTTTTAATAAACCACAGCCAGCCTTAGGAAGTCCAACTTTAACAGAAGTGATTCAATAGCTACTCAATTGCCTTGGGCTTCTTCAAACAGTGCTTGAAAGGGAGGATGTGGTGAGACTGATAATGGGATATGGCGTCTTTTACTTCCAAGCTGCCAGCTTGCGACCAGCGCACTCCGATTGGAAAAACTATGTGAAATGTGCTTGTAGCCACCTTAATTTTCTTACTGCCCATTGCTTACTGCAAAAATGCCTGCAACTGCAATGGGCAGAGTTATGCTGCAGCCTGAGCAAGGGGCAGCAGGTGAAGATGAGAAGGGCAACACTCGCAGCCTGTTGTAGGACTTGTGACAGTGTGTATGAAAGTACCCTCTGTTTTGGTTGGCTCTTTATTATCATCAAAACAGTTGAAAAGTAAACTGAAAATATGGTCCCAGAAAGGAGGAATAGTAAAGAGATTTTCAAATTTATTTCTGTATTTTCTGTATTTTCAAAGTTTTAATGGTTTGCAAGACAGTCTCACTACTTTAGGAGACTGTCATTGTTTCTGAACATTTAAACTTAATTTAGGAGGAGAAATGTCTTAAGACCTTAAGACCCTTTTCTTTTAAGGATGGTGCCTCTAGCTCAGGTGAATGCTGAAAGACGTTGGCAAAGCAATGTGGAAAAGCTGTGCTGAACAGCTTGAACCATAGGTGCTCTGTGAGAACGACATTCACGCTTCTCCCAAAACCCCAAATAAATCAGGTGGAATATCTGATACTTTGGATGTCCTGGAATATGCAACATGACCCGCACTGTGCCTGCCTATGAAAGGAAAAACTACTCTGTAGCACAAAGACGATGCAGAGACTTCTTGGACCGTCTGTAGGTCCAGGTCTACAGGTCCCACCTTTGTGACAAGGCAGAGCTTATTTTCCAGCCCTGCCAATCTAACACCTTCGCTGAGCCAATTCAGCCTCAGAAGGCTCTGAGACACGAGCCTTCCTAGAGCTGATACGGAATTTAAGGGAGGCAAGGGGCAAATTGCAACCTGAAGGTACCTACAGGTTAGAAATTTGGCTCACTTAATGCTTTCAATAGAAGCATCGTACTTCAACCCACCCGCCTCACCTGGTAATGCTCTTCCCATCCAGCTGCACCACAGATTATTTCCAGGATGGCAGGAATACATGGCAGGAAAATTCTGCACAGCCAAGGAAACTGTGTTCTGTTTAGTCCCAAGGGTTTAGCATCAAGCGAACTGACCTTAACAGCAATATTCTGCTGCCCCCCAGGGGAAGGAAGGAACATGTATGGATGGGCTCCGAGCCACCTGTACCACTCCACCCCCAGCTCCGGAGCTGAACTTCTGCTTCTGGCCCTGCTTTGTCCGGCCTCCGTGCCTCTGGGAAACGGTGTTTAAAACTGCACTGTTTAAAGGACAGAGCCAGAGGCTGTAAAAGCAGTGGGTGCTGCAAGACTCTTTATGCCACTTCATACAAGGAAATACTGAACGATGATTGCTTACCTGGGTGTGTGGTGAGGAAGGCGAGGTAATGCATATGTATGAAAAATCTAACTGTTTGAAGAAAGAGCAATACTAATGTCAATAGGCACAAGAATAACTTTCCGCTGCCAAAAAACATACATTATTCAGCAATAATACAAGTGTATAAATAAGAAAGTGCACCGAGTATATTTGTGCCTTCTTTCTTTTGCTTCTGAAAAATATTTGTTAGCAGTACAGAAAAAATGTTGTTCATGAAAATACACAAAGCTAATCTACTACACTATTGTCTATACGTTCTATAAAAATACCATGTTCAAAGTAATAGATTTACACCGCCTAGGATCATTCTAAATAAATGGCCTGTGAAGGCCACAGCAGACGTCATGGAAATTGGGGCTTCCATGGCTTTCCAAAAGACAACTGTTGTCCCACAGATTCTTCCTGTCTGCCCACCCGGGCTTCTCCTCTGTATTTAGGCACACTGCATGTTGTCCAGTCCAGTGTTAAATGATTCTGGAAAATTACTTAGGTCAGTTTGATTTACTCGTCAATAATCAGTTTCTTTACCATAAGTAGATACCACCATTTGCATGTACCGTTTGCATTTGTCTATGTGAACTTATACTGGATCAGTTGTTACTCCGCTGCCAAAGGACTGAGAGCCCAGTTATGGCAACACACGAAGAGTGAGAACGTGATATCGAACCCCTCGCACTCTTCAGTCCTTCCAAGTTAAGAGCTGAAGCAATTGGTAATGCAAGTCAGAAAAAAAGTACCACCTGACCCTCAGAAGCAACCACAAGAACAGGCACTCATGTTTCATGTGATTACTCTTCCTCCACGGAGAAATAACCACATTAACCCACGTTAGACAGGCTATTTCTCCAGGTTTCCTACCTGAAAAGTAAAAGCACCCATAAAAAGTAACAGCAACACAAAACAAACCTGAGTAAATCAGTGCTCACTAAACAATTCCTATGGAAATGTAAGACGTGGAAACTGCATTGTTTTTATTGCAGGTAAGAAATGACACTCAATGTTAACATTTCAAAGCCAAGCCCTCAAGGTTAGGGAATATGTATGCGTCAGGGGCTGAATTAAGGCTGCTGGATGATTTTCACCCAAGCATCTCTTCGTATTTCTGCCTTCCCTGTTTACCTCAGACACGAACATCGGCAGGGAGCCTACTGGCGGGTACCACAGCTGGTGTAAGTGCCCTCCACCCCCTTGGCCAGCTCCGCAGTAGCCCCTGGCAGGCAGGGCACGGCAGCCGGAGGCAGCACTCCCTGCCCACTGCCAGCAGGCTCTCCAGAGAGCTTTGCTGCTGGGGTCTGGTAAATCTTCCCTGAGCACCCGTGTGCAGAGCTTTCCATGGTGTCTGACACTTGATCCAAATTCAAGGAAGCTTTCACAGAGACAGAAAAATGCATATCCCCAGCACGAGTGTGATCAGTTGCCATACTGCAAGTCTCTGCTTGAAAGCATGAAAGAACTTGTCAAGGAACTAGTTAGGATCATTTATTTACTTTTCTTGGCTTTTACATGAGCTTACTCTTGGAAATAGTTGCAGTCTATCAGATCTTTTAAAAAAAAGATAAAAAAGTAGAGTGGGGCAGCTAGCTGGCATGGAAAATGCCAGCTGATTGCAGGAGGTAAGAGCACGTCCTTTAGTGATCAGAGATGGCCTGGGGTTCCCCTTACTGCGGGATATGCCTTCGCTCATTGCCCTTGTGTGTTGACACACAACCCTTTCCTCTGCTTGGATCTGTTTCCAGGGCTGAAGTGAGGTGACCCCAGGCTGTGGAACTGCCGTACGAGGGGCTCCCCGCCTCAGCACAGCCCTTGCAGGCTCTTGCTGATAACAGAGGCCCCCCAAGAACCTCCTCCTGGTACATGAGTTCGTTGAACCTATCAAGTCAATCTAGTCTTTAAGTCTTTCGTAAACACACCATTTAAAAGACCCCATCTGCATAAAAGCATAGCTGTCTGTCCTACCTCAGCTTGGGAAACATTGTCTTTCTGGTGCCTCAAAATCATTCTTATCACTTCCATTAAGACAATCTGTGTCTAGCCTGTCTTCTCCAAAGTAGTATTCTTCAGATCAGGACATATGTTATGTATGCATTGAATTAGAGGTTAAAGCCAAGTCTAAGATGGTGATTATTCATCCTTACCATCTGTTTCCAGGAGATGTGCAGGACTGCATGGTCTCAACACACTTGGATAAGGCCAGTTAAAAGTTCTCCTTTATGCTAAGAAGATTTGAAAACTCTGCAGCCTAAGCAAGCAGGCTTCCTGACAAGTTTATTTTATATTATGTACACTTGGTTTTATCCTAAACTGACTGTAATTTGTTAAGATATGGTACACAAAGAAATTAAACTATAAACTTTAAAGCATCCATCAATTTCAATTTGATTTGTTTAAAAAAGCTAAATTATGGGTTAACTCAGAAAGTAATAGGATTCAGAAAGAGAGTACTTATGATACAAGGAGTCCCTTCATACATTAATTTTCATTTCTGGTGAGATGAAGTTTGAAATTAGATTCAGATTGAAAATTATAGCTTTGTATGGGCTCCCTATTGCTAGCTCATGAAATACTTGGATTCCTGAGGATGAAGCAATTTTGCTTCCCATATAGACTGCAAAAGCCTTATTTCCCACTGGTAGAATAATAGGTCTGCAGCTTGAAGTGAGAGAGAGCCATGCCTTTGCTTCTTGACTTGGTCACCAACAGGGATACATTAAACTAAAACATATAACTGAAGAAGAAATGGTGTCTTAAGGTGGGTTTCATTTTAATTCAAAGCTTATATTCATCCTGTTCTTTTCACTTCCCCACTGCAACTTACACCACAGCCTGAATCCTGTGAAGGAGGCTGCTCATCACTTAATGCCATACACGTACCTTTTTTACCTTTCCCCATACACTGCTGACTACTTGCTTTGTACCAGTTTTCGGGCTACACAACGTTCACAGATGTAGGGGGAGAAAGGCATTTGTCTCCTTGCATAAACTGATGGGCTCATTTAACAGAAAAGATCCATTACATTTAGGAAAGGCAGAAGGAGTAATGTTTATGGCAACAAAGCAGATGTGTGATGCCCTGTAACCCTGGAGGTAACATATCAAGTTTGTAAATTGTCTTCCTGCTGTCTCCTAAGCATCCATGGTTGTATTCATCAGTTATTATTGCCTTTCTTGGAGCGGCAGGGAGGAAGGCTGCATGGAACGACACCTGAGCAGGTCCTGGCAAGCCCCGGTCAGGACCGGGTCTGTCGTTGGGCAGAGGTTCATGAGCTGAAATCATGATCTGCCAAAGCTTAAATACCAAATGAAACTGTTCTGCTGTCTCCTGCAGCTTAAAGCAAAATGAGTGCTGTGTGGGTACAGAAATAAAATGAACTAACAACATTTCCCAGAAGAATGGAGCAGATTAAAAAAAAAAAAAGGTGAAATTCTCCAGAAATGTGGAAAACGACTGGAGAAGGTTTGAGTTTGGTGTCCGGTGCAGAAAAAGACAGATACAAGGCTATAGTCCTGACTTTTGCTGGTTCTGAAGCATTTTCTGTTTTTAATAGCTCACAATTAACTCAGACTGATAATGAAATTGTGTTACCACATAAAAAATGAGGAACAGTGGTGAAATGAAGCAAGCATCAGATGTGCTTCCAGAGTACAAAACAGAATTTACAAGTGATCACATCTTACAATTTTAGCAATTTATATTTCTGAGCAGAGACCAGATTGGGACTGGGAACTGGGACAAAAGATTTAGAGGAAAGTTCCAGCAAGACCCAGAATTAATCCTCAACAAAACAAACTTAGATTTTTCTAAGTAAAATTGAAATCCAGTCTGGTATGAAGCCTCCAGAATGTGACTAGCTCTTTGACTCAAGAGTTAGACATGTTAATAAAAAGGATGCAAAACTTGAAGCTGGAGCCTTCAAAAAACAGTGTCAGAAGCTATATGTCCTTTGGCAAACATCACGAGCTATGACAAGGTCTGACCTTTGGGAACTAATGCAAGAACTACGGTGGAGTACATTGCTCAGTGAGAGTTTACAGAGCGCGTCTATAAGAGTGAACACACTACATGGACAGAAACACACCAGCAATGTCACTGAAAACCTTTTTATAATGGACACCATGCAGGGACGTGAAAGCAAACGGAGTTTTTTTCATTTTTAACTGAGCAGAGGTAAATAAATCAACATGGTGCTAAAAGCAGTGATACTAATGCTAAAAGAAGAAATACAGGGAATAGAGGGCAAATGGCTATAGTTTAGGGTGGAGGGTGAGAAATCTAGCATCTCTGAAGTGGGATGGGAACTGCAGGGAAAAACAAACTGTTGGAAAAAGGCTTAGACACAGGAGAAATGTCTGCATTCCTCTGCTAGAAACATGTCTGTCCTTTGGTCTTGTTAAGAGCGTGCACTCGTTTGAGAAGCTGGGAACCAGAGACACAAAGAGATGGTGTGGGGATGCGTTGCAGGGTAGAAGGGAGCTGCTAGCAGAGTACAGGATGGAGATGGAAGGAACATCTGTCCCGTGATTCCTATCTTTAAGAATGTTTTTTTCATGTAAGACAAAAGTAAGAAAAGAGGATGGTTTCATTACTCTGGAGACCTTAGAGCAGAAGAATCAGAAATGTAATGCTGAATATATGTAAAAAGACATGATTCTTCATTGATGTATGGTTTCAGAAGGATTTAAATCAATATGTAAACAAGATTTTTCCTCCAGCTATAACGCTTGAAGAGCTGGAAGAAATGGCTGGTATTTGTCTATGCTTCATGCATCAGAACAGTGACATTTTCTCACTAGGCATCCTCACTGGACTGGCAGTCAAAACCAATGTGTCTTCAGCAGCACTTGGTGCCTATCTGTGGACAAACTGAACTAAGCCACTAGTAAAAGTAGTCAGTGGAGCCCAGAAAGAAATTTAACCAACCAAGGGCTAGAGATAGTTGTTAACACACAAGCACTGAGTGACACTTGAGATGCCTTAGGGCATCTGAGCCATCTGCATGAGGCTGATCAAAATAACACAGGCTTTATGGTGACATCTGACCCCAGTGAATTAGCTGCTGCACACCTGGTGGGCTATGTAGTGGATCCCAAATAGCATTTAACACTCATGTGCAGGCAACTGTACCAAGCTCTTAAATGTCCCACTGGGTACTTAGACATCTACTGTGCCTGTGAACACATTCATGCAGACATCTGCACTTAGATGTAGCCTTGAGTTAAATTCTGCCCTTGGAGTCCTATATATAACATAGGCGAGAGAAAAGGAAGCACAGTAAGGTGTTTGGGTAACTCATAGGAAGTTTAAGACCATACCTAGTAAGATGCCTTTACAGGCCAGAGAAAGTGCCATGGTTCCTCCAAGCAGTGAAGCAGGTGTGGACACCCAGCCTAATTCAGTACCTGGTGATTACCGGTGTGCAAAGACATGTGATGGCTCTAACGTGCAGCTTCTCATGAAAAGTGCAAGAAGCTGATGGAAATATTCAGAGCTGGAAAACACAAAAAAGTTGTACTTGGATGCCTCCACGCAGAATATTTGCAAACCCTCTTGCAGTTGTGAGGTCAAAACTGAAGGCTCATAGTTAATGTGCTGTGGGTTCTAGCAAAAATAGGTTGTTAGCACAGTCGAGAAGAGAAGGAGGTCTTGGCTTTGTTCTGTGACTGTAAATTTTCATGTCGTTATTTATGGGAGCCATGCACTTGCTGAAACGGATCATAAACAGTTAGTGCCCGTGCCAAAAAGAGGCCAACACCAGCTCATGCTCTGAGAAAACTGAGATTCATTTTTTCAGGGCTAAGATATTGATGGCTGCATGTCACCCCAGCTTGAAAAGGAAAACTAGAAATTACACAAATACAGGCAGCAAGGTACTGAGTGGCTTCTGGTACTGAGGAGCGGTTAAATATGCAAGAACTCTTGGAATCATGGACAGGGTTGAGAACTTAAATAGAAAATGATCATTCATAGAATCAGAATAATTTAGGTTGGAAGGGATTTCTGAAGGTCACCTAGTCCAACCCCCTGCTCAAAGCAGGTCCAAAGACATGAAGTTGCTCAGGGACTTTCCCAGCTAAGTGCTGAAATCTCCAAGGATGGAGATTCCACAGCCTCGCTGGGCAATATGCTCCGGTGTTTGACCACCCTCTTGATGAACATCCCATGTTCCAGCTTGTGTCCATTGCCACCTGACTTATTCCAATGAACCCTCAAGAAAACTCTGTCTTCTCTACCCTTCCACCAGGTATTTATACACATTGATAAGACACCCCCTGAGTCTCCTCTTCTGCAGGCTGAGGAGTCCCAGTTTCCTCATGTCACAGATACTCCAATCCCTTAATCATCTCAGTGGACCTTCATTGGACCGTCTCCAGTTTTTCCATGTCTCTGCTGTACTGGGGAGCCCAGAACTGGACACAGCATTCCAGGTGTGGCCTCATCAGTGCTGAGTAGAGGGGAAGGATCACCTTCCTTGACCTGCTGGCTAACTCTTAAAGCGTGCAAGTTTGCTGCATCCATTATCACACTCAACACAAGAACTAGAGGGCACCATTGCAACGGTCTTGCAGCAGACCATTTAAAGCAAACAGAAGGAAGTACTTTTTCACAAAGAACACAACATAGCTGTGGGACTAATCACTGCAGTCTATTTTAGAAGCCAAAAGTATAAATTCGTTTAAAAAAGGATTGGATGGATTTGTTAACACAGGACTATTGTTGCCTATTAAACATGATAAGTCAGACACAAGCTCCAGCTCAGGATGCTGCTAAGCTGCCAGCTGCTGGAAGCTGGGAGGGCATGCCAAGGGGAAGGAGCACATCTCCCTTCTACCTTTTCTCTTTGTAATTGCTATATTTCATTGTCCTCACTGAATTGCCATGGAAGGATGAGATAATGTCTAGCCTGAAAACAATAAGATCTCATTGAATTAGAGAATAATAAACCCCAGGTGTATCAGCAAGGGTCAGAGGTTCAGTGAGAAGTGACAGGAGGAGAGCATTGAACGGAGCATGTCTGACAGCACCACCACCCCTTGGAGGTTCAGTGATGCTTTCCTAAAGGCATGAAAATACAGGGCCACAAAAATAGCTCGAGGGTTGACAGGTACAGGTTGTACTTTTTGCTTCTCGGTATGGCTGACTGCATAGGTCTTTAAAAAGGGTGTGAACGTAGATGGGGTGAGGGGAAGGGTGCAACCAGGTTCTGGAGAAATTGCACTTCAGTGCATTGATCTATGTTAAGATATTCTTCATGTCACTGAAGTACGTACAGTGAGGGGCCCTCTAAACCACACTGTGAAAAAATATCCAACATGCTGCACTTTGCAAAATGTGCTGGCTGGTGGCTGCTCTGGCTTCCTGGGGTAGGCAAATTCTTACGCAAGTAGAATACAAATTAGTGAGCATTTGGGGAAGGCAGGCACACTTGTAAAGCACTTGACAGGAATGTAGTGGAGCAAAGACCGAAGCAAAATGATGTTCACGTCAATCTGATTTTCAAAAAAACCCCAAAACTTGTCTGGTCCCAGCCAAAACATGGATCACTGATTGCCAGAGCTGTTGCAGGATGAGACTGCAGAGGGTAATTAAGGCTCTTAGCAGGTGGCTGGGATGGCATATTCCCAGGCTTTTTATCAATGTAAAGTGAAGCCTTCAGAATGAGATAGACTTTGGTTTGAAGGCAACAGAAAGGCAAATGTTAAGGTATTATAAAATCATTTTTTAAGGAAAATATGAAAGTTGTTATTGCCATGTTTTATATTGGCCTCAAATGAACAGCAATATGGATGGAGTTGCTTAAGTTTATTGCATGTGCTGAAGACAGGAGGCCAAGACAAGTATAAAATCTGGACAGCAGACACAGAAAAAAATCAAGTCCTTTGTGCAAGGTACATTTACTTGTGCTTCTGGAAAAATACAACCTGGTTGTCTGAGAACTCCTTGCCTCTCTTTCTGCTAGGGCTGAGCTAGCTGACAAAGTACTAGCTGCTGGGCCACCGGTTAGGGACAAAAAGCCCCAGTTAATGGCAATTTTAGTGGAAATATCAAGAAATCCATGTTATCCCCACTCAAGGGAAAGTGAGAAACAAAACTGGCACTGACTCAGGCTGGGTGCGGAGCCTTTCCCAGGGGTAGCCTCAGGGAACAGAGCATAGTCAGACCCCGGTGCCTGCTTATGGCTACACTTCAGAGCAGCACCAGGGAAGTGCCAGTCGTCCTCACTTGGTGTTTCAGTCAACAGAAAACTGAAAACAAGAATGCCTGCTGGTTGGAAACCAATGCCAGAGCCACAAGGAACCTGAAGAAATACAACGCAAAAGAAAAATGTGGGTATGACTTGTAATCCTGAAAAAGTCCATTTCTTCATCAAAACGAAGAGGTGCAAGGCCACTGTGGGAACTGGAGACCACAGGCAGCAGCAGCCTCACCGTCACCTATGAGGCTGCTATCGAGCAGATGCATGTTGTGGAGAAATAGCTGATACCTTCTTCAGGCCCCAAAGGGAAAGAAATAAGAGGTATGAAATTAGACATTTTGTTACAAATACCTCACAAAGTCTCTTCAGGCTAGTACAGACAACAAACATATCATTCAACCCAAGAAAATAACAATACCAATCGCTGTCCTGCTACCACACAGAGGCAAAGGAGAATTTTTAAGCAGGGCTTCAGGGAAGATGATAAGATAATTTTGCAGTCCCTCCAAAAGCATGGGAGAAAGCAAAACATTGTGTGTTAAAAAATGGAAAAGAGCGAGCCCTAATGAAAGGTACTCTTGAGGTGGTGTTGGATGTTCTTCCTCCTACAGAAGGGAATATGCAAGCCCTCTTGCTTATTACAATCTGCTTCACATAGCTTTTTTTTTTTTTTGATTGCTTATAAATTACTTCTCTCTGTGTTAATCAGTTTGTCGTGCTTTATTTACATATACTTTGCCTCCTCTCATTTCAATGTGCTGGTGCTCCTCAGCCTGAAAGGAGGAAGGTACGATTAACAGAGCTGAACCTAAACATGCAGCCATCTCTCCCTGAGTCTCAGGACTTGTGCTGAGGCATCGTGTCTTTGCTCCCGAGCAGGAGCACGATGCAGGTGACCTTGCAGGAGAGAAGATGCCAGGGACGCAGAGTCAGAGTTTTCTTCAAGGGTAAGAGCTGAGATGCTACCCCAAGTCCTGGAAGCATTCCCTCTTGCCCCAACTTAATCTGCATTTCAGCTCCAGGCCAGCTCTTTTTGGTACCCACAGCAGACCTCTATAGAGCTGAAAACCAGGTTAAGCTGCAGCAGGCAGCTTCCAGGAGCTGAGCTAGTTTTTTTAAGGCTTACTGAAGTATCTCTACATTACAATGCAAACTGCACTGTAGATACAGTTTAAGTATAACTCGCTTTATTTACACATATCCCTGATCTCTAGAAGAAAAAGCCAGAAGGCATGCAAGGCAATTCTTCTTGCAGGAATTTTACCAAAGAGCGAATCCCTATTTCCCAGGGGTCAACTTTGCTTCAGGGACTGATGCAAATCAGCACCTCCGGCAGAGAGCAAACTATTTTGCTGCTCATGCAATTCCCTCTTTCTCTAAGCTGATTCTGCATAAAACCTTCACGTAACTTGAAACTCATGGTCTTAAGAACAATAGCAAGCGTGCGATGCCTAACATAATAATATATTTATTCATGAGCTATCTAATAACTGAGGAAGCATATTTTACCATAATGCTCAGACACAGAAAAACAAACACTCTTTGTAGTTTTGCACTGTTTTGCTTGCTTGAGTATATTGATAGTGCTAATGACCACAGTTTGTGCCTTTTTTTGCTAATCACAGAAAATCCCTTCTTTGATAATATTGTGCTGTGACAGAATGATAAGAATTAGGGCTGTGCATCAGAGAGCTGTCTTCCTCCACAGAGTGACTTTGAACTGCCAAGCCAGAGCAGCAGAGAAATGCAGTGTCACTGCCGCCAGCTGCAGCCCAGGAGCAGGCAAGGGAAACCAGGAGTAGCTAAAACTGGGGAGAAAGCGACAGCAGAGGGTCATACCCGAAACTCACAGGTGACCTTGGTTTGGAGTGCCTGTATGTATGCATGCTGCTCAGGGCAAGGGGAAAACTTGATCTGATTGCAGCGATTATGCTAAACCCCCCCCACTAATTCTCTTTCTATCACTGTGTGATATTTTGCCCCTTTTGGAATAAGACTCTTACAGGCACTGGTGCCTGTCTGTACAATTTTGGGGAGGACAGTGGACCATTTCTGTTCATCTGAAACTCATGTAAGAACGGGCCAGACATTGTATGTCATGACCCCACAAAATTATCACTGGAGGAAACTCTACAGTTCATTATGCATTTAATTTCTACATTGTTAACTTCTTTGCCAGAAATCTTGGGTTTTACCTTAACTCCCCAGGGATCAAAGGCCATTTTGCCACTACTCTCAATGGGAGCAAGTCCAAAATCTTTTAAAATGTCCTAACCTGCTGGAGCAAGCATTCCCCTCATATCAATGTGCATCATGCACAGAAGTTTACTTTCAGAGCCGTAGGAGGAAAACTCTGCATGATCTATTGATGCAACCCGCACTGTAGGAGCAGAGAGACAAGAACGGATTAGACTGGTGTATACAAACACCTTCCCAAAGAGTAAGATAGGTTTCTGCAGTGAATGAGCAGAACTTTCCATTTGTTTTCCCAATACACAGGAGCACCTGAGGTAAAGGTATATTACAAATATGCCCCTTGGGAGACTGATGCTGTGTTTTATGATGGCGCATCAGCTTGCTACTTTCCCTTGATTTATTTGAGCAGTGATGTGTGTCTATCTACAGGGTGCATATTTAGAGAAAGTGAGAGCATCTACTCAATTACTACAGATAGACATCCAGGAGTGAGATTTGGCTGCTTGGAGGTACGCTCTCTGTTTACTCCTGAGCATCAGTTTGGATGACGATCTCTCAAAGTCATGGTCCAAAAGAAATCACAGATGATTCATATGATTTGAATCTTATCCTTGTATGTCTTACTCCATATCTAATTAGCTTTGCAAAATCCCAGTTCATAAACACTAATTGGAAGCATGCAATGGTAAGTGTTCATGTAAATCCTCCTCTGTATCTTTGGATATATCAGGTGCCACAGGCAAACAAATCTGACACTGGAAAAATGCCTGGGAAGTTTTGTGCATACAACTTGAAAATTTGAGCCTGTACATGAAAAGAAAAAGGGTATTGTTAAAGCTGGTTTAGAATAGGAGTCAGGAAGAGTTACAGACAGGCTGAGAATTGCAGATTGCAAAGGGAGTAAATTGATAGTAAAATCACAATTTGTAGACCTTATAATTAGCAGTGGTAGCATAATACAGAGGTAAATTAAATAAAAATTGTTAGTGGAGTGGCCAGCTCAGGGGACTGATAATAAGACTGTATTTTGAGCCTAGTGTCTCTTGCCAGCAAGTCAATGATTCTGAAAATGTCAGACTGAAAAACAGCAAAGATAGCTACTGTCTGATGCAAAATTGGTTTACTGGTTCAGTCTAGTGTCTCGCATCCAACATAGGCCCTGTTGTTTGCTGACTCCATGAAGAGGCCAAAGGCTCAATGGATGGAAAATGAAAACTGCACTTCCCCAGAGAAACACTCGCCTGAACAGGTATGAAATAGACTGCTGAGGATTAAGACACAAATTTTCTTGTTTTCTACATGTACTAAATGTGATTTTAAATATACAGTTGACATTTCTAGTGCTGTCAGTCAGAGCTTTTGGACAATTGCTAACAAAACTATGGACATAGCAAGAACTAATCACTGAGAAGTGGAAGACATAAAATTTAAACTCATCATATTTTTAAACAGCAGGTTGATGAATTCTAGCACAAAACACGAGGAAAATAAGAGGTTGACTTCCAGTTCTTGATATCGAGGCATAGAGAAGATACCTTCTGAAAGAAATGTTCGTCCAAGTTACTTGCTTTATGGTATCAGCTTTCTGCAGGGGTATCTAAGTAATACTGAACTGTATTATGAAGGACATCTGCCTATTGGTATAAGCAGACTGTCTTTTAATTGTGAAAAATGCATGATAGTAAGGAAATTTCAGTTCCTAAAGCACAGTCTAAGTCAAGAGAGAAAGGGAACATCCTTCAATTACTACTGCATTATGCAGAAATTATTATGCAGAAAACAACTGAAGAACTACCCGTGGCAGTGACTTGTTAAAAGTTCGGGGAGGTGCGATAATTTCACATAAGTTTCTATTAAGAACCAATCTGCCTGTTCTTATCACAACTTCAGTCAGGGTCTTCGTTAGCAGATAAAGCCCTAATATTCCTTCATCAAACATAAAATTACTCTTTGGTGTTAATGCCACGCTACCTTCCACATCACCTGCTCTATCCTTTCTGTAAGTTCTGCTCCTCAGTGTTTCTAAGTCCATCATTTTCTTGGTTGTGCTATGCTTTGGCAACACCAATGATACAGTACCCCTCCAGCAACAGATATGCCTCCAATTCATCAGTCTTATTATATACGCTTCCAGCAACATTTATTGTAATAGATATTTCATATTTCTTTTCTTTCTCCTACTGTTCTTTCTCTATCATTGCCCCTTTCAACCTTTGTCTGCAGTTCAGGTCCTTATGGGCCTAACTCTGATACCACTTTACACTGGACAATTTTTCACTAGAAAATTGACTCCTGATAAATAAAACATAGCCTCAGGCCTCTTGTCTCGAGATTTCTATCTTTCTCATCGTTAATGCTTAAAAATGCTATTGAGTGATTTCTGCTGATACATTCAGCTCAGACGCAACACTCCCTCCTCCCCCCAGGGCCTTCCACATTAAGAAAAGAAAAATAAAAAAGATACATTGCCTTATCTTTCTATGATAATACAAGAAGAGGAAGGAGGGGCTTGAGATGCCTTGAGAGCATTAAAAAAGGTGTTTGTCATCTCAAGTGATAGAAAGGACTTAGACACCATAAAATCTACTAACCATAAACTGCACAAACTTCACACACATTTTGTGTTATTAGTATTACAAAGCATTTATATAGTGCCATACATTTCCACGGCCATTTCTCCCAAGCAGATAAAGCACATTGCCTTCCTCAGAGAGCCTGCAATCTAAATAAGTCAAAACAAATATTGTACGTGATAAAAATAGAGGACAAAAGTTCAGGGGGAATTGATGTGTGGAGACAGCTGATAAGGAGAAGAGTGGAAAGGGAAATGATTAAAGATTGCTATTTGGGATCCTTTCAAAACTAGGAGAGGCTCAGCACACTACAAAGTCTATGGCAATAATCGCAGTACTGGTAAGACCTCAGTTGCGTTTATACTTTGAAATGTATTTTACATGGAAGAAGTGCTGCCCGGCCAAAATATCTCTGGTCTGTCCAGATGAATTATACATCAAGTGAGTCTCGATGAATTATACATAAAGTGGGCATTGGTTTGGATGCAATGTTTGTATATGTGACCAATTTGGGATTTCATAAATAGGTCTGATTTTCAAAAGGGACGTACTAATGCATACAAATACTGCCCTCTTGATGAAGACTCTCAAACTGGACACCCAAGACAGAGGCATCTGATGCTGAGGAGAAGGTCATAGTTTGTAAGCAGGGTTTCATCGGCTGACGAGAGCTGCTGGCTGCACACATCCAGGAAAGCCACTGATCCAGGGAAAAGCAGAAAGTATTTCAAAAAGCGCTGCTTCAGCATTCATGTCCAGCAGATGGGTGGTGACTGTGGGGCTTCCCATCTCCAGCTCGAGCCAGGGGGTGCAGGCGGCCATAGCACTTGCTTGTGGGGCACCTGGTTGTGGCAGCCGCCTAGAGATGGTCCGAGCGCTGGCGTTGGCGGGAGGCTGGTGCAGGGTCCCCCAGGCAAGGCGTGCACCTGAACCCCTTTCTGCCTGCCCCACCAGGCAGCCTGAGCCAGGGCAGGAACCCACTAATTCACCTCATAGTCTTCCTCTGGAGAGAGATGTTGTGCTGCGCGTAACAAACCACCAAGAGGGCAGAGGCAGCTGCGGTAGAGCCAGAGCCCGAAGCAGGCAGCAAAGCGCTGGCCCCAGCACACAGGAGGTGCTGTCCGGGTCACCCCATGCCTCTGCTGTCAAGCAGCCTTCAATTTAGTGGCCTGTCCTTCACATCCTCCAAAGCCGGCGCTGCCAACACTCGCCCCACTTTTGCAGAGGAGACTGTTTGCTCTCAGGAAATTCATCACAGGGCTTCACTGCACAAGCAGGGTCTCCCTGAGGTCTGACGCTGTGATTTCAAACTTTGGTTTATTATTAATATTAAGCTTCTTTCTGTGACTTGCTTCAGGCAACATAGGCAAAGGTACAGCTATTTGGATATGCATCCTCAGGGCATTTACCTAAAGTCATACAGGTTATTCAGAGATTCAGAATAACTACTTAAATATCTCAGATGAAACAAAACTAATGAACGTCTTTAAAGTCTGTAGATATAGGCCCATCTATAAGTCTGTGATCCTTATATCAGCCCATACGTTAAAAAAAAGGTTTTGTGGGGCACATAATTTACAATATGGATTGGGAAGCAAAAACAACATAAGCACAGGAGAAAGAGGAAACTCGCAGTTAAGTTGAATATTCAGAAACAAACAGGAAAGGAGGATGTAAACAACATCAATACATACGTAATTCAAGAAACATTGTCCGAAATTGCACATTTCACTTTAAAAAAGACTTCTAATTGTAAAAGTCACAGGAAGGAGAGGAGGAAAGAGAATATGTCAAATACTACCATTTGATTAGGTCTGCTTAAGAGAAGTAAGGGCTAATATTTAGGTCCAGATCCTCTAAGTTTATAATTTTTTGCATATTCTTATTATGCACATAGTAAGAATTATGCATGAAATACACAACAAGAACTGGCCAGATACTCCAAAATATATCACCTCTCTCCCTCCATAAGCATAGAGGGTTGGGACCTCCACTTTCTTGATGAGCTGAGCCAGTGTCTAATTTTGTGCTGATCTCTTCTTAGAAAATGCTGATTACTCAGCCCGTAGAGAAAAGGTGTCAGTGGAAACTCCAGCTAAAGAAACAAAATGGTCTCCCTTTAGATTGGACAGAGTGTTTTCAAAACTGCTGGGAAATAGAATTCCTCAAAACAGCAGACATGACAAATGGGAACTAAGAGCTGAGTTTAATCCATTCACTTCCTTTTAAATAACATGCCCATGAACAGAAGTTGAAAAAAGAATGAGTCCAGAATGGATTTGTTTTGAAACTGGAGACACAAATAAATCCCACATTTATTAAATATGTTCTTCTTGTTGGGAGACAAAGTGGCAGCTCAGTGTGGAAATGTAATAACATTTGACAGAGATGCAGTTCGTCACCATTTTCTACTTTAAAGAAAGACTTCCCTCCAACTCAGATTGCATCCCAGCAGTAGATATTAGGGGTCTTTCCAATTTCTAAAGCTTTTTGAAATTATTTTCAACAACATAATATATTCACATTTTAATGTGACTCTCCAGTTCATGCTTGCTTCTTTACGTGTCTAACCATACCTGAGAGAGAAAATCCTGCACGTGATGACTGAATCCACTGCAAACACGGACAAATCATGCTGACAGAAATGTTTTGAGATGGTATTTAACCAGTGCAAATGGACACTACCTACCAAAATGTTGAGCTGCTTCCTGGGTTTCTAACTCTTTAGGCTGGGGGCATCTCAGGGCAGGACAGTCTCTTCCTTTGTGTTTCCAGAAGAAATATCTCAAAGGTGTTCTAGTCCTAAAGAGGGACTTTTGGTGCTACCACATGCAAAATTACCGAACAGCAGTCATACCTGAGCTAGTAGGGATTCTTCTCCATTAATAAGACTGGTCTCAGGACCAGGCTGAGTCTCAGGACTGCAGAGAAGGAAAGGAGGTGAGGGACCCCTTAGCTGTTCCCTCCTCTTGCAGCCTGAGGTGTTGCCAAAGGGATGCTCGCAATGTGCAGTGGGCGACTGTGTCAGGAGTAACCTCTCCACCAGCTGTAGTAAACATGCCTCCCGCAAGAAGCTGGGCTTCTGAAAAGGCATGCGTTCCTCTCCCTTACACACCTACCACCAAACGTGGAGCAGCACGAAATGAAGTCACTTACAGTGCAGGCACTATTAGCAGCTCCAGCAGTTCCAGCCCCACTGTGCTCATTGTGCAAACGTGTATTAGGGGTGTTTTGCTCCTGCATGCTCCCCGGCAAAGCTGGACCAGGCTGTTAATGGGATAGAGCCAAATGGGAATTTGCAGCTCCTCTATTTGGGGGACTGGGGATGGATATAGAGAAGGTGTCTTCATGTGAACTAGCCACCCTAGGATCGGTTGATATGATTAGAGGGAAACAGGTTGGGGGGTAAAATTTGTTTAGATGTGTGTTTTAGTATTAGAAGAATCATGCTTCCACAAGGGCATTTGTGGGATGGCAAGCAGTGTCCCATCTCTCTGCACTGGGCACTGTGGAAGAGTGATTAAAGACCCTACTCCATGGGAACAAGTACAAGACCAAGGACATCCACATGCATGGATGGTCCTGATGTGGCATTTACATGGCTTCAGAGGCAAGGGTAAATCACAAGACAGTAACTCACCTGCAATATCCTGGTCGGGGAGGGCTGCCAGTGGCCTCAGTGCTCTTCTGTCCCAACACTGGGTGGCTGGAACACCGTGCCAGGCATGCTCTGGCCCACGGGGCTGCCACGGTCTTAGTCTGGCACACCACTATGGAAGCAACCACCACAGAGGAGCCCCGAGGAGCACCTGAGCCTCCACAGCTGGGAGAAGTCCCTCAGGGGAAGGTGAGACAGGAGAGAGGAGAGGAGCTGGGCAGCAGGTGGGCTGCAAAGAGTGGCAGCAGCCCTACGAGTTCACGGCGTCAGAAGAAAAGACATTTCCAAGGAACCCAGAAGGGACTGGGTAGAGTTTGTTGCAAAGCAGGAAGATCACAAAAGTTTTCGGACTGAGAGCAAGCCTTGATAAAGCACAAGGAGACAGGAGATAATTGCTTATGTGTCCTTCACTGTAATCCACCTTACTCTGAGTTTCTTAGGACATCCAGGTTTGTTTGTTTCTAATACAATTTGCCCTGAGATGCATAGAACTCACTGGTATCACTCTAAAGACACCGCGCAGGTAAATTTACCTCCTCGTTCTGGCCAAACTGGGATCCTGTCTTAAGCACTCCCTCTGAAATGGGAGACACAGGTTCAGACCTCTCTTCACTTTGTGAGGCTTCAGACCTGTTTTTCTTGCATCCCTGGTGAGCACTGCCACCATTACGTTATCAAGTTGGGAGTATTATTTACTTGTCTTATTTGAACTTCTTCAAGTTGCAGAAGATTAGTTCAATAACCACAGGCCAAATGATATAATTAATAGAGGGTCACTGAACAAGAACTTCTGGCTTCAATTCCTGTACTAAGGGGTATTTAAACATTTTATTTATACTAGCCACTGGATACAATGCAGAAACTTTTTCTCCTAACAGGGACTGTCTCTGCACTGTCCCCTGCTTTCCGCTGAGTGTTGCAATCAGTAGGTTGCAGAGTTATGATTTCTTTCTCTGGCCTAAAGCTTGAACTGTGTTTTGGGAAAATGCAACAACTTAAACAGTGAGAGATTTTTGGAGTGCGCATGGTATTTTCAAGGCCTAAGTTCAGATGTGCCCTTGACTATGCACCTAATTTTAAGTATATGAGTAGTCTTAAGTGGCTGACCCTAAATGAAATGTAATTTGAACACCTGTAAATAACTTTTCCTTTATTTTTACTTCCTATTTGCTTATTCTGGAATTAATTTGGGAAGAAAAAAAGAGATGCCTCAACTCCAGGAATGTGGAAGCTATGAAATGATCTGATATCATTTTGTCAGAGATGGGTGTTTTCAGTTACTACATTTCATACAGCTCTCTAACGCACCCACTGAACATTCAATAAACCCAAATAAACAGACAAATAAAGAATTCATTATATAAAAAAAAAAGCAAAGACATGACACTGCACTTATTTTGGTCCTGTGCATACCCCATCTTTATTTAGCACAGGAACTATGTAATTGATTTTGCAATCTACCTACACCTATTGCAGGTCCAAATGAGCATTTCCTTTCATGCTGTAAAGACCTAAAAGAAGCAAATTAAAAACTGTTCTCACAGACACATTTCTTTTGACTATTGGAGCAGGATTCCCCTTCTCTCTCTGCAGCACCTTGGGCACTTACCCAGATGAAAGGTCTCACCTCCACCCCTCACCCAGGGGCTGCAGTGAATGCGGCCAGCCAAAGCCTTCCATGTATTTAGACTCCTCAAATCCCTTTGAAATGTGAAAACTCAAGAACCTCTTTTCAGAGCACACTACTTTGCAGTCCTCCTTCTTCATGAGAAGCAGTAAGCCCTATGATCAGGTCACAGACCAAACAGTCCCTGTGTCCTAAAGGATGTGGGATATAGACTTTCACAAAGATGTGCAGAACAGAACAGCGAAAAGTGATCTCTAGCGTTGCATGCAAAACTCAAGGAGGCATAACACCTAGGGGAATAATATCTCCTCACACGAGAGAAGAGATAAATATCTGTAGTTACTGAGCATCTGGTACTGGCAATGACTCCTGGGGTCCAATCTCATCAGTCTTCAGCCAGAGCCAGCTTCCACCTACAAACTGCCTGGTGGTGGAGCAGTCACTGTTTCATTTTCTGCCTTGGCAGGAGACACAGACTTCAGGAGAAGCTCACATCACCTTTCCAGGAGGGGACAGTGAGGAGGCCTCCTATATGACTTCTCTCCATCAAATCACTCAGGTTTTCTCCATCCCAAAATGCTGTCCTTGTACTCCTTAACAGGAGATACCCGAAGCAGGACTTCTGCCTCTGGGGTGGCCACTTGCCACTGGCAAAATATTTCTGCAGCAGAATCCTGTATTTTCCCAACAATTATTTAAACTTCTTTTGAGTTTAATCATGTATGAGCCCTGTAATGTTAGAAATCTAGTCAGGCTATTTCTCTCTACTTCCAGTGCAGTCTAGTAACCCAAATGCTTTGTTTACAGTTATTTCTAGAGAAAATGTAGTATCTTCTTAGCCTTCTGTCAATGTTGCTGCTGTGGTTCACATTGTTAATTAACCCCTCATATAGGACTGGGTTTTAGCACTCTTCTTGCTAATGTTCTCAGCTGTGTTAGCCTGGCTCTAACTCACACTCTTCTTATTTAAGTAAGCTCCAGCAGTGTGAAAGTGCTGCCTGCAGGCTGGCGGGGGGGGGGAGCTTTGGGGTGAGGGGGAGCTTTAAAGCCAGTCCTGCACCACCGCAGTCAGTGGCAAACCCTCAGAGCCGGCCACGGTCCGGAGCTGCATCCGCTGCTTCCCACTTCTCTCCCTTGTGTCTCTGAAGGAGTTAACTTGGGGTCTCTTAAAGTAAATGTCGTAGAGAGCAAAAAGGCTGCACAGCTATGGCTGTGTATCGACTGCCCCCCCTACCATTAAGCCTTCGCTTATTTTGTGTCTGTACCCTTTCTCTCTATCATCTGCCTTCTTTTTCACACTTCTCCCTCAGATTAACACTCCTTTTAGCTAACTCTAGATATTTTTAGAGATGCTCTCACCTATGTGCATGTTTTTCTGTTGAGGTGAAAGAGAAAAGAGAGGCAATGCAGAGCTGAAGGAAGTCATTGGCCCCGTCAAATGACAACACGACTCTGGAGGCAACTGAAACAAATAGCACATCTTTTACATACGGCAGAAGATTCAAATCGCCTTCCTGTCGATTTATATAAAGCCAATTGGATGGATTTATTTCAGAAGTCAGAAGCAGAAAACATTTATAGACATATAGAAATGACTGATGATGCTGCAAGCTCTCTCTCCTGGTGTTGCTCCATTGTTTGGCTTAGAAAATGCTTTTGACAAAGCAGAACTGCAGTCTGCGAGTAACTTTCTTCATGGGTGATCAACTTTAGCAAGAAATATATGGACCAGATTAAAAATCTGGGTAAATAAACTGTAGTCATACTCTTATGAAACACAGGGTCATTGTGAAGCTGCCTCCCTGTCCTTTAGGTAAAAACTTCATTTTGCTAATCAGGTTCTACTCAGACCATTAATGGTTTATAAGCTGGCTGTGCTATGTACAAGTTGTAAAGTCCCTGTTTATTCTGCACACTGCTATCAAGAAAAAAATCTAACATAAACTTCCCTTTCTTGTAAGCCTAACCAGATCAGACCAAATGCATTGATGAAGTATTAAGGGAGGGAAAGCCGTCCACTTGTCTCTTCTGTTTGCCATTCTGCAGATTGCTGTATGTTGGTAGAAGGTCTGTCTGGGAACAGACAGTGACAAATAAAAGCCACCAGCGTCCGGTCGCAGAAGCTTGTGCAATTATGATACAACCTTTGCTAGACAGATGGTTCCCTCCTTGCAGTTCTTCCATGTGCAGGCTGCTCTCTGCATCTTTGCATCTCCACGAACCTGACTTCACAGAAACATGATCACGGTTTTTGTGTTGTTTGAAAGAGTCGTTTCTATGTGCTGTAAAGACTCTTATACTTAACATGCATGAGGGTTTGATTTTGCATCGGGGGCCTTGACTTCCACATACTCATTCCTTACCACAGAACTTCTAAATATCAGAAGCACAGTTTTATTATAATAAGCATATGCTCTTTCATTATCCATATGTTGTTGCATATGTTAGTATTTCCCCTTTCCTCTCTCAGCTTTAGTGTGTCCCAATCCAATTAGTCTATGTTTTTGAGTATCAGGAAGATCTTAACAGGAGCCAATATTACAGTATCATCTGTTAAAATGTTATTTCTTGTTGCTTAAAAAGTCCAAATAAAAATAGATTTTACAATCCACTTTGGAGTCTCCATTTCTGGCTGTACCATGTAAGTGATAAATTATTCACCTTTATTTTATGGGATTTCTTGTAATGTAATTACATGAAAATCTCAAATTATATTTATAAATGATAGAGTGATTAAGATTTTAAATATCTCATTTACATGCTGGTGGTAATCTTTTCATGAATATAAGATAAGAAGTTATTGGTTTATGAATTCTGTCTGAAAGAACAGTATTCACAGAATTTAAAAAATAGCTATATAGCTACTCTTTCTGCCCTGACTTTTTATCACCAGATGCACAGAAAACAGTTTTGATTCCAGAGCATGCTCTGCATTTAGATAATAATAGAGCGTAAGATAATAATAGAGCACAAGCTCTGGCTGAAGCATAATTCCAGCTCTTCTCCAGTTCTGGCAGGCACACGATTTCCATACACGAAATTAATGACTGTAGGAGACATAAAGGAAATTCTTACTGGTACACTCTGTTACACTGATATGATATGCAACTCTTGAGCTTTAATTCTTTTTTCAGACACGTTAAATTTAGGTCTCTACCTTGCAGCATAGTAGATGGCAGCCTGTCCACATGTTAGCCCATTCTGCAGTGTTAGTGTTTCTGCATGCAGTGCGTGACCATCACTATCGCAGTCTTAGCCATTCAGCATTGTCTTTGCCAGGTTTTAGGATAAAGTCAGCTTTGCAGAAAGGGACCTGGGGTGCCTGGTGTACACCAAGTTGAACAACAATGTGCCCTTGCTGCAAAGAAGGCTGATGGTATCCTGGGCTGCACTAGGAGAAGTGCTGCCAGCAGGTCCAGGGAGGTGACCTTTCCTCTCTCCTCAGTACTGGTGAGGCCACATCTGGAGTGCTGGGTCCAGTTCTGGGCTGCCCTGTAGAAGAGAGACATGGACATACTGGAAGAGTCCAACAAAGGGCCACTAAGATGATTAACGGACTGGGGCATCTCTCCTATGAGGAAGGGCTGAGAGAGCTGGGACTACTCAGCCCGGAGAAGAGAAGGCTCGGGGAGGATCTCATCAATGTATATAAATAGCTGAAAGGAGGGTGCAAAGAGGTCGGAGGCAGGCTCTTTTCAGTGGTGTCCAGTGAGGCAATGGGCACAAACTGAAACACAGGAAATACCACCTGAACGTCAGGGAACACTTTTTCACTGTGAAGGTGACCAGTCTCCGGCACAGGTTGCCCAGGGAGGTTGTGGAGTCTCCATCCTTGGAGATACTCAAAAGCCACCTGGACACACTCTTGGGCAACTGGCTCTAGGTGGACCTGCTTGAGCAGGGAGCTGGACCAGATGACCTCCAGAGGTGCCTTCCAACCTCAACCGTTCTGTGTTTCTGTGAACCCAGCAGTGCTTTTAGGCATCCATGAACTGTAATATTCTGGAGGCTGTTAACGGTGTGAATCCAGGATATCTGATTCTCATTACTGGTTCACTTGCACTCTGTTTATACTTTCATCTTTAGAGCTCTTACCACTTTCTCAACCAACCTGTTGACCAGACTTCAGACTGCAGTTTAACTTCATCAAAGAGAAAATATCACAATAGCGTCAGATGGCTTTAATGCAACTTTGTTTCCTCACAAAGACAAAACTAAATTCTGTTTCTCTGAGCTCTAAAGTAATGCAAGGAATGCCCTGTCAATTAGTGATCACCCCCTGATGTTTTCTCTCTTATTTTCCTGAGATTTTTGTGTCAGAGCTTCCCTTGCTGGGCCAATACTGCTGCCTTCTCTCTGAGTGCCTCTGCTCTTCCTACAGCTTCTCTCAAAGACACAAAGACCTTCACAAAATGTACCCAGATAAACACCTCCACCACCATTTGCTCTGCATACACCTTTGATTTGTATGGCAGCACAAACCTGTCTTTAAAGCAGAGATTGCTGTTATTTTAGCTCCCTTCTCCCCATTGACATGTCAAATTTCTCTGAAGTGTGGCAGAGTGGTTACATGCCTCCAACTTGATCCAGAGGTGTATAAGAGTTCTAACCCATCGTGTAGCAAAGTCTGGCAAACTGCACGTACTAGATCAGTTTGTGTTCTACAATGTTGAATTTTTCTATTACCGTGGAAATGTAATACTAAATTAAAGTTTTTCCTCACCTCCTATTTTCTGCTTTGCTTGATTTATGGATTAGAAAAAAAAAAAGTACAGATATGTTCTGATAGATACCCTTTCTCACAGATTTTATAGTTCAGAGTGCTGTCATGCAAGCAATGGGTTTCCTAGAAGAAGACTTTATGATGAAATATGGAGACCATTCTGTTAGAAACGAGGGGTGCATTTCTGCTCTCGTGACAGTGATGTCAATCAGGACTGCGGATCTCCTTTGAAGATGATAGAATAAAAATGGCTAAAAACAGTGAAAGAGTGAAAGCTCAGGAATTATCCCAGATTAATTTTAGAGTGAAAATTTCACCCTGCTGCACTGAATCTTGCAACCAGTGCAGGGTTTTCCTGCACTTTCTTGCCATTACAAATCTCAAACAGTCACTCAGATAAGAGATAAAAGACAATAGATAAACAATAGATAAGAGTTTCTGAGGTGAGAGGGTTGCAGTAGCCTTTTGGATGAGACCCATGGATTGGTTTTTATTCCCTCCCAAACTCAGATACTGTCGTGGACTAATGGGCTGAACTGCCCCACGGCACCGCGGCTGGGCTGCACCAGGCAGGGGACTGGCCGGCCCCATGGCTCGGTCCCCACTGGGGGCCTGGCCCCAACCTCACCGGCTCCCCAGCCCCAGCTCCCTGCAGCACCGCCCACCCCACCAGAAACCCATCAATGGGTGCATTCAGCATCAGTCCTGACAGATTCTCCCATTTTTAGGATCCTTAGCTCCACCTCTGCTAAGATTTGAATAACAGCTAGCACTTCTTTTACTTGTCAAGACTCTGAAAGATTGCTGCTTTTCTTGCACAGAGAAATCTTTGCCAGGATGATTACAGCAGAGTCAATTACTTGTTTTGGGGTAGGTGTTGCTATCAAATAAATAATCAAATACTCATCGTCTTTTCTCTTCAAGCATTCTTTCTTATTGGAAAATCATGATAGTTCTCCTGATGTATTTTGGGAAGACCATATCTCCTTGATAAATATTGCACTAGTTGTACGGTGCCTCCAAGATGTCATGTTTCCAGGGAGGGATAAGGTCAGTGAGCCTCCCAGCAATACTGCCCAGGACCACCAGGTACCAGCCCTCGTTTCCACACAGACCTTCTTCTTACTTCCCCATCCTCACATTTCTGTCACAAGTGTAGCAGAATTCACCCCTGAAAAATGAATTTACCATTTGTCATACAAGAAGATTACAATGATTACGTAAATCACCACCGGCCACAAAGTGACCTGGACAGTTGCTTGCAGGAAAGGAAAATCCAATATTATTGTTAATGGCAAAAGGTTCTTTATCTCATTATTTTAAATGGAATTCAGAGTAAGGCAAGTTGATAACAGAATACGGTCTTTCATTTTGTCAGTGTTTCTGAGCAAGCATTTTCTAGTGCTTTCTTAGCCAAGACATTTAGCCTGTTTTCTGCTTGCAAATTGTTCATCAACAAGCTTCGGTCTTAAAATATGGTGGTTTTGTTGTTCCAGAACAGTTTTAGAAACAGATTTCAGTCTCTTGAGTTCTTAATTTAGGATATTTGCTATTCACTTTTCATCCAGAGCCCACCATAATTTCAATTCCCTGACCAGAGTAGAAATTCAGCCTGTCAGCCAACTTCCTATAAAGTAAACATATATGCTACTTATTTTTTCATCTTCTTCTGCTTCCCTTCCATATTTTCTTATCTCATTTCATTTTCAGCAGCTTTTCCCCCTACCTCTTTTTTTAAGTGCCTTTTTCACTTTTTTCTTTTTCCTTGCCCCTTTTTCCTTCCATCCTCTCTCAGTCTCCCATCCAGCATTTTCTTGAGTCTCACACAAGTTTAGAAAAACGTGTTTTCTACAAGTTTTCAAACAAGTTTTCCAAACTTGTATGAGACTGTTTTCAGAGGAGAGAGGGTCTCTCAAGTCAAGCCTTTTTCTCTGGAGACTGCCACAAGAGCAGAGTCACTAAGAAAATCCAGAAAGCACCAGTTTATAGTTTCAGACCCAGCAGTGCTGCATACAAATGTGCCTTGTTTTAAAGAATGTAATAAACCCTTATCAGCAGCTGAAATCTGAGGATACATATTTATTTGTTGCCTATGGCCAACTAAATGTGTTTAGTACATGAAAATTCTCCTAGTAGGAAGAGCTCACTTGAACATATTTTTAAGAAAAATACTTTGGCAGTTTTCTGAAAACCACCGGGTCATTGATGGGAGTTTGTCAGAGAGCAGAGGTCCTGCTGAGAACCTCAGAAAAACCCAGTATGATATTAATGGTTCTGGTGAACAGGCCTTTCCATCCAGCCAGCTAATGTATCTGAAGTCAATAATGAGTAACACTGCATGAGTTGCAAGCAATAATTTATTAAAGCATATATGTCATGGGAAAAGCAAGCAGTGATCAGCTTTACTTTCTGATCAATTAACAGCACTCAGACAAGCAGAACTCAAATTATTTTGAAACCCCAAATGAACCGATCTAGTCATTAGGAAGTCTGTGGTACTACTTCATGCAAGCAGCTGTTCATTCTATCATATTTATTTTTACAAATGACTGTTATCATCCTGCAACCTTAGCTTTATGGCTCTTTGGAAACTACCCAAGGTTTGATTTTTAAGCACTCTATATGCAGTTTAATCTACTTCAAGAGAGAATATTGAAAATTTTGAATGAATTGGAATTGCAGTAGGAAATGTTTTAACAGCTATTTGCAAGTAATAAAAATACGATGTAAGCTCCCACAGACAGTCCTTTCCCAGCCATGGACTTTCTAATCAGGGAGTTTGGTCCAACATGGCAGGCAAACGTCTGTGATTAGGAAATGTCTGACAGCTGCTCCCATTTAAACAGCCTGAGATCCATACCTCAAAATGGCCTGCAGAAACCAGTCCCCAAGGGCAAACAACCTTTCACCGTACGTGTTTCCATTGCCTCCATGCTATCATCATTTGTTTAACCCGCAGTACCTCTGCTCCCCTCCTTGCTTTCCCAGGAGCCTGAGTAACCCTGCGGCTTCCACTCATGGTCAGATGACAATCATCATGGATGACAGGAGGCAACATGGGATTCGACTTCTTCGAAGAATGGGAGCAGAGCCTTTGGGATGGCATGTGTTAGAAGTGGGAAGAAGATAATGTATAAAAAAACCCTCTGTGCTTACTACAGCAGCGCCTAAAAGCCTGGAAAATGGAATTGCGCTGTGCAGCTGGCCAGTGCCACCAGTGTCCTGTCCCCGCAAGTGTCCAGCTGGAGAAGTCCAGACCAGTGCTGAACGTACCAGTGAGCTACAGGATGAGGCAAACGTTACTTTCCTTCCAGGACTGCTTCTCTTCCTCTTGTTCTCACTTTTATCATTGCTATGGTTGTTATTTTAAGAACACTAATTGGAAGGGAAGGAGGAAAATGAAAGGAAAGGGCAGGTGGAAAGGGGAATTCAAGTAAAGAGGGAACGAAGAGAACCAGGGCAGAGGGAAGAGCCTGCTGAAACTCTATATGTTGCCTTCCCTTTGGTGAAATTTAACTTTCAGGCACTCACGGATCCTTTCTTTCCTTTCCTATGTGCAGGTGGCTTTTCAAGATGGATTGCTTGGCATTCACTGATTTTTTTCCCCAAACTCTTCATTTGGCAGCACGTGCTGCAGCTACTAATGCGTGCAGCCCAGGAAAAACAATTCAGCTGCAGAAAAGTGGCTTGTAACTCTATTACATTGTAGAGAGACTCAAACTTTTGGGAAAGAAACCGCACTGCCCAGTGCGTGCTCTGTCATCCCTTACTGTCGGGGGGATCTCAAGTTAAGCTAGAGGCAGCGGCGATGGCAGGAGGGACTTCACCTGGGCTGCCGTGTAACTAATAGCAAGGCACAAGCCAGTACACTTCTTTTACTAGATACATTTTCATCCTGAAAAAAAGCCATCGTTTTTCTCCAGCTAGTGAGCTAAAGCATGCCTGCTCACACATGCTCTACTACAGATGAGGTTAATTCAATATTATCTTTATTTTGTATGTGTGAAGTATTGGCTGCAGAAAAGACAAAAAGCTCTGCGGGTCTTGTGTTACCTTTTGCTGGAATGCTCGATGGAGTTTCACTTTGTTAAAAGAGACAGAAATTATCTACCCAAGGGAAGAATTCCATCTGTCTGAACCTGGGAGAGAAATTCAGTCTTTAATATGCGTCTTTCCTAAATTATTTATTCCCATTTGGATAGTATAAGGTTTCCATAGTCACTGGCTGTCTGTGATTTCTAAAGCGCTGCTCGCTGCAGGGATCCTCGTTCACTACCTTATTTCCAGTTTTCTTGCTTTCCCTTCATATGAGGGGATTTAATTGCAGAGAGATGTTGAACAAACCTGCATTTCCATTCTCCCCGTGCCCTGCTACGAGGCGCTACAGCTCTTCCGAACGATTCTGCTCCCACACATCACCTCCCCGGCCTTCACCCGCACAGGACCACACAGTGACATTGCCTTGCGCTCCTATGGGTGATCTTTTGGTTTCATTTCCCTTAACAGTTTTTATACGATATGGAGTTATGCCAAGATCAAAATGCACATAGCAGCCCGTTCCTGTTGCTTATATGCCTCATAGCGATACACGTCTCTAACAGAGACCCAAGCTGCAGGCTACTTACAAAAAGCTGGGCAGTGCCTGTCTGAGACATATATGTAAAAATTTCTTTTAATCTTTCTCTTCTCCAGTTGTGCAATTAAGAGCAGAAAGTGTGTTGACAACATGACCATTCTTGCTGCCAGGATAAAAGGTTTTAAAGTCTGAGTGGTGCTTGTATTGCTCCGGATACAGATAGCCTCTGTACACTGTAGCATTACTGTCCCTATGTCTTTATTTACTTCCTCAGCCATTTACAGTCAGTGGTGGATTTGCAGACAGCTAGTAATTATTATTTTGGTTGTTAAATACCAGCAATATGCTTAGCACTGTGCTGGACACCTGAGCTGCAGCCCTCCAAGGCAAAATCCGCCTGCAAGGAGCACAGCGCCCGCCAGTCGAGGCTCTGCACCGCAGAGCTCACCCGGGGCTGGGCTCACCCCTAGCACAAACCCTCATGCCCAGCGGCTTCTCACTCCCCCTACAACTGGCTGGGGCTGAATTTCAAGCCATGTTCGTTAGAAAGTTCTACCTAAGTAAAGGATCAAGGAGAGGGGCAGGTCACTCGGGTAGCCAGGAGGAAGAGGAGGGCTGGAGAGGGCCCTGCACTGCTCTCCCCTGTACCCAGGCAAGGGACCCTGCGGACGCTCCAGCTCCCTGCCGCCTGCAGCCTGCGCCAAGCCTCGGCAGAAACCTCAGTTTCACACTGAGATAAGTAAAAGGAGAAGCGAGCACTAGGGACAACCAAGCGGCGACTTCAAAACGGTTTGTTTTGTTTGTGTACAACCCTGAGGCAGCCTTGGCAAGCCTGTTCACAGGGTTAGGCAAGAAAAGTGCCTGGATTAGAAACCTGGCTCCTAGTGCAACAGCTAGCAGAAGACTTCCTGACCTAAGCAGCAAAATGCTGGCACAGACACAACTATATTGACCACAAACGCTGTGACAGAGCCCCAGCTTGGCCTCAGTTTTGAGACCTACACCTTGTTCTTATCAAGCCAAAGTCACAAAAAAGCCATCGTTCATTATAACAGAATTTAAAAGACTTTGCATTTTCCACAGAGAAAACTCAAAGGGTTTTCTATAATCTTGCAAAGGAAAGAGGTTTGGGGCAGGACAGTGTGAGAAACAAAATTCTGTCTGGATAAAACATCCTTGCAGATGTGTGTTATGTGTTGGTCATGCAAGAAGAGCCAGTCTTGCAGAGTCCGCACCTTACTACCTTCTTCACCTCTAAATAGGCTAAAGGCCATTTTAAAGGTTGCATCGCCCTGCATCTTTAATAAAAGGGAATTATCCTCCCAGGCTGCAGGTTCTCCAGGCAAGCAATAATACATCTTCCTTGGAAACAAGGGCCATCACACCACAGTGTTGCTGAAATGGCATTTTCCGGCCACGCAAAAAGACTCACGTGGGAGAGACTTGGCCCCCAAAGCTATAATCTAGAAATGTATTGCCCTTCCAGGGTTTGATAAAAGAGATGCAAGGACAGATTTGCCTGTACAAATGCTAAGCAGTGAGCTGAGGGGGAAAAGTTCAGACATACATGTGCCTACGTTTTTTGAGAACTACCGCCATTCCCCTTTTCCACTTTCAGCTCATGCATCATTCACTCAGCACTCACTTTGCTACATTCACATGATGCACTACTGTAATATCACACAATTGGAAAAGTTTCGAGACTTGCCAGGAGAAAGAAATAAAAAAATGTATTATTTTTCAGCTGCTTACTTGGGTTCGCTGTTCATTTTTGCTCACAAATTCTGCTGGGTCTGGACCTCCTGTGTGATCATGTATAACCATGGCTAGAGAGTGGGCTGAAGAAGGAAAAAGTCTTAGAAGCAGTCCTAGCTGCTTCCCTGATCAGTCTCTGATTTGTATCAAAGGAGGCATTTGCTGTTTCCAGTAATTCATTAACTCTCTATTGTTTCACAGTGCATACAGCAAAATCTTTGTAGAATGTTTTACCATTAAATCCCTTGCTGCTATTTGTGGCTCTGCTGCTATTCAAAGACTTTTTCAAGGCTCTGGCTCACATCTCTATGTACAGCTTCTTTTAATGGCCGGCACTATGGGAATCAAAGACTCCATTATATCAATAGATGGTACCTGTCACTTTGTAACATGCTTTTTATGGCAGGATATTTATTTTTCAAAGATGTATTCCTCCTGCTGTAATCCTACATGTTCCTCCTTTACACTTGCAATGTGCAAGGCTTTAAAGCAAAGGACAAAGCAGCTGAAAATAGGAGTCTTTCCACCCACCCAGACCATTTCTTTTCAGATAGTGAGAAATTAAAACACAGAGCTTTGTGGATGAATTGCTGTCAGAGTCATTTGATAACTAGGATCCCAGTAGAAGCTTTTATAACAACATTAATAAAGATGCGCTAGGACCGAGATCCCCGTGTGCCACATACCAATAACACCAGTTAGAACTATTGTCTTCAGATAATAAATCACACTTTTTTTAGGAGACAAAAAATTATTAAACCTGTCTCCCCTCCCCACCTCCCCAGGGTTCAATAACGGGAGGGTTTTTTAAAAAGCTGCTCAGAAGCACAATCCTGCTGCATCTCTGCCTGCCTGATGGCTGCACCTCCCGTGTTCTGCGGTGGTTATTCGCTTAGAAGAGGTAAAAACCCACCCTTCCATACTTTGACATCTGCTTTCTGCTTCATTAGATAGTGCGGCAGGTTTTGTTAGGCACCAGCAGCGGTGCGGGCAGGGGCTGGAGGGAGGAGTGCCTCCCAGCCTGGCTCGGGGGAGCCAGAGCCAGAAGATGCAGCATCTTTTCTCCTAAACCTAAAGGACGGCAGAATAAGGGGTGTCTGGAGCACAGTGCAACATGTCCATCACTGCACCCCCAAGACACGAGAAGCCAAACACAAGTTATAGCAGTCCTGAGGTGACTCTGCCTTGCAGAGGCAAGGCCAGGTGTGTGCAGTGCACGGGGGTCTCTGATCGCCCCCTCCCTCCTCCGCAGCACCTCTGAGCTGCTGCAGTTGACTGTTGGGCTACCCAACCTTTGAGGTTGCCAAGGAGCCGACTCTGGGATGGGGAGGTCTGGCAGTGAGGACGAGGAGTTTCCAGGTCTGAATCTCACACCTAGCTCCAGGATAATTTTATTGGGCTTGTTCTGGGATGTCTGATACGCCAGGATGCTTTGCACAGCACATGCTCCACAGAAAGCACACTTGCTACCTGCAGCATGGGGACACAGCAGGGGACAGAGGTGCCAGACTAGTGCAGCACAGGAGGAGGGGTGCTGGGCACTTGTCTCAGAGGGATAAACAGCAGCTGGGCTGTGAATAAACGAGATGAAACCAATTTTGCTTCTCCTCCAACTCCCACAGCAAGCACGGCTCTAATGAAAGAAGACCAGGATGGCTGAGTTTTAAGCAGTTATAACAGCCTGGACTTAGTGTTGCAGACCAGCAGTATTGACTCTTCTGGGATATGAGATTCTCTATATATTCCTAGGCTTTAAGCAGTGCCAGTCGGAGGAATATAAGATTGGAAAGGAGCTCTTGAGCCTTTAATACCAGTCACTTGCCAAATACGCCGGTCATACTATTTCATGAGCTGACCAAACTTCGTTTTAACAATGACCAGGTTTTACACGACCACTATCCTATTCCAGATCCTTGGTACACTGACAATGAAAAATATTTTATGAAATTCTGCCTAAATGTATTCCCAGTTGTTTCAATATGAATGATATTCTTTGGCTTAAATAGTTTTTCTTCTCCTGTTTCTCCAGAATTTATTGTTACAATGTGCTTGCAGGGAACAATTACATCTCTTTTCAGCTTCAGAAAGACTAAGTGAGCCATGCCCCTGCCTTTCCCTCCCACATCCATCCCACAGGCTGTCTTCTGTAGCTCCTCCACCTTTCATGCACAGGGGTGCCACCACCGTGCACAATACTCCAGACAAGGTCTCAGCACCGTCTTCCACAAGACTGCCTGAATACTGCTTTTGCTCCACTGGAAACGTGTCGTCAGGGTTATCCTCAGCCTGGATTTGCCTTTCATGGTTGGATCACACTGATGACAATATTCATCCTGACTGGCCCAGTGACCCAGTGCTTCCTCCCCATTTCCATTTCCAGCTGGTAAGTTCCCAGTTTTTAGTGCAAATTCTCCACATTAGTCTTTAAATGATCTTGTCCTTTATTCCACTGAAGTTTATTGCATTGTCTGCCTCCTTGGGACAGTAGTTTTTTCTGCCTGATGTCTTCATCTTCTGCCATATTGACAATGCCTCCCATCTTCATGTCACCAGCAAATTTCAAAAGCACCTTCTTACTAGTAGCTTTAAGGATCGTTCACAAAACTCTATACCAACTTAATATTTCTATAGTACACTGTGTTTTTCCATGCTAGTTGATAATTTACTTAATTAAATAGTTCCTGATTTTTTAAAAATAGTGTAGATACTTTATTGTGTTTTTTGAAGAGTGAGGATTGCTTTATATCTGAGGCTAATTTATATTTAGGTCAATACAGCTGTTTAGCCTCCCTGTTCTCATCAGTATTAGCACTTTCATTCTCTGTACTGTCCATCCTCTCATCTTCTGTACTTCCATTACAGGTTGTCATATTGTTGTTTATTTGATTTTTCCCTTTTTTTAGATCTCCAGGCATGGAGGTTAAAGAACTCTCTTCCATCCTTCTCCCTTCATTTCCAAGTTAAAATTCTTATCACTGTTTCCATCATCTTCAAGCCAAGAGGAATAGTGCCCCAGCAGACAGACAGCTTTCTATTTTTTCAGTGATACACAGAATCAACCACTCAGTATATTTGTGTGAGTGAAAGACATGAAAATGCACCCAAGTGATGCTTTTTTTTTTTTTTAATTCAGGACACATATCCTAGGAAGACTCTGAACTCTGTACCATTTCCCTGTGCACCACTGTAAACATGACCACAATACAGTATTTCATTTGCCTATGGATTCAAGCCACTCTCAGTCCTGGAGAGGCTTTTATGCGATAGCATAAAAGGGAGTTTGTGGGGATGAAACAAAAAAGGAGCAGTATTTATAACACCTGTATAATCAAAAAAAACCTTTGGATTTTCAAGGTAGAGGAGCAAGACCCCTGTGAAACTCTGGGGTTGCCCATCTGTCAGTTGTGGGGCTGGCGCAGGCTGCCAGCACCAGTTGAAATGGGGGTGAACACGGGTGGCGAAGAGAGGGGAGCCAGCCTTGGGTGACAGCATCGAGTCCTGCACACCCACACATGCCCAGGACCAAGAGGTCCTGGCCAAACCTGGGGGGTGGAAGCAAAGTAGCACCTTTGAGACTGTTATTTGCCGTGAGTAGCTATCATGCTATCCATCACTGTGGCTGTTAAGAGAAGAGAAAAAATACGTGGAAAGACCCATAAGACCCTCATGCTGTGTTACACACACAACTGACGTTTGTTTGTATATACAGCCACTGTTACTCTTCAGCTGACAAATTTGATTTGTGGCCCTTAATATCTTCAAAGCAATGCTCTTGCTAATTGTAGTCATGCTATTGATTTTCATAGAGGCATTCTACTCCATATGAATCCATTGCTTTTAAGCCAATTAATCATGCATCGCTAACTTAACTGCAATGGCGGTTTTAATGTGAATATTCAAGTAGTGCTTCACTTCAGGGTTTGTCAACAGCTACCATCTGAAGACAATTTCAAAGCCTTAAGAAACAGCTTAATATAGTTATTGGATGCTCACCAGTTCATAAGATCCTGCCCCAGCTGCCTCATATATTTTATGCAGAACAAAATCTTCTAATTAAGTAGATGAAAGAAAAGAATTAACATACCACCTAGGGGACTGAACATACATGATTATTAAGCATTATAAAAAAATGAAAAAGGCATGCCTAGCTCAAAAAAGAGATTAAAAACAAGCTAACTGGGGGAGCAAACCTTCATTACACTGCAAAGGGAAATGAAAGAGAGTTTAGGCAGAGCTATTGCCGCAACTGACACTGCAGGGATATGCTGGAAGTAGAATAAGAGTTTTGAAGCATCTGTGTGTGCTCTTTAGGTTCCACAGTCCATTTTCATTTCCCTTTTTGGGACACTGTTGTGGAGGCTTTCTCAAAGAGGCCCCCACGGCTTGCCATGGATGCAATGATCCTCCCCACCCGGGCGGGCACCAAGACCTCGCATCCCACCCCCACTTCTGGCTGCTGCTGTCCCTGTTAGAAACGAAGGCCTTGATTTTCAGTCCAGGTCCAACAGGGACACAGGACAAAGATGCGTTCCCCTGACCTTCCAAAAAGAGTCTCAGCAGCCCTTCTGTTCTGATCTGTGTCTAAGAACTTCTACAGCTTCAGCAACAATGTTTGCCACTGCATCGATGTTAGTCAAGTCAACTGCACATTCACACCAACCCACGTCCTCTTCCAGGCCATAGGCACAGGCTGTGTATCGGGGGAGCAGAGGGGTGATGGACAGAGCCAGAGCTCTGATTGCATCCAACCGCCCCAACCGTAGGCACAATTATAAAAGCGCTAGCTGGCAACCGCTTCGGCATGAGGACCATAGGAAAGAGGTATTTTCATTCCAGGTTTAATGTGACAAACTTATGACAGAAATGACAGAGCCACTGTCGTTGGTCCATCCCACCTTCCCTTCCCTCCAGCTTTCCTTGCCCGCCTGCAGAAACAGTTATCTTCACCAGGACTTTTTCCAGCTTCTTCTGAAGCAAATGCAAGTCTTCCTCTGACTGCATGAAGAGAAGTGTTTGTTCTTTAATGGACAACAGTCACATTAGGGATATGCTCTTGCATACAGTAACTCAAACTGAACCACAGCGAAGGAAGTAGCTGTCACCTCAATATCGGAATCAGAGAGACTGGACCATGTTAGACTGGGCTCATATGGTCACAAGTCTGAAAGTGGAGATCTTAAACAAACTTAAGGAAAAGAGGAGAAGACTAGGGTGTGCAGTTCAGAGCATACGAGACTGACTTGATTCATATATGCAGCCTTGGAGTCATTTTTGAAGAAAAACTAATTAAACATGTGAAGATGGATGGAAGATTAATGCAACATACCTGTCAGACGAGCCTAGCATCTTTCTTGGAAACTATAATTGATATTTTTAACTGTTCTTATTATGCATTACTAAGACCAAAATCTCATTTATTTAGACATCTGTGAAACTGTTGTGGATTAAGTGAGAGGGAGAGATGCACTTCACTCGTAAGAGAGAAGTAGCAATATGTTTATTGATGTAAGACAGCAATTTAACAAAGTTTGATAGTAAATGCAACAGTGAGTTAACAAGATTCAGTGGCAAGGTACACTTGATTATTTACTGCAGAGAGGACAGGGTCAGACAAAACTGTCAGGGAGACCTTCCCATTGAGTCATGAGGTTCCGAAAGGAACCTTGCTTTCTAAACTCCTACTCAGAGAGGAGTCTAGGTGCGCCTGGATCCAATCCTAGTCCTAGACTTGATCAACGGTTTATGTCTAAAGGATTACGTACGTGCAATCAATCCTCATATCACTTAGCTAAGACTGCCAAGTTTAGATGCTATTAGTCACTTACCGAGGATCTGTTGCAGCAAAGAATCTCTCAACCTCAAGGAGTAACCTTGAGAGGCGTCCCTACTCAAGGGGAGATCCTGGCGTACAGCCCACTGTTGTGCAGGAGAGCTCAAAGGGCTCTTGGGCTGCCCACTATTTGTGGGGTAAGATCATTGACTCATAGTCATATTTACGTACCAACTGTAGATGTTAGTTTCTTCCATATTTGGCTTGAGTTGGACATTGACCAGCACTGCGGTTAGGTGGATGCATTGCCTGCTGTGTCGTTATCTGTCTCCCCCGAATCCACTTTGAGCTGGATGCATCCATCATGACGAGATGCATCCACCATGACGAGACACATCCATCACGGTTGCCACAGGTGGTTATTGCTTGAGCAGGGTTACAGGAAAAGGTCAGGTCAGGGGCAGGGGGAGCACACCGTCACAGAAACCTCTGCTATACAGCCACACAGGAAATTCTTTTGTTTTGAGAAGAGTGAGTACAAGCCATGTGGTGTGAGTAAGGATGCTTGAAGTGAAAATGTCAACAGGATGGGCTGGAAGGGATGCTACGAGGCTGGAAGGGATGGTGCAAGGCTGGAAGAAGATGATGACCAAAGTTTTTCAAGGACTGGGTCTGGTTTAACATTAGCAATATTAATAGTGCAAAAAGTGGACAAGTAGTAACAAAATTTGCCAAGTACACTGTCCTCAGTATGGGGGAGACTGGGTATCCCACATCGAAAGATGGTCCTGAGGACAGGAGCAATCCCAAAGGAGTACCATAACACACAAGGCCATCCACTACAGCAATAATAATAAAAATGTGCACTGTAATCTAGGAGTGCCTCAGCTGGCAGCAAACACTAAAAACAATGTGTGCATATTTGTGTGTGTGTGCACATAGGTACTTATGTAAATATATACGCTTGTACATATATACAAGCACTTGTGTGTATCTGCAGATGTCTCCAAGCCTTGCAGCCATGACAAAGGCAAGTGAAACATTGTGGTGACTCTGACAAAACATGGACTATCATTGGGGCCTCTAGTCACTTATGTACAAGAATGTTGAATTTTAACCAGACTAGGCATAGGAGAGAACTTTTAGGGTGAGCAAAGCTATTTGCTGTATTTAGTAGAGAGGGCTAGGACAGCTTGGTTTGCTTAGCTGAGTAAGACCCTCAGGAAAGATGAGGCTCCTCTACATCAGAGGGGTAAACTCTAGGAAGGGAAAAGCTATTTCAGATAAAATACAATAACGGCACAACAAAAAATGGCATAAACCATCCAAGAAAAAAAATGAGATTGGAAATCAGGAGGTGTTTTCTGATGACTGGAGCCAGCAAAAGCCACAAAGTGAGGCCAAGGCACTCTCAGACAGGATTTGTAACCCAGTGTGCTTGGGGACCAGAAGGTGAAAAGTCCTTCCTGGACAAAGTCAGAGGCTCAGCAGCCCAGGGCAGATGATTTAGTGGTGAGACAGCTATCGCTTGTGACGTTTGGCTGAAGAGTGCTTCATTCTGTGATGACGCTAAGACCAACTTCAAGTGACCCCAATGCCATTGCAAACATCTCATGAAGCTTTACTATCCATAAATCAGTTAGCGTATTAAAATACATTACAGGAAGAAATCCTTTGCCTAGGGCCTTTAATAAAGCTTTTAAACACACTTACTTTCTTTTTGTTGCTTTGTATTTGAAATATATAAATAAATAATCAGTACATCAATTATTTCTATCTATTTTATAGTCAAAATGTCAAATGTCTGTCAAGTACCCTTGTTTATTAATTTCTGTTTTACGTCTAAAAGAGAATTAGATAATTAATAACAATTATACTTATTATTTAACAATTATAGTGAAGAAAAATCTTGAGGCCTCCACAGCAAACATTACTCAAAAAATATAGAGAGATAAAGGAAGCACTCTGCTGCAAGGGACATTAGAATCTTCCTCAACGTAAATGATAAGAAATAAATGGGGTAGCTTACCCAATTCTCTATCTATGTAGATACTAATACAACATCCCTGTTGTATTTGAGGCACACTGAGTCCATAAACTTGTGGCTATGAGACATAAATGCTGTGCACTTACGTCCAGTATTTTCACAGCATTTATCCTGAAACTGGAAACTCTTCTTTCAGACACCTTTCTTGGACAGAAAGAGGTAAGAGACACATTTGCACGGGAACAACTAAGAACTGTCCATCACCATTGATTGTGTCTAACATCCTTCTTCTGCAGTGAACATGACTGACCTAATTCTGTTAGCAATTATTATTTATTATAATTTATTGTAAATCTAGAACTATTTCAGCAGGATTGGTGAAGATACTCCAGGTTTACATTCAAGAATGAGAACAGAACCAGAACCACTACTTACAATAGAAAAGAATTAAATGAAGCCTATTTCCTTCATATGAGTTATCCATGAATGGATGTAAATGACATATTGTTTTACCTTTATTCAAAATTTTCCTGTTTCAGCCCAAGGAATTCTGACAGACAACGGGTGGCGATTCAACTCTTTCATGGGTGACTGAGCACAAAACAGAGACAATATTCCTCTGCAGGCACAGGAGAAAATGCCACCTTTTAAATGCAGAAGGAGAGTCTACAAAGTCTTTATGCCAGTAGAAGCCTAAGACATCCTCGCACAACTATTTAACTCACTCTTCTTAAATGACCAAATGCTTTTTTATGTAGATATTCACAGAAATCCTATTAAAAGGTTTTCACAAGAGGAAATTCTTTTCACTTGAATGAGTAACCACACTTTTAAATAGATATTTATATATTTATATACTCATATTTATTCAGTATTTTGTCAGTGTGAGTAGAGCTGCTGACTCAAGGGAGTCAATTTTTCCTGGGAGGTAGTTTCTGGCTCCTTTACTGCCAGTAACAACGTTATGCTCTGAAGTGTTATTACAATTACAGCACTGAAGACATGTCATGATAACAAAAGTTAAGATTTTTGTATATATTTATGAAATTCTACTTATCTCTGTGGGTAGTAACATATCCTCAGGTACAGAAGAAAATGTCTTCAGTGCATTAATATTGATAGTATTATTTGTCTCTTAGAATTATGAATGCAGGATGTTAAAAAAATCTTAAATACTAAGAAGTGATATGTTGCTTCAAAGATAATCCTCCAGGGATAAATCCCAAATGTCAGCTTTAAAAAGCTTCACATAGTGCATAAACATAACAGCAGGAGGGCTGCAGGGAGTGAGGTGAAGAAGTTACGTTGTATCTTTGCAAATATGACTCTGTCTAAACTTTTGCTGATTTATTTGGACTTTGCATTTTGCATCTTTCAAAACGTGGAAGACGTTGACACGAGGCTCAGTTCCGCCTGGTTCAGTCTGTGAAACGGGAGATGTGAGTGCATGGGAAATATAAGAAGGGACTCAAAAGAGATTGTTTTCCATTCTTCCTTTGTCTTTTTCTTTCCCCTAAAGGACAATTCAGCACTGTCTGAGCTAGAGAACACTAAAACCCTACAGCCGTGAGGACCTTCTCACATCTGAAAATATCGCTACTGCTATTTAATTTTCTCTACATTTCCCTCTTGTACCGCGATTCAAGCTTTGCTGCAGAGCCACCAGAGAGAAGCACCACAGCTGTCTAAATTCAGACCACTTAAAGTTTTTCAGGGGAAAAAAAAAAGGGAGAGAAACATGCCCCCAGATTGCTGTTTCTTTTTCCATGTCCTGGTCAAACACAAACAGCTGCAAACTGAGAGTCACAACGCTATCGCACACTGTCACACACTAACGGTAGCTGCTGAGATCAGCTCCGGTGTAGCCCCAAGGATGTTCGCTCGGCAGCAGCCGGGGGGTGGCTGCACAAGGCGCTCTGTCACCTCAGTGCCGCCGGGAACACTTTGGGTTGCTTTTGGATAGTGACTGAGACCAAAGGGCTGAAACCTCTAAGAAAGGAGTGGAAAAAAAAAAATTTAAGTAACATCAAGCTGGAGAGGGACCGACACAGAGGGGAAAGTAGCAGAGGAAGAAAGCATTTCAGGAAAACTGCATGGAAAAGGAGGAGTCACATAAAAGGAGAACACTGTCTTGAAAACGTGCTTAAGAAAAAAAAAAATAAAGAAAAATATAAAAAGAAGACAACGTGCAGAAATACTAGGTTGAAAACAAATAAGTCTATCTAGAAATATAAAATACTATGATCTAGACAGGAAGAATATCAGTTTGTTGCAATGGTAACAAACCTCCAGTTTTCTGGGAAGCTGCATTCAGAGAGGATCTTAAACTTATATAGCTTTGCAGGCCCAGGGCTATATAACCAACCATGAGTAAACTTGGGTCTGTGCAGCTGTTTTGCAAACTCTTCTAACAGAGCAAAGCAAAGGGTTCGCATCTCTAAAGGTCTTGCTCTGGGGAAGTCACCTGGGACCACCCCGGACCTGACTGGGAGCGGACAGGCAGAGCGGACAGGCAGAGCTCCTGCTCAGCTCCAGGGTCTTTCCCCAGCGAGGCAGCACACCAGGGAAATGAGGAGCATCAGCTAACGAACCTTCAGCGCTCAGAAACAAGGGCAGTGCTGGCTGCGAGCTTGCCCAGCTGCTGCAGGGACAGGCAGCAATGCAAACACAGAAACACATCCCCGGCTGGGGTGCCCCACGGCTCCCTCAGCTAAGTGGCTTTATGGGACACCCAAAACTGCCTGAGAGGGCGATTGCCCAAAGCTGGTAGCGCTAATGAGGGAGATGACCAGCCTGAATAAACAATAATCAGGGAATGACAAAGAGACCGGTGGGAGATGTCTTGGAGCAGGAGGAGGAGCGGTGACCCTGCCAGGCATCGCCCCGCAGCACCCCTAGCAGCTCCCGGGCGGTGCGGGAGCAGCTGGCACCCAGCCAGGGACCCAGAGCACGGGGGTGGCATGGGGAGGACACCCCTCCTCAGGGTGCCCACGTGGGGCACCTGCCCACAGCGGTGCCTTAGCGGGGTGCCGGCAGCGGCAGGGGTGCATGCACTGCGGGAGCACCCACATCTCCACAGGAGGGTCTGCAGGCAGGGCACCTGCACCCACACACAGGGCATGGGGCGTGTAATCCACACTTCCACACTGCCTGGGAGTGGGGGGTTCTTAGATATTGGGACTATAAAAGCATGCTTAGAAATCTGCAGGCGTTTATTAATATTCTGCAAGTGTCTAGTACTGTGGTTTATCTGATGTGTTGCTGATTTCAGTCCTGAACATACAGTTCACTGATTGCAGGTTAAATACGCACTGCTAATAAATCAATAAATTGTTTTAATCCCGGTTTGATATAAATCATCTGAGCTGACCAGCTTTTCCTTGCTGGGCTGCACGTGCCAGTGATGCTGTATGAAGCCAGGACTGTGTTCTTCATAGTGGCCGTGGTAATTGTAACACTGGGGACACTATTTTCCATGAGCAATTTTAGCATCTAACCTACCTTCAATGTTCTTCTGACGATGATCGCCAGAGTAAAGCTATGCACCATGCTCTTTGTATTGAGGTCCAGGGTAATTCTTTTGTAGCTCCAGTTTCAAACAGACATTTTATCCCTCTTTCCAGTTGCCTGTAATGGTTATGTGGTATTGGATTATTTCAGCTAACAGTTTCAGTAGTGAGTAAATGAACTTGTGATTCTTAATGACATCTGTGAGAGCTCGTGTCTGTGCTACTGTCATTGTGTTGCTGGACCATGACTGAAGAAACAACCACAATTTGATCAGTTAGAGAAATGCAGTGAAATGCAGGGTAACATCAACTATGTGCATATTGAAAAGGTACCTAAAATAGACCCAAGCCAACCTTCACTCTCTGCTGACTGCTGGACAGTTAAAATTCAGATCCAAATCAGGGCATCTTCTAGATCATGAAATTATAATTTTCATACTAAAAAGTATAGAAGAACACTGGCCTGTTTCTCTTATGCAGTGTTATACACTGCTGATGCTGAAGCATTCCTGGGTAAATGTCAGCGTAAGCTCTGTGTTGTGGATCTATTTCAATGACATGCTTGAGTATATTACTCAGGGATTTTAGGACAAAGACTACAAAAGAATTTCAGGACTCAGAATGTTCCATTTCTGGGCAAGTTTCATAAAAAGGACCCAAATCCCAGCAGTTGGTGATAAAAATCTCCATTATAGACCTAGCTAAAATAAATAGGCAAATATGTATGGTCCAGATCAGCACACGTCTGCCCGGGTGAACCATCACAAATGATCTATCTATATGTAGAAGAAAAACCATCAGAAGACTGTATCTCGCTGAATATCTTATTAATATTTCCACTGCATTAAAAAAGAAAGAAAAGATAAGGTTGCTTTGCTGACTGAATTCTGACAGAGGAAAACGATGTATTTCTCAGGTCCTCTGTGAACTGACTGGAAAACAGCCTACATCCATCGAAAATATGGTTTTATGTGGAGTTGAATAGTATGCCACGTCTTCCATTCTGCTTCCCAATGCAACAGCGAATTTGCCCTAATTTGTTAGTTATAAACACGAAATGTGCCCCCACATGTTCTGCAGATTGGGAGCTGCTCTATTTGAGCAGTGACCCCAGAATATCCCGTATCTCCCGCTGCAGATCGACTCGCTCCTTGGAGCCAGATGTGCTCCTGGTGGCACTTTACCGCTCGCCTCTTGCTGACTGCAACGGCTGGCTTACTATTCTATGGAAATAGCAGTTGGAAAATCAATAGTTCTTTGCTGATTAATAACTGATTTTCCACTGACCAAAATGCCGCGTTAGCTCTGCCGCAGCAGGCAGCGCAGGTCACGCATGGCTGCAGCTCCATTTTTACCGTGCCAGCCCCGAAAACTCCCCCTTTTTTTTCTTTCTCTATTTTTTTGTTTTAATTCTCCATTCTGCAAGGTCCTTCCAGCGGCACCACGGCGGCAGGGAGCGCAGGGAGCGCGCATCCCCCCGGCGCTCTCCGCGGTAGGCACAGGGAGCGCGCATCCCCCCGCCCCGCGCCGTGGAGCTCGCCCCCGCCCGGCCGCGCCGCTGGCCGCCAGGTGGCGCTGCAGCCCGCCCTTTGCGCCGCCCGCGGGGCCCCGCGCAGCGCTGCGCCCCCCAGCGACGCCGGCGGGAGGCGGGGACCCCCCTCTCCCGCCCCGCTCCTGCGGGGCCGCGGGCACGGGAAGGGAGCTGCGAGCTGAGACAGGGCCCCGAAGCGTGGGTCTGGTTAAGCACTTCCTAACGTCCCTGCTGAGCAGCAGGGGCAGCTGTGTCCTCAGTTAGTGCCGATTAGTGTTCTGCTCTAAGAAAATGATTTTGATACGTGTGGTTCACATCTGCATAACGGGCTCCACAGTTTACTTGCAGGTAGGTTTTTGGTTTGGACCATTTTATTTACATTCCTATCTATTTCATCTCAGTGTAGGTAACCCCGGGGAAGCAACAGGACATCTTCCAGTCAGGCATCCTGGGGAAGTCAGAGGATGGTGTGGCGGATAATGCTGAAGACCTCATCAGGCGAGATGAGCTCTGGTGCCTCACTGCGCTGTCTGCTAAGTGGGGACTGATATTTCTCTTTCATCACAGGAGCACCACAGGTCCTGTGAGGATGCTGGCAAAGTGCTCCAGCATCCCCTGGCTCTGTGAAACCACAGCGGGCTGCTCCTGCACCGAAAGGCTGGAGAGCTCTTCAGGCGGGTAACCCAAAGGAGCTCCCACACTTTGCAAATCTCTGTGGCAGGATTTCATCAGCATCACTTTTGGAAGAGCCTTCCACTGCTAGCACAGCCAGGCACACGTACGCTGAAGGCTGCACACACAACAGCTCCTCTCCCGGCCAGCCTCTGCCCACGTCTTGCCTTCACCCACCGGCCCTGCTCCAGGGCATCCAGCCAAGAGCACTGCCAGTATGGACAGCCAGAGCAAATGGTTCACCAGGGTTAAAGCCAAGATTGTTAGACCATCTAATCCAATCTTTCTTTAATACAAGTCCTTAAATTTACTCAAGGTCTCCTCTCCTGAACTCTCTATATGTGCCTTGCTAAAGTATGTCTTCTCGCAGGGTATCCAGCACAGTTAACCAGAAATGTAGAGCTCACCACCCACTTCTGCTGTATCAACAGCCTATTCAGCTTTGCCATTTCAGACATGCTTCACTTCCCATTTGATTTTGTTCCGTTTTATCCACCTGCCTGTGGTTCTTATCATATCTTCCCCTAGTAGTTTAAAGAGCTCTTTAGCACCCAGATTTTTCTTCTCATGAAGGTATTTATAACCGTAAGTAAGGCAGCTCGGGGTCTTTCTCATAACCCCATCAGCAGGAAGGCTTGTCCTTTGCTACAAGGCAATCCCTCCGAGCCTTGCTTCAGCTTCATGAGGCTTTCTGCACTGCTTACAATTTTTCAGCAAATGCACGTGACCACCCTTACTTCTTACAGACAAACAGCGTTTATGTGTAACACGTCAAATGGAAACATGCACCGCGATGTAAAATCAAAGGTCCTGATTCTCATTCACATTAGAGACCTTAACTAACTCGGGCAAATTACATTTCATTGAGATCCAATGTACAGCTCCCCTAAAATGTTGGTGTCAGAAAGGGGCCAGACTGTAAATAAGCAGTTGACTCTCATTTATTTTTATTGACTTAATACTAAGCCACTGACCATGCCGTTAGGGCTACTGCACTTTTGCTTCTTTTGCGTTATTAGAAGCACACACTGACTAGCACTCACATACCCCGAGTCGGCTGTGCATGCGTCCTAGTATTTTATAGTAGAGTACAAAGATTTATTTCCATCTTCTTTTATTTAGTGAGAGCGGAGGTGCAGTTCCTGAGGGGGCGGCTGCTCTGCGTTAGAGTGGAGATGGGAGACCTGACCAACTTCTCTCCAACCCTACCTTGGCATAACTTCATTCACTCCCGCAGTGGATGCACACGCCTGATTTATGTCAGCATGAATAAAATAAGAATCAGGCCTGCTGCTTGTGCCCTAAATTTCCATTACCCCGGACCACCTCACTAAGACATCCCTGCTTCTGCATTCAGAAATTTCCTTTGTTCCCTTTCAATAAGCCTTTAGTAACAGCTAAATAGGGGGGCTGAAAGGCGATAAATACATCTGCATTTCTAAGCATAGCTGATGCTTTCTTTCCTTAAAATTACTTACATGTGGCATCTACTTGCCTGAGTCATTAATTCCCCTTTACAGAGGCTGCCTCCATTATTTTTATGCCTTGTCCTTGATGTTTGCTTACATTGTCCCTGTTTTCCATGTCAGAGAGCACAAGGTGCTGTACCCCATTAAGGATGACTAATACATGGACAGAGAGGAAAAAAGAGAGAGATTAAACCAGAAAGAAATGCATACTAAAAACATTGCAGAGTACTTAACAGAAAAACCCTGCTGCTACATGAAAGCAATCTGGGAAAGGAGACTATTAGAAAGCGAATGCACATGACTGAGGTGGAAATACAATTAAACCACCAGAGTAAAATAACAGAAAATGTAGTAGTGAGGTTAATAATAAACTCCAGTCATGAAAGCACGAAGTGTAGAAGGGAAATTACACTGCCAGTCATCATCCCCTTATTAGGGAACTCATTAAAACCAGAGCGGTACCACTTCTTCCAATGGAAAATTTGGATGGGCATGGGTGGGACCCAACTAGAAAGAGGCAGCCGCGTCCAGGAGAGCTCTGTGTGGGCACGGAGGAGGGACGATCCCGCTGCAGATGCTAATGCAATATTTTCATTAATTGGTTTATGCGCTTACTGTGCATGTGCATCACAAACACAGCTTATTGCTCGCTACTACTCCCTTGGCTTCCTTTTATCTCATTCTGCCTCAACTACCTTACAATTTAAAGCCCCATATTTCAATTTCATGACAGGACAATCTGTAGCAAAATCTTCGCTCCTCTCTGCTTCAGTCATCCTCGCTCATCTTATTCTTGCTTCGCCAGTACTCGGCTCTCTTCATACCGCCTGTCCTTCCAGCTTCATGCTTCGCACTCCCAAATCCCCTCCTCAAATTCCTTTTTCCCCTTCTCTCCTCCTGCCTCTGCCTTTATTTAGAAGCGAACCCACTGCCCTTGGCTCCGTGTGCAGCTGGGTCGTGGTGTGTCAGGAGATGGGGATGTAAAGACACTGGAGAAATCAGGAACCTTGTGGTGCGGAAGAAGGGGACTGGGGATGGGGATGTGCATAAGTGTAGCTGCCTGCCTAATTTTTTCCCAGTAAAAAGGGCAATAACAATGAAAGAAAAATCTTGATGAAAACAACACATTTATAAAAACATTTCAGGTTTGGTTTTTATCAAAAATGAAAGCTCTGTCAATACAATTTGCTGAGACTCAGACACGTTTAAATAATTAGAATAACTTTTCTGCACCTAATTTGAAAAGTGCAAGGGTTGCCAAAATAGATGTTGTTTCCTTGTATTCCTCCGTGGGTGTCTTACAAGCACGCACTCAAACATGCATTCATATTGGGAGCTTGTAATCCTTAGCTGTAATTCTCCAACAAGAAAATCTCAAGATAAGGATACAGGTACAAAATTCACAATGAATTTTTTTTTCATTTTTTTCTGTTATGAAACAGAAATCCCAGGACAAGGGGCAACGGTTTTAAACTGAAAGAGGTTATATTTAGATTGGATATAAAGAAGAAATTTTATACGATGAGGGTAGCGGGATACCGGAACAGGTTGCCCAGAGAAGTTGTGGGATGCTTCATCATCGGAAGTGTTCAAAGTCTGGTTGGACGGGGCTTTGAGCAACCTGATCTAGTGGAAGATGTCCCTGCCTGTGGCAGGGAGGTTGGACTAGATGATCTTTGAAGATCCTTTCCAACCCAAACAATTCTATGAACACCAGATGTGTAATACTCTCTCTCCAGTTGCCTCTCCTGTCCCAAAGAGGGAAAGAAAAGCTGAGTATAAGGAAGCGGGAAGCCAGCTGAAGCTGTGGCCCCCCCAGCGCTCGCAGCCCCGTCCTTGACCGGGCTACCCAGGGAGCACGGCCCTGCACACCCCGCTGGTGCCCCAGCCCCAGCGCAGCAAGCCTGGGGGAGGCCACCAAGGGTAAAAGAAACAGGCAGAGCCAAGGGAAAAGTCAGGGAGAAATATTTATGAGAGCAGAACTGGCTAACGTTTCATGGTATCATGTTTCCTGTATGGGGGATAGTTCTGAAGGAGAGGTGAGGGTGAGCGGCAGTTTCGTTTCCAAGAGCTGCCTTTTGCTCCAGCTGTTTGTTGGACTTGCCACTGGCAGGATTTGGGCTTGCATGCTGTTTTCTCTTTTGATTTTTGCTAGCTCACTGTGCCCTTGGGGGAGCCTTGGAGAGCTGCTTCCCTTTCCCTTGCCCTTATTGCTGCTGCTCTCTATTTTCCTGCAAATTGTTTTCTCTGCCGCTGCAATGGATTTTCACACTTCGAGTTTCTTTCTAAGGTTTTCAAGGCTGTGATGACCCCCGGTATGAGGTCCCTGGAAGCAAACGAGTTTGTATCAACCAAACCTGGACAAAAGGAAGTGTAATTAACACCTAAAGTCATCAACACCAAGCTCATAGCAGCGCGGTGGTAAAGTCAGACTTTTAATCCTCAGATCATCACAGGGCTCTGCTGTGGGGCTGCCCTAACTGAGCCGCCTCATAGAGTACATGGATGCCATCAAGTTGTGTGGCCCGTGGGGGTTCTGGTGCTGGCAGTGGGCCCTGTGGCCAGTGGTGTTGTCATCCCCCTCCTCTGCTGTGCTCCTGGCCGGCCCGGCCCCTCAAATTCTGGTCAGAGAGGAACAGGCAGGGATGCGAAGGGGCATGGTGCAAGAGGACACCTGCTTCTAGACAGGCTGTGGGCATGCGGGCCATCTCCCAAGAGAATCGCTAGAACAATTGGTTCGTAAACTGAGGGAAAAAATTAAAATGGCTGGAGAAAGCAGACCCCATATTTTATTTAATATCCTCACGATTAGTGAATGCCTCACTTTTGGAAAGAGAGAAACGCACAGTCAGCGCTTCCACAGCCTGGGGGGACTCCAAGCAATACCTGTTGCTGCCACAGGTGGGAGCACCAGGTGCCATGAAATCCCTTTTTTCTCCCTCTCTGGCCCTGTGATTCCTGCCCTCGCAGCCGTCTATCCACTGGTGTCACTTCAGTCAATGTATAGAAATCACTATTTCTTTCTTCCCCTCGTCTCTGGCGTGACTAGCACATATCCTCACGGAGAAGACATGCTTCTTGAAGGTGACAAATGTGAGCTTAAACCACCCCAGCTGGGTTTGGGCTGAAGGTAATTGCTGAGCTACTCAGTCAAGGAGAAGCCAGGGCAAAACGAGCCTGGTGAACATTGGAGTCAGCACACAGGGACAGGTCCCCAGTTTAGGTGTCTACAGGATGGTGCTGCAGCTGAAAAGAAAAGTTTGGGGGTGGTGCGTTGGGTCATAAAAGTGGGCTTATGAGAATCAGACCTTTCATAAGCGCTAGTCTTAATAGTGGATGGTAAAAGGGGAAGAATCCCTGGTGTGCTTTTCAACTGACTGTATGGTGGTATAGCCTCTACATTTAATTCTCCTCCAGTTAAGCTTAAGCTTGAGGAGAAACACTTGAAAACATGTAAACAAGAAGTGACAGAATCCAGACCTTAAACACCTATCCCAGTAGCCTAAAAGAAAGCTTTTAATAAAGGGGAAAATAATCCTCTGACAGAAAATAAACCTTAGGAAAAAAACCATAGGCAAAAGCTGAATATATGCTGAGATTCAGTGGAGGCAGAAGAGGGTTTTCCTTTGGGATTGGAATGGGATCCAGAAATCATACTTGAAAAAAAATAACACTCAAACCTCCTCCCGAAATTGTGCAAGCATTTTGCAGTCCCTGAACACCTCCAGCTTCCCCCTCTTGCAGTGAATGAGGTTCTCGCTATATGGCCTTCTTCGCTATGAAATTTACTTCACTATAAATTGCTTTCCAAACAGTGGCTGGCATCTTGTATTTTAGTCAAAGTCACTGATGATGTGTCCAGGTTTCCTGGAAATGCATTCAGAAAGACTTCTATCGATTTAGACTTTCACACAGATCTATTATTCCCAGCAAAATTCTCCAGGGGGTCAAGTTTGTTTTTTCAGACCATGCTCGGTACCAAACAATCCTGTAGCACCAGTCAGACAGGGTACTAGGCAAAAGCGGTTTGGGGAAGACAGAGATATTTCATTTGATGGAGAAAATAATGTAAGAAAATTCTATTATTCTGGATGTTTAATTTGATTTTCTTCCTTCTGGTTTCACTTCACCCCTAGACCTCGTTCTGGTGTGAGGCTGGGATAAGTAACTGAGCCTGACTACGGCACACGGTAGAGCCGTGAATTATTTTGGCCCCAACTTGCAATGAACTTTGTGCAGGTGTAGGAGTTTATCTGCATTGCCGGATTAATGAATCCACATAAGTGGAACCCCCTGTGCAAGCTGATGCAGGGAGCCTGTCACTTACCTCTGACGGTCCTCCGTTGTTGGAGGAAAGAGCGGAGCTATGAGGAGCTGCAGGGGACAGAAGTCTTACAGAGGAGAGAGCTCTTTGCTAGCCTCCACTTGGAGGAGAAGAAATTGGGCTTCCCCAAGACCCATTTGCCTTTTATTTGTAAGACTGATAGGACTGCTCCTGGTAAGGTCCAGATACATTTTAAATTTGGGTATAATAAAATTCTATTGTCCCTTTATGCTCTGCACTAAACAAGAGCACTGAGCACAACTGTTTTGAACAGGTTTGATAATGAGACCTCAGGCAAACAAGGATGGGAAATTGCAAAGGAAAAAGCTTCTCCTTGAGAAGCTGTCCCTTAGGCAGGGCTGCGTATCTGCCTGAGTGCTCTGCACCCAGGCATCACCTCTGGGTCACCACCAGTGACGAAGCAAGAGGCAGCACAGCTGGACCCGGCACTCCAGCCATCTCTGAAGAGCCCACCTTTGGCCAGGGCTCACTGAAGGAGGCAAGAGGTGACATGCAGGCAAAGCCCTGCAAAGCTTTGGGTTTTGCCTTTGAATATTTTTTTTCTGTGACTGGGGAAGAGTTGCTCATTGAGGGGACACAGATAAAGCAATTGGGTCTCCCGGGTTTCTGGGCTGGACCTTGAGCCAGTGCTGTTTAGATTACTCAGGGGGCACCGCTTAGGTAATTTAATTCCATGCAAACTTCTGCAAACAGCTCCTGTCAGAAAAGTAACATCACTCCCCCTATACTTACTCTAATACTTATTCTAATCTTTATTTTTTGAAATCATAGAATCATAGAATAATTTGGGTTGGAAAGGACCTTTAAAGGTCATCTTGTCCAACTCCGCTGCAATCAGCAGGGACATCTTCAACTAGATCAGGTTGCTCAGAGCCCCATCCAACCTGACCTTGAATGTTTCCAGGGATGGGGCACCTACCACCTCTCTGGGCAACCGGGTCCAGTGTTTCACCACCCTCATTGTAAAAAATGTCTTCCTTATAGCTAGTCTAAATCTACCCTCTTTTAGTTTAAAACCATTACCCCTTGTCCTGTCGCAACAGGCCCTACTAAAAAGTTTGTCCTCATCTTTCTTATAAGCCCCCTTTAAATACTGATAGGCTGCAATAAAGTCTCCCTGAAGCCTTCTCTTTTCCAGGCTGAACAACCCCAACTCGCTCAGCCTTTCTTCATAGGAGAGGCGTTCCATCCCCCTGATCATTTTTGTGGTCCTCTTCTGGACCCGCTCCAACAGGTCCATGTCTTTCCTGTGCTGAGGGTTCCAGAGCTGGACACAGTACTCCAGGTGGGGTTTCACCAGAGCAGAGTAGAGGGGCAGAATCACCTCCCTTGACCTGCTGGCCACGCTTCTTTTGATGCAGCCCAGGATACAGTTGGCCTTCTGGGCTGCGAGCACACGTTGCCAGCTCTTGTCCAGCTTTTCGTCCACCAGTACCCCCAAGTTCTTCTCGGCAGGGCTGCTCTCAATCCCTTCATCCCCCAGCCTGTATTGATACCAGAGGTTGCCCCGACCGAGGTGCAGGACCCTGCACTTGGCCTTGTTGAACCTCATGAGGTTCACATAGGCCCACTTCTCGAGCTTGTCCAGGTTCCTCTGGATGGCATCCCATCCTTCAGGTGTGTCAACTGCACCACTCAGCTTGGTGTCATCTGCAAACTTGCTGAAGGTGCACTCGATCCCACTGTCTATGTCATTGATGAAGAGATTAAACAGTACTGGTCCCAATACGGACCCCTGCGGGACACCACTTGTCACCAATCTCCATCTGGACATTGAGCCGTTGACCACTACCCTCTGGATGCGAACATCCAACCAATTCCTCATCCACCGAATAGTCCACCCATCAAATCCATATCTCTCCAATTTAGAGAGAAGGATGTTGTGGGGGATCGTGTCAAAGGCCTTACAGATAGATGACATCCGCAGCACTTCCCTTGTCCACTGATGTAGTCACTCTATCATAGAAGACCACTAGGTTGGTCAGGCAGGACTTGCCCTTGGTGAAGCCGTGCTGGCTGTCTCGAATCACCTCCCAGTCCTCCATGTGCCTTAGCATAGCTTCCAGGAGGATCTGTTCCATGATCTTCCCAGGCACAGAGGTGAGGCTGACAGGTCTGTAGTTCCCAGGGTCCTCCTTTCTACTCTTTTTAAAAATAGGTGCCATGTTTCCCTTTTTCCAGTCAGCAGGGACTTCACCTGACTGCCATGACTTTTCAAATATCAAGAGAGTGGCTTGGCAACTACATCAGGCAATTCCCTCAGGACTCTGGGATGCATCTTGTCAGGTCCCATAGACTTACGTATGTTCAGGTTCCTCAGGCGGGCATGAACCTCATCTTCTCTTACAGTGGGAGGGACTTTGCTCTCCCAGTCCCTGTCTTGCGGTCCATCCACTTGAGAGGTGTGGGAAGAGAGATTGCCAGTGAAGACTGAGGCAAAAAAGTTGTTGAGTGCCTCAGCCTCCTTCTCGTCTGTTGTTACCAGTTTGCCAGTCGTGTTTATCAGGGGGTGTGCGCTTTCTTTGACCTTCCTTATTTGGCTGACATACTTGTAGAAGTCATTATTCTCTGCATCCCTTGCTAAGTTCAGCTCCAGCTGTGCCTTGGCCCTCCTGACCCCATCCTTACATAACCAGGCAGTGTCCCTATACTCTTCCCAGGATACCTGTCCTGGCTTCCACTGCCTGTGCATTTCCTTCTTGCCCTTTAGTTAGACCAGCAGGTCTCAACTCAGCCATGCTGGTCTCTTGCCTTCCTTTCCTGATTTCTTACACCTGGGGATCGAGAGCTCTTGCGCTCTATGGAAAGCGTCCTTAAAGATCTGCCAGCTCTGTTCTGCTCCCTTGTCCCTGAGGGCAGTTTCCCAGGGGGTCCTGTTAACTAACTCCTTGGAGAGCTAGAAGTTTGCTTTCCTAAAATTCAGGGTCCTGACTCTACTCTTCACCTGACCCACATCCCTCAGGACTGCGAACTCCACCAGTGCATGATCACTGCAGCCCAGGCTGCCTCTAATCTTGACATCACCGATTAGCTCACTTGCATTGGTGACCATCAGGTCCAGTATCTCATCCCCTCTGGTAGGGCTGTCTATTACCTGGCTTAAGAAGTTATCCTCAATGCATTCCAGGAGTCTCCTGGATTGCCTATAGCTCGCCGTGCTACTTTTCCAGCAGATGTGGGGGTGATTGAAGTCCCCCAGCAAGAGGAGAGCCTGAGAGCGTGATGTCTCCTGTAGCTGGAGTAAGAAGGCTTCGTCAATAGGCTCCCCTTGATCGGGCGGCCTATAGTAGACACCAACCACAAGGTTCCCTTTGTTGCCTCGGTCTCTGATTCTTACCCATAAGCTTTCAACCTGCTTGTGGCTATTCTTCAGAGATGGCTCTTCACACTCTATCCATTTCTTGATGTAGAGGGCAACGCCTCCACGCCTCCTTCCTCGCCTGTCCCTTCTGAACAGCCTGTAGCCATCGATAGCCGCACTCCAGTCATGAGATTCATCTCACCAAGTTTCAGTAATGGCAACTAGGTTGTAGCTTTCTAACAGCACGGTGGCTTCCAACTGCTCTGTTTGTTGCCCATGCTGCGTGCATTGCTGTAGAGGCACCTCAGCTGGGCTGTCAACCGTGTCGCCTTCTTAGAGGAACAACCCTTAATTCCTTTAAGGTATTTCACCGGTGTTTCCGTGTTGGCTCCTATTATCTCACGAGCCCCTGGCTCACCTTCATAAGACTTCAAGTGTGCTGCAGTGTAGCCAGCACGTCTCAGAGCAACAGGCTGAGGGCCCTGCCTAGCACCCCGTCCCTCTAACCTTGGTATGTCATCCCACAGCTTGTCATGGGCAAGCCTGATATTATCCTTCAAGTCTAGTTTGAAGTTCTGTCAATGAGCCCCGCTAGCTCGTGAGCAAAGACTCTCTTCCCCCTTTGAGAAAGGTGAATGCCATCCTACACCAGCAAGCCTGGTGCTGTGAAAATCTACGAGACTGGACAACCTTTATTTGTTGTTTTTTCATATTTAATATTTTACATGTTCCTTATATCACTTTAGTGTCTGCTTCTTTTTTTTTGTTGTTTTCTCCCAGTTGCAATGTTAAGAAATTGGGTAAGCAAGTTTTATCTCCAGAAAGCTATAAGCAGTTGAAGAAAAGGTTTTAATAATGAAAATGCCTGCTTTATTGCATTGCTGTCTAGAGCAGCAATATCTAGAAGGTATGAAAAGCATGTAGCTCCCTATTGAGGAGAAAAGGTCTGTTTATTACAAAAAAGCCTGTCTAGCATTGAAGGAAGTATCTTAGTTTTCTGTAAGAGCTTAAAAACTTCTCATGCTTCCTTTTGTTTTCTACCTCTGTGCTATGGTCACTTATTGTCTCTGTTTGAAATTAGATTATGAATTCTTCATGACTGGAGCATCTTTATGTGCAACCAGTGCTGCGAGACCTTCACCTGGTGCATTCTGTGTGATTATCTGTTCCCTGCAAAGAGATAGTGCGCAAATGAGGACGAATGCCTTTATTTACCCTGTAAAAGTCAGTAGCAAAGCTACCACCAAGCTACCAAACAGTGAAAATTTCATTTAGAAATTCTAATAACCCTTAACACTTGACCTGACATTGTAAACGGGTGAATCTGCATCAGTACAGAGAGCCTGTGTGTGAGTAAAAGGAGTATACCCAGGATTTCAGGTGATGTTTTGCATCTATCACAGAAAAACAGTCTGGCATAAGAAGGAGGAGCCGTGTTAAAAAAAAAAATTCTGCATTAAAAAAATGTAGTAGCGTAAATTTGACATCAGTCACAGAAAGCTGGAAGAACAAGAGGAAGCTGAAAAAATAAGGATGATCATTGCTACATGATGCATCCAAGTACAGATATTAACTAGCTTTCAAAAGTATTTTTATCGTACATTCTGCCTGGGCAAATTTCATTCATACACGCTATAAATACAGGCAGAGGTGAAGGTAATGAATTATGAGGAGAGAAAGGACTAGCAAACCCAGACCTTAAAATGATACATAATTTAACACTTAATCCTTTAAAGGATTCTGAGAAAGAGAAATAATTCAGACTTTACAATAAATAGTGATCTATAAAGCACTGATCTTCTCAAAGGACTTTGGTGACTGTGACTCCACCTCTACATTTTAATCTAGCCAGCAACCGTTACAATAGTGAAGTTAATATATTTGTCATACGGAGCTCAGGGTAGAATCTGAAATCATTGTGCTGCACTTGGTCCGTGGGGGTTTATATATTGCATTGTAGGTGAGGTTTTTGGAAAAGTCTACCCAAATACGCATAGCATTTTTAAAACAATATGCATGACTGACCTTCCATGAAGGTCCTTTTTTTCCTTTATTAATCACAAAAAAAGTTATTTTTGACCAGATATTTCATGCAATTAATTTCAACAAGAGCACAGGAGCAGAGGACGGGCTATCTAGGCAGGCTAGCTGTATTCCTCACAGCTGGCTTTAAGGAAATTTCTTCAAGAGTATTTTAGGACTTATCCTGAGCAACCTTTGAACTGTTAATGATTGTTTCTGAAAACTGCAGGTGGATGGGGAGTCCCAGAGGGCTGGAAAAATGCAAACAAAATCTATCTTAAGAGAAAGACTAGGAAGAAATCTACGGGACATACAATGATGGATGAGTTTAACTTCAGTACCTGGAAATGCTCTCACTGAATGGTCACTTAATAACCAACAAAACAAATAATATACAGTTTCCTTGAGAGCAAATAACATGATATCATTCTAACAAAACTCTGTAACATGGTTAGAAACCTAGCAAAAATGTGAGGAACCACAGACAGGATTTATGTTGACCATACCACAGCTTTTGACAATCCCGCACAATGTTCTCATAAGCAAGCTGAAGGAAAATGATCCTGAAAAAACTGAGGTGGATGTACAACTGATTGTGAACCACTATTTGAGTTTATCATTCAGTGGGTTACTTAAATGTGATGATACAAGAGTTGGGGCTCTGTAGAAGTTTGTCCTGATCCGTTTGGTTTTATTCTGCTGCAGAAAAGGATCTGGAAGACGACCATGGACTGCAATTGAAAGTGCAAAATACAGTGCTATTGCAAGACATTCAAATGCCCTTCTGGGATGCATTAACAGGTATAAAATATAGGAAGCGGTTCTTTTACTCAGCTTGACACTAGTGACCTCAGCTGGAAAACTGTGTCCATTTTTGGGCTGGGTATTTTTAGAAGAATGTAGCTCTGTAGCTCAGAGGTGAGCAACATGAATGCTAAGAAATGTGACTTCTTGGGAATGGTTGAAAGAATTGAGTGTCTTTTCTAGAAAGAAGACAAGGATGATCTGAGTCTTCACATGCACAAAATATGTACTCTTCCTCCAAAATCATCAGGAAAAGAAGTAATCTCAGTTGCTGAGAGAAAAGGTAATTCAGATTAGACATTGTCCTTTTAATTGAAAGGGCAATTGAGCATTGGTTACCGCAGGGACTGCCAGCATCCTCTACACTGAAAGATTTTAAGAGCAGCTGAGGATGGTGTAAATCTGTTTGATTTTGTCTCAAGAATGGGGATAGACTAAGTCAGGGCTCTTGTTCTGCTGACCATCTGTAGGCTGCTTGGACAATTTGCCCAGCCTGGTGCCAGCCAGAAGCCAGCGTGACCTGGGTGAGCTGTTTGGGAGTGGCAGCTTCTGCCCAGCTCACAGTTTCATAGAAAGCTCTCTCATATGGTAGGTGCATGTCAGCTTCCCCGACCAGAGAAGGACCAGAGCCATTCAGGGAGGACGGTGGTTGAGAGCAGGCTGTTGCCAGAGCTGTCTGCTCAGAGCTTATTCTCTGCTCAAGTCTGAGGATTACCTTGAAAATGGGGGAGCCAAGTACAGGTTGTGTGAAATACAAGGGTGGCAGCAGTATACACCCAAATCTGCAAGAGGAGGAGATGACTGAGCAGCTGTTCCTGAATTCAAGATACCCATAGTGAGGTCCTGGGACACCTGGTGGTCCACGAGCCTGGGGTTCAGTGGTCCATAACTGGCCTATAGAATCATGATGCAGTTATTCCCCATTAAAGATGTGCCAATAAAGCTGGATGGTAGCCTGGGAAATATTCTGAACTTTGGCACTGATCCACTGGTTGAAAATGTGTGGAAATCATCAGATTAGATGACCTTTTGAGGTCATTTTCAACCTTACACTGCAGAGATTTCTGTGAAGTAGTGGAATAATTTCACTCTTTTTTGGAATAACAGCAGGACTAAAAATGGAAGAACAAATAATAGATAAAAGAGTGTGTAGTTCCAGTATCCACTACTGATAGAGCAAGTTCATGAGGCTTTTCTCTTCATGCTATACAAAATAAAATGTCAATGCAGACTTGGAAGAGCTGGTGTGTTAAGCTATGCCATGTGAGAATCATAAAATATCCCATCTTTAGTGAAAACTTCTGGCAAATAGCTAAACTATGTTAAACTGGATTACTTGAGAATTACAAATAGTGTAATTTGAGAGGAAGGTTGTGACGGCTACAACTACTTGCCTTGTCTTTCCACAAAAAATGAGATGCCTTATTCTTCTCAATTGCCAAAACTGGTCAAGGATTTTTGAAAGAATAATATTCCTTAAAACAATATGATAAACCCAAATCCTTGAAGTTCCACCTGCCAGGGAAGAAAAGAAATGAAAGTTTCTGCACATGGTATCTCACTGATATGTACTGAATTTCAAGCTGCAGGGCAAGAAATCTGCTGTGGAAAGACCTAATTTTCACGCTTTGGGACTTCACGTCTGTGAAAGCCATGGTATCGTTACACTGGCACATAGGATTGGATGAGGGCATATTTTTACTTGGGACCTGCTATTTGTGCCTAGAGAAATCCCCTGGCATACAAACGTCTGGCACAGCCCCATTCTCTGAAGGAGGGGACTGATCCTGCTGACAATATGCCCCAAACACTATCTGAAGTTACAGTCCTACGTGCAAGCCTCAGCAGAGCACAGCAGGGGTGGCCCATCTCTAATGCCATCCAGCCCTAATAATATTTAATAATATTAAATTGCAGTGTATGCTACCATGTTTCTGTATCCAGCTCTCACCCTTAAAAGATAAGAAATCAAAGTGTTTGAACATGGTGCATAGGAGTGTAAGCTGTTTACATAATCACTGTTTACATTCTGTTAGAGGTGACAAAATCATCAAGGAAAAAATTGTCAGTGTTGATAAAGAGCATATCAGTAAAGAGCAGATTAAACAGGACATACAGAGCCTTACAGCTCAATTATACATAATTTGCCATGGACATGGTTTGAGAAAGAAATGCACACAATGACTTAGAGAAAATTGCTTAGCTTGGCCACATCCTTATTAACAAAACAACAGTGCCTGAGGGCAAATTGTCCTTGAAAAATAACTCCTGGGAATATTAGCATGTCCTCATCCTTTGCCTCGTGATGAAGAAGAGCCCTTTCCTCCCGTTCCCGATCCCTTCTAAGGTATAAGACATGCCCCCTCTCCCTCGGAGAGCCAGGGTCTACACTGCTAATCTGTTACAGGACTTCAGCAGCTCATTTTTTGGGATCTATGCAGCGATTTCCTCCTACCTTACAGCCAGCGTACCGTGGATTTGGGAGGCTGCAACATCTCTCTCATCCCTGGTCTACTGTTTTATCCAATGAGCATTTCTGCATCCTGCCCAAAGTCTTATTCCCATCTTTTCCTGCACTCATGTATTGACTGCAAGCACAAAGGCAAATCAAATCGCCCAAGAAGTGAATGTATGAGCCTACCAGTAGTCTAAGAAAAGTCTCTGCTGCTGTATTTTATCTCAGCTGTTCATGAAAAATGTGCTCTTTGTTCCACCACATCTTCAGCAATGATCCCGTGGGGCATTTTGTTGATCGTATTTCAGAGTGACAGTCAGCTTACAAGTTTTCAAAATCAGAACATATCAAGGAGGAGAAGGATGATGATTTGTTGTCCATTGTTTTCATGTAATGAAAAGGGGATTTTAGAAAACTTTTATAATTCCATTAAACTAACATGAATACTAAAGACAGACTGTCAAAAATGACAGCCTAAGAAAGACTTGTCTAAGAAAGTCTCTAAGAAAGACAATGTCTTTTCTCATGGCTTAATCTTTCCTAAAAAGATGAATTATGATCCATTGCCTGACAGAGTTTAAAACAAATAATGAGAGAACAGTCTAGAACAGGAAAATAATCTTTTAAGGAATATTTGGATGAGCTGGAATTACTTAAATTACCATGCCTGTGACAAAATCTCAGAAATCACTGAGCACTCTGTGAGTTCGTGGGGAATGGGGAAAATCCTGAAGAACAAGAACAAGAACAAGAAGAATCCCAAGAAGGACAGCCATATTACCACCTTTAGAAAGGAGGGAGTAGGATTATGTACAGGAAACCTGGCTAAGGAACAGTACCATAGAGGAGGACCTATAATAGATAACAAAATGAATGGAACTGTTCCACATATCATATGGAAGGCATGGGTAGTAAATACTGTCCTTCATACGGCACTGTTAAGATCTTGATCAGAGCAATATTTCTTGGATTGGAGTCCACATTTTAAGACATATACAGATGTAACAAGACTTTTACTTATTATTAATTCAAAAAAGAATTTCTAGAAAAAAACGCTTTTTGTAGAGAAGCAGAGATGAAGGGGAGGTGTCGGTGCTAGCTGTGTAAAAGGTTGCTATAAACAGGAAAGTGGTCAGTCATTCTCCATTTGCACCAAAGACAGTAACCTGTGAACGTATAGTAACAGTAAGGTTTATGTTAAATATCAGGAGAACTTTCTTACCATTGGGACAGTTAGGTACTACACCAGGAGATGGCTGGATTATCATCATGGGAAATTTAAACAAACGTGTCCTGGCTTGAGATTAGCAGTTGGACCTTTCATGCCTGGCATTTCTACAATTTGTTTCTTCCTAGCACATATCTTGATTTTTAAAGCAATTCAGTTTGTGCCACATTCAAATTCCAGCTGCAAGCTCTTTGTTTTGTTGGCCATATGCTTTCGAACACGGTGCTGTGCTTGACAAGCTGGAAGACTCTAGGGACATCCTGCTGGAACAACACAGAGAAGACATACTGGGAAGGTGAGTGAAGAGGGAAGGAGGAACATGTTAGCTCTGCAGCTCGGCAGCAGTGTTACAAATACCACCAACGTAGAGCTAGTTCTTCAGTGTCGTTGAGCCCAGCTAAACACGGGCTGAGTCTGCATTCTCAGCGCAAGGGTACTGCATAACATGTATATTTACCACTGTATATGACCACTGCTAGGGTTTAATGAGAATTTCAGTGTGGGAGGAGACACCATGAACAGATGGAAAGGCAGCAGTAATCCACTGCTGACATATCCAGACATATTGACGAGGCATGCAGGCCACCTGGGTGCTGACCAAGCCCAGCTGTCCCTCTCTTTGGTCTAGTCTATTCGAGAGAAAAAAAAGAGGCAGTTTCAAGTAACTCTCCCAGTGCATGAGTTTCTGGTTGGTGTTGATACAGCGTGACCCTTTTTCCACTACCTGCCTTATCCATAACGAAGATGCCATCTTCACTGGTTTGGGGAGGCAGGTATATGCTCTAGGTCTTTGAAGTGATCTGCCAGTCTCCAACTGCGCAGACACTACGGTGCCATAAAACACTCATGAGCTCAGAGATGCCATAAACCACTCATCATCTCAGAGATGCACTCCGAACACCAATTTTCAAAATACATCTTCACAAAAACCAGAGCCAGTGTCAGCCAGTTATTTCCATATGGCAAGGGCCAACCCAGAAGTAAATATTGTATCATGAGACCAAGTCCCCAGCAAAGACCAAGAAACTTCCCTATCTGCTGGTTCATAATATGAGGTGTCACCCAGCTGCCTTGCAAGACAGTTTGCAACCCTTGTCATACAATACTCACTTACCATGGTGACTGTCGGCTGTCTCAGTGTCACTGCTGTCAGCCCAGGTGGGGTTTTAGCCAGTGAGATAGAGGATAATAGATTCATGCAGGGCTGATTTAGTCTTCAGGTAGGGCAAAGCGTGCTTGCTAGGAAGTTTGCTTGCATTTGGCAATGCTGGTTTAAGTCCACATCTGGTTATGCTAAAACAATTCATTCTGTCAACAAGGCCTCATGTAGGTCTGAAAGATAAAGGTGTAGGAGGTTCCTTTATGATTTCAAGAGAAACTGGAGCAGACTCTTTGACTTCTCTAGGACAAAAAAAAAAAAATTATCAACTTAAGGCTCTTGCAAAAAATCACAACATGGTGAAAGAAAGCATTTTCTTATGAGGAATAACTCCAGGGAGTAAACTGGAGCTCTTCCTCTTTTGAGGGCATTTCAGTAAGTTGCTGTCTGAGACCTGAAGAAAAGCTTGTATGCCTGAACACTTGTCTGCTTGGTTTTTTTTTACTGCATCATGTAGTCTACTAGAAGATACATCTCCTTACAAGCTTGCCTGACATATGCTAGGACACTGGTGCTAAAACAACATTACCTCATTAATATAACATAACATTACAAACAAAACATGGAATAAAACATTCAGCCCTCTTTGTATGAGGACCAAGGGTCAAGTAGCCTTTTTAAACCATATTTTCTTTTTTTTTTGTACCCAGGGCCTGCTCAAAATATAAGCAAACTGACCAGGTACCAGGACTCAGGGAGAGATCAGGAGCTTCTGATATGAGTTATAGGAACACAGGGGAGGGGTAGCCAAACGGCATAAGGATGATCCCCTTCATATTATCTGAAAAGGTAAATTTAAAAGAAGATTGAAGGTGCAAAGGCTGAATCATAAGGCAAGTGCTTGAAGAGACCACTTTAAGCTTCAACAGGCAATCTTAATTGCAGTGCTTCCTATCTTTAAATGCCTGAGTTTGCATTTCTGCTAATATTCTTGTAACGTAGGGTTTTTTTGTGTGTGAAGTTTGCTAGGCTGAAAAGCAAATAAACACTTTCCCTTCTGTGTAATTGCGTTACCCCTGAAGGTTATCTCCAGAGATTAAATCTTTTGCTCTGCCCCACTGACCTTTGCCCCTTGAGCAAATGCTGTAGTTGTGAGATGTCACCTGGAACGTGGCTCAGCACCAGCGGGATACCCACTGGCACAGGTTTCAGAGGTATGTGCTGGCAGCAGATGTTTGGTGAGAGCGTTGGTTTCCATCCCTACCCACGCACGGAGGACCTCCCCTGAGCAGGTTCCTCGCACGTCCGTTTCCCGCCTCTTCCAGTCTTTGTCACCAAAGCCCATGGCACGGAGGGGTAATTGAATCTTTTCAGCATTGAGGATTCAGCTCTGCATTTCAAACTTTTTTTTCCTTATGATGTATAATGCATTTATTTTCAATTAAAACAATGTTTATTTTTGTGATGGCTTCCATCAAGCTATGCATAGCCCTGTTCACTCTGCATGTCCCCCTTGCACTATGTCACACCACGTCACGCCTGCCTCACCCCGCTCTGTCCCTACGCGGCATTTCAGAGCTCTGGGAGGCAGGTATGACACCTTGCTCGTACCAACTGTGACCACAGCGGTCCAAATGGGCATTTGCAGCTCTTCTTTCTAGGAATCTGTAGCTGGTTGCTATAGTGATAAACAAGTTGGCTTATTAGGAAAAGGAACAAAGCACTAGAGAAAATTATTTCAAAATGGCCTACGTGCATACATAAACATGTAATCTCGTTCTTCATTGTCAGTTCGGGCAGCTGGCTTCTTGTTTCTGGAACAGCACAGACCCCATATACGTTATTTTAGCAAGCCCAGTCCGGTCTCCACTGCCTGTCTTTTCTCAAACACAGCGGCCTGCGTGCGAGTGTGGGGACCTTCACTTCTGAGTCGGATGATTAAATTTCTTGGGGGCTTCCACAACTGGATAGCGTAGGAAAATGTGCTCTCTTAGAGAAAGTGTTAGATGATCTAATGAGGCTGAAATAAATCTAAAGGAGTAGAAGAGGACAGAAGAAATCATGGTTTTGAGGCATCCTGTGCTGCTGCTTCCTTTTTTCCTTTCTTTGCCTCCCGCTGATGCCAAGATACCTCTATGCAGACACTTAGGATGGTGGTCTGTGCCCGTCAGATGGTAGCACATTACATTCTCTGTGGGATGCCTGGCTTAAGCATTGGTCTTTTGGGCCTTCACTAACATGTAATAAACCTGTTCTCATTTAAATCCCTAGATACACAGTGACTCCACTGAGGCAAGGCTTGTGCCCTTGAATGTGCAGTAGACAGTGGATGTTCTTCGACACTCCTGTGAGATGCAGCCGCAATGCTGTTTTTTTGGCTGATCACACATTTTGATTGACTGAGTGGTGCCAAAAGGTGTAAATTCAAACACTAGAAACTACACTGCATATATTTAATTTAGACAGGCAGGCTAGTCTTTTGTCTGCTATGATTTGAGTCACCTGGTATCTGGTTTTACCCATCACAGAAACTAGGCTGATGAGCCACCTTTGCATGCCAGAGCCGATTACCCACCTTCAGTTATCACCAGTCACTCCTGTTGAAAGAAAACCACAAAACAGTCCAAAGAAATGAACAACCCCTGGGTTTAATCTATTCAGTTACAGCCATGTGAAATAGGAACTATTTCTTTGCAGTTTTATCCACTAGTTAAAAATAATTGCACATTTTTATATGTTTATCCAACTGGTTTTACTTCTGCTTCCCGCAGGACTGTAATAATTCTATCAGCCGCAGAACTTACAAACCAATAAATTTTAATAGCTTTATTTCAAATGCTATCTGTAATTCTGACCATCTTTCCAATATCTGAAAAAGAACAGTCTGTAATGTGATACCTAGCTTGAGCAAATCCTGGTGTTCAGAAACTGAGGGGAAATTCAAATGGAGCAAGCAAAAGGCTTGGCCAGCTTGTCCGGCCCCAGGCATGTCCAGCTGAGGCTGGGTGGGTAGGCTGGATCGTAGCAGAAGCCTCTAGACGGAACTGCCTGATGGGTGGGTGACCCTGAGTGGTGAGGGGGACAAAAGCGAAGAGAACTGAGTTGTTTTAGAACAGTACAACTATGGCACAGCTACAGGAACTCTCATGCCATGCCTATCCTTTTCTACAGATGTTGGAAAGACTGAAACCAGTGAAAAAGGAAGAAACTGGGGCACACAATTGCTGGCTAGCATTACAATCCCTTACGACTGCATCCAACCAGCGCAAGACGAAGAGTCTGCAGTGTGCTCCAATTTGAAAAAAGCCTCCGTGAGCTTGTAGAGAATGTTCCCAGGGATGAGATTTCTTTTGTATATACGTGCATATGCACACTTGCACACACACACTGCTTTCTAGCGCTGCGTCAAGCATTCTCCTGCCAGAGCCAGGCATCCTCTGCTGGTAAGAAGCGCACAAAACTGAAGTGGAGGTATTTTTTTTTAAAACAAATGAAAAATCAGATGCCAAGTCCAGACATATCTCTGACAAAAATCTTTGGAGAATGGGGGCAGCAATCAGCAATACCATAATAGATGAGCCAAGCAATAAACTACTGCAAACAAACAATTCTGGACCAGATCCTGAAGGGAAATGCCTGCCCACACACCCTGATATGAGCCAGAATATGCACCGTACTGCATATTGTGTGTGAAACCATAGGAACAGCCTGAGTCACACAATGATTGGTACCATCCATCACAAGTTAGAAACTCGTCCTTTGTTTCAGAGTTGCACCTGAGGCCTCAAATCAAATGTGACAATTTTTATAATAACCAGTGCTAAGGTGTTTGGTAGAAAAAACTATCTCTGTAGACAGTTTGTCCCCACAAATGGAGTGGTGATTTGACCGCGTTCCTCCAATTTTCAAAGGAAGAATGTTTCGCTTTGCTTATCAAGAAACAACAGTTTAATAAATAGCATTTGGCTTGTATGTAGTGCCCTCATTATCTTTTAGCTTTCCATCTAAGATAATCTATACCTGTAGCTAAGAGAAAATGCTGCTGCGTTATTTGATATCACACCTGATGTACCTGACTCGTGACCTCCAAGTCTGTTCTGTGGCACGTGAAAACATGTTACAACGGTTCTGGGGTAAAAATATAGCTATTGCGATTTGTTATCAAACAGCCGAGTGTCTCATATCGTTACATTACAGATCTTGTGTACAAATAGAAGCAGTAAATACTATGTTAGCAAGTGTACAGAAACACATAGTTACCAGCTTTCAGGAACACAATTAAAGAGATGGAAGAACACCAAATAGTTCATCGGGATACCTCCCTGGTGCTGAGTTAGTGTTTGTGCTCCTTCCTAAACTGCTGCAATTACATTTAGCTATTCTTATTGCTGACTTTATTAAGGTCTTATAGCCATAAACTACCAAGCATTCTCTTTAGGCTAAGCTCTGAATATGATATGCAAGTCCACTAAAGATAATATTTTTGGATGAAAAATAATAAAAAGATAAAAATAGTATTTTTTAATATTATAATATTTTTGTCTATAAAGAATGTCAATTAAACACATCCATTTGTAACCCTTAGTTTCTAGGTTCTGCCCCAATAGCTTTTTAGGGTCCTGACATGGTATCATATAATATCTAGAAGTGGCTAGCTTTGAATTAACTTTTCCAAATGACTACTGACTTTCAAACAAGAATAAGTGATAGTTTCTTGGTATGTTGCTTTGATACATATGTTTGCATTATTTGAACAAATTATCTCTGTAAATAGGATTGTACTGTAAATGAGGAAACAATGGTATGTTCAGTCATTGGACAGAGACGGTGTTTAGATGATTGTCCTCTAGATAAACTGCATCAGCACAAAATGGGCAACTGTAATTTCATGTCCGAGGTGTTTTTGATTTGGATATATTGAACTATTTATGCTCACTGCATTCCTCCATATTATTTCATTAATCACATAACAACACTCCTCCACTAAACACGCTAACTCTAATTAGTTCTCTGCTACACAGATGTTTCCTCATTTAGATGTTCAGTGCCTGGTTATGCATCGCCCTCACTTTCACATGGATTTCAGCTTCTATTACATCACTTCAACGTCCTTTCTGTGTGTGAGCCCTCTGGGTTAATATGTCCTTTTGAGTAACAAATTGATTGCAGATAGATATGAATGATAGATATACATGGTGTCCACATTACCTGCATTTGTTATACACATGCAAATGTGAAGGATGCGTATAAAACAGAAGCGAAAGCAGTAGTTTAAGCCAAGGTGGCTGGTGTGAAGACATGACCGATTTTCTCTAACCTGCGCCACTCCTACCAACAAGTCAATGTATCAGTGATGAATCACTCTATTTCTGATCTCAAATAGTCCACAAGTCGGTGAGACCATCATTTGATCTATAGAAGGGTAAATGTTTTAATCAGAGAATTATGGAGAAGTCAGTAATTTGTAAATCCTAATGCCTCTGTGTTTTTATGCAACATGAAGTTTTAAAAGCATAATTCAAGCTGTAAGTAAGTGTTTAGTTATGACAGCAGGGAGTGTTGAAAAATGCATCGGAAACTTCCCTGGTAGGAAAGGATTTGTAAGAGGTTTTAGATTGTGCATTTCATGTGTGTTGCGGCACCTGATTAATGCCTTTTTCTCAAAATAAAGACAAGTGGATTATTACAAAATTCTCATATACGAATGCTCTCAAGTCCTTCTGATATATTGGGAAGCAGCACGGTAGAAAACCGGGGAAAACGCGGTGCAGACCAGCGCAGGCACGCAGGGCAGTGCGTGCGGCACCCCGGGACACGGCGCCTCTTTCGGGGTCAGGGGACGGGAGGGGGAGACCGACTGACAGACACCGAGGAAAACCGAGGGGAACCGCACGAAACGGCCGCCTTATTTACAACTTCTCACTTCTGCGGAGCTCAAAAATATTCCTCCGTTAAAAAAAAAAAAAAAACACCACCAATAAAAATGAAGCGAGCGGCTGCCCGCCGCTACGAGGGGTAAGTACTCCGGGACGCAGCCCCTCCGCGGCGGGGCACGGGGGCCTCCCCCGGCCCGGCCCGGCCCGTCGGGCGGCCGGCGCTCTCCCGAAGAAGGCGTCCCGGCCGCCGGCCGAAGTTGGCGCCCGCCGCGGTGCCAGCCTCGGAGGGAAGGAGCCCCCCGCCGCCGCCAGCCGGGCCCCAGCGCCGCCCCCCGAGGGCGCCGAGTGCGGAGCCCCGCGGGCCGTCGCCACCGCCCCCTCCCCGCGGCGCCCGGGAGCGGCAGCCGGAGCGGGGCGGGGCGGGAGCCCCCCCGGCCCCCGCCCGCGGGGACCCTCCCTCCCGCCTCCCGCCCTCCCTCCCCTGCCCGCCCCCGCGCACCGCCAGAGCCGCCCGGGGAAGCGGAGGAGAAGGAGCGTCTCCCCAGAGCGCCCCGCCGAGCCCCGGCCGCGACGGCGCGGCGCCCCCGGCCCGGCCCGGCGATGCTGAGGGTGAAGGAAGAGGAGGAGGAGGAAGGGCGGCCGCTCGCGGAATAGAGGCGCGGCGGGAGCGGGGCCAGGCACCTGCCCCGCCGGGCTGCCGCAGGGCACCGCGGGGTGCCCCGACCCGGCCCGCCCCGCCGGCGGGCCCCCGCGCCGGCAGCAGGGAGAGCCGCCCTCCCCGGCCGCCCGGCGGAGGAGCGCGGGTGGGCTGAGGGGCAGCCCCGCCGCCCCCCGCGGCCATGCGCTGAGCGCCGCCGCGCCCGTCCATGGGGCGGCGCTGAGGGGCGGCGCGGCGGGAGGGCGCCGGGGGCAGGATGAAGTCCCTGCTCTTCAGCCGCTTCCTCCTGCTCCTGCCCTGGGTGCTCATCGTCATCATCGTGCTGGACATCGACAGCAGCCGGGCGCCGCTGCCCGCCCTGACCGCCCGCGGCGGGGGCGGCGGGGGTGGTAGCGGGGGGCCCCGGCCGGCAGCGGCGCGGGCGCCCCCCCAGCGGCGGCCCGAGGCGGCGCTGCCCACCATCTATGCCATCACGCCCACGTACAGCCGCCCGGTGCAGAAGGCCGAGCTCACCCGCCTGGCCAACACCTTCCGGCAGGTGGCGCGGCTCCACTGGATCCTGGTGGAGGACGCGGCGGCGCGCAGCGAGCTGGTGAGCCGCTTCGTGGCGGGCGCCGGCCTGCCCTGCACGCACCTCCACGTCCCCACGCCGCGCCGCTATAAGCGGCCGGGGCTGCCCCGCGCCACCGAGCAGCGCAACGCCGGCCTGGCCTGGCTGCGGCAGCGGCACCAGCACCTGCCGCCCCCCCAGCCCGGGGTGCTCTTCTTCGCCGACGACGACAACACCTACAGTCTGGAGCTTTTCCAGGAGGTGCGTGCGGGGCGGGGGGCGCGCGCGGCCGCGACGCTCCACCGCCAGCCTCCCCTCAGCCGCCCGCCGTTTCCCGCCTCTCCTCGCCTCCCCTCAGGCGCCGCCTCGCCTCCCCTCGGGCACCTGCCGTTTCCCTCCCCGCCTCGCCTCCCCTCGGCCGCCCGCCGTTTCCCGCCTTTCCTCGCCTCCCCTCAGCCGCCGGTCTCGCCCCACCTCAGGCGCCTGCCGTTCCCGCCTCTCCTCGCCTCTTCAGGCTCCCGCCGGCGCCCGTCCCGCCTCGCTGCGCCGGGCTGTGCCTCATCCCCGCTCTGCGGCGCGCTCGGTACCCCTCACCCAAAACCCGGGCACGGATGAGTCCAGCCCGCTCCCCGGCGCGGACGCCTTGCAGCGCCCCGTCCCTCACCCGGGCTCCCCAGCGCTGCCTGCGTGTGACCACCCTCTCTTGATTTTAAGTTTCTTGTCCCTCCCCTCCACGCTCCCCCCAACTTTTTACTGCTGTTTTCTCGCTTTCCTGCCGAGCGAGGCAAGTTTATATAAGGGATCCTGTGTTTTTGTTAAAACTGGGATGAAAAGCGCTCTTTGATATTTATTTTTTTCAGGCTGCGCCCCTCTCCCTGTAGGGCAAACCCGCATCAGGAGTCGCCATCCTTCACCGTTTTTTCTTGGCGCGTATGAATTAAACCAGAGCCGGCTCCTTCACGTGGAGTTGCCCAGTCTTTTTGAAGCCTTTCACTCTTAAAAGCAGCAAATCGTTTGTGTACTGACTAACCACCCTTTCAGGAGTCTCTTCTATGAAGGGACCTGTTTTTGTCTTTATTGCAGCCCCGTGGTGAAGGGCTTTGCTCCTTTTCGGTGGGAATTGGCAAGCATTCGGGGGAGAGGGTATCCAGCTTTCTTTCTGGGTTTCCCCTGGCAGGAAGGAGGGGCGTTTAATAAGTGGACATAAAACAGCAGAAGAAAGATCATGTACCTCTTCCGTGACAGCTAGAAGAGTAACCTTGGCAGGGAAGCGAGGGAGGAAAACGGAGAAGTAGATTGGCAGTAGATAGGGAACATACAGGACTTCAGACAAACTGCAGTCCGTGTCTTCTGCTGGTGGACAGTACTGTATTTAGTAGTGTACTTCCATATTCTGCGGTTTGGAAGCACTGTGCTTCCTCACGTGCTTTACAGTCAGTAGGTTAAAATGAACACGACACACAGAAATGTGAAGCACGTGAAATTCCCTAGAGCAAGTTATTTTAGAAATGCTTATGTTCGTTTGTGTTTAGATTCGTAATGCATCCCTTCCAGTATGTGGGCAGGTGCAGCATCCCTGTTCAGCAGGGAGGCTCTACTTCCTTTGCCCATTTGGCATTCAGCATTGAAGCTGCTAATTTGAAGACCTTTGCCTGGAGGCTAAACCTTTGTTGTAATTGATTTTCTTAAAATCTCGTGGCTGCGCTTAGCGCATTATAATGCAGAGTAATTCCACATACCCATCTTTGATGTGATGGGAGTGTCTACCTCTGTTTGGGGATATAAAACTAATCTTGTTCAATCTTACGGAGTCTGTAAATTGATACAGAAAATATACTTCACCACAATAAGTAATGTGGGACAAAAGATATTTGGAGACGAATCTCTACTTCGTTTTTTTTTTTTTTTTTTTTTTTTGGAGTACCAAAGTTAGAGACAAGCTAAAGGAACAGGCATATCGCTTGAGTGACCCACAGCTACTGAAAGGGCGTCCAGTCAGGTTTTTTCTTTTATCATTTCCTGTATTAGTCTTCTAATTGCTGCGAATGATGAAACAAAAAGGTACAAATTACCTCTCTGATCAGCTAGGGAATGCAGGAAAGCAAGTGGATAAATCTGTCTGAAGGGTTAACCTTGAAAATTGGAAGCACAACAGGCAATCTGTGTTTCCCTTTGCTAACAAGAATGGTAACCTCCAGCATGCAGCTCCGCATGCAGTCCTAAGGCTTCTCTTTCACCAGGGTTCAGCTGCTGGGGAAGAGGTGTTTATTCTGAGCTCTGTGTTCGCAGGCAAACACACATGCGTGAATGAGTTTTCCCTGTGAAATGTGGTGGTTGGAAAGCTCTGCTACAGGAGTGGAGAAGGAGCTTTTGCTTCAGTTACCACTGCAAGTTCCCATGACTGTTTTCTGGAGTCACTAATGAGCTGTATGCAAGGTCTCTGGGACGACGCTGGTAGTAACACGGGGAATGCCTTGTTGACCTGACTTCCGTTAACTTTGCCCCTTGGCAGGCTTTGCCAACTGGATGTGCCTTTACGACGAGTCGGAGGTTGCATTTGGAGAGAGCCAGTAGTCTTGTTTTCAGTTGAGGCACTGCTTGAGGGTTGTTGGTTTTCTTTTTTCCTTGTTAAAAAAACTTCTCTGTCTTTATGGATTCTGGCTTGACAGCTCTGTAGTAAATCCGGATCTCTCTTTCAGGAGTTGATTGATTTATGAAGGTAAATTATGCTCATCTTCTCCAAGCATGAAGAGAACAGCTTCGGAACACGTTGTGTGCAGATGAGATCTGGTAGTAATTCCTGTCATGAAAGCAGCGGTAACGATACCTGAGAGGGAGTTTTTTTCAGTTTGTTACCCTGCCAGGAACAATTCTCCAGACCTGCAGTCACGTAATCCCAAAGAGGTCTGATAAACCATAGTCTGCTCACGGGGGAGGGTAGTATGAATGTAGAGGGATGAGACAGGAGCTCTGAATTCTGGTCCTACCACCATCCTGTGCTGTCTGGCTGACCTTCAGCATGTCACTGACGTGGGCCCGGGGACATGCGGGTCCCAGACTGCCAGCAGCAATGTCTGCTAGCATCTGCCCACAAGCAGTTAGGTACATTTGCTGACTTACGAAATAGTAGGTCTGTCTTCTTTGTAATGGCTTTCTTGTGAGTCAAAGTTGGTTTCAGTAACAGCAGTGGGGTCTTGGGGAGGTGGGAACTAAGGCTAGTTAGGACCGTAAAACCAACATGAGAGAAGCAGTGGCATTAGGGCTGTGTTTTGCTCAGAGGTCAAAAAAGCATTACTACGGAGCAGAAGGTGTGCCAGGGAACTGCATGTCCCTGAAGGATTGTGTTTAAGGCAGCTCTTTTGCTGTGGGTTTCCCTAGTGCCCTTACACAAGACAGAGCCTTTTTGACAAAGCAAAATCAACAAAGGCTTTACTGTGAGTGGAGGTGTATAAATCGTAAGGGCATGATCAAAAAGGAGCATGCTTTGACATGAAATGCCATGGGATACTTCTGAGACCTTTCAATGAGGAAATTCTAATCTCTGTCCAAAGTACTTCTGTCCGATACTTACAGGAATCTGTACCTTATATTTGATATGGAGTGAGCTGGGCCCAACAGACCTGGGCAAAAACCCAGCTTACAGTAGTGTTTGCTGGAAAATGTCACCATCTGTAGTAAATCTGGAACCCTCTGGTGCTGTTTATAATCGTCTTTTTTCCTAAAACGTACAATGGCATGTGGGTGTATAGCTTAGTTTTTGACTGGCAAAACTATGTCCTCAAAGTCAAATTGGGCAGAGTCTGAGCAGGTTTAGTTGTTGTTTCTAGACTAAGGTGAAGAGCCTGGTTTGTCTTTCTGCTGCTACAGTGTATTCAGCATTGGCTCAGCTGAGCATTTTGTTAGGAAAAGCTCACCTTCCCTGGAAAGGCTTCAGGGAAAGGACCAATTTGTTCAGTGATTGTGAAATTCTTTAGAGTACTAAGTGGGGCTGCAGCAATGATGAAGAAATATTTCCAGGTGTGTAGGTGTGGCCTTTAAGTTATTCCCAACTCTTCTGCTTGAGTGTATAATGGTGGTCAGGTGAAAAAACATACTTTTACTTTAATGCTGGTTCTGGCATATTGTATTTTGTCATTTATTATTTTGCAATCCAGACCTCGAAAATAATTTATATTTTTTCTGCTCAGCTATGTTGTGTTCACCCGGAGGTGTCCATCTGCATCTCTCCATCAAAAACAACAGTCCCCTTTCTGAAAATATCGGTTGAACATCACCCTTTTGTTCATGACAAAACCACTGAGAGGCCTGAAATCCCAACTACTGTATTTGATATGGTTTACAGATGTTTCTATAAGATCATCATAACTTCTATTTTTTACTATAGGCTGTTCTTTCTGGAGTGACTCTGTTACAGTTTCTGTTGCATTTGTGCTGCATCTTATTCCTGAATGCAAGTTATTGTAATATTGTAACTGATGCCTAGCAACTGCCAATTTCATATTTTTAGGCTTCCAGAAAGAAAACCTTAGATAAAGCTGGCATTCCACCTTCATGGAGAGATTTTAAAAACAAGATTAGCCTAAGCACTGGATACTGAAGGTAGACACAGCTAAGGTCCACTTCCCTTAACTCTTCACATCATTCATGTATTTCTACATCTCAGGCATTTTGTCTGCCCTTTCCATGTTTCAAGTAGCTGGCCAAAGGCCACCACTTCCTTGGCCCGCGTATGGGTACGTGTGCAAGTTGAAGGTATTAGTGTTGGAGGTCCACTCTGCTGTTGATTGTGCAGACTCCCCGGAAACCTTTGGGGGTGAGGGGTGAGCTGCTTAATGAGTACAAAGAACAGGAGTAAAGGTCTTCAACATGTGTGAGGAAGTGAGCTTGCTGCATGCAGAAATGCATTGAATTTTAGAGATTCCTGTTTATGTTATATCTCTCACCTTTGCTTGGATTTTGCTCAGACACCTAAACTGAGATGTATGTGAAATTAAAATGCTCATATCTAAACTATGATCTCCCTCATGGCCACCCCTTTGGTCATTGGTGTCTAAAATTTTGCAGCAAGATTTGCTAGGTGCCTAGAGCATGCAAGTATGGCATATACCACTATCTCGTCTGAGTGCAAGTTGAGGATTTGCAGACTGAGTCTCCCTAGATGAACCCACGCTGTAAGGTGTGATCTGAATACAGCCTTGCAGCATGGAGTTCAGAGTAAATCACACATTAATTGTCATTTCTACGGGGAAAAAAAACCCCAAACTTTTATTTAATAGCTTAGCAGTTAGCCCTGTTGCCCACTAAGTTGGGGACCAGAATTCAATTTGCTGTAGCTGTTGCCTGCTGAAGAATGCCCTGACGATGATGGTAGAGTTGAAGCTGGAAAGGAGGTAGGAGGAGAGAGAGCTCAACCCCTTCTCCTGAAGTTGAAATCATCTGTACAGGTAACTTGAGATTCATGGAGCCACAGGGAAGGAAAGAACATGATGAGTGAAGAGGACAGTCAGCTGGATTGCTCTTTGCAGGAGTAACTTAAACATCAAATTAAACAAAAATTCCCTAATATTTTGAAGGTATGCTATTGTGTATGTAGTGGCCTAAATTGCCCAGGTAGGATCATCCTTAAAGCAGCCAGATGGGAACGAAGGTTCATGGAGAACAGAGGGAAAATAGGAAACACTTTGTCTTGGCTAATGGACGTGACCTTCTCATTGAAGGTTAGGGCTGTCCAACTCTGGTAATTTTCATAGTGGCACTGTAGAGCAGAGGGCAAGTTGTGTGAGTGATTCAGACTGAAAACATTTTCTTACGCCCCTGCCCTTCACTCTCACAAAAAGTATGTATAAAGGTAGCAGAGACTCTAATGGCTCTTAACAGTCTGTAGCCTGAAAAAATAAATCCTTGTTTTTAAAAATAGAACAGAAATACTTGCAGGCATTGCATGTTACACAGGCTTCAGTTTTCCCATGATCATGTTTGTAAAATATTTTGAGAGCAACTCAAAGAAGACATTACAGGAGACGTGAATATTTGCTATTTATTCCAACTTTGACTAGGGAATGGTTAGTGCTCCTTCGATAACTTTTACATAACTATCCTAATCTTTATACACTGTATTAAGCTAACTTCTGTGTATTTTTTAATGGATATATTTATGCAAAAGGTTTATAAGTAGTATAAGTGAATCAGTTTATCTTTGAAAACATGGAGATATTTTGTTGTATCTCTTGAGCTGGTTGGAAAAATCAAATTTTTGCTATAGTCTTAAAAATAACATTCAGTAGTCTAGACAGAATTAAATATTAGCTAGCAGTCATTAGTTATTTTCTCCGTAATAAAAAAAGGATTTAAATAGAGTTAGCAGTGCATTAAATACCTTTCTAGTATAGAAATGATTTAAGAATACATGACAGATTTTAAATGCACAGTGACATTCCCCTTGCACGTAGACATGTAATACCTATGCTAAAGAGGCTGGATTAGAAAAGACTGGTAGAGAAACAATGAAATAGCTTAAAAATGAGAGGAAACAGGTGACAAAAAAAGCTATTTGAAACAGATTTATCCAACTCTGGATTACAAAGTACCAAGCACTGTCTGTTTCTGCACTCTTGACAGCAGTCCTTTTCTTGCTTGTGAAACTGATACTGTTACTATGACATTAATTACTAGTGGTCAGCAGCTCTTTAGAGGTACAGTGAACACAACCTAGTAGAATAACAGAAAGTAGGATGAGAAAAAGAATTAGTGAGTAGAAGGGCCAAAAGGAAATATGAATAGCAAATGTTTTGGAAGTCTTCCCAATCCAGAGAGATTGGCTTCTAACTGCTTTAGTTAAATTTACTACAGCTTTCTCCTGTAGGGAAGCGATATTGACATTTGTGCCTAAGGATGCTGGTATAATTTAGAAGCATTAATCATTGTATCTGATATGTAAAATGTTGCTTGAGAGAAGGGGGGATTAATCTATCCTCCCTCTGCGGTGTAGATTGGGTACGAATCAGCAGAGGAGGTTTAAGGCAGATGTTTGGAAAAAAGCTTTCTCATAGTGAGTGTGGTGAAGCACTAAATCAGATCACCTGTGAGGGTTGTGGAGCAGACTAGATCAATGATTGACAATTTTTTTTATTTGTAGACCCTTTCTACAAGTTTTCCCATGGAGACGTACCCCTTACAGTCAAGTTTACCGACAACAAACTTGCTTTTTGAAGTTACTATTCCCTAAGTGTCACAGTGCCTGAACCACAAAAACCACTGGCACAGATTTTCTATGACTCAGTACCTCCTTTGAAGTAATGGTAAGTAGGGGCAGAAGCTCCATTTAATGCCTAAGTAAACAGGCATAACATCGCTGCAGCTTAGCTATCCCTCTGACTTGTAGTGCAGTCACGTAAGTTTTGTTGAAGCAGAACTTGGCTTTAAATGACCTGTGAGTAATGCAGAATGCCTGTGTGAGAACTGATAGGGAACTGGCTGTGCTCATGCTTTAACCTGTAACATTTTCCCCTGTGGAAGAGTTGTAGTGAAGGAGCTCTGGATCCCGTCTTTGATAATAATAAATCAGAATTTTGCATAGAAATTTCTTTGAGTCTTGCTGGGTTGGGGGGCAGCAAGCCTGGATGATAACCTGCGGCCTGACCAGTACAGACCACAAATTACACAGAGGTTGAAGTGATAGAGAACAGGGGGAGGAAAAAATCTTACTATGTGTGGCAGCCAGGTTTGCATTTGCTGAGAGCTTTGAAACCCGAATAGAAACGCATCAACATCATGCTGCAAAAACCACTAGGAAGTCTGGAAGCCTTTTCACTGTAGGAAGTATGGCCATGTTTCCTGCTGTCTGTCATTTGCTTCCATTCCCCTTGGGCTTTTATATTTTGGTACTGGCTTGGTATCTTCCCTATCCATCAGTCTGGCGCATCCCATTAAGCAGCTTTTCTTGATTGACTAATAAGATGCTATTTTTGGCAAGGCTTTTATCACTACCTTTTATTGCTCAGCTACATTTTCTGCATTTTCACTTGCTATTCTTCTATTGCTACTATATTTACTGTTATGTGCCCATCACCTCACTGGGATTTCTTTGGTCAGTTGTTACTCCTCTCGCCTGTAATTTCCTTGCCTACTCCTTCCCAGTTGTGTCCCCCCTGCTTAATTCGGGTTTGTTCTACCATCTTACAGCGTCCTTTCCTCATCTTCTCCCACCCAGTACATCACTGTCCTCCTATGCCCAAGACCCCCTTTCAAATAATCAAAAAGTAAATAGAAGACAAAAGCATTTCCAGACGGACATTCATCCTACCTTAAGACAGCTGTCTAAGCCAGGCAGGATGAATCTCGTCAGTAGGTTCCTATCTCTGTTCATTAACTATAGAAGTCTAGCTAGGATAGACCAGGTGCTTAACTTGCAGAGAGTTAAGTGTAAGTAAGATGAATACCATTCATGTAAGCTACTAGACTTAAAATGTTGAGTATTAGGACAGCATGTGTTACTGCACATTAAAATGACAGATAGGAGAGTAATTTAGGAAGTTGTTTGTAAGTTACAGGATTTTGGCAGTTGTTTAACCCACAGCAATAACGCTATTTAGAATTAACATGTTTTTGAATCACCTTTTTGTGTCCCAATGATTAGCAGCATCAAATTCCAGATGCAAGATGGCCTTTTAATCTAAATAATAGCTTTCTCCCCATCATACATAAATACAGCCTTAACACATCAGTATGTTAGCTGTGGTAATGCTATTCTCAGAAGATTAAAAGAAATATTCCTACTTTCATCTGCCTAGCATATCCTGAGGCTGTAAGGGATTTCAGAATTAGCATAAATACCGGTCTAGATGTGCTCTTTCAGTTCTTAGTTAAAGGGATTGCTGTATTCTTGACACCTGCTTATTTCATTCTCCAGAAATGTAACCTGTGAGAATAAAGAAAGTAACCCAAGGACAAAATCAAGAGCTCTGTAAAGGGTTACTTACTTCCTTCTGATGTGTGGTGGCTTTACTGACTTAACTTACAGACACTGAAATGGACCCAAGACTGTAATAATTAAAACTTCTTAGGTCACTTCAGGCTGGTTTCATGAGGTCAGTGAGATGCTTTTCATTGACAAGATTTTCCTACACATTGACTATGGTAAAGAATTAATGTAAATCAGTTTGGTTCTGCTAGCATAAATGCTGTGGCCGCTGTTGACCCCATTCAGAAGTCTCATGTGAGCTGGCTCATTTTGCAGTACAGCTGCCCAAATGCTTACTGTGAGAAAAGGCAGGGTATGGGCTTACCATGCATTAGCTACTCTCGTGGTTAGAGCGTGCCTGCCCTTGTCTTGTGGCATTTTATGTTTACCATGGGTACAGGCAGTGGCACAGGGTAGCTAAAATGCTGTAAATCAGTACACTGGTAATTTGTTCAGGTATCCATGCCCTCCAGAAGGTATTAATGGCAACACAAGTTAGTGGGCATCTGTGTTCGTCCTGTGGTTAATACCGGTGTAGCAGTTGGGTGTACGTGGCTTGATCATGCCCTTGGAAACCTATTGGAAACTTGCCTGTGTAGACAGGCCCAACAGGATGATGCCCTGTGTCCATGTCTGATGTGTTTGGATGTTAATATAAATACACAGTTAGAGAAACTTGTGAAATGGATGTATCATTAAAACTAGAGCTAAAAGATCTTCATGAGAAGGTTTGACTGATTTCCATATCCAAATAGTTAATTGCTAACTAACTCTGCATTTCCTAAATGGAGGAATGGGAGAGATTGGAAAAATAATCTTAAGCAGGGAGAACAGTTACAGACAAACACGGTTAACAATAATCTGTAGAGAGATTCATGGCAGTCTGTCACTGGCAATTAAATAGTCAGTGGTTTGGATAGAATCCTTATCACGAGAAATCCCTATATTGCCAATTGTATACATACCCTGTTCGTATACAGTATGGACTGCTGCTACTGAGTGAGGTGGTCTGACCTGCTTCAACACTTATGAGGGTGGAAGTGAGAAAATTTTGCAAAACAAGTTTAAAGATACACAAAGAATGGGAGGGAAAGAAGTTGCATGCCTCTCTTCTGTGTGTACATATATATTTGTGGATTTTTAAATATGTATTTTATGCCTTCCCTATGTGAAAGTTCTCCTAAGAATCTGCTAATGTTTCTAACTTAGAAATGTGAACCAGAGTGACGTTACGTCTTTGTTTTTTCTGGTGCATCTCCTGGGAGTCTAGATGATATGCGTGATAAATCTTTCACCTTGGCAGAGAGAGAGGGAAGTGTTTAATATTTAACCAAGGTTGTCTTTTACTTCAACATCTATCGATAGAGGACTGCAGTTACAAATGTGTAAAACTGTGTGTGTTTTTGCGAAGAGGAGTGCTTGGAAGGAGAAAGGGATAACCTTTTCCTAAAGAATAGGCCTCAACTACAACAGAAGACAAGAGATTATTTTAAAAATTGATCAGATTAAGCCTATATTACACTGAAATAGTTTAATACTTGCTTAAATAGGACCATATTTAAGCACAGTAGTTAAAACAGTGGCTTTTGAAGTCAGTGTGGTTAAATTGTGCAAGCTGCTGTGCCTGTGCACTCGTCTTCTCAAGTTCTCACGCCAGACTGTCAGAGATTTTTCCCAAGGGGAGCAGTGCATCAGTGTTCATGTCAAGTTATCTCCCATTTACTGAAGAAAATGGTCTACTAACCAGTGAACTGAATTCACTGACTCCCAGTCATGCATGCTTTTTGCTGAAGAAAGAGTAATTTTTTAGTATATAGATTCCTCTAGGTTAGATGAGGACCACGTTTCCAGAATTGCATTTAGTTACATTTACACCATTGGGAAAAACTCTCATTACTGGTGGCAAACAAGCAGAAGCATCTTGCCCGACCTGCTTTCTGTCCTTCTCAGAAACTTAGCAGATCTTTTCAAGAGAAAATGTAGAAGTTAAAAAGGCTTAGCCTAAACGTAATCTTTTTTTCTGAGCCTTTAATAGGTCTGAGCTGCATCTACTGTGCAAACCTGGTATGTTGCAGGTAGGGGAAGAGTTGTGTGTCACAATTTCTTGTACTCAGTGTATTTGTTACCAGTCTCAAACTAATTGTGCTTTCTTAATAAAGTCTGTATTTGTTAATCATTATTATAACATTCTGTCTCTCGCTGGGCTTGTACAATACCTCAGCAATCTATAGAAATAAGCCTACTGCAAGAATGCTATAGTCTTGCAGATAAAAAAGATCTACTACACTTTTGAAAACCCAAACAAACAAGAAAACAAATACTGTTTTTTCATGGCTTTTAAAATTTTTGTTATAAAAAATAATATGAATAGGATATTTTCAGTAGAATTGAGGTGCCTACGGGCTAGAGAGCTGGAGATTTCACAGAAAATGAGTGGGCACATGCAGCTTTCAAATACTTACTCTGTTGGGCTGAAATCTGTAAGCTAGAATTGCTTTTAAATACCTAGTCTTGATGATTAATGTGTAGGCTTTCCACCAACACTTACAAAAAAAGCCTACTAGGAAAACGTGCATGCAGTCACGCTGTGCCTGCCTCTTGCAGATGCGTACAACCCGCAAGGTATCGGTGTGGCCGGTGGGACTGGTAGGAGGACGACGGTATGAGCGCCCGGTCGTGGAAAACGGCAAAGTTGTTGGCTGGTACACGGGCTGGAGAGCTGACAGGCCCTTTGCTATCGACATGGCAGGTAAGTACCAAGTTTCATGGTGCATGAATGTTTCTCATAATAACTATTCTTACATTTTTTATGAGTGGGGCAGAAACTGATTTCTCAGTGTAAGCAGCTTTTAAAACTTCTGAAGTGCAGCCGCTGTATGTAGCCCTTCAGCACTAAATATCCTGGAAAGCTTAGCTTGCACATCTCGTCTAATTAAGTTGCTGCTTAGTGATATCTGAACTTACTTTCACTTGGTTTTAATTTTATGTTGCAACTTGGCTTTTATGTTGTACAAATTGTTTGTCTGAAACAAGTTAATTGTAAATTAATTAATCCAATTAATTTTTGTAAGGAGCCCCTGCCTTTCATTGTGTCATCAGTCTGCACCAGGCAGTATAAATGCAGACACTTCTTAGACCTCATGTTGTAAAATGCTACTTTATAATGAAATTATTCATTTTTTATTGGTTATTTGGAATGACAGTGATAACTGTAGATGGATATAGTTTGAAACACCGGGCTTAGGGGAGAAATCACTGACAGCTATAGCCTAGTAGATAAAGGCAGAAAACCTTCAAAATGGATCTAATCAATCTGCTGCTGTGAAGTTAGCATACCACACAGCTCCGTCTAGCTGTTAGTCCATGCTTAGACAATCTTTGGTATATATTCACAACTGCCACATGAATCACCACTGTGCAGAAGTCTGATTTCTGATGTAGCAGCAGCTAGTTTCCCAGCAAATGCTAGGATATTTGCACTTAAGCATATTCTGTATTCAGGAAAGAGAGGGAAGGGGAAAAGTAGGGATACAAATAGCCAGCCATTTTCTTTTTTCTGAAACCCTTACGTTTTTGGGAGTGGGAAAAGGACAGTGCTTTCTCATCTCAACAGAATATTTTTACATGAATTGAAATGTTTGATGAAAAATATGTACAGTATTTACAGTACAATGGGTTAAAAAGAGTAATAGGAGAACTAATAGTTGTTAACACCTCAAAGATAGAAATATCAACAGGTGAATTTTTCTGCACTGTAGAAGCATTTCAAGTTAATAGTATCACCTGGCATGAAAATAAATAGGTACATTTGAGTGCCTAGGTACAGGCATTCCTCGGGGGAGAACGAGGTACGTCAATCCCTAAACCTGTGTAACCTGTGAGGAATGCAGCTGCGCAGTTTAAGAACAGTCTCTGCCTGTGGATTTATAGATACATATTGATACTATGTTGTAGAAGTGGTTACTTATGGGCATTATAAGGGTGATAGCATGGTTCATAGTTCATTAGCAGCAGGCAAAAATGCCATTACACAGCATTGGCCAAGGGACTCTAACCCAGACATGAAGAGATACATGGGAAGTTTGTAGGTCATTGTTTACACGTCGCAGTTGCTGGCTGAAACGCTGGCATGAGGGAAAAGCAGCCCCATTAGGAGCATTACCTGCTCGTACCTTTACCGAAGTCATGGAAGGAAGAGTTATAGAGACAAAGATACAGGTGTTGCGAGTATAGGAAGTTACTGCAGATCCACAAACAAGGAGTTACTACTTTGTGAGAGAACTTTCATTAGTCTTCAAAAAATATCTCATGAAATTAAATCACATTTTGTGATGTTGTGTAGGCTGGTAAAAAATTATGTTAAGTTTGCATCTTCATTCCCCTCAGGAATACGGTGGAAGGGCACAGGCAAACAGAACAGAACCTGTAAACCCAGAACTGCATAGGCATCTGAACAGGCGCCGTCTACAGGATGTGTGTCAACATTCCGTTTTCCTCCCTTGCCCCCACCAAGCCCCCAACATACCCCTGGGGACTTGGGGGGCTTGCTAACAAACCTAAGTCCATGCTGTAGTATGGACATCACTGGCATTCCTCCTTCTGCAGGCACTGAATAGATAAGCATACTGCACATAAGGAAGATAAAGGATCTCTCTTGAAAATATTACCATGAAAAAAAATGTGTATATATTAAACTGCCCAGCTGTCTACAGCTGTTTATAATTAATGTTCTGATTCCCAAGGCACAGGTAAGGAGGCTTTCTTTGGTTTACAGAATTATCTTTTCGTAGTGATTTTCACAAGAATTTGATCATGAGGTTGGGTGTGAAAAGAATGACCATTTAAAAGGCTTGGGACCACTAATTCAACTTGTGGCTGTTTAGAGGAAGCACATCCTTACTTTTAAGCACAACTTCTTATTCAAGATACAGGGCCAAATTCAAATCTACTGCAAGTGGAGACAGGTCCTCCTGATTTCATTGAGATCAGCTCAAAGACCCCAGCTGGCCAACATCCCTAGATTCTTCTTTGAAATGTACTCACACACAGCAGTCACATTATATCAGTTCAGTAAACATTGGTTCTTTCTTTTGAGAACTTTGTGGTTGACACTGCTATTCTCCAATGCTAAATTGCATTCAGACAGCAGAGTAGCCGTTTCCTGTGTTGCTTCTTGTCTGGCAACCAACACACCATATGAATTAGTTCTGGTGTTTTTAAAGTTCCGTCGCAGTTTTAACTGTAGGTGGGTTCTACAGTCTGACACAGACTTCCTTACCCTCAGGGAAGGAAAGGGAGAGAGAATTGGGTGCTGTAAGCAAAAAGTGACATTGATTCTGAGGTAGGCATTGCGGTGTTTATTTTAGACCTGATTTTAAATCTTTATTAAGTGGTGATGTTAGTGATTTACTTTTGGCTTGTTCCCAGCGTCAGAGTTTTTGACCAGCCATAAGAACAGGTTAGATGATTGTGATTCTCCTACTGTCAAGATTGCTCAAGGAAAACAGATGCATGCTTTACGTTAGCATTCCGGGAGATGCTTCCTTCAGTCATAGAGATTAATCTGTGCCTGTGAATCCCTGGGCAAGCAGATTTTGGACTTATGGTCCAGGGCTCATCCACTGTGCCCTAAGTCCCTCTGCTATGGCCTGAGCAACCTTTTTTTTTTTTTTTTTTAAAGTTTTGCCATAGTATGAGGTCTTTAGTACCTCTCATCTTTCTTATGGTTCCCTGAGAAAAAAGCTAGTCTATTAATGATTGCAAAACATGGCATATTTTGTCTCAATCTGAAAGAGCCACTGCTGGAAGTCAGAAGTACAACTGATTTTAAGTGAGTGGCTATGGCAGACACCAAACTCAAAAAAAACCCCAAACCACCCCTCCATCAAAGGGCAACGACTATTTTAAATGTTGTTGAGTTTAAAATAGAGAGCCTCTTTCATGGTAAATTAACTGTCAGCAGGTGCCTTTGTTCTGAACTACAAAAACTCCTGGCTGAGCATCTCTGCCTTACTGCGACCTAAACAGTATGTCACAGGGAGAAGATACTTGTAAGAAGCCAACCCCAAACCATGGCATGTTCAACAAGCCAAAGATAGTACCTTGAACTGTGTGGGAACCAGTATATCCATTTCAACATCAGCACTGAGCATTAGCATTTATACACTCTGGAAATGATAAACACTCTGTTTCTAGCTTGCCTTCAGCTACTATCCTATCTAGAGCATTCAGGAAGCAAAGGCATTAATCACAGTAACAAAATCTTTAAAGACCAGCTCAGTCTAACCAGATGAAGAAAAATGGTTCTGCCTTTTAACAGAAGCTGTTGATCTAACACAAGTCAAGGTGTGAATTAACAGAAACAACTTCCATAGAAAGAAGCACAGATTTAATCTTTGCTATGTCTCCCAGGTATCTTTTCCTCCAACAAATTATTTCTTATCTAGGTGGCTCTTCAGCCAATTAGATTTATTTACAGCCTTGCATTAAACACAAAACAACCAAAACACCTCTTTGCACTCTGGCTATGAAATTGTCACGTGGCATTTCATGTGATCTTAAGCCCAATATGACCTTGTAGGAATAATGATGAAGTAAAAGAATTGTATGTGTGTAGCACTCTTCAGTTATACTATGCTGGAGACAGTAATCCCAGATTAATCCCTGTTTGGGGATAGAATTCAAAATAACAGTGTCTTTTCATCTGTTACCACAGGATCATTCTCTACTGAGAGAAATAACTAGTGCTAGTATGGTCAAAACCTGAGCCACCTCCTCTCTTTTTGATGCCAAAATGATCTGTCTGTGATTAAAAAGTCAACTGAAGTTGATAGACTTCATCTGAAGTCTATCTACATAAATACAAAATGTCACACATTTGAAATCAAAGCAGTTATGAAGCAGAGCTGAAGAACTAGAGAGCCAGGAGATAAGTCTCTTTTTGAATTATTTTATCTCAAGTTGCTGCTTTATTGGACTCTTTTAAGAAACAAAGACTGCATGACCACTCAACAAGGAAACAAACCTCAGGCCAGTCAGTGCACAGTAGTCCATGTCCTTGCTATGTACAACGCTCAGTTTAATAATTTGACTTTATTTGATGTCTGAAAACATGGGGGATTTTTGCTAGCACCCTAAAATGGCAGTTTGCAATAGCATGGTAGCAAGGGCACGTGTTACATGCAGGGGGCATGGCACATCTGCAGATCTGTGTGTTTGAGAAATCCATCCTCAAAACTGAATCCAATTTTCTCAGCAGAGGAGGAAGCTTTGCAAGAAGAGAACCTAGAAGAAATTAACGTATGGGTAAGTATGGGCTATGGGGGCCAGGGAGCCAAGCTGAGACACACAAAGATATGCAGTAGAAAATATCTCTTCTGCTTAGAACGCATTCCTTCTCCACTCTAAAAACTAGGACACTACACTAATTTTGATGTTTACTTCATTTTCTTCTCCATGGATGACCAGCTTAAATAGTAAAAATTAAATTTCAGATCTTTTTAAAAAGAAACAGCAGCTCACACAGCTGATTGGGGCTCCAACAATGCCTTCCCTTGCAAAGTGAACATTTTTTTTGTGCCCAAAATATCAAGCACGCTAAAGCGCAGCTGCACCAAAAATTTATATAGTTTGTTCTAATTTAGATTAAAAAAAAAAACCCTAACCAAAAATACTGAATCGAACCCAGGCCGATTTGTTCATCAGTGATAAGTCTACGGTCATCTTCCAAGGTGCAGAAAGCTGGCTGTAAGCACCACAGCTGTTTCTTGCTGAGGGAGTTTAAATGCTCAACCTTGGCTCTTCACAAATGCTTACACTCGGCTACAAACTGCACCGGGATGGAGCCCACCTTGTGCTGCCTCACAGCCAGGAAGTCCTAGGAAGCAGTACAGGGCTGTGGCCCGCTGAAGACAAACGCCTACCTGGGAGGCAAAGTCCAAACTGCCATCTTTTCCCTGGTACCGCCTGCCTAAAGCCGGCAGCTGCGGCAGAGAACAGCTGGATCCCAGCACTGCTGCTAGCAGGTGGTGCTCTGCACAGGGGGAGCTGCAGAGCTTAACTGCACAGCGTGAAGACAGGCTACAGCCGAAGTCTCACGCCTCCTGGAAAGTCCTTTACTCACCAGAGTACTCTGCAAGGTGTGGATAAGCCCTTGCCATCTAGACACCCGTTCTTCTTTATCTTAGGCAGGATACGATGTATAAAGTTAAACATGTTTTCCTCAACCGTGTCCGTCAGTGAATTGGGAACCTCAGTTTACATCCAACCCATAGTCTTCATGGGCCGTGTCCAAATCTTTATTTAAAAAAAAAAAAACTTTCTCGTGTCTTCCTGTGCTTTGCTACAATCAAGAGCATGACAGTTAAAATAAAAGCGGTTTCAGTGTGCCTTCTTTACATGTGATGATGTAATTACTTCCTTGTATTTTCCTCTTTAAAAGGCTCCCATAAAAGCCACAGATAGATACTTTCAAGGAAAATATAGTAGCAAGATAATTCTAGTAAAAAACAGGACAGATTTACATTCCATTAAAGTTATACTCATTTAAAAATGAGAAAATTTTAGTTTTGAGTCATACTTAGAGCAGCATACATGTGACTGAACCTTGCTGAATGGAAACTGGAGAGTTCCATAAATAATGGCAAATTGAAGATCCATGAGAGCTGCTTCAGAGAGGGCGAGTTTGTTCAAACTAGTGGTTTCTGAGTTTGTAATCTGCCTTTGAGGGACCTAATGTATGTTATTAGAGGAACACTTTGCAAAGAGAGGCACGTGCACTGATGAAGTTCTTTCAGTCGGGTTGTGCAATGCACGGATCAGCTGCAGGCCGTGTCGCAGACCATTGTTGATGAAAATGATTCACAAGTCCACACTAACTACTCTGTGTACAAGGCAAAACATTGATATGACTTGTCTTTCATCAACAGTAATGTCAAAACTCTCTAAAGGCTAACAATCTCTGCAGACCACAGTTGTTATGTCTAAGTACTGTACTGGGCACTGGTGAGGCCGCACCTCAAATACTGTGTTCGGTTTTGGGCCCTCACTACAAGGACATGGAGGTGCTGGAGCGTGTCCAGAGGAGGACAACGAAGCTGGTGAAGGGCCTGGAGCACAAGTCCTATGGGAAGCGGCTGAGGGAACTGGGGTTGTTTAGCCTGGAGAAGAGGAGGCTGAGGGGAGACCTCATCGCGCTCTACAACTACCTGAAGGGAGGTTGTAGCGAGGTGGGTGTTGGTCTCTTCTGCCAAGTAACCAGCGATAGGACAAGAGGAAATGGCCTCAAGTTGTGCCAAGGGAGGTTTAGATTGGACATTAGGAGAAATTTCTTTACTGAAAGAGTGGTCAGGCCTTGGAACAGGCTGCCCAGGGAAGTGGTTGAGTCACCATCCCTGGAGGTATTTAAAAGACGTGTAGATGAGGCGCTTAGGGACATGGTTTAGTGGGTATGGTGGTGTTGGGTTGATGATTGGGCTCGATGATCTTAGAGGTCTTTTCCAACTTTAATGATTCTATGATTCTAAGTAACATATTTTAACCTTTTTTTCTGACTCTCACCTTTAAACCTAGAAGTTTGTACAGTATAAACTTCATACATTTTATTTTACTTAAAATTCAGTTTTATTTCTTACTAGAAGTAGAAAGGAAGGATAGTCCGAGATCTTAGCAATACCTGACTTTTTAGGCAAAAAAGCATATGTTCTCTACATGATGGGAAATTGATTAAACAAGTTGAAAACAGTGCAATTAAAAAAAATGTGATTGCACCTTCAAGGCAAAATAAAACAATGTAGGATGTACAAACCTACCAAATACTGTCTATCCATATAACCAAATTTACACATTTTTAAAAAGAACACAGGAGATTTCTAGGCTTAAGTGTAACCTGCACAAAAATGTAAAGCCTAAAGGTTTTTCTTAACATTTTTTCCCCGCCCCCCCTCTCTCCAAGGATTTGCTGTGAGTCTTCAAGTCATTCTGTCGCATCCGAAAGCCGTGTTCAAGCGTCGTGGTTCTCAACCAGGAATGCAAGAATCTGATTTTCTGAAACAGATAACAACAGTGGAGGAACTGGAACCAAAAGCAAACAACTGCACAAAGGTACTGATTTCCACACTCACTAAAAAGCTTTCGTGTCATCTCTGTAGATGACTGTACTAACACAAATGTTATTTTATAGGTTCTTGTATGGCACACACGAACAGAAAAAGTAAATCTAGCTAATGAGCCAAAATACCACCTGGACACAGTCAATATTGAGGTATGATGTGGAGGCACAGTGACACAGTACAATGGATGTGTCAGAAGGTGTTCAAATTCAGCCCGTTAAATAGCCTACTTCTGCGTGAGACCTTTTAATAGTCATCTGATGGACTTCTGTGGAAACAAAAGAAAGTTGTCAGATACTCTAATAAGCAAATCAAGTGGGTGTGCTTTGTTCTAACTTGTTTGCATGCATTTCTGACCTCTCGTCTTAATAAACTGACACTTACCTTTGTTTTAAGGCTGTTTCCACATAGTAAAAACGATCAAGAGAAACATGGCTGCAATGGAGTATTTTCAAAATCATCATTTATGTACATACTTTTTGTATTTATCCAGCTTAATGGTGTAATTATAAACTGATTTTAAATCACGAACTGTTGATCTAAATATTTGCAGAAATGGATCCCCAAATTGAACATGTTTTCCTTCATTAAAAATAGACTAATTGAAGAAATAGCGGTCAAATAGGTCATACAATAATGAAATAAAAACCCACAATCATTTATGGATTTATCCTTTTAATATAGGGAAATAACATTTTATCATTATGAGGCACCATAAAATGTAAACACAATCACTGTCATAAACCTGGATATCTCTGCAAGGAAAAATACAGCTGTTCACATTGAGTTACCTTGTATACATATTGTGCCGCTAGTTTTCAGCATTAATACTGTGTACGTGCCTCGCGAGCCAGATTGGGTACTTTATCACAGGAAACTCAAATGGATCAAATGCTCGTTTTTACAAGAATAAACTATTGATTTGTAGAACTACAGCAACATCCAGGTTTATCTTTCTTTCAATAACCATATTCCCTGTTATGCACACCATAATAACATCACAGTGAAATGTATGATGAAACAAAATTTGTTTGATACACTAGAAAACATTGCTCAGTGATACATTTACATTCTATTTATATATGATTAAACATTTGTTCATACAGTACCTTCTACAGGATTACTGGGTAATTTTGGGGGGTCAGGGTTCATATTTTTGGATATTACTAACATGATAGCTACATCCCTTATATGCAAACATTTGATCTAGAATTTTGAGGGAAAAAAATCAGTAGGTGGTTAAGCAGCTTCTTAAATATATGGTCTATGAAATCATATGCATTGTATGAAAACGCTGCCAATGATGTATAAATGCATTCTTGATCTGCTTTTCACTACATCAAATTTAAATCAATATAGACCACAACACGGTCAGTCAGTTATATTCTTAATCTGAACAGCTGGGGAAAAAGAAAAAGAATATGTACATGGAAGGAACAGCGAAAGTAAATGCATTTGAACAAGGAATGTCAGGTGGCTGTTCGGGGCGAGACTTCTATTGCAACTTTCATTTCCACAGTTGTGTGCTGAGAGTCTGACCAGAGGAGCTTCCAGTCCATCCTGCCGCTGTGCTGGGGGGCTGGCCAAAGCCCATCACGTTGCTGGAGCTGCTGAGATTCATTCCAGCCATTTGCTGGTTCATCTGTGAAGCACACACACGTGTTAGTGCTGGTGCTGAAACACAACACACTGCGAGCCAAAAGGCAGTCGTACTTCCTAAGCTAGCAACCCAGTTAAAGTACGTTTTCCTAAAACTAGTATTTCTCGTTAAATAAAAATACTGACTCATGATAAGTTTCTACGCATTTTTCAAGACAGCAGCTTTTCTGGGACCAGTTTCTGTTCAAGCGATCACCATTATACATCAGTTGTCTGGCTGTAGCACTCGGTGTATATGTCAAGTCTGTATAAACACTCCGCTGGTGAATTTACAGAGCAGGTGACAAAGGAGTCCCATGTGTCTCCGTTGATTAAGAGCTTGCTTTCAAAGTTTCAAAGCTAACCAACAGAATTGTGGCGATACAGAAACACCAAAGCAAGTAATATAGCCTTGTCTACATTTGCAATTCCAGATGCTTTTTGTTCCAGCAATATTTCTTTGGAGATCTCAAAATCCTGAATACACAAGTTTTTGTAGAAATTGTCCATTTAGGTTGCAATCAACAAAGAATGAGGTGGATTTATAAACTGGAGTATTATCTAAATCTAACCATTCTTGCTAAAGAATCTCCTCAAGATACAACAATTTCTTAGAAACAAGTGAAATCATTCACATGAAATTAAACACGACATCTAGTTAAAAGTGGGAAAGAGTTCAAAATCCAGCACATTCGCTTCAGGGATGGTGCAAAAATATTTCTAGTCTCTACAAATATTATCTACTTACTTTAGTTTTCAGTGCTCAATGTAAAAACGTTCTTCAGGTTACTCTCCCTTGCCTTCTGAAAAATGAACGCTTACTGACAAGCCAAAACTCTAGCTGTACAGACAGAGTGAAGATGTCCCCTCTCATGAGTTTGAGAGCAAGAGAGCATTTGGAGCAATTAATAATCAGAGCCGATGAACAGGGATGTTGGATAAGCAACATTAGATTCAAGCATTACGTACAAATCAGAGTTCGTGTAAGCATGAGCGAACAATACCGGGTTGCAAAATGAAACAGAAACACTGGTGAAAAAAATTCTTAAGTCAATTGCAAACTCATTTTTCAGGGTAAAACTCAGTACTGTGTGCTTTCACATGTGTATCTGCAAAAACAACCCATCACTGAACATCGAAATTTAAAAAATGCTGATGAAAACATGCTTTACCTAGTTGTTAATCTCTTCTGGAGTAGAGTTCTTAAGAAGTAGACTACATATGTAAAGCATGCTATTCTGGTAAGTAAAGCAAGCTCTGCCCCTTCCAACTGGAGCCAGAGATTGGGTCACAGTTCCCCTACAAGCTGTGGAGTGTCAGCACACTGATAACGTCTGATGTGCAAGCAGTACAGAAACATGTTAAGAGCTTGTTCTATGAGCCAACTTTTAATATATATTTGATAAGAAGCATGATTTTAATTCAAAGCTGATATGGGTCTTTTTAAATTAGATACCTAGAAAAAGACCATTAGCAGTAAATCCACAGATTTTTTTTGTCTGACATTTTGAAATTCTCACCTTTTAAAAATTACTTTTCAAAGCAGGATGACAGCCTGTATTTTCAAAGAGGGGCTGTTTTATCCATTTAAGAAATGCTGCTTACCTTCATAAATGTTCACACCACAGGACTGAGCAGAACAGTAAAAATTAATACAATCCAACCTAAATAAGTCACTAAGGTTCACTTCCTGAACTACTAGAGTAAGCAGCACGGAATTATTATATTGTTCTTATAATTCAAACAATAGTATGAAAAAAATAGTTGCTATCATCCATACTGAACTCCAAGGGAATCATTTAGGTTTGTTGCCCCACAATAAGCTCTCAAATACCTGATTTCAAGATGTTTCATTGGATAATGTAGAAATATAGTACTAAGTGTACACTAACACTTTTAAAGAACCTTTTAAACATGTTTAAGAAATGTAAAAAAATAGAAATGTAAAATCTGTAGCATTTCCATGCTACAGATAAATAATAGATGAGCCTAAGCAAATGATCTACAGAACAATGCTGGAGTGCAAAGCACTGCACATTCCACTGAAATTTATCCTGAAGTCTGTAAACGAGGGTATTGTTAATGGCTATCCTCAAGCAATTAAACTCTGCTTTTAGTTGTAAGGCTGTGTTTACATTGCAGTATTTTTTAACTGCAGCTAAGCTAGCTTTTTTTACCTGGCTAGTTCAGATGCCAGGATGAGAGTAGCTACAGAAGCAGAGAACTGAGTTTGGTCTACCTTGGCAAAATTTATTCTCTGCTTACATACTAGTTATCTTTAATTGAATTATTCGCTGATTTTTTATCATGTGCCTCTGAGCAGTTCACAGTCCAGCAGTCTCTAACTTGGCTATGCCGCAACCTTCCTCCTACAGCCAAACATTTTGTATCTGAAAAGCAGCGTCCTTCCCAAAGCACTTTTGTCTGGGAATAGCAAGTCTTTACCTGAGAGAGGTTCCATTGAGCTTGTTGGTTTTGTTGCAATCCGTACTTATTTTGTGGCGTGACCATCTGTCCCACCATTCCACCTTGAGGTCCAACGACATTTTGAGGAAGTCCCATCACACCAGTCTGTGTAGTACCAGTAAATCCATTGGGCATTCCCATTCCTACCATCACACCTGTGCTCTGTCCCATGACTGGCACTGATTGTCCCATCATGTTTCCCATCATCCCAGTTGCTGCAGGCACAGGAACTCCCATGGCTGGAAAGCCTTGAAAATGAGTTGATGGTTGTGTGGTAAATGGCATAGAAGATGACCCCATGAACATACCTGCACCAGAGAAGGGAAGATTTCAGCAAAAGTGTTTTGTGATTTTCTCCCCCATCCCCCTAAGTCAGAAATGCACCAAAATAATTTTAAAGGATAACTTTGTCCAGTTGTATGTCAGTGCTGTTAATTTAGTTTCTGGTAAAAGTAAAAAATTCCTTAAAAACTCTCAAAGGAAAGGGACTCACCACCAGAGTTAACTGCCAAAAAGAGTTTGGCAAATCCCTGTGGTGAACCAGAATCTTTTAATCACTGTATTGGAAGTCTTTGTTTTCATACAAAGATAGCTAAAATTAAGATATGACAGCTCTGTACTTATCCTGGCAGCCTGCTGTTTGCACGGTGGAGACTCAGACCTTAAGCCATGAATTAGATAGCAGAAGCTGGATTCACAAATCTTTCAGTAAATTGTATACTTCATAATTTGAACAGCTATAAATAAATTAAAATCACTATTTTTTTTCTTTAGCTTCTGTATTACATTTCAGTAATCGTCTCATTTTTATAAATGGTAAAAATAAAAATCTTCATTTGAACATAGGTAGCAAGCTACCCAACCTTAGTTTTATACTTGTAGGAGATAACTATTCTAGGTAAAGCTTAAAACAGGACTGCATAGAAACCTTTACAAAATTATTTACCCGGAGCATTTTGCTGCTGCATGGTTCCTGTGCCATACAGTGATAAGATGGAGTCTTTGGAGAGTTGTTTCTTTGCCGACTCTTCGGATTTTGTTGTTTGCTCAGTGAATAGATCAAGATCCCCGGATACCGCAGACAAGGTGGCAGCTGCTGGCTTAGTGGAAGTGCTCTGGGAAATAAAGGTCAAGGCAGACTACTGAATGAAACCAGCAAAATATGTTATGTTAAATATTTACTGCACATCCTCACTCCTGAACCAAATAAAAACCAGTTCATTTACAGAAATTAACTTTAAGTAAATGAGGAATTAAAAAGATTTGGTATGACCAAAGACAAAAAAGCTGTACATACGATATGGAAAGAAGACCAGACGGAGGTTACAAAACACGCAAAACTAAAACCCCAACCAGCTCCGGGGCGTACACATACAGATTATTCATTCCTGTTGCTCCTACATTTTTCATCAGTGAGAAGCATAAATCATGAGCTGTAGTTAGATTATGAAAAATAATTAGGAAATCAATAAGGAGATTACAATTCACATCTCATTAATCCTCTCATAGGCAGAATAGATTAGAGAAGAGCTAGAACAAAAGATTAAGTGCTTTGGAATATACTACTGCAACTAAGATGAACAGTATTTTTGGAGAAAAGGCAAAAGTAAAATTTCAGTTGATCTACTTAAAGTAATAACATTTCTAAAATATGCTGTTTATAATTGGCTTAGAGTTCTTTAAGCACATTTCATTTATTGAGAGAGCATTTATCTAAAACTTACTGTAGTCTACAACTGAAAAACTAAAATGCAGGCAGGCTGTCAGGCTTCTTATTGCTCTTGCACCAAAATGTTTTGTAAACACATTACATCCAGGTGTCTCTCAGTGCTGTTATTTTGCTGCTCATACAGTTCCATGTGGGGGCTTCCTTAGGTAACTAGCCAATACACTGCATTCTTGTTAGATTTCTTAAATGCATCCTGTTACCAGTGGGAACTTTTAATGCAAATCAACTGTATATGCATTGAAAAAAAGCCAGGATTGCAATGCATACCTAAATGATGGCCTTATTTTAGTCCAGCTAAATGGTCCCCAACTCCTTAGCGTACACCTGCCTAATCCCACAGCACCTGCGAATTTCAACTCTTTCCTACACCGAAGGAAAATCCTCCTTGCACTACCACCATGAATGGACTGGATCCGCAACCAGGTCCGTCTGTTTACTGTCATCGCATACCAAAGTTTATCAGACAGACAAGAAGCCACCACAACATACGTAGATACGGTATCACACCTATATTCTTGCCTAAAGCAACAACCTCCAAACTTTTCCTGGTTTTGCGAGCGGGCTGCTGACTAGGCCCTGAAAAATCCACTATGGTCACACTGGATTTGTACAAACACCACAATACAAACATGCAATGTGCAGCTTCAGAAACCACATCTGACTCGTGAAGTGCTAAAAAGCTCTCGAAAAGCTAAAAAGCTCAGTGTTATAAATTGGAGGGGAAGAAAAACCCTGCAAAACCAACTAAATTGGCCAGAAACCACCAGGAGAAAGGAGTGCAGATTCACATGGTTGATGGTGAAACATCTCCAAAACTGCTGTGGAAAGGGAAGAGAAAAAGAACAAGAAATGGAAACTTGCTGGCAGCTGAAAACCCTGCATTTGTACAACAGCCAGTTTGGGCCAAGGACACTAGACCTTGGTAAGCAACAAAAGGTAGGGTGATGGCACTTACAAAGGGAAAGCAGACAGAACAGCACCAGGAATCGTTCAACTCCTGTGACACCTTCTCTCTGGCCAATGTACACTTAAAACTACCAACTTCCTTACGTACATATTATAAAAGCTACTGCCTCTTGCTTATTACTGACAAAGTCTTCTGATTGCAAACCAAAATCGAAGTTTTTTAATGGGTAGTAGGGAGCCCTCTCCATTTGAGACAACTCTTTGTCAGCATGGCATAACCAGTCTTTGAAAATACCAGAGTCTGATTTAATAATACATTCAGGTAAAAGCCCATCCTAAACAGCAGTATTTGCTTTACCGTGCATATACCCAGGAAGTCCCAGTATTGAATTATTCCATATTGACATGGTCCTCCTACCATGGCACCTGCCTAAGACAGCCTCTGTACAACAGCCACGCTCAGCAGATTGGAGAAGCACGTGTAAGCAGTGGAAGCGAGTTAACAGAGGTGGCTTCCCCTCTGCTGCCTGCGCTGCAGTAAGGAAGGGTTTTGCTTTTCTCCAGAAGGGAGAAAAGCAGACATGTCTGGCTTTGTTGTTTTGTTTTTTTTTTTTTTTTAAATAAATAATAGCATCAGAGAAACTGTTCTCATCTGGGATGAACCACAGTTTGGAATGTCTCCAGATCTATGAAATACTGTTACTATAGGTGCTTTAACGAAATAAAGCAAATCACTACATGCGTGCACAGAAGAGAAGGGAGAGACGAAGACCTGGAGGACTGATCATCTATTATGTTTACGTCATGAGATTAAATGTTCATTTAACATCTCTTCATTCAGTTTGTTTTTGGAAGATTCTTAGAGGAGCCAAAGCACTGAACAAGCATTCCCTGAAGTGTTCATCAGCTAAATAAATAGAAGGTAATGCAAAATACATGGCAAGAAAATAGCAGGTGGCATTCAAGTAAAAAAACCCCCAACAACATTGACATGATTTTCACCTATCTAACATTCTCATGCTACCCAAGACCTCTGTAAAAACACGCCTGGCATACATGTTATAGTTTTCCTTTAAGACAGGCTACACATAATGCTCTCAGTCACCATACCAAAACTAAACGCTCATCAGGCGGTAAGAGAACATACTGCTGAGCGGTTTCATGATGTTAGTGTAACAGAATTTTTCAGAACTACTGGAGTCATCTCAATAGCCTTCATGTTTAAACATACATAATTTTTGTCATCGATAGCTTATGTATTACCTGTAAAAGGTAATACCTATCCAAAGAAAGTTTTCACTGTGAACTATTGGTCAGATGTGTCAGGACCACAAATATGATAACTGAATCCATCACTTTACACTTGCCATCTGACTACACAAATAGCACGTGGCTGACAAGAAGTTTAGATTAATGCATGAGACATTTTGGCTTTTAATTCCCAAAAGACTGCGAAACAGCAGATAAAGATCATTACATCCTCCATATTTTCAAGTTGGTCTGACAGTTGTAGCAGTTCCAGATGGCTTTTGTCCATTGCCTGTAGTCTTGTCACTGGGCACCACTGGAAAGAGCCTGCCTCCATCTTCTTTGCACCCTCCCATCAGGTATTTATATACATTGAGATCCCCCTGAGCCTCTAGACTGAACTGTGCCAGCGCTCTCAGCCTCTCCTCATAGGAGAGATGCTCCAGTTCCTTAATCATCTTAGTGGCCCTTTGTTGCACTCTCTCCAGTATGTCCATGTCTCTCTTGTACTGGGGAGCCCTGAGCTGGACACAGCACCCCAGGGATCAAGGTGAGGCTGACTGGCCTGTAGTTCCCTGCGCCCTCCTTCTGGTCCTTCTTGAAGACAGGAGTGACATTTGCTTTCTTCTAGTCCTCAGGCACCTCTCCCAATCACCACGATCATTCAAAGATTACCAAGAGTGGCCTCATAAAGACATCAGCCAGCTCCCTCTGCACTCACAGGTGCATCCCATCAGGGCCATGATCTACATCCAGTTTGCTTAAGTATTCCCTGACCTGATCCTCCTCCACCAAGGGTACGTCTTCCTTGCTTCAGCCTTTTCCCCTAGTCTCCGGGGCCTGGGATTCCTGAATGCTGGTCTGGCTAGTAAAGACTGAGGCAAAGGCGGCATTCAGTACCTCAGCCTTTTACATTTACATGTCCTGTTGTCACCAGGACCACTGCCCCTTTCAGCAATGGGCCCATATTTTTCCTACTTTTCCTTTTGTCACCTATATACTTATAAGTCCTTCTGTTGCCTTTGACATCCCTCACCAGCTTCCACTCCAGTTGGGCTTTGGCTCTCCTAACCTCATCCCTGCATGCTCAGACAGTGTCTCTATGCCCCCCAGGTTACCTCTACCTGCTTCCACCCTCTGTAGGCTTCCTTTTTGTGTTTGAGTTTGGCAGGAGCTCCTTGTTCATCCATGCAGGCCTCCTGGCATCTTTTGCCTGACTTCCTGCTCATTGGGATAGACCGCTCTTGAGTTCGGAGGTGATGATCCTTGAATATCAACCAGCTTTCTTGGGCGTCTCTTCCCTCCAGGACCTTATCGCATGGGACTCTTTCAAGCAGATCCCTGAAGAGGCCAAAGTCTGCTCTCCTGAAGTCCAGGCTTGTGATCTTGCTTTTTGCCTGGCTCCCTTAGCTCCACCATCTCATGGCCACTGCAGCCAAGGTTGCCTTTGACCTTCACATCCCCAATGAGGCCTTTCTTGTTTGCGAGCATGAGGTCCAGCAGAGCACCCCCTCCTTGTTGGCTTTTCTATCACTTGGGTCAGAAAGTTGTCATCGATGCTCTCCAGGAACCTCCTAGATTGCTTATGTCCTGCTGTGTTGTCCCTCCAGCAAAGACTGGCGTGACTGAAGTTGCCCATGAGGACCAGGGCCTGCAAGTGTGAGGCTGTTCCTAGCTGTCTGCAGAAGGCCTCACGTGCTTGTTCTTCCTGGTCAGGCAGCCTATAGCAGACACCCAATACAATGTCACCCATACCTGTTTGCTCTTAAGTCCTTACCCATAAGCTCTCAGCTGGCTCATCATCTATCCTCAGGCAGAGCTCCATGCATTCCAGCTGTTTTCTCACATCAAGGACAACTCCACCTCCTTGTCTTCCCAGCCTGTCCTTCCTAAAGAGCCTGTGTCCCTCCACTGCAGGACTCCAGTCATGGGAGCCATCCCACCATGTCTCCATGATCCCAACAAGATTATAACCCTGCAACAACACACAATCTCCAGTTTCTCATGTTGATTCCCCATGCTGCATGCATTAGTGTACAGTCACCTCAGTGTGCCTGTACAGACGCCCCAGCATGCTGATTTCCCCAAAGGGGTTTGTCTGGTGGCTTTTTCCATAATGGTGCCTTATAGGCACTTCCTTGCTTACATGCAAATGCTTGAGGTGACACCAGTTAAAACCTGTTTCGTTGATTTTGTGTTCCCTTTCTTTCACATCACTGCAGGCCCTTTGCTTGTCGACCCTGTCCATCACTTTCTCACAGGGCTGCTGGTAACTTCCTCACTGCCCCTAGTTTAGAGCCCTCCTTACCAGGTCAGCTGTCTGCTGGCAAAGATACCGTTGCCCCGCTTAGTGAGGTGGATCCCATTTCTCCCAAGCAGATGCTGCTCCTCAAACAAGGTCCCACAGTCAGAGAAACTAAAACCCTCTTGCCATCACCAGCTCTGCAATCAATTGCTGACATGCAGTACCAGTGCTCTCCTCCTTACACTCTTTCCCTTCACTGGCATGATTGAGGAGCACATGACCTGGGCCCCTATACTGCTCACTACCACCCCCAGAGCCCTGTAGTCAACTCTTTCCTCAAGCTTGCCCCTCGCAGTGCCCACATAGAAGAACAGCAAGGGGTACTACAGGGCTGGACAAGCTTCAGCACTCCCTTCACAATGTTCCAGATCCAAGCCCCTGGCACACAGCAAACTTCTCTAGACAACAGGTCAGCAGATGGGTGCCTCTGTCCCCCGCAGCAGGGAGTTGCCCACTACTATTACTCGCCGCTTCATCCTGGTGGCCTTGCATGGCTCAGCATCAGTTGCCTCAGATGCTTCACTCGGAAGCACCTCTTCAGCTTTGAGGGCAGTGAACCAGTTCTGTAGTTGCAAGTCTTCAGGTGGAGCTGGAGCCACTTTCTCAGTGCCAGAAGTCACCAGCTTCCATTCTTCACCTTCCCCAGAGTTTGCACTTACCGCTGTGCCAGGAGCAGACTCTGCTTGCATCTCCACTGCAGTCAGGGTCCAGGGCTCTTGAAGGTGCTGTGTCTCTGAGAAGATCCTGTCTGTCTCTCATCCTCTCTGATGCTGCACAGCCTGCTCACTTCCTGCCATAACTCCTCCACCTGGTGACACAGCTCTTGAAGAACAGCACATCTCCTGCAGGAAAGATGACCATCTCTCATGGCCTCAGGGAGAGGCTCCAGGCACTCCCCACAGCCTGTGACTTGCAAGGCTGCGTCCACCATCTGAAGCTCTGTCTGGGTCGAAGCCTCTGCCCTGGCAGGGACAGCTGCTCCAACATCTGTAAATTGAAAGAGAGGTGGCAGCAGTGGAAATGAAAGAGGGAAGTGCATGGTGGGACACGTGCAGTTGAGTAAAGGACAGCAGAAGAGAAAATGGCACACGTGCACTCTCCTGCTACCTGCAGGTCTCTGGCACTGGCTGGTATCTTGTAGGTAAGCAGAGATGGGCTGTAGAAAAGCCAGCCCTCTACTGTTTCTCATTGATATGGTGATAAGTAATGGCCCCACATAACATTTTCAATATCTCCCAGCTGGCTGGAAAAGCTATCTGCATTCCAGGGAAGCAGGGAAAATACAGCCTCGCACATGTTTCTTATGTAAGCAAGTAAGACAGTACACTATTCAGGTCTTAAATTCTGTGTACAATTCGTATCCTTTTTATCTCTGCAGAGTCAATGGACTTGCTGGTTATTTCAACTCTTCCTGGTTTTGATTTTGCATTTTTTTTTTTAGGCATCTAGACAGTTCCACTAAAAAGATCAACTGTTATTTCCTGGTAATAATTGATGAAGAAATGAGCACTCAACTATATACAGTTCACAGAATCGAATGAAAACACTAAGAAATCTCATCTGTTCTCTTGCTTTAAGGAATTATCAGCAATACCTGAGAAAGTCAGATGAAGATTTCTATCACTGTCTCAGGTGATACACAAGAACATAATTATCCTTACAATAAGATTAAAAATTCAAATTTATTTTTTGCTGCATGTCCAGTACTCATGGCAAACAATGTAGCCTTTTCTTTGCAATCAACCTTTTCTAGGCTTGAAGACGTTTCTCTCCCCTGAAGTCTCATTTCTAACTCTTTCTTCAGATTTCCTTTCTCTAGAACTTAAAATATTTTTCCTTTCCTCTAGACTCTGTCCAGCTGGTCCATTCTGGTTTTGAAGTATGATGCCTACTCCTCCATTGTGTTCCACCTAACGCATTTCCAGCACCGAAGGGGAGATAATCATAGAATCATAGAATGGTTTGGGTTGGAAGGGACCTTAAAAGATCATCTAGTCCAACTTCTCTGCCATGGACAGGGACACCTTCCACTAGACCAGGTTGCTCAAAGCCTCACCCAACCTGGCCTTGAACACTTCCAGGGATGAGGCATCCACAGCTTCTCTGGGCAACTTGTTCCAGTGTCTCACCAACTTCATAGTGAAGAATTTCTTCCTAATATCTAAATCTGCCCTCTTTCAGTTTAAAACCATTACCCCTTGTCCTATCACTACAATCCCTGATAAAGAGTCCCTCCCCATCTTTCCTGTAGGCCCCCTTTAAGTACTGGAAGACCACTAAAAGGTCTCCCTGGAGCCTCTTCTTCTCTAGGCTGAACAACCCCAACTCTCTCAGCCTGTCCTCATATGGGAGATGCTCCAACCCCTGATCATCTTTGTGGCCCTCCTCTGGACCTGCTCAAGCAGATCCATGTCCTTCTTATGTTGGGGGCCCCAGAGCTGGATGCAGTACTTCAGGTGGGGTCTCACGAGAGCCAAGTAGAGGGGCAGAATCACCTCCCTCGACCTGCTGGCCACGCTTCTTTTGATGCAGCCCAGGATATGGTTGGCTTTCTGGGCTGCGAGTGCACGTTGCCAGCTCATGTCCAGCTTTTCATCCACCAGTACCCCCAAGTCCTTCTCCGCAGGGCTGCTCTCAATCCACTCATCACCCAGCCTGTATCCATGTTTGGGATTGCCCCGACCCAGACAGAGGTATTAAAATTTAGCTTTCAGATACCTCAAAATTTAGAGGGGGATAAAATAAACATAAACAGAAGTTACAAACAATTCAACTGATCATATTAGAATAGGACTAAATAGCTCTCCAGTAAGATCCTGCTTAAATAACATTCACAGTAAAGCAGACTTCTTAAATAACTCATTTTCTCCATAAAAACCAGGGTCTTTGACACATTATCATCACCACAATTTGTTAACAAGTTGAAACTTGTCTGCTGATCTATGGCAACCATGCTAGGTACACATACCTGGCCCCAGGGGAAAATGAGTATTTAAGAAGATCTAGTTATCTAAAACATACTACTACTTCACATGAAAGCTTGTCAGACATGAATTATGAAGAACATATACCATCTCTACAAAAATATATTTTTGTAGCCACTGAACCAATTCTCAGCTCCCAATACAATTCAAATCAGGCACACACACACGCACAAAAAAAAGAAATCAAAAAAAGTTTAAGTTGACTGGATTTTAGTATCCTGCTTGGAGAAAGACTTATGTTAAATGTTTCTGTGAATTAATATCTCAAACTTAATACCTCACACTTCTCCCCTTCTCCCCCTCCCTACAAGCCTCATTGAAGAATGAAGATCACACTTCTGCTGGAAGACATACCCATAACAAAGTCTGAAATTAACATCTGGCTAAAACAATTTAGGAAATTGTTTTAAGTATAGCTAAGAATGACAGACCTTTGTTTAGTTCCTATACAATGTTTGGCAACAAAAAACATTGTTCTAATAGCTATAATTTAGCTACGCTTAATTGACATGAAAAAGCGTCACTAAACATACAAAATGTCTTTTTTTCTGTCCATGAATACTGCAAAATGGGTAAATTTATAGCATATGCATTTTATCTAGTTTTACAGTAGGGGCTGGTTAAGTTAACTCTTCTTTAATCCTCTTGAGTTTGCTAATAGGCAAAATTCTAGAAAAGAAGTTACTCATTCACATATTGTTCTTTACCAGTCCTTTACAAATTCAACAGTTTTTATTAGCACCCAGCTATACAGAATAGTAGGAAGAAATATTCTAAGTGTTTTTGAAAACTGTAATAAAGACACATATCTGAAAGCAGAGTAAAAGTGCATACAATCCTGAATACTCAAGTCACATTTGAAAAAGGAAAAACAAATCCTTTGTTTTCATTTGAAAATCATGTCTTGGCTATGTCAATGGTCATAAATCCTAAGGTTTGCAGACATCACGTTGTTTCAGTCTCACAATAAAACATTCAAACAGACATTTCTGTGCTCCACAGTGCCATAAAAACATATGCATTTAGTACTATATGTTGCCTTTCAGGTTAAGCTGGAAAAGAAAAGCAATCCAGTGAAAAAACAACAGTCATACATTGCTTCTACAAATCAGTTTGAGAAGCACCATTAAATTCCTTTCTCCTTCAATGTTCACAATCCCATTGTGGTATCTCAGAAGCACATCATGGTAAGTATCTCCGAGTGAGAAAGCAAGCCACACTATTCTACATTTGATCCCTTCTTCTACTTCATTTTTGTAATTCAATGCATCTTCTTAATAGATATTCAAACAAGTGCTACTCATCTCAACTTAAGAATTGGCCATGGATTTCTTCTCTAAATTTTCCAAATCCAAATGTAGGAACTCAATGTTAGGGTTACTCGACTGTTTGACTGAGTTCTAGTTTATGCCCACTTTCCCATTTGCAGTGTCACACAAAATAATTACACTGCTTTTTTACTTCAAGAAATTAAACAGAGCGAGTCCTTAAAATCTCTCATTATGAAGCACCATTTCCAGTTTCCAATATTCTCCTGACTCTTCTCTGAATCCCATACAGCTTTATCCATATTACAAGGCGAAAGATCTTGCAAAATACTCATACCACTGCCAAATGAGAGGCACCCTCAACTGCTGCCCAGCATCAGTTCCCAGACCACACACCACCATCCTGAAATGCAAGGCCTGCAGGGCCTTTTTAATCCTAAAGCAAAACAGAATATTGCCTTTGTCCCAGTTTACCAAGCAACCCATGTAATCAGCATCAGAAACCTATCTTCTGCTACCGACCCATCTCTCATCTGGTTATATTACATTTTCTTTGAGAAAGAATTAAGAATGCAAGATAACCAAGAATTAAATCTTGCAAGATGCCATAAGGACCGTGTATTTGATGAAAGTTCTGTGTGCTGCTCCTGATTATGGCACTCAAAAAAAACCAAAATGTCACCAAAAATTTGGACTGGTTTGTTAACAGCAAGTAAATATATTCATGCTTTCTAGTATGCAAACGAGGTGATACTTACCAGATGTTGAGAATAATATTATCCTTTCTATTGCTTTTTAATCCATTTAGTAAGTGTCATAAGTGGTCTAGAAACTAGCACAATAAGAGATAAACTACACGTATCAAAACATTTCTCTCACAGGAGGTCTAGATCTTTATCACAGAAATGCACTTTAAATGATATGTTTTCTTTGATTGCTAATACATGTAATTCAATATACTTTAGCAGCCGCTCCGTTATTTAACCCATCACCAGCCAAAGAATCACCATGCACTTTGCTTTTTCTCACACTTGAATATTTACCCTTCTTTTGGATTTCCTGTATTCTACAGCTAAATCAGCAGGTGCTGTCAGCTCATGGAATAGAAACAAGAGAAAGCTGAAATTCTGAAAGGTCTCAGAGAAGAATGATTAGTGAACATGAATAACAACCCAAAATCTTTTCTGCTGAGCAGACAGTAACTACATACAGAAGTTGTCACTTTGATATTCAGAAAGGCAGGAAAGGGGGAAGAACAGAAGCCAACCCCATCTGTTACATGTGTTACTACCACTGACCCATTTATTATGGGGCTCAGTGGAAACTTCATGATTCTAGATTCAAATTTACTCAATCTACACCAAAACTGGATACATTAAAAAGCTCAGTGAAGCTGGAATGGGTTACTGCTTTTCACATCTACCTCTATAGGTAGGTTCCTCTAGATCAATTTTGACATAACGCCGTAGAATAGCAGACAAGCAGTCAGATACTGTTCTTTCTGGTACTTTGAACAGACTTCCACAAGAGCCAAGAAAATCTATACCAACACTTTCCTTTGCAAACTTGGCTAACACATCTAAACCTAAATGCAGGTATACGGCTCATTTCCCTCACCATTTACAGGTGGCTTAAGGCATGGTGGGAAGCTTGCTTTATCTGTAGTTTTATGTTTAAAAAGAAATGTGGTTTCAGTCTCTAAAACCCTACCTAGCATGTTGCACAAAGTCAGCCCTCAGCAACGAGTGGGGGAAGGGAGAGTAAAGGATAAAGAATAAAAATTACAATCAAATCTGCTGAACAACATGGATATGCTTTGAGGTGAGTACAATGATCAACAGAACATTTGGAAACAAAATTATGATATGCCAGTTCAATCAGAATTGCTTTCCATCATCATCCCTTCCATTTTATATATTATGAAAACTACTGGATAAGGAGATCACAGAGCCGAAACTATAAATTCAAGAATACATACAGTTCTTTCTGATTCAGCTGAGTGAGACAGAACGCGTTCTGCAAAAATAAGCCTCTAAATTACCTTAAAAGGGCCTCACAGGTGAGGTGGTTAGCCAAGTACTCCTCCAAAGCCTCCCTCTCAGAAGCCAGTCTGGGTAAGGAAGCCTGCAATGTGCCTTCTGATCTGCACCAGCCATGTTCAGCACCAACACCTCATTCTTTGAGGCTGAAAGGAGCTGCAGCTTGAAGGAGCTGCAGCTTGAAGCATTTTCTTTGTGCACCCCAAAGCTGCCTTTCTCAGCCACAACAGGCATGGCAATGGGGGGTGTCTTCCAAACTACCATGGCTGTAAGACAGGGAGTGGGCCAGGTACAGGGGTTATGCTACCCTTCCTTGAAGACAGACAGACATACAAATTCCAAGATGAGACAAAACCAGATCAGCCCAGGAAGCAATATTAGTCCTTCTTGATATCCATTCTTGATTTTCAGTATGACGCTTGAGATCCCAAATTTTTAGCAGTTCTTAGGACAGAAGCATCTGCTGTAGCCTTTCCTAAATATCAACATCACAAAGCAGTAAGAGGTCCTTAAAAAGTATGACTTAAAGCCCAATAATCTGAGAACATCAAGTAAAAATATATTCATTGATACCTGAATTATTAAAAAAAATTAAAAAGAACAAGACAAAATAATATAAATTAAAAGAAAACAAGACTACCATCACCAGAGTAAGACAGAACCCAATTTAGCTGGATAACCAGGGGGAATCAGAAGGGAAAACCACACTATCTCCTAATTCTATATCCAAGCAGCACGGAAGCTTGAAGAAGTGAGAAAAATATAGCCATTACAGCTAAAGAATCTCCAGCCATGAGTGTTGAGAAGTATGCGTTCATTCTGTTTGAATGAACAATTCCTTGAAGGAAAATATGCATGTGCACGCACATATTTACGCACACATATAACTAAATAAATTTTACCTGAGCAGGAGGTACAGCAGCTGCTGGTAAAGGATTAGAGATCATTGGACCGAAGATATCCAGGTCATCATTCAGCGCTGTGACAGCAGCGGTGCCTCCATTTGTAACAGATGCTTCAGCTGGACCATCTTAAAAAGACAACAGAATCACATTTAAAGTGAAAATTGTTAATATTTTAACAGCATGAGAAAAATTGAAGCTGCCCATTCTCTCCTACCCTGCCCCCATCAAAGATGCATTCTATTTCAGAGATAAAACATTTTTCAGACTGTGATATTGTTCAGATTTTGTAAGGACTTCTTTCCGTAAAAAGATGGTATACTAATGTGCTTCAGGAAAAAAAACCAACCCCAGACCCAAATACTTAAAGACTCCCCAAGGACAGCCATGCCAATTTATCAGTACACATTATTCATTTTTCAAGTGTCTTTTTTCAAGCACACCAACATTTTGAGTGAGAATTTAAACAGATGTCTTACTGAGAAGCCCCCAACTTGATAGCCATGTATCACACAAAATACACTGATCTGGCTTCTTGAATTAAAATTTGTATTTTTGAATCTATAAAGTTATTCTTGATATACTAATTTACTCAAGGGTACATAATTAAACTTCACATCAGGAAAAAAGTCCATCCTTCCCTTTTTTTCAGAAGTACTTTGCACTGACTTTATTCTATGGCTCAACATGAACACCCCTGCCAGGCACACTGGGCTAATTATCCGTAAGAACCTACGGCTCTTGCTCTGTACAGAGTTAACCTTCTACAGCCTTGGTGCTTGTAACTGTTTTAACACATGAATGCATTTAGTGATCTAGGTGAAAGGGAGTATGTGTAGGCAAAAAAAAGTTCTTAAAACGTTTTTAAGAAGAAAATTCTTCAAAAGATGTAGGGACGAAAACATTACAAAATGCGCTAAAAGTACATAGCAACCATTTCTCACTTGATTTTAAGCTGACCAAGAACAAGTGGAAAGAATTGGCTAATTAGTTTTATTCCTAAGCATATCACAAATGGGTTGCCATTACATGGAGCTCAACAAATACAAAGTTGAGTATAGATTCTGTTGAACTCTATGATGACTGCATAGTGTTAACAGCAAACTTTAAAAAGCTTCTTTAGGAAAAATAAAAAGTTAAGTCTCAAAGTATCCAATATTCACTGCAGAAGTCAGACTTCTCTGGCAGAGCAAACTAGCTGAATTAAGTCAAAACTCTCTCTCCAACTGAAAAATCACTATGACGACTGGCATGGCTGCTTATACATGACAGGAGGATAAGTACTCTAAAATCCCTAGATTACAGTACACTGAAAAAACTACTACTAAAATCATAACACAATTTTTACTTAATGCTTTAGCATGTTTAAAGAACAAATTTCCTTCTAGCTGCATGTGTTGTATCCACTGTTCTCATTATTCAGAGTAAGTTTCTGTAAAGAAAATTTTAACTTACCTGACATCCTAATAAAAGGATTTGGGTTTGTTTGTCTGTTTGTTTGTTTTTAAAGTCACACAGTTACAGATAGGTAGCTAACTTCAAATATATCCATCAGAAACTCCTGACATACATTTACAAACTAACATAGGAATATATTCCAAACACAACAGAATACAGAGCGCCACTTTTAAACTTTAAAAAGCATCAAGGACATAAAAAAATAGTTACTATACATTTAAGAAAAACAGTCACTTCCTCCTTTTACTAAGCTATAAGAAGTTTTTTCCCCGTGTCCTACACTCATGACAGTTATCTGCCTCAGTGAAAAGATCCATTTCAAGAGCAGAGGTCAATCATCGAAATATCAGCATTAACAGTTTAGTGATAACACACGAAACATACATCCTGCTACCACAGAGAAACATGTAAGGCTGAAGGCAGATGTGAGGTTTAGGCATATTAAAGTTTCTAGAACTCTAATGATGAGAGAAGGGGTCTGATTAGTAAAAAGCATGGTGGAGATGTAATATTTAATTAAAATCAAATCACAGGAAGCTTCCAACACTTATTTAAAATAATATAATTCCATCTCTCGCATAATTGCAACATTCTTTCCCACCTGCTAAAGAAAATCGCAGAAAAATTGGTATTTTTTTTTTCTAAGAAAAAAGACATAGTAGAGCAAAAGAGTAAGTTTATTACTTAGAAAGAAGCTCTTCTTTTGCTCTCCTCTACTTTTTTATTTAAGAACACAAATAACTGGCAGACTATAGCAATTTGTCTCCCTGCACGTCGAATATTGTAATTTTTCATTACTTTGTTCTACCAGGTGTAAACTGCAGCTGGAGACTACCCTTCCTGGTAGCCCAGGATGTTGACAAGTTGGAACAGAACAGCAGAAACAGTAAGAAGCACCAGTCACTTCACCAGCCTGGAAATCACTTGACTGAGGAAACTATCACAGAAGACCGACAAGATTTTTGGCTGTTAACTCATACGAGAAGGCACTGCATTCTGAAACAATCCATTCAGAAGACAGAGATGCCTTCTCATTTCTGTCTGCCTTCCAACTCCGATGGAAGGTGGCCCCCCTTTAGCTACCTGGCATGAAAGTATTTATTTATTTTCAAGGTAAAGACTGTCACTGCTGTATATGTGAAAACGACACAGAAGTCATGAATGTCAAAATCCGACGATGTGAAACACATGAATCTACCACCATCCACGCATATCCGAATTCAGTCTTACTGTGGAGATGCTAACCTTTGCGCCTTAGTACGTATAGGAAATGTGGCACAGCTATAGCTGCTACAGAAATCACAACTTTGAACTGACTTCAGTATATGTAAAATCCCCAGCATATTTTTTAAGCACTTACTGCACCTTTTTCATACAGGGAATGATGAAACAACCAAGCAGAAGGGTGCTGGCTTGCAATTCTTTGAGAGCTATATGCTTGCTTTTGTGACTATTTCAGATACACAAATTATTTTATACTCTAATTTAATATCAATGGCAAGCAGACGCAGTAACAAGTACCAAAATACCTTGAAGGCAAGGAAACAAGAAGGACAGAAGTGAGTGGCATTCACAAGAAACTGAACCTCAGCAAATGTATTTATTGCCCAAAGTTGTGCAAAGTTTGTGAGGATAACTATTGCTGTCTGCAAGGACTAACAAAGACCCAACTCCGCAAAGGCAAAATAGCCATGGGAATGGCTTGGCAATATTAGATCTTCTGCGCTAAGCAAAGAGCGAGCAGCTTGAACAATGACCACAGGAGTGAAGTAGTAATGAAACTGGCTGAGGCGGCTTTGCTGGGAGGATTGCCATTCCAACAATTCTGAAACGCAAAGTTACAAACTCATCTATGATTATGACAAAGCTACTTACATCTTAGCTACAAAGGTCGTCCCCTTCCCTTATTTCTGTTCTGATGAATGGAAGTCAGTGGACAGCAAAATGACCATATCTACAATCTGCTCCATCATTCCATCCACACCAGTGCTTTAAGATACGTGCAAATAAATATACTGGCGAGTTAAGCAACAAGCTTCTTTTAAGGTTATTCTGTAGACAGGCAGTTCCAAAAACATCTCCCCAAAGGTTCACTGTTTCAGATAAATTTAGGAATGTACAGTGCATAATTTTCATGCAAAAGGATTGTCTGGAATTAATAATTTAGTGTTCTCATTTTCTCAGTAAGGCACATGTATTATTAAAAAAAAAAAAATCTCATCATATTCCAAAGTGGTTGTTTCCCTGAATGTAAAAAAGCTTAACAAATAAGACTGAAAATTTAAATGTAATCATTTACTAAAACAAGCATTTCACATATTGAGAACATTCACAGGAGAACACACTAGCAAGAACATAGTACTTTTCAAGTATTTAATATGCTGCTTATAAATTAACACTATGAAAACCCAGGTTTTTGCTACATCACTTCTGTAAGTGTTATTTAGTAATGTACATACCTTTCACCTCTTACTGAATTTTACGCTAAAATAAATATTTCCCTGTCTGTATCAGTGCAGAAACCAGACATTCTGAATTACTGTTTACAACACAGTTTTAAGCCCGTATGAATAGTATTAATAGGTGATCCTGTCTTATTGATTTCCCAAAAAGGTAATAGTTAGAATATTTGTATCTAGTAAAAAGTGACTCCAAAAACATTTTTCCCCCATGAAACTAAAAGATTCCAGAAAGAGCTAAATTTAGAATACAGAAGAAACCTATCAGTGTTTTCACTCCAGTTTATTACTTGCAGCAATATTAGTATCTTCATTTAAGTGTATGTGTGTGTGTATATATATACACAAACTTGTACTTGAACATAATATTTCACACTTCTTTATAGAGATTATGGATATTGTCAGCTTCAACGCACCAGGCCATGGATTAGGATGTACGTCTTCCTTTCCCTCCCCATTTTAAAATATTTCTGTAGTACAAGGAAGATGCTCTGGTGGAGTTCTAAGTTCTAAATTATTCTAAGTGTATCACTTTTCATTCAACTTTTGCTGCCTCCCATTAAAAACTGTTTAGAAGAGGTGGCATGTATCTGACAGAAGGAAACATGGCTGTAGTCCTTCCAGGGAACAGGTAAAAATCAGACTAAGTTATATAGGCCTGTCTGAATATTTTGAGAAATTTATAGTTTTAACCAACAGAATTCCTACTATGGAGACCATCACAGAATTATTTTGAAACAACTAACTTTTAATTAAAACTACTTCCATCACTTCTTTGGAGAATGCATCCATAGCTAGGAATGAAGTATTAGATGTGGCAGAACCCATTGCAACGACAGCGTAGGCAAGGCAGAGCTTCCACGCTCAGTCAGAGAAGGTAATGTGGAAAGTCAATAGATGCTGTTTTTCATTGTTGCTCCTAGCTGTGGTCCCAAAACTTCTCTTGTACGTTTATGACAATATGACAGATAATACCTGACTGCTGTCTGCCATACTGTGCAACAGCAGATGCTGCTTCTGCTTTCAGATTAGGAAGTCCTGTTTAATTTGATAGTAGAAACAAAAGCTATTCATCAGGATACAGTAAATGAAGGGTTCCAGTGAAGTTTACTTTTATAGTGCTTTTCTGCATACATTTTATTAATGCCTAACGTGACAATTACCATTTCAGTGCTGCCTTCTGTTATGAAAGTTTTCACAAACAGCATTAATCCTGGGTATATTTATCTGTACCAACAGTGAGAATGACCAACAGAAGAGCTTCAAAGGAGCAGCAAGAAAGGGAAACAGCAAGAAAGAAGATCTGCTCTTAAGCTTTGCATTATGTTTCTGAAACTCATTTTCTATGGGGCAAAATATTTACAAGAACTTTGTTTCTAAGCTGCCATGTATTTTTATATATACAATCATTTATGACAGCCATACCAAGACTTGCAATGGAGGGAGAGAAGATGATTTTGAATATGCATATGATTATTTATTATTAGAAAGGCAGCACTGAGAGAAATAGTTCAATACTTTAAACAAAATCTTGTGCAGAGATACAAACAAGGTTTTTCTGTCGCAAAGTACTGTGGAATTATTTACTGCATTACTAAAATTTTATTTACTGCTAAAACCTTTGCAGAAATGAAAAAGCATTCATAGGGAGGCTATTTCTGTATGATACTTATTAAAATAAAATGTGGAAAGCCAGAAAGCTAACAATGCTGTATGCCTCAAGTGGTTGTAAACGTTTTAATTTTGGGTGGAAACGTTGCTTACTTAAGCATAATCTTAACATAGCAGCAATACTATAAATGTTAACATGTATCTATATATGTGTATTTGATATTTAACACTTATAAATGTATTTTTATTATTTCTTAAATGCAGCTTTCCAACCATGCTGCTTTGGTACTTACTAGACACTACTGATAAAAGTACACTTCTCAGATATGCAACATTCAGCTACATTTCATACCATGATTAAGCTCTCAAAACTTCAGAGAATTCCTTTAGAGAATATTTCCTCCCCACACAAGCAGATATACAGCTTTTAGCATATCATACTTTACCCCCAACCATGCCAGATGAATGCCCCACACATCACATTCAGTTAATAACAACAACGTGATAAATCTCTTTTCTCCTCCATTATAACTTACTACAATGGTTATTCCAGAATGTGCAATTGTCTATTTTATGAAGGGCACATCTATACACGTTAAATGATGCAGAATACATAAAATGCACTTTCCTTCTTCCTGATAATTCTCTAAGGTAATACAGCTTAAAAATATTTCAATTTTTTTCTGTGTGTTGAAATAATTTGTAAGTGACATACCTTGACAAACAGAATGGTCCAAAATTGCCTGTGTAATATTCCAAGAGAAGATTCCCACTATCATACATAGGTATCATACAATTTTTTACAAGTATTTTAAAAAACTGTCTTTATTTACATCAATCTGGCATAAGTGGAAATATCCTACTTGTAAGACAAAACCTCAAAATATCAAGCAGCACAGAGCACACTGTTAACACCAGTGGGATGAAAATACAACACTGCCAATGACTTAAGTGCTGAAGAACTTTGGTTTACACACTATGACTTTCAAACTGAAAAATGTTTCCTGTAATACCCCTATTAAAAATTAATGTTATAAAATCCCATATTATTGATTTTAGCATTAATTTTAAGTCCCTACATAATCAATAGGGCACACTCTCAGTATGGACAACATCCAACTAATTGTAGAGATCATTTAAAAAGCCGCTTCAGTTTTAGCCTACAGAAATAGGCTGTGATTTCTCATAGCTTGGGAAGACAGGGAAGGAATTTGGGGTTGCACAGCAAGAACACTAACACTATTGCTTGTGGAGAAAATAAGAATATTCAGCTTGTACATGTCCATTTCCCCACTCTTCTGTGTGTGTAGTATTGAACTAAAATCTACTCTGAATCAAAAAGCCAAAAGCTACAAACGTTTATGTAGCTGGATCATCAAAAAGTGAATATCCAAACACTATCTTAATAATAAACCCCCTGAAGAGGAACTCGAGGGAACCGCATGAATTTATTTAAAAAGGCTCAGAAGAAACACAAACATGATCGTACAGTCACTGAGGATATTATGTCTCTTCTGCTATTACAAGATTTAAAGATACAATTTGCCTAGGCATATTACCTTGAGAATTTTGCAATTTCTAAAGAAAAATAAAAAACAACTTATTTTTAAAAAATTATCTTGTCTAGCTACAATTACCACTGGGTAAGTCCTATCTCACAGGCCTTCTGATGAGGTCACTATTAAAAATCCAATTGAGACAAAAAGAGCAATGACCCAAAGGTTAACCCCATACCCAAAGCTAGCACTGAGGCTTGCTCAAGAAAATACTTTGCAAGAAGCTGGGCTGCTTTGAAAGCCAAAATTATTCTAGCATGAATTGTGATTCATTAAAATTACTTAATCTGCTATCACAAGCAATTCTGATCTGCCCTAGTAAAAGCTACTACTGTTCTTCATTTGCAAAAATGAAGTCCTAAGAGAATGAATCCTCATTAGAAACATGTCCACTCAGTAAGAAGAATGAGTTATGCAATCATATCCATTTTAATATTGTTCGATATGACATATCAAACATTTTAATCAGCAGTGCTCCGCTGCAGCAACAAAGGCAAATGGGATTCTGGTCTGCATCTGCAGGGTCATTACGAGCATAGATAGAGATGTGATCATCCTACTCTATTCAGCGCTTGTCAGGCCACACCTGGAGTCTGTGCCCAGTTCTGGTCCCCATAATTCAAGAAAGATGTGGACAGACTGGAGAGGGTCCAAAAGAGGGCCATGAAGATGGTCAAAGGGCTGGAGAACCTGCCCTGTGAGGAAAGACTGAAGGAGTTAGGTCCTTTCTCCCTGGAGAAGAGAAGGCTCAGGGGGGACAGCACCACAGTATTCCAGTAGTTATAGGGCGGCTAGAAAGAAGACAGAGGCTCTCCCTTCACAAGGTCCCACATGGAGAAGACAAGGGGCAATGGGTACAAGTTGCATCCGGAGAGGTTTCATCTCAACATAACAAAGAAATTTTTTACAATGAGATCAATCACTGGAACAACCTCGCCACGGATGTGGTAGAGTCCCCATCACTGGCAGTTTTCAAGATGCGATCGGACAGGATGCTAGATAATCTCATCTAGGCTCCCTTTCCCATACATTGGACCAGATGATCTTTCAAGGTCCCTTCCAACCTTGGCTATTCTATGGTTCTATGATATATTGGGTTGAAGTGATCTTTCTTTTAATGCTATCTGAAGTAGTCTGCTGCAGGCATTAATTAAAAGACAAATCTCCAAATGAAATATGCAGGTCTGCTCTCATTAATACATAATCTCATTTGCAACTCAGTGGATTCCAAGTGATATTAGCTTATTACACTGCCTTTCAGTTTGTTATTTAAAAGATCTTTAAACACTCCCTCCTCTAAAATTATGTTTTGTTAACATACAAATTATAAACTTTGCCCTTTGTATATCTCACTAGGCTTCCTTACACTGTGAAGAAACACAGCTGTCGAACGCCAATTATACTCTTTCTATTGCATATTACATCTCAAGTTAGCCTATGCAATCTGAGTTCATTATCATATCACAAAACAGTGCTACCAAGATACTTTTCAAATCGTGACTAAAAGGATACAGAAGCGTGACAATCTCAGAAGCACATATTGATTAAATTTTAGTTCTTAATTAGGTTGTTGGTCTGGTAAAGGAAAATAAAGGAGAATCAGCTTTCCATTAAGTCCGAATTACTTTTGTTTTTAATAGGTTCATTCTACATCCATAATCTAACTTCTACTGTGTTAATTAAGATTTGCTTGCCTATGGTAGCAGATTACTTGGAATGAGATATGGATCACAACACATACATAACTGGTACAAAAATAGTATTTTACAGCTACTCTACATCCAGAAGGAAAATAACATGCATTTTGAATGATAGCGTGAATTCTAAAACAGGGAAGACATTTATTGTTTTGCTGCAACATTATTCATACCTTAAAACCAGAAATTAAAAAACAACAAAAAACCATTTTTCTACAAATTCAAGTTTTTAGAATAGTAACATCTAAAAGACATATCAGCCTCCTCCAATATCCTGTAAAAACTATGTAGAAATTTAAGAATAACCATTATATTGATATTAATTGAATATTCTAATATCTACTCACAACTCTGAAAATTTTCCTCACAGTGAACAATAAAAGGCATTAAAAATAATTATTGTAATATTTCATTCTTCCAGTTCCATTTTAAGATTCTATCCAATGGAAAAACACACTAAGAGTAACACTAGATAAATGAAAGACAGATTTTATCAATATGGCCTTCAACAAGCAGAGAAAAAGCATATAAAACCCCAGTATAGCCAGACAATACAAATTAAATTATTCGGGTCCAAAGCAGTTTATTTATAAGACAAATACACAGTTACCTACCAGTCAGAAAACAAAAGGTAAGGTATATTAGATAAAAATGAATGATTTATGATATAAGGTATTTTACACAATTCAGATGACAGCATTTTCATTAAGAAGTACACTTGTACCATAAACATTGAAATACCACAATCCACAAGACCTTTGAAGATCACTTTGATAACTTCCCCTTCCCACAGGAGCTCATTACTCTCCTTAGCAAAACACAAGTATTGATATGCACAGATCCCTATGGTATTTTCCTTTATAGTTTCAAATTCACATAGATCTTGAAAATCTTACGGTTTTCAAATTTAACTATCAGTAAGCACAAAGAAAATAAAAGTATATTTATTAAAATATAAAATGACGTATCTGTGGTTGATTGAAAAAAAGGTAATTATGTATTTCTTACCAAGTCCTAAAAGGTCAATAGTGGGTTCTGATGACTTTTTTGGACTTGCTTTAGCTTCTGATTGCTGATCCTCTTTCTTCTGCGGCTTGAAAGGAAAAAAAAAAAACAAAACCAACACAAGTAACCTTTCTGAAAAAGATACAGTGCTTAAAAAATTCCCATTAACGATGCTGCTCCAGTATCAGAAATAAAAGCCCTTTGCTATATTTGTTCATCGTAATGAATTCGATTTGTAATGAAATAAGTTGCAGTTATGGTCATAAGGAACATGGCACATGACTGTAAAAAAATTATCCTTATACTTTCACTGGTATTTAATCTATTTTTAAATAAATGTAAGCTCCAGTACAGGTTAAAATAAGCTGAAATCTTAAACCGAACCACTGCATATTATGCACGAGGCAAAAAGCTGTCTATAATTTGATTTATTGGCTAATTTTAGTATCCAAACGTTACAGTTCTGCAGCATTAAAGACAAAAAACTTCAAGTTTTTAAAAGTTTTTGATTTTTAAATTTAAGCTGACTAGTGGCACTATTTAGCCTTCCTGAAAAGAGCGTCTGCAGAACATTCAGACTTTATAGATGCTACGCACAGACGACATAATCTGTGTTCCTGGTCTTTTCCTTTGTTGTTTTTTTTTTCCAATGCTGTCCTTTTAACCTTTTACCTAAGTACATTCTTCTGTCACTCCTATCTTCAAGGGCAAGAAGGAAGATCCAGGGAACTACATCAAAATGTAAGATGGTATTGACATGAAATTTGATTATGAAAATGACTTCATAAATCTGTTTATAGTTCTTCTCATACCAAGATCAGGCTGATCACCCGGATCCATCAAAACATCAATTTTTAAAATGAATATAAACTGGTTTATAGTAGTGACATGACAAATGCATTCTCTTGCATGCATTTAATATGCATTTACTCCATACTTATCACAAAAACATGAAGTGGATTGGTCGATCAATGATACAGCCTTTAACTAGAACAGATTACCAAATAACGGCGGTACAGCCCTGTCAGGCTGGGCACTGGGCTGACACCAACACAGCCTGCTTCACTCCCACCTTTATCACCCCCATAACATGGCTTTGACAGAGTCACCGGGTCTCCTGAGGTTGCTGAAGTCATTAAGTCTCAGTATTTAGTATTAGGAGAATACTTTATATTCTTTATGGTTATTTATTCTATGCATGGATAGAAAGTTCTCCTTATTTAGGTAATCCTTGACTTTACTCTCCTGTAAACTGGGAATAAAGAGTGACAAGCTTGGTGTTTATAAAGAGCAATGAGGAAATCAAGAGTATTCAAAGATGGCCCATGCAAACAGAAGCTTAACATACTACTGACACTGCTCTTACATGAGCAAGCCCCACTGAAAGAAAGAGCTGCAATGAACTGAACTCCATTTCTGCAGCTACAGGGAACAGGTATCTTCACACTCAAACTAATCCTTGCTAATCTCTCAGAGAAATATTTGCTTGCTCTAGCCAAAAATCTTTATGTTGACTTTACATACCTTGTTCAAGAACAAATTTATTTGGGAAACCGCCTGCTGGAAAAATATTCCATGGATTCCCTGATTCTATGCTGGATTACAACTTTCATCTTTGAGTATATGATCTGATGAATAACACCCTAATTCCAAATGCTACTCAATATTGCAGAGAAAAAAAACTTATATTTGGTATGAGAAAAAACCTCTTTGAAAGTAAATTTTTGCATATCAAGAATTTTTTAAAAGTGACCATTCAAAATGAAGTTTTCCACAACTGAACATACCTCAGTAAATAACATACAAATAAAACTTAAATTAATAAAATAAAACTTGAATTATTATTACGACTATCAATTAGAATTAACAATGAGTATTTCAGAATATATTTTATCATAAAAATGTGCATGTTTGGTTCCTCTCCAACTCTGTAAGGAACACCCTGGGTCACAGAAGCTGTAAAAAGAAGCATTTCTGACAAGTTGCTTCAGTTCATAAAACTGACTTTTTTTTGCTTAAGCAGCTTAACAATTCTGAATATAGAACAACAACTTCTTTAAACTAAAAAGCAATACTGTTAGAATTCTCTTAAATGTGCAAATTTTCATTACTCCAGATTAGGTTTATGATAACTATCTAAAAGCACAAGTTTAAAATAAATTAATGCTTGACAGGGTTGGTTTAAAGTGCAAACTTTTTACAGAAATCAAAACAGTTTTGCATACATTAAGTAAGAACTAAACAGATGGAGTTCAAATAGCTCTCTCTTTTATTTAGTAGTTATTACTGTAGCAAATTAATCTCATTATCTAAACTAAAAATTTAAAAATATAGCAAGAATAATCTACTTGGGTCCTCTGCTTTGTCAAATGAACATTTTTCTATGATTATTAAATGCGTAGTTCTGTTTCATCACTTTCTAAATAAGAAAGGCAATGAAGATACAAGGTGTAAAAATATCAATTTCTATAAAAATAAGAAGCTTCAAGGTACCCTTTTCCAATACTATTACTGTATTTCTTGATCAGCAGTTTCTTTCCCATTTTGCTCCCTGGCCAGTATGTAAACTAGTAAGTTTTAAGGTTACTTCACAGTTAGTTACCTTAAGAAAGACTGCAAAATTATTTTCAAGCTTCTCAGTACAGCAAATATTTCTAGACATTAATACTGCATTCATTTCTTTGATGGAGATTTTCTCCTTAAAGCACTATACAGTTTCTCCTTTACAGCCACACAGTTTTCACCAAAACACTAACCTTCAGTCTGAACAATTGAGGGGGCGGGGTGGGGGGAGCTATTTGTCACCTAACAATTTACCAATACTTCATCTGTACAACAGTGGTCACACAAAGCAATAATCAGCAGCTATCTGGAACAAAAACCCCTTCCTCTTACCCTTAATTTTACCTGACCATAACAAACGCCAGTTGCTGGAATTTCCTATCCTCCTGTCTGAGATTTGAACCAATTTTAAATTCAGTGTGCCCTTATTTCTGGTTAAGATGTTGCATGCCACTAATGAGGGCTTTTGTGCAAATTCAGAACACACTTGTTTGGTGCCTAAGGTCTGCCATGATTCAGAGATCTCTGAAGTCACCTACGCTTAGGCATAAATTAAATAAGGTTGGCACTAACGGGCTGAGTTAGAACAAGAAACCTGCACGCACACAATTATTCTTAATTTAAGAATACCTAAATAAACCCTCTTCAGCATGCTTTTTTTTTTGAGACAGCCTTGTTTTCTCTTTGGCCCCATAGACCTTGGACTGCCTGACTGCACTGTGGTCCACCTCAAGAAGGTACAATGAAAAGAGGTGTCTTACTAAAGTACTTACTCTGCTCCTATAGCAGATATTGTGGCATATTTCTGGGGCTGGAGCAGAGGATCTCCAGAGCTCCCTTCCAACCTAGATAATTCTGGCCCAAACAAGGTGTTGAAACTTTCAGAAAAGAACAAAAAGGGAAGTCACACTGGAGCCACTTAAAAATTTTATTGCAAATCATGAAAAGAAATGTGACGTTTAATTTCTTTTTAGTAGTTTTGCTCCAACAGGACTCACACATGACTAAGCTTTATGTAGAGAGTGGTCTTTTGAGATGTTAAAGCTAAATATTGCACACAGTGAGCACAGAAGTGTGCAACAGGCAAAAAACTGCATAACAAGTCAGTGACATTTCTTAAACTTAATGTTTAATTTAGTGTTGTGCTTTATCTAAAAATTACTGCATTTTGTAGAGTTGCAATATAGCATGACAAATGCTCGGGAATTCTGCTGCACTAAGTTTCATTTCAGTTTCTATTACAAGTCTGCTTGACTCCCACAGCAATTATTTTTAAGTATTGACACCAGTACTAGATAAACTATTCTTTGTTGAGTCCTTTGGAAAAAGGCTGCATAAAACTAGGAGACTAAGCAGCATTAAATAAACTAAAAATAGCATTAAAAATCTGTTATTAAAAAGCCAAGTAGAAGGGAACAGGTACAAAACTTTGTGCATTCATTTTCAAGTGGAGCCTTCAAGATTACTGGGGCTACTATTTTTTTACAATGTTCAAGGTTGGCTTAGCAACACATATGGTTTTATTAAGTGAAGTACATGGTTATAGCAATTCCTAGATATATATTTACTTCGGGTCGTATATTAACAGCTTCTCATTCAAAATCATCTTCACGGTACTAGTACACTCTTCTGAAGCGCTGTTTTTGCAAACAGCAGAGCATCAAAACATCTTTGATACACACGTCTCACATTTCCATTTTTCACAGTTGTCACTACTTTGTTCTTCAAGGTTGTTCTCATATTGGAGTATCTATTGAAACCAAGCAATGTCCTCTGCTCTAAATTATCCTGGGATTACTGAAAACAGTTTATTTGCAAATCCCGCTGAAAGAAACTGAGGCCAGAACAAGCTTCTAGGGAATGAATTCTTTTCCATCCTCCACATGATCAGCTTATTATCTAGTATGACTTGGAATTTTCTGCCTTCAGAAAAACTGAGCCCCTATTTTGAAAAGAGCCACAATAACCCACTTAAGTTATCCCTTGTTCAGCAGGTATTAGGTACTTCTGCCAACTTAAGGAGGCAAATAAAGAATTAACCTTGCAACCTCTTGTAAATATTTTCACCTATAAAGCACATCTTCAGTAGAGGAGCAGGGACACACTCATTATTCAGATCCAGTAGGGGCATCATAAATTCTTGCAATCATGTAGATGACAGGTAACTGGGATACAGTAATCCTTTATTGGTTTTTTTTTTTCCAATGCTGTCCTTTTAACCTTTTTACCTAAGTTCATTCTTCTGTCACTCCTATCTTCAAGGGCAAGAAGGAAGATCCAGGGAACTATAGGCCAGTCAACCTCACCTCAGTACCTAGGAAGGCGATGGAACAACTAATCCTGGAAACCATTTCCAGGCACATGAAGGACAAGAAGGTTATTGGGAGGAATCAGCATGGTTTCACTAAGAGGAAGTCATGCTTGACCACCTGATAACTTTCTACGATGTTATGACTGGCTTGGTGGACAAAGGGAGAGCAGTGCATATTGTCTACCGTGACTTCAGTAAGGCTTTTGACACTGTCTCCCATAAGGTCCTCATAGCTGATGAGGTATGGCCTAGATAAGCAGACAGTGAGGTGGATTGACAACTGGCTGAATGGCCAGATCCAGAGGATGGTGATTAGTCTAGTTGGAGGCCGGTCACTAGTGGTGTACGCCAGGGGTCAATTCTGGGTCTAGTCCTGTTCAACATCATTAATGAGCTGGACGATGGGGCAGAGTGTACCCTCAGCAAGTTTGCATGTGACACAAAACTGGGAGGAGTGGCTGATATGCCAGAAGGTTGTGCTGCTATCCAGAGAGACCTCAACACTTTGGAGAAATGGGCTGAGAGGAACCTCATGGAGTTCAGCAAGGGGAAGTACAAAGTCCTGCTCCTGGAGAGGAGCAATCCGAGGCACCAGTATATGCTGGGGAACCACCAGCTGGAAAGCAGCTTTACAAAAAAAGATCTGGGGGTCCTGGTGGACACCAAGTTGATCATGAACCAGTAATTTCCCTTGCGGCCAAGAAGGCTAATGGTATCCCCTGGGCTGCATCAGGAAGATTATCTATTGCCAGCAGGTCGAGGGAGGTGATCCTTTCACTCTACTCAGCACTGGTGAAGCCACACCTGGAGTGCTGAGTCCAGTTCTGGGCTCTGCAGCAGAGGAGAGACATGGACATACTGAAGCAAGTCCAGCGACAGGCCACAAAGATGTTTAAGGGCCTGGTGTATCTCTCATATGGGCTGAGCGATCTGGTACTGTTCAGCCTAGAGAAGAGAAGGCTCAGAGAGGGTGTGCAGAAGCTGGCGCCAGGCTCTTTTCAGTGGTGCCCAGCAACAGGACCAGAGGCAATGGGCACAAACTGAAACACAAGATGTCCCGTCCTGAACATCAGGAAATGCTTTTTCACTGTGAGGGTGACTGAGCACTGGCACAGGTTACCCAGAGAGGTTGTTGAGTCTCCCTCCTTGGAGATATTCAAAGGCTGTCTGGATACGGGCCTGGGCAACTTGCTCTAAGCGACTCCTGCTTGAGCAGGGAGTTGGACAAGATGACCTCCAGAATTCCCTTCCAACATCAACCATTTCGCAATTCTGTGATTCTCTCAAATGATAGAGCGCACAGGAAAGGTCAGCTATTTTATTCACTCTTAGCAGACGTTTTTGCAAGGCTGAAGGCATTTCATGTTTTCTGGCACCCTAAACAATCTCTTAATTTTCTCAGTAGAAGGGGCTAAAGCAATCTTCTCTGGAATACTGTGATTTCTCAGGGGCTCATCCATCTTGGCTGGTGTGATGCCTAACGCATAAAAACACTGTTTCAGGATTGGTTTTGTAGCAACGAACCCTTTCCTTTACAAGTAATCATTCCTTCTTACAGGATTTTGTCTCATCTGTATCTACCATAGCCTCTTCCTGAAGCTCCCTCTCAGAGATCATTTTAGCAGCAGCTCTTCAGATTGCTTCAGCAATTAAGTGCAAGTATGTTCTGCAGGAAAATTATGCAATATTCATACTCCATACTTAATAAAAGGAATCTGGGAAAAATAATCAAGTTCTACAGCAGGAGAGGTAACAGTTGCTAAGAGGATCCTCTGAGAGGTATTCTATGCTGATAATATGGGAAGGTGAGTACTTAACAGGAGTCAAGAAAGAATGGACTAAGGTCAAGAGTAGTTTTTTCTTCTATTGTCTGATCAGAATTTCTATGTTTATTCTTCTGAAAAGACTGTGATACATAGGAGACTAAGATAAATGCTACTCCTTCATAAAATATCTGAATTTTGACTTAATATTTAGAAGGTAGAACTAATTGTCAAAATACTAGATAATCACATGGATAACATTTTCCTAAGAGCTGTATTGACTGCATTTTATTAAAAGTATGTAAGACAAACGTATGTGGCTGTGCACTAAAAATTGACAAAGTTGCTATCATGGAAATAATTCCCTTTAAGTTTCTGCTCTCACTCAATTCTCTATTTAAGTATGCAATGATGACTGACCCCCAATTTTATAGCCAAATCAAGCTACATCTAAATCCTGCCTGCTGTACATCCACAATACAATAAAAACATACTATGACAACATGGCACTAAAACCTTATCTGTAAGCAGACCTTAGGTAACAAGATAAATCTTCTTTCAGTATCTACAGAGCAGATATTTAAAAAATAGTTAGGAACTTCCCACAGTTATATCTAGCAAAAAGAACAGTTGAGAAATTATGTCTACAGATAAGAAGAATCAACTCTTTCCTATTTAAATAAAATGTTAATACAGAAATGAATATTTGGATCTTCATTTGATTTCCACACACTTTCACTAGAAGCCAATTCGCTTGAAATTTGTGGATAGAACTATATATGCTGGCAATCTGCATATTGCAACTTGGTCAACTTTAATGTTTTGTGCTAAGAAACCATCACAAACAAAATTCAAAAGCAGACAACTGTGGGGAAGATCAGGTTATCTGTAATTTATTACAATTTTAAATCAAACTAGTGCATAAGCCTGCTTTAGTAATTTTATGTAATGTAATTTTCTTAGATTCACACTGAGCTGATGCTTTCATTAGTGGAAGCTGCACCAGCCAGTCTGCTTGTAATTCATAGAGATACTGGCTACGATTTAATCAATCTTGTTCATTTTCCTACCATTAGGAAATGGTAGGATTAATCACTTATCAATCTTGTTCATTTTCCTACCATTTCTTCTCTAAGATTTTGAAGTATTTTCCAGTTCCAGCATTTAGGATTAACACTGACCTTATTCTCATTTACATTACCTGAGAGCATTAGAAGGGGTAGCATACATGGGGCAAGACATAAGCCATGACCAATAGCTCTGAAGTAGAAAAACTTCAGTCAGAGCAGTCATAAGTTACTACTGTAAATCTCTCTCCTACTCTGAAGCAAGATATCAGTCGCTGTCAAAAATCTGATCCATCAGCTGTCCAGTCCAGTTATCTGCTCCTATTTTCATACTTTAATATTACACACAAAAAATACTTCTGTGCACATTTTCCTCAACTTTCTACTTCAATGAAAAATTCATTATGAATCTAAAATTCAGACTGTTTCATACACATCTGGCTACCCATGCATTTCTTATTTCCATACCCTACCTTAACTACAAGAAGCTTTATGAAAGCTGGAGATCCATCAAATAATTTAGTGAAAAGCACTTCTAGCTTCCTTAAAAGCAATTTCCAGTTTACTCACTAGAGCTCATAGACACTTCTATGGTTACTGAACAAAAGTCTTCCTTTGCTCTTTATTAGGTAGGAATTGTATGCCTTGTGCATTAAGTAATTGGATTCCTTCCCTCTTCATTACCTGCTTGCAATAAACTTGCAAGACAGCATAAACATTTGAGAATTCCCATATGAGAAAATAACATTAGTAATTTACTATAAGCTTGCAATAGGTTTGTAGATATGATTTTTCCTGACAGATCATATACTTCTACTATACAAGTTAGTTTAGTCCGTATCTATTTAAAACATTACTCACGTGGGTATCGCAGAATCTTTAAGGAATGTTTTTACAACTTTTGTTTCTGACATGTAAATAAGTAAAAACTAATCCTTTCATAATATTGAATTTAAATCACATTAAAGATGAAACATGTTGTTCTGTTTACCCTGCTATAAGATACCAGCATTTTTTTTCAGACTTGCAACTAAATATGAAGAAACTTAGAAATCAGACTAACTCTTCAAAACTAGAGATATACTACAGTGGCATCATCATGAAGTTGTACAGACTGCAGTGACTCTGCAAGCAAACTCTGACGCATTTCTAATCGAGAAAAAAAAAATGCATGTCAACCAAGAAAAAAAAGAAGATGCCACTCTTATTTATAAAACTAGGATTACCTCAAACAAGCAGCTAACCCAAGGGGAAAATGAAAGTTATTATTTACGAGTCTATTGCGATTATTCCAATGAATCACCCTCAGACACTGAACTACTCACACTGATATAGGTAAGCTAGTTTAAGGCATTTATACCAAGCAAACCAAAAAAACGAATTGCTGGTTTTTTTTGCTAAATAGGATTCTATACACATAAAGGTCATTCAGTCAAAACACACACTCCTGAAGAAAAATATTTTTAAGTGGTCCTTGATTTACATCTCCATTTTAAAAACCTGGGTATATTGATTTCATTAGATTTTCACAGTTATGGCAAGGTACCTGTACAAGATCATGTAAAATGTGTTATATTTTTAGTCATTTGAATTAAAAACTACATGGCAGAACTAACAGACAGCAGCACCGTAATCTTATTCCATTAATATGATTTTATCTGGGTCTAGGCTAATATGCTAGTAATATCTATGGAAAGTGGATTAAGACTATTCCTTTGTTATTACTTATTGACTACCCAGTACTACCATTTTATTTTAACCGAATTTAAAATGTTAGCTCAGATCTCATTTGCTTTAGTCAATGTATTCCAAGAAGGCTTAAAACCTTTCACGTCTCATACTTAGCTGAATCAGTTTAGCTCCTTTTTAATGCATCAGACATTCTCAGAGGCCCTTTTATCTTTCTCAAGGTATGCAACTGTAGAAGCATAATTTCCTAAAATGAAGTTGTCTTTCTTTTTATACTTACTGCTGAGACTACGGGAAAATACCAAAGATTAAATCTTTCCCTTTAAATTCTTATATTCATGTATTAAATCTATATAATAACAACCATATTTGAAATACTAGTTGTATGCATTCATTGTCAAATATATTATGTTCTTAAAGCTGACAAGTTCAGAATAGGGTCTGAAAACAGAGGGCAAGCTCCTTCTCCTAAGTTTGGCACGTGACGAAAAGTGTCAGAAGACTGCAAGATGGTTGCTAGGTATCGGTCACAACAAGAAGTAGGAACCTAAAGCTAGAGATGGCAAGACTGCAGAGAAGGATAGGCACATAAGTCTGAGTGCTGAGGTATCTAAGTTTTCTAGGGGCTCTGGGGCAAGGATTTGAGCAGAGTTTGCTGCAGCCCTCAATCTTTGAAATAACTGCGTTTGAGCCCAGAAGCAAGGACCTGTTTACAAGGACACAAAAGGCAGAGGGAAAAGCTGTTTATCAATCCTTTTCCTATTTTGTATTATCTTGTCATGGAACTTGATTTAGATAAAATCCAAGCATTCTACTTTTAATCCAATAAACCCCATTTTTAAAATATTTTAGAAGAAATCATTATTAAGTAGAAAATCTAGGCAGATCCAGTGTCCCATTACCATATCTATAAATCGGATTAGGGTTGAAGCGTTCTAATGCACCTCAATTTGCAAGCTGTGAAATGCAATAAACATGGTTTGTATTTTTATAAGCTGTTTTAAATACATCTTCAGTTTTAGAACCACATATTATGGTTATATGAACTTGGCTTACATATTTCTACTCCATTTCTAATGAGCTAATTAGCCCGGGCAAGACTACAATAATGCAGCTATATTAGTTCCAGTTCCTCATTAAACTGTTTTCTTTTATAACTCTTTCCTTCTAAAAACCTTTTGAGTCATACATAATATAACATCAGTGTACCCAATCAGAACTAAGGGGTATATATTTGTAATTCCTTCTTCATACATTTCCAGACAAGAGTCGTTTCACACACAGCAACTGACTGAGCTCATAGTGAAAAAACAATCCAAAACAAGCATTGCTTTCTATCCCTATTGGTGAAGGTATGGTTTGCATTCTTTTCCTTAGCTATAAAAACAGTGCCTTTTTGCTGAGAAATGCTTTTTGCATGACACTTAAGTTCATCCAATACGAAACCCCTACACCCTTAGCCAGTCACCAGCTCAGACCCCGGATCTTTCCAGATGCTGATATCCTACTCACTGGCTAGTCCAGCATGAAATTTGCTAGCAGTTACACACATGTGCGTGAGCACAAGATGTGTGTAACTGGTCTTAGACATGCTGTCTTTGCAATAGTTGGCTTCTAGATGCTGGTCTCTCCAGTTGCTGACCCTTAGGTTCCTCAAACGTGCCGCCTCTTTCCAGTGGCCAATACCAACCTCTTATCCTTCCCGTCTGCTAGTCCAACTTGAAGTTTGCTAGTGTTCACACACAGATCCAGAAGAGAGAACACACTCACACACAATATGGTTGCAAATAGAATTTGGCAAGAATATAGGATAGCCTGCAGTGATCAAGTGCAGGACTCAGTCAAGCATACTGCCCAGCTACCTGCATGTACGTGACTGGACCTTTTTATTCCCTTCCCCCCTGCTTCCTCATGCTTGTTCTACCCCAATCCACCTCGATTCCTTCATTTCCCTGCTTTTGGTCTGTCACCTAAACATCTCATAATAAGCTTCAAACAACATTCTCTGCCCTATCCCTGAATTCTTTTCTCTCTGCATCCCATAGTAAGTCCTATAGCCTACTATGCAATCAGCCCTTACTTGCCTGGGGTTCCTGGGAAAGACTCTCTTTCCTTGACCCACGTCACCACTCTCCTTCAATGGACCTAAGAGAAGCAGATCACTGTGCTCTGTTTTCACTCATTATATTATGCCGGTTCTCCTCCTTATCGTTGTTCCTCGGATTCTTGCAGTCTTTATATTTCAGTTACAGTCTTATAGCATCACAGTGAATATCGTTCCATATAAACCACCTCTGAATTAGGACTTTTCCTAAATAGGGTTCTGCTTCTTAGAGTGTTGGACTGATACTCCGTACTCGCATCTTTTCTATCATTATGGCAAGCAGTACGATACATTTTATGAACTCCAAGCATACTATGTCTATAGAGATGCATTTTAAAAAAGCCTCTCAGTTAGTTCCATGGAAATTCAACCCTGTCACTGACAGCTAATCAGACTGAAATAACCTCATAGGTTAATTTTTCTTCCTTCTGTATCAGCTTATTGCTTTCTTTTGCTGCTATAGAAGTTAGGAGCGAATTGGCGAGTACTTTATCATCCTCATATACAAGTACATAATTCTGTTTCACAAATGCAGAACTTAGTAAGAGGGAGACATGTTAATAATGTTTAATTATTAATTAAGAATGTTTAATAAATAATTAAGAATGTTTAATAAATACTTAGGCATCATTAGTTGTTCATGTCTACAACCATTAGTTGTATTAGTTTCTTCTGCCAGTCAGTTTTTTTTGCCCCAGTTTTGTTCTTATTTCAAAGTTAACCACTTTGAAACAAGACTTTTAGAAGATAATTAATTTTAACCTATCACAAGCAATACCAACATGGATTTCCCTTTACTTGCGCAAACTCTATTTTCTTCGTCTTCACCCTCCACATCATCATAATCTTTAACACCAACTATCAAGAAGCATTCTAGCCACAATCCAGTCTAGCAGTCTACAACTCAACTGGAAATGAGTCAAACTTCTTTCTGCTTTTATTCCTCCAGTTTAAATAATGTGAACTTATATGAAATTTCTGGGTATTCTGAAAATGAATATTTAAATCATCCTTACAAAGTATAAGGATCGCTAAAACTTTTTAGATTCACAGCTTCAAAGATTCTGAAGTTTTACAAGTGACCCTTCAAAGTGATATTACAAGGGCTCTGACTTGCTTGTTCAGGCACCTGTTTCAACATTTATGCTGAGATTCAACCAAACCAATTTCTTTTACACCACTAAAATAGTCTATGTTTAAACAAAGGAAAAATACATATTGGTATCTACTTAGTGTAAACTGAGGATTAAGTATATAAGACAAAAAAAAATCTAGGTTATCTTGAGCAGAAGTTACCCGTGTTACTACACAGTGTAAAATACACTATCTGCCTAGCAGACAAGCCTGCATACCTTACTCTGACATGAAGTACAATATCCTCAAGTCGAGAGAGACCATGCTTGCTGAGCAGAGAGGCAGGACAGATTTATTTTTCAACAGGTACACTGACATGCATGGGGATCAACCTCAGAACTGCCCTCATTTTCTAGCTGCAGGTGCCAATTTTATAAAGGAAAATTTGCAAGTAAAACTGAAAGACAAGCTCATCCAGTTGCAACCCTTTTTTCAACAGAGACAGGAGGCAATTGACTGCAGATGGGTTAACAATATTGATTGATATATAAGGATTTTATCATTAAAGAGATGCTAGTTATTTGAACAACTAGGTAACTGGTGACTTAATTTTCTATCATACTTATCATTTCACAAAATTATCTAGAGCAAAAGATTTGTCCATTTCCTTCAAGTTGTGTTAAAGATCCTGCTTCTACCTTATCTTGCTGTTATCTCTACCTCAGCTACTGTGCTATCCCTTTGAGTTAATTTTGTGAAGACATAATTATGTAACACGATGAATGCCAGAGCCATAAAGTTTTCCGTGCAACTGTTCTAGTGCTATGAGCAACTATCAAAACAATAAATTTAACAGTTCAAATAAATACTCTTATTTTCTTTAGTAAAAAGCCACGCAATCAATACCTATGTCAACTATGAATTTAAACTGGAAGACACTGAAAGTTGCATGACAGTGTTTGGAAGCTTGTTGAAACCTCTTATGGCATTTTTTTTTTTTTAAACAATTTAAAGCTTAAGCTAATGTTGCAGCTTTTAATATTGTCAGTGGCATCTAAAATTATTTTTTATGGTAAACAGAGTTACTATCTTTAGTCTTAATTAAGATTTGCACATCTGACAGTGCCTCCCACTACTCCCTTGCCCTTGATGGTCACACACTAGAGTGAAGTCTCTCCCCTGAGGAGTTTAAGCATGTTCTAGCTTAAGCACAGTAAAATGGAACAAAACACACAAAGACACTTGATTGCTTTGCTTATGCTCCAATACTTACATTATTTTAGGAAAACAAAGGAAGCCTATTATTCAAAACAAGATTATTATTTTGAATGACATTATTTAAATTAAATGTCTTTTTCCTGTTATCAACTTCCTCTCATCCAATCCTTACCCTTCTTTACATTCGGTTCCACGTATCAGTATCACTTCTGTAAAAATGTCATGCTTTTTGTTCTTGCACATTTGATTGATTGAACACAATCTCCTAACTAGTACTGTAATTTTTATAAAACTTTTTAGATGAGATTGTATATTTGCATTTTCAACCATGCATGCTCCTGTGGTTTCAAATGTCTTAGAATGAATAAGTCTTGGTCATATAGATGTTTTTATCTAAAGATAGCATCCATCCATGAATAAGGCTGATTTAGTTCAGGCTTATTTAAATGTGCCCACTTTTTTTTTGGTTCAATATACATGTATGTGTATGTAGATGTTACCTTCCTAATTGCCTCAAAGTCACCAGGAAAAAATGTGAAGCTTATCACAAGCAAGCAGGAGAAACCTGAAAATGCCACCTGTTAATAAGTATTATCAACTGAAACCCAGGGCAGTTTTAGGTTTTGACCCTGTATGGAGCAAAAATATAACCAAGGATGAATTAAAACTAAGCACACTTAACAATACCTTTCTGTTAAAAATAGTTTGACAAGTTAAACAAAGGCCAATTTAACCAAAGCAGCCCAAACCCAAGCTTGTTCTTATAGTTTTAAGATTCCACTTCTATAGAATTAAAAAAAAATTACATTAAAATACTGTTCTGATGCAGATCAGAGTTGAGAGGATCAAGCTGATACAGAGAACACGCACTGGGCTGAGGAAAAAAACGTGATACCCTTCCTGTAGGTTGACTCCTTTTCCAACACTAAAAAGACAAATGCCCTTCTTCCCATCTGACAAAAAAAGGGTTTTCTTTCAACTGCTTCTACCTGCAATATCTATTTCCCAATTTCTTTGTCTACAACTCCCAATACGTAATAAGAGCCATGACAGATTAATTTCATTAAGTAAGACTATTTTTCAAGGCAATCCTCAAACATAAGGACTCCTTTGTTACCTGCAAAAAGGAATGAATCGCACACTTTCGGGAAGGATCTAATTTGATTTGCCTTTCTCCAGATTAGCATTAGAAGCAACCAAAGAACCCAAAATAATCTGATCTCTTCCATAAGACTGAAAAGGTATGATTAGAAATGTAAAACCAGGCTGGGACAGGTCCATAAAATGCAGTCTGAGAGAACAAGAAGCCTTAAAATCCTTCACGTTCTGTCGGGGTAGGAGGCAGGGAAACAGGTTGTCCTCCAATGTCTTAGCACATACTCCTAAATCCTGAGCTTTAACTCATATCTCCTTAGTCTGAATTTGTGAAAACAAGGACTAAGAGTATAAATAAGACTATGTATTCAACCAGAGGGCAAAACACGATTCTATTTTTCTGTTCCTGTGATAAACATTTGATTGCTTATGTATTATAATTTAAATTTATATTATGTTTTATATAAAAATATAAAGAAAAAACATTTAAAAATTAAATCACTCAAAAAGGCAAATAAAGTTTAGAAGTCTAGGGAAACATTATTAACAACTATTCAAGTGACTTAGCAAATATATCATCAATACAGTACCAAAATAAAGAAAACATTCAGAATATTTATAATGTAATTCTGTATTTACTTAATCATTCAGGCCAATATTTGTTGAGTCAACTTATTCCTACAACTTAAAAGTAAACACCTAAATACATAACTTCCACCAAACTGGTGTTTAAGTGGACACCAAATATTTTGCGGGCTTTCATTCTTCCATGCATTCTCACAATGCTACGTAGTTTTAAAGAAGTGAAGAACACTAGAGCACTATTTGCTCCAACTCATTTCTCCTTGGACAAAATGATTAGGATGATAATTTGGAATACTTCGGGTAAGTAAAAAACAATCCCAGAGAACTAATGAGGACTAATAGTTCCTCTTGTCTCACTCAGGTTGATTTTTGTGGGAGTTTTAGCTGTCTTTGGGGGGAAAAACAAATGGACAAACAAAAACACCACCCTAAGAAGCTACAGTAAGTTCTTCCTATTTGGTTGCACGAGTATTTGACACATTGTTTTTCCTATATGAAGGGGAAAAGCTGCTAATATGATCTGCCCTCACTTTTATTTGAGGGGTTTTCTAGCACTTTTTAAATGCAAATGAGCTTATGTCAATACCTCGGTAATGTGGGCCATCTGGTGCTGTGGTACCAGCTGACTGAGAGGCAGCAGTTCACTTTTATTGCTGAGTTTAAGCTGACAATTTAGTCTCCAGTTTGGGGAAGAAAAACAGCATTTGATATACTACCGTTGAAAGATAACCTCTAACTCACCCATTCCTGTCACTTAAATCAACTCTACACACAAAAAAGAGCCAATTTCAAACTCAAAATGCAATATAATAAACTAAACTTACAGTGTCAAATAGTACTTTAGTTAATCAAGTTTAACTGCTGCAATCCTTCAGAAACATTCATCATCCTGATATGTTCAGCAGAATGAAAAAAGTCTTAACTTTGAATGTCAATATTAGCTTGCACAAGTAGTTTGTGAAGAAAAAATAGTTTGTTCTTTACATCCTAACCATTTAACTTTACTGTCCCAATACAATATAATCTGTCTTAAAAGGGCTTACTTTCAATAAATTAGATGTGGTTTCATGATAACTACGGCCTTCAATATGCAGTATTTTACAGTGAAACCATCACAATGCCGTCATGAAAGTCTTCAATTGATGCAAAACCTCTAAAATAAAGACCACAGAAAGCTACACAGTGCTGAATCCAAGCACTGTCAAAGCATTCAGTGCCACAGACTTAGCTGAACTTTATAATTTTGCATATCAGAAATACTTGTCAAATTTTCCAGGGACGGTTTTCCAAAACACTTCTGGCTTAATTCTGGATTGCTAGCACTGAAGCACGTCAAGGTTTTCTTTATTTAAAAATTACAACTATATAAAAAGTTGAACCCTACAAAAATCTGAAAGCTTTAGGCATATGAATTCTCTCCCCCTTTACTTTTGGAGGTCACCAAAACCTCAAGATGTCATACCTAGTTGTGCCTTTTTTAATCTGAATTTGTAATGCAGATGGACATAAAAAGGTATGTTTTGAAAAAAACTAGAATTGTCCTAGTTGCTCTGAAATTCAAGAAGTCTCATTCATACAACTCAATCCAACTTCTCTGTTCTAAATCAAATATTGTGCAATGGAAGTACTTTGCTAAATGAAGTACTTCATGCAATCCACTTTTATTAGCAGTCTTGCCAAATGCATGAAGAGTTTCCTGTCCATTCTGTAGAAAGCATACCATTTGATCATCCGCAAACAGAGTCTTCCTCACTCCATTCTTTGCAGCTCTAATGGCCTCGTTTATCCTTGGGGCACCCATATTCCACAGCTCACACACTGGCCATTTCCCTCATGGTCCTGATCCTTCAGCCTGGATGACCAGACTGCAGCCCATCTCCTTTCCTTCTATGCTTCCCTTCAGTGGAAAACAGGTACAAGGTGGATGGAGTGCACACAGACCCTGCTCCAACATGCTGCATGAAGAAGCAGCATAGACCTTCCCCAAAGTGCTCCTCTGTGCTATGAGCAGAAACTCTACTTAAAAACAACTGCACAGTTTAAATTTTAGTTCAGAAAACTATTATGAGGCTTTGGTAGCTCCCTCACACACCAGTAGAATATGTAGGCTATGTATTCTGTTTAAAGTCACCAAATTCCTGTAAATTGAGCACATTCAATTGCCTAAGGATGAACAAAAATCCTACTCAGTAGACATACTAGAAATAAAAAGGAGTTCCGTGGTTTACTCTGTTCTCGAATGGAGAACTCATTCAGTCAGCTTAGGCAGAAAAGAAAGAAAAAAAAAAAGATCATGGCTGATTTGGGAAGTTTCACCAACTTCAGCTGTGCAAAGGAGTAATTAATAAGAAGGGAAAGCTCCTCAGCAGCTGATGAAAGGGTGGGCAGGATGATGAAGTTTAAAAAAAACGACTATTAAAAGCTTAGCTGGTTTTTCTCATCTACAAATGAAAAATTTTCATGTGTTACCATCAACAAAACAGGTAAGATTGGTGGTCAACCTACGGACTTTCTTCCCTACCCACTACTGAAATGGGCTCTTAAAGTATCAGGTTTATTTTTTTAGCCAATTTAAAAATCTCTTAAACTTAATTGTGTGTACAGAACATCTAAAACTTGCTTTCTTTGCATGACAGTCTGCCTTGTGCTATTATTCTTGCTGTTGGCCCATATAAAGCATTAAGCAGCATGTGATTAGCTCAGTTTGATTATTTATTCTTCCAATTCAACACATTTTATATTGCTGAAATTCATGTTTCTGTTGCTTGCAAACAAGCTGGGCTTTGACTGGACATCTCAGCTCTACGTAACCTCGCCCCAGTTTTCACATCATGAAGAACTATATAATAATTGTTCCAGCAGTTTTCTTGCAATTTGTTTTTTTTTTTCCTCCAAAGTAACTGTAAGGATAAGGTTATTTTAAGCCTGAGCACTGACGAAACCTGAGGTCTGTAATTGTGGAAATGGCACAGGGAGAGGGGGAGGAAGGAGGAGGAAGGACCCTGGGTAAGTTATGCAAGTTTCTCAATTTTCTTCAATTAGACTGAAAAAAAAACATTACAGCTGCCTGTAGTTCCGCAATGTCATTTTATTTTATTAAAGAATACTGCAGATCTGATGTGGAACATCACACTGTTGGCTGCTTCCAATAAAACATTAGTCACCAGACTAGACTCAGTCTCTGTAGCTGACATAGTAAGATCTTGTTGTATTAAAAATCACCCAGTAATTTTATTACAGAAAGTGGAACAGCCCAGAAAAATAGAGTCAAACAAGTATCCTTGCTACTCACTGTTCTGCAGTAGATCTCTCTGATCTTGAGGAAATTCTACTCTACATCTGAAATCACTGTCTCCAACTCGAACGTTCATAAAAAATGTTTCCCATGAAACCCGCTTTAAGGACATGATGATTCTTACTGAAAAGCAATTTCAGTAAGAAAGCCCGCTATTGTTAAATCAGTTAAAAGATTATTTTCTGTTCTTTTTACTTATCAAAGCATGCTAATCAACAAAGTATCTTTTATGCCATAATTACCTGACACATGCAATACTGGAATAATGCAGTTTACTAAATCAATGCTACAAGCTTTCAGCAATATTTGAAAATGCAACAGAAATCATGCTAGGCGTTCAGCTTGTTAAAGGCTAAAGATCAGTTAGTCACCGGAGAAAGGCTCTTACACAGATGTAGGAGCAGATTAGTCAGTTCTATGAAGCAGAGATCACAACACAAGAACCGAATGTGAATATTTTAATTTTTTAGGATGCATATGCTTGTTTTAAGAGCTAAGAAACTTAAACTCAATATAAGATAAAAGATAAAAAAGAAGACACTATGAACTTAAGACTTGTAGGAGTACATGACACTTGTAAAGAGATCTGAAGTTTTCTATAGCTTCATTTTCAACTTTTTACTAGTTTAAAGCCTGTCATTTTTTCCATCTTTACCGATTCCTCTACAGGATGGCTAGAACACTGCTTGAATTACCTTAATCAAAAGAAGCCTCAAAATTTTGGTAGAACTGCCAATTGCTTCGTCACATATTTTTAATTCATTAGCTTCCCAAGCCTGGAATGTCTAGACTGGAGATATACCATGCCTGCAAGAAAGGCGACCACTGATTTCACATATGAAGTGTCCAAAGAATTCTCATATTCTGTTTCCTTCTCCAGAAAGCTGAAAACTGGGATAAATAGCCATTTACTGCTTGATGTGGTTGCTGAAAACATGATACTACGGTCAAGATGCCAGCATTCCCCTACTGATTAAACATGCAATATTTAAAATATCCTATAGACAGTCTCTAACCAGATGTGAAGTGCATCATTATTAGTCAAACTAAGGAGAGTATTAATGTTTATCAGCTCCCTGAAGCAGAATCATACCACGAAAGCAACAATGTATTATTCCATATATAAAAATAAAACCTTTTGGTCCTCTATCTCACCAGTACTTTCCAATGGAAACACAAGCATTTGATACAGTCTCTCTCCTTTGGGTTCTAGAAAGCGACTGCAATTTTAAAACATGTAAAGTTTACAGGCTGTGTCTAAAAGCGGTTTATTTTGAATGATCCTTAGATGCCTTGAAAAACCTGAGCTTAAAGAATCTCTTAAATTAAAAAGATGACACATAGATGAGTTCCATCTGAGCAATCAGTGCTGACACATTAATAATGAAATAAAATACGTTGCAGTATTTCAAACATTTTCAGCTGTTAGCACTGTTATCTAATGCAGATATATTTATCAAATTCCACATTTTGTAGTACAAGCATTTAAATCAAAATACTTCTTTTTACTTGCTTAATCATTAAATGGCAATCTAATGCTATTTCAAATGTAAATCTAATCAGTGGCATTTCAATTGTTTTTTATTTCAAGTATTAGGGTAGTCCCTCAGCTGTAACTATGCACTGTCGTCTTTTCTCCTCACCTAACCAAGTATTTCCAGCCATGTGACAAGGTTCAGGCATCCTTGCAAAGGGAAACACTCTCTCCCCCAGACCAGAAGTAGAGCTTTGGGTTTCAGAAAGTTAAGATTTCCAAACCATAGCAATGTTTTTAGCCTTTATAACTAAAGTATATTGTTCTAAGGACCAGAACTTAATTGAACTGGATGCCCTTGTAAAACTTCAATAATCAACAATTCTAATAACTTTATTGTCATCCATAAATATGCTTTAACCCCCTACCATATGAATAAGGATATCCTTTTCCACTAGCTAAGTGAAGCTGCGCAAATTGTCACAACAAAGTTTGCTTCTGTACTAACTTATTCCAAAACTGCTTTCCAATTTCATAAAAAAGATATTTGTACTGGGGAGGGGCTTTTTTCCCCTCCAAGTGTGCACATATTTTTGTATTTTGTTTTATTATGCAAAATAAACAACTTCTATTTGAAAACAGAACTAGAAATACATCTGCAATCATAGTGTATGAATACACAACATTTTTCATAATTGTAACACAGCACTATTGGGGAATAAACTGACAGATGGAGACTCCAATGCATTCTGTGGACTACACTGCAGATCAGAACATACTAATGGATTCACATCATCTGAGAGAGGACATCTGTCTTAGGAGAAATTATTGCATTTAATACTTAAATTACCCATTCCATTGTTGATTAATATTAACTCTATACAGAAGTGTACATGATTTAATTGTCCCTACGTTGCTAAGGCTGCTCATTATGCTTTAATATAGCTAAGTAAAGAAGCACCTTAACTCGTTTGTCTGTCATGTTTTGTGACATGATCTAGTTGAGTATTTTCAAGTTACCTAGAGTTATTAATTCAATTTTGTAAATTATACACTTATGCTTAAAATGGATTCATTTACGAAAGACAGTATTAAGTGACCATACAGTGCTCAATAAAATTGAAAATTTTCTGTGCAAGAATAGCAATGGTACATCTTAAAAACCTCCATTATCTGAGTTTAAATCTTAACAAATCTTAAATCACTTCCCTCTTCCCCCAAACACATTCCTCATCGTATGGTCAACCAACCTCTGTATGCAAGCAACAGCACAAGTAAACCATTCATATGGATTATCCGGATTACTATTCATACATACACACACACACACACGTATATACATACACACATATACACACGCACATTAAAAATTTCTTTTTTTTTTTTCAAATCTTTCTACATGTTTAATACTATGTGTAATTTTTAAATAAATGGAAAAAATAAACTATTCTTACCTTTTCAACTGCTAATTGTTTTGATGGTTTTTCTGATTCTCTCTCTCTCTTTTTCTCTTCTTTCTTTTTTTCCTTTTCCCTCTGCAAAAAAAAAAAAAAAGGCATTTTGCCTGTACTCAGTAACAATGCATTTACAAATATATTGAATGTCCACAGTCATACAGAATATAAACAGAGATCTTCCCTTTCAATTCAGAGTTTATGCTTCTATCTGCACTGCTTCCAGAAGTGACTCATTCTGCTCAAATGGTACTACTAAAAATATTGTAACTTTGAGAATTCAAGAAATTCACTATTTCACCTGCTCATCTGCATTTCTTTTTATAAGCAGAAGGAAAAAAGAATCAGTGTTGCTTCTCCTAAGCTAAGCAGATCTGAAAAGAAAAAAACATCTACACGTACTCCATTAACTCTGATAACCCGTGTCATTAGGACAGATGCCAGTCTCTTTGACCAAAGAACTATAGTAAGGTAATTTGCATGCAGCTTTCTGCAGACAGTTACTAATTTCTAAAAGCTAATCTAGTAGTCTTAAAAAAATACTCCTGAATGTAAAAAGTTGACTTGGGTCATATGACAGACCCACTGAGTTGTAACACAACATTAAGTTGTTCCAGAAAGAGAAAATATAAGAGATCTCTTTACTTTGAATGCATTATAATGACATTACAGAAGTTTTTTCATTTTAGTTTTGAATTAATAAATAAGGCAATACTACAGACCCAGTCTGACTGAAGAAAAGCATAAAATATTCCTTAAGGCATCATAACATACAGAAGATAAGGACTTTTTAGGCCAGCAATTGCTTTGACACAGTGTTAGTAGCGATTTTTAGACCCAGCAATCTGCCTGCATTTACCTTGTACAACTACAGCATAGTACTAGGGAGTATACTTGAACATTAAAATGGATGGAACAAGAGTTTACCATATGCAATAAAGGAGATGGGACAGTAGCTCCTAAATGTTCTTCCAGTCATTAGACTTGGATCCCTTTGTTCAAAGCTTCAAAACACCTTTCTTCCACAAGACACTATTTTTTAGCAAGTTTCCCAATATTAGGAGGAAGTTTGATAGGTTAGATAACTGTCCATGCAGCTCCAGCATTAAAAATAAAACAGATTACCAGGCTACAAGTTTCTGTCAATAAGGATTTTTTTTTTTCTTTTTAACGTCCAATATATATAATTTTTAAATCTGTGTAACATGACATTTGGTTAAAATAGTTCTAACACTAAGATGAAGGGTTTTTTTCCGGGTTTCTCGGGGGGTTGGGGGGGTGGGGGGGCTGGGCACAGTGGGACCCAAGTAACACATTCTTCACAACTTCAAATAATCAATTTTCAAAACTTTCACCATATTTACCAGGTGGATTGTCAATTGAGGTTACTCAAGTCCCAACTAACCCCTGAGAATTATTTCATCAGGCATTAACCTGAACACTCGGGTCCTGGAAAGTGAGACTATCACGCCAAGCACCTGCTTAAATGTGGGTGTCACTCAAGCAACAGGAAGCAATGACCCCAGTCATGAAACTGCAGAAAATGGGAATTTGGAATGTCTGTTTTGAAGAAAAGAAACAGAGACCAACTTAGATTTCAGTGAACATTAGAAACACAAAAATGAGCACAGGAGTCCAAACCAGAGGCCCAGACACCACTATCTCACCTGTGGCAGTGCCAGGTGTTCAAGAAAAAGTTTGTACATCTAGGACAAGTATAGAGCAGTGTTTTATTTTGAGGCCATGATAATAACCTTAGACTTTCAGGCTTACTGAACTAAGATTACAACGGCACAGCCCTGCCTTTCAAACAAAGCTTAGCCTTTCTTTCATTACTGTGTCACCGATTCTAATACCAACCTGCATTCTAAGGACTCTCAAAACCCTGTGACTATACTCATGTACTGCACACAAATACGCTGTCAGAGCAGTAACTTTTCCAAAAGTCTTTCATGCCCTGTCCATGCTCCAACCTTGGAAGCTTTTCTACACCTTAGACAACTGCAATTTGTTTTGGGAAAGGTTGTTGGAAGTGTCGTAACAGTACACTTACTTTTCAAATATAGTACATTAAGTTTACTTGACTCTAAGTGAAAGTAGAGTTAAAGTACTTGCATATGATCATCTTCAGGATGTCCTGATTTCCAGTTTGACTTCAACATTTTTTTAAAATAAGTTTTATTAGAGAAACCTTGCTTCTAGAGGAAAAAGTATCTGGAAACGTTTATTCTTCAGGACTTGAGAACGAGGAGGGCTTGCAGTAAGTGTCACATAGCAAACACTCTATAAAGATGACCAAATATAAATAAATGCCTCTCATTGCCCTTAACAAATCCCTGACAGCTTCGTAGTGAAAACATGGAGACTTAAAATAAACTGTTTACCAGTGTTTCTGCCTTCACACCTCACAAAGCCTACAGGAACTCTCTCGATTCCCAGTGACTTTATTTTCATTCACTTCATTTTCACTGTGGACTTGAAAACCCGTAACTTCTTCATCTTCACACTTCACAATTTCAATATGCAAGCTTTCTGCTTCAGCTCCATTAGATAAAAATGAATTCAGACTAAATAAAAACATTTCTCAGATGCTGTATTCATGCCAGAACTTCAACTCAAGTGCTTCATTACTTGCAAAAGCAGTCAAAAAGCACTATGAAGACCATAAAATGAAATTGGCTTTATACTGGTCTTAAATTCTAAGCAAAAATTATTTGTTTTCTTTCCCCAAGATTCATTTCCAACAACATGGCATACGAGTTACACAGAGGAACTTTCAAATTTGAATGGATCAAGAGATGCGAGTAAGAAAGGAAAGGCGAGTTTCTTTCTAAGTGGCTGCTGCTATTCCTGGTACAATTTAAAACACATGTCAAATTCACCAAGGCTTGCTCTCATTTAAATTTTAATTAATGTTTAAATATAGCTGAACTAAAATAATTTATAGCATCTGTCCACATTTTCTGTATTTAGAAGAAAAAACATGATTTATGTTTAGATAATAAGTTTTCTCATACACTGTATACAGTCTCAATTTAGAGTGAAGTATTCAAAAGAGCCTAACATTGAGCATTCACACTCTAAAAAAAATGTATTTCATTATTGTTGCAAATTGTGACATTTACTGAAAGTTCATACAAACGATGCCTGATCTACTACTTGTTTGTGTGTTAAGTTTTTCAAAGGCCCTTCTAAACAGTAAATGTAACGTCAGCACATACACACATATCCCAGCTGGAAGGGATATTAAAACCAGTATGAGTTAACAGAACTGTCACCAAATTAATTCTATATTTATCTCCAAGGAGACTGAACTAAATGGCTGGAACAGTACTGATAATTTAGATTCTGAAACAAGCAAGTAACATAAAAGAAGATAGCAAAAATTATTCCTGAGGAGACAGGACAATGTCACTCATGCCCATTAGCTAGGAATGAAATGGTGTTTCCACAGTTTTCTGACAATAAAGCAGAGCAGAACCAGAATTTTGACATATAAACACTAAGAGGCAACAATGACACATGTGCTTTGTCACGTTGTATCGGTTCTTTTCATTTATCTAGTCCAGGAAGCAAGGGGGAGAGAAGTATTTTAAATGCCTGAAGTATTACCAGCAATTCAAATTCTCTAGTTAACTCAGTGAAATTACTCTATAGAAACATCAACATTTGTGCAAAGCAGTGACCTGACAAGAGTTACACTCAAAAACAATATACCTCTGCTTTGCTCTTCTCAGCAGCAGCTTGCAGAGAAGGAGAGGATGCCAAAGGCTGAGCAGCATCAGAAGAGGATATCTGTACAAAACAGAAGAAAGAAATGAGAAAGAAAATAAGCAAGAACAGCTGGGAAGGGGGGCAGCAGAGGCAGCTGAGAGACACGATTTTCATTCTTTTTTTTCAATAATTTGGGGGTTGGGAGAAAAAATACAACATAGAAAAAACAAAAAGAAGAGACAAAGTATTTCCTTTTTTTTTTTTTTTTAATCATTATGATTATTAGAAGAAATCTGTCAGGTAGGAATGAGTGACTTATAATGAAATTCTCTAAAATAGAATATAAGAAAATGAACCTGGATAAGATCATATCACAGGCCTAAGAAAAATAATTAGGTTTCATCCATTGTTCAATTTTATCCAGTGTGACTATTGAAATATTAATGTCCTGAAGCACGAAGGCATACTGTCCCAGAGGAGGGGGAGAGAAGAGAGCGCCTTTGTTCTTGTTCACTGTAACAGAATATTTTTATTAAGAGGAATGCAAAATAACTCTGAAAGGTATACATTAATTAAAGTTCTAATTAACTCTTCTCTAAGAGCACTCCAAATGAGTGAAGAGCTTAGGGTTAATATAAAACCGCATCCTAGCAGTAGGATGCCAGACTATCCAGACAGGTGATACTTCTTTTCTAGGAATCAGTATGTAAAATAGCTATTAGCACCACCAGACTTCCAGAATTATCCAAAAGGTATAGGTTATATATTCCACAGATGCAGTTTGCTCAAGAAAATAGGATTTCTCTAAATGCATTTTCATACATCTTCCTATCCTATTTCTTTATGCATAGTTGATCGCTTTAATGGAAACATTATCTTTCTATTCTCCTTACTACAAAAACACAACTGAATTACAATTACCAAACATGTAGAAGATCTTCAGAGCTATAAAGCTTACACTTCTACACTGTCTTCTATCACTTCTACTATCTACAAGGAAAATTTAAAAATGAATGAAGCTATTACAGAGCAGGTCATTATGTTGGATCAAAATAACCAATTTAGATGATATGGTTTTACTTAGCTTAAAAAAAACAGCTTGCACTAAAAGGAAACTGAAAGCTACAAAAAAAACCCCTACCTCATGTCTAAATACCCTGTATTTCTTAGAGAAAATCTTCCCAGTACTATAGCTTATATAGCTGGAATATTCACAGAATATATATGTTCAGTATTTTTACAAACTCAGAAACTACGCTTATCTTGGAAGGTGGTATAGAGTTTCAGGAAAGATATTTATAAGGTTTAATTTTTAAACCAAATTTTACCTGCAGAAATATGAAACAGAATCCTCATTTTTAAATTTACTGTTTTAAAATCCTCAGGTTATTAGGAGAGTTATTGATACATCTGCTGCAATGAAGCAGTTTCTCAAACTGTAGCATTCTGTTGCTATAGAAACCCAGGGATCCTGTTTATTCCAATTACACCACATTGTAACTAAATAAAGATGTCAGAAAAATCATTAGGTAATTACATATATTAAACTATGAACTCTAACACCATATTCCTTACTAAGATTTCAATTAAATGCAAATGTGTGAAACTGTGATAATGGAACATCTTAGGTATACTTTCAAGTTTCTAAAAATGAAATGGGATTTGGATTTGGTTTTGGTTTTTTTTTTTCTTTTGTATGCTTCAGATTTTAAGAGAATTTAAGCCTGATAGCTCTCACAGGAGAACAGCAGGTAACAGTTAGTCACCACACAGAACCAGGTAAGCAGAATTTATTTGGGTGTTGGAGGGAAATCAGCATTATAAATGTTTGTGTCACATTTCCATGCTCCCATAATAGTCCTTCTCAATCTGCTTATCATCTTCATAAATTAAGGGATTATCTAACCTAGGATAAGGTAATCCTATGAAGGCCTGAACGCAATTATTATAGTTTTGCAAATCAAGTAATGGAGAAGCATCATGCAAGCTATAAGCAGGAGACAGAGTGAAAAGCAGTTGCCATCTAGCCTGGGATATGGAACAGGATGTACAAGTTGAGAAACGCCCAAGCATAATGTTTAAAGACAAACAGCAGCACTACATTCACTTCAGGCTAAAAGACAGCACTTGAAAGCACACTTCACGTATCCAAATATTCAACTAAGCAAGAGTACAAAAGGCACATGACTGAAGCTAATCTTTAAGAGAAGACACATTACAGTGTATAAAGAACTGATTAAGTTTATATAATGAAAGCAATAGCTTGAGTTTGGGCTGCTGAACAGCTTTATCAGCAGTGCATCGTGTTAAATTTGTTATCTACCATGCTGCGCCAGATAAGGAAATCTGAATGAAAAAATCCAATCAAGTTAAACTGAGTGGCTGGATAAAGCTAAACATAAAACAGGATTAAAAGAGAGCCTGGTGCAGTCCATCGTGGCGAGCGGTTAAGTAGTCAGAGTATCAAGAGCTGTTCAGGGTACCAGAGAAGCCTGGAAAAATACTTGCCATTGGGACAAACTGATTCTTAAGGGACAGCTGACCTGTTAACCTGTTAAGGTTCCCAGCTGGCACTGAACCAGCTGCCTCCTGACCTCAGAGCAATCCAGCATGGCCCACGCTCAGCGCGGAGAAGCCTTAGCGAGAGGCAGCGCTCTCGCTAGAATCGAGTCCCTGCAGTGCCAACTATTCTGCTCCTCGTCTGTGCTCACACTGTGTCATATCCATATACCAGAACTAGCACCAAATAAAACTAAAAACTATAATAACACTGCAATGTAAGGGTATTCTTTTATTATCTTGGGATTTTTTCAGTTAGAAGACTGAATTTTCACTAATATCCAAGTCATTATTACAGACGCTAATACCCTCTTCAAGCACACAGAGAAATCAAGTCACGAAGTTAGGCATCAAGTGCTTGGTTTTCAAGAGATTTCAAAACGCTCATTTCTATTCCGAACTAACCCCGTATTTTAGCAAACCAGTGAAGTTGCTTGATATTCTGAGATGCCAATAAAACCTCAGAGGTTTTGGTTTCCCTCATGCTGTCCCCCAACTCTTACTTTGAAAGGTTGTGGTATGTTCATATTTTAAAACTGCAGCATGCTTTAAAGATGTAATTATAGCAAAAACCTCAACAAATAATCCTTCTCATTAGCATAAGTCAATTCTAAACAACTTCGATGCTATTCTGATCACTTCGTTGCCAAAACCCAGGTTAGACTATTCAAAGTTAATATTAATACCTTCTATGTCCTGTTTGCAGCGCAGACATACCATTAGCTAAGGGGGATATTAGTTATTGAACAGATGAAACACCGATAAGGAACAGTGGTTGACAACAAGTTGTGTGCTGCTGGCTTGTATTTCCAGTAAATCTTTGTTTTTAAAACTACTGCAGTGAGCCGTTCCCGTTTGTAGTCAAAAGAGATTCATTAGCTTGCCAACAAATGGCAAATGAGAAAGCATCTGCTCAGTGACCTATTTCTACATTCGTGGCCAGTAGTGGGAGCGCTGAGGTTAGACTAACCCCCGGATCAAACCACTCACCCATGACAGGTAAATGCATTCAACTCTCCTGGGGTAAGGGCTGCACTCAGTCCTGGTGAAACTGCCTTTAATTAGTTGAAAGCCACAAATGCACTTTAAATATTTATAGCAGAACCCTGATCACCACTCAGGACTGCCAACCAAGGTTTTAGCAATAATTTTAAAACTGTTTTTTAGGAGACTGAGATCACTGAAAAGCAGCACTATTTAATCCCCCATCAAAGTAACATATGTGTTTTCTATCTGGTATTTATCAGCCTTTATTAATAATTACTTGTTTCTATAAGCTTGATCAGAAGCATCAGTAAAGGAAGATCTACTCCATGCTTGGGTCCAAGTATGAATACCTGAAAATACTGTTGTTTACAAGCAGACATCCCCCCTTTAGTGTAGCAAAAAAAAAAAAATCTGGTTTGAAAAAAAACACTATTCCACAGCAATAATTCTCTTCTGTTATTACTTTTCTAATTTGTCAGTTTTAATCCAGTTGTTATATTCCAGTGGAAACAAAGAGAAAAAAGCTAAAGAATCAGTTTCAGAAAAACTGGCCAATACTGACACCAATTATGAAGTTTGTAGAACAGACAGCAGGAAAGGTAGAAAACATCTTTGTTTAATTTAGATCCAATGGAAAAAGACATTTGAGCAGGTAGGTACTAAGAATAAGATTTGTCATCATAACCACTAAAAAGAAGTGACGAAAACCGCCCCCACTTTTGGCCACATCTGTAAATTCATCTAAATTTCTACATCAAAATACAAAAAGCAATTTCCAGCCATCTTCCAGAATTCAAGTAAAGCAGCGCACACTGATCTACTCTGATAACGTTAGCACTATGCTCTGGAAAGTTGTCAACTAAGACGTCCTTGATTACTGGCGCTTTAAAGTACCAGACAAAACCGATGGCAACCCCTGCAACCAACAATACCTGCTGCTAGAAAAAGAATAAAGTTGATGTGCTTGTGTGCACTAAGAATGTACTGCAAACTGACAGCTAGCATCTGAATATTTCATTTTAGTTTTTAACTTAAGAGTAGTTGGTTCTTTTCATTAAGAAGTGAATTCAGAATTGCCTAAAAGAGGGAATGAAGGCAAGGAGCTGTTTCTCAAGTTTCCACATTTATACTCCTATGTCCACAAAATTTCAATCACGTTTCAGACCAAAAAACTTGTACTCATTTCATTTTTAGCAATTCTTGAATCTCTTTTCATTGTTTGTGTTTTGGAACTCCTTTTTAGAAAGGTGATGAAGTAAAAATAACCATTTTGCATAATGGAACTCAATACTGTCTTTAAAGCACCATGTACATTCAGTGCTCAGCAAGAAAATACATACACATGCAATAGTACTCTAAGATTTCATTTTCACCTATGCTCTGAGAAGACTCTTTCATTCACAAAAAACGTAAGATCAGAAAAGAAAGGATCTGCAGGTTTACAATATTACTCTAGTTCCCTGCCCCTCTTACATGACAATGTGTTACCTGTCCCCTATTTTGTCCATTAAACATTTCTATAGTATTTATTAAGTTATTACTTAGTAGTGGCACTATGCAAATATAGGCTATGTTAATAGTTCACATAAGAGCATGAATACAAGCAATATTTGGCCCCGTGGCCCTATGCAGAAGACTACGATTTCAAGTGAAAAAAGTAAGCTTAAAGAAGCACTAAATGAAGCTATCAAAGAACATAACATACAAAAACTAAGAACGATTTTAGTTTAGTTCAGTTTGTACTAACATATTTCTGATGGTAAGTAACAGTCATATAAACATTTACGGTCATTAAGGTCAATTTACTAAATAAAGTTTTCACCAACTTTTATTTGTAGTTTTTCCAAAATCCTGCACTTGATGTAATGCATGTTGTTATTTAGCCTTTTATTAAAAAAGGTTCAAGTTAAAGCTTTAGAAACCTGTATTAATCTTCCATTTAAATATGAAATTTAGGGTGCTATCACTCAGAAGATTCAAGAAATTAAAAAATAAGTGCGTTATCAAACCATGTCAATATATTCAGGAAATTAGCAGCTGAACCAAATACAAAGGTGCCCTCGAGTGGCCATTTTATATGCCACTATATTAGGGAAATAATCTAAATGAAGAGGGCTACTTTACACTCATCTTACAGGTTTTAAGTTCAGCTACTACATATGTTTTTCTAATTTCAGTGGACTTTTATTACTGTACATCTCCAATGAATGTTGACAACACTAAAATTAGTATTTTATTTTAAAGCAGTAGCAATTACAGACTGCAGTTAGATGCGTATAAACACACAACCAACTGCTTATCATTTTTTAAAAAGGCCTATTCTCAAAATTCTGAAAGGGCTATAAGAATACTGATGTATTATTAATAAAACTTATCTATGAATTTCTGCAAAATTTCTTTAGGCTAACTGGCAAGGCTTTTTTTTAAAGTTACTAAAATGAATCCCTTATTCAGTGCTCTAGCCACTGGACAACACATAAAAAAGGTTGCATCCCACATTTCACAAAACATAGCAGTAGCTGCCTTTTCAAAGAAGCCGGTACTGCTCTTCCGTCAATATTCTGAACATGCTCACCATTCCTCCATCCCTTCAGAGTGCCCGTATCTTGTTACAGGAATACGGTGAAGCTTGTGCAAAAGCTAGCTGTAGTTCTGGATGTGTGCAGAGCTATAGAAGTTCATAAAATTTACATCAGCAGAGATACAATTACTCAATGTTCTGGGAAATACAGATATATTTAATAGTATTAGACATGAGTGCAAAATATTTTTTCCAACTCTGACCAAGAACATCCATACCTATTGTTGCCCACATTTTTTTTAGATTATTTAGCTTCTCCTTTAGATAACCACCTCTTGAGATATTACAGAGAGTCACCATGACTTAATTAAAGGCTGACATAGGATAAACAAAACAGATGCTTTTAACCTCTTACTGGCGTGCTCTCCATTTTCCCTGTCCAACCTAACAGATATTTTCTATATTTTTTCTAGGAAAAACTGTCTTTAATGAGAGGTTTGCAACACTTCAGAACAATACCTTTTTTTTCTCCTAAGTGGCTTGCCCTGCTGCATATCGGATCATTTACATTTTCATGATCCACATTAAACTGGCAACACAGTCACTGCAGATTTCAACTTCAGCAGAAGTTTTGTTTACGTGGACATAGTAACTTGTAGCTAGGCGGTCCAGCTGTGTGAACTACTGCTCAAATGAAAGTACTTATGGAAGTGGGGAAAACAAGACCCTGCACGTGGGAGCTACTAACAACGCAGCTGGCATACTGAAAATCCACACCCTGGCTTCTCTAACTCATTCATTTAACAATTGCTGGGCAAAGTCCTGCTCAAGAGTAGTCACTAGTGGCACACTCAGGACTTGATACTAGGGCCAGCTATTTAATTTCTTCGTTTATGCCCCACACAATGAGACCGAGTACATCATCAGCAAGTTTGCAGATGATACAAAATGAGGAGGAGTGGTTGATACACTAGATAGATGTGCTGCCATTCAGAGAACCGTTGACAGGATGGGTCAACAGGAACCACATGAAGTTCAAAGGGAAGTGCCAAATCCTGCACCTGGGGAGGAACAACCCCATGAACCAGTACAGGCTGAGTGTCAACTAGCTGGAAAGCAGATTTGCAGAAGAGGACTTGGAGGTCCCAGCGGAAAAGTTGGACGTGAGCTAGCAACGTGGCCAGTTCTGGGCTCACAATTACAAGAGAGACATGGGCAGACTGGAGCAAGTCCAGCAAAGGGACACTAAGATGATTAAAGGATCAGAGCACCTTTCAGATAAGGAGAGGCTTATTCAAGTGAGATTGTTTAGCTTGGAGGAGAGAAAGCTAATGGGAAGGAAAGGAGAGAAGAAGTCTTACTAACATATATAAATACCTGGTGGCAGGGAGCAAAGACTGAGGCAGATTGTTGCCTGTGGTATCCAGAAACAGGACCAAGAGGCACTGAATGTAAATTGAAATACAGGAAATTCCATTGAAATGTAAGAATAAATTTTTTTTTTTTTTTTTTACTGTGGGGGTGGTTGAATACTGGAATAGGTTACGCAGAGAGGTTGTGGAGTCTCCAGCCCTGGAGATATTCAAAACCCAACTGGACACGGCTCTAAGCAACCTGTTCTAGTTGACCCCACTTTGAGCAGGGGGAATTGGATGATCTCCAAGGGTCCCTTCCAGCCTGAGCTATTCTGGATTCTGTAATTCAACCCATTCTAACAGCAAGATCTCACAAAATAATTTATCCCACTTTCACTATCCCTGCCCTCAAGTCATAATTCCAGCATGGTATTTCAGTGCTTCTTATTGATGCCTATCTTCATTAGCATATTTCAAAAATACTTATACCACTTGATTCACAAATTCTTCACAGACCAATAAAAAACCCACTACAGTTCTTGCAATATTGGGAGGCGTAACCGGTAACCTTTCTCCAAACCAATGACTGAATGCTTCTCAATGCTAGCTACTATAAACTTACTGTTCATGTATACTATCATACCCCAATTTATCCATCTTAAGGTGCCCACGTGACATACTTTAGTGCAGGAAATGTATTATGGATTTAATCTCCTTTAAGATAACTTTCTGGAAAATGTGCCATCACAATCTCTAAATTCACATCACATTTTATCCAGTTGCCTAAGTTCATACTTCTTAAATTATACACAATATCTTAGAAAAGCATGGAAAATGTAGACCCATTATTCTTTTCCTTCAGTGAACTTAAGAGTTATATGAAACTTCTGCTCCATACATAATTCACACCCTTTCTTAAATATAGAAACTTTGTTTACTATTCTCTAAACATTGTCAGGACCTAGTAATATATTCACACTGCATGTAGTGGAATAGATTGTGTCAGTTCATAATTTTTGAGACTGAAAGTATCTGGAATCCGCTTAAGTTGATTCACCACCCACCCTGAATAAGGCAATTTCCATATGCATTCTGAGAAGTTGTGCTCTTTCTTCTCCTATGTACTTATTTTTATTAGAAGCTGCAGAGATTGTTTGTGACACCACCTACATAGCTAATCTTTATCCACACCCAACACAGTGACCTCACTGCTTCTCCTCATTACTTGTATGGCATAAGGGTCATTGTATCAGATACAAAAATAAAGAAAAGTTTAAGAAAAATTGTCTTTTTACAGTTTTTATATTACATCAAAGAGGAGGTACTAAGTTTTTAAAAAATTTGGAAAATATGATTGCTTCAAACTTGATTTCCTGAACCTCTGTGCAACTTTAGTACACTTTTAACTTAGCAGCATGTAGATACAGTCAAATTAAATTATTCGGATTGAGTACCAGAAACCCTTTCATTAGTGCAGTCCTGTGTCTCAAAGAATCACACCAGCAGCTGTTACTGTAGTGTATTTTAGACAGATTTTATTCTTTCTGGAACCTCAGTTCCTCTTGGCTTACTGGTAAACTGTGTAATCATCTACTTCAAAGCTTACTTCCTTTAATCAGTTATTTTGGGAGATTCTTATTAATTCCCAAAAACCTAAAACAAGCAACGTTTGCTATTTCTCTTGGCCACTGCATCTAAGATCACGTGCCTCATTAACAACTGCCTCTCAACCTTACCGGTTGCATAGCTTTGATTACAAGTATTTGGGACTGGATACAGAGATCATCAGTCAAGACAAATACTCTGTTCAGAAATTACTTTCATAAAAACAAACATCCCAAAGTATTTGGAGATGCAGAGCACCATTCCTGGAGCCACTGGTCTTGTCATACTTCTGCCTTATTTCCAGAGTGAACAAATGATTTCTGCTGAAGATAAGTCAAGTCGCCCTTTGAGCACTTCACCCTGTCAGGTATAGTCACAACGTTGAATTATTGTATTTGTAACCAAAAATCAAGCAGCATCTCTCGCCCAAGCACAGACACCCAGTCAATGCATTTTAATCAGCTCTGTTCAGACCCATACCAAGCCAAGAGCTCTGACCTTTCATAATGCCTTCCCTTCAACAAGAGCAAATTCTACCCACTATTATCACCTCAGACATCATTCCAGGTACTGGTGATAAACCTGTTAAAGAATGGGCAGAAATTAGACAGGAATATTAAGTAGAGAAGCAGCCTTGGGATCAGCTAAATTCTTTAACAATGACGAGAAAGATGATATATGCATATTTTCTCTCTTAAACAACAGGATTTCTGTTCTTTAAAACTCATTACTAATTCTGAAGTGAAGAATTACCAGACTGGTAAGTTGTTACACTCATATTCCTATACAACTAGGAACTGCCTTCACATTAGTTGAGCAGACTATGCCTATCTATTTCTTAATATGTAAGTATGGAGGGGAAGCGATACAGTCTTACTCTTCAGGTTTTATTATTACAGTCAATAATACGGGTAAGTCTAATCTTTGAACAACTTCTTCCAAACTAGAAAGTGATCTCTCCAGCAATCTTCCATTTTCAGTTCTGGATTCAACTGCTTTGTCTTAGGATTGGTTAGATAATCCAGAGAAAGCAACAAGGCCAAAAAGTGAATTTGTCAGATAACTGCTTTGTCGTGAGAGTCACGAGTGTGAGTTAACACTTGAAATCTGCTCTCTTTCACTGGAAAAAGCAGTCTGCCCACAAGCATTTATTGTGATATTCTGAATAGATTCCTGAGAACACGCCTTGTCCTGCATTCAAATCAAGCTGTACATCATCCATTTTCAGTTTCGTTCAAGTGTTTCAAAAGAATCAAAAGTTATGATAGTTCAACTAAGATGACATCTGCTGGTGATGTTAGAAAATCTACTGTAAACATACTCCAATACAGGTAACAAATTTCATGAGAATTGAGAAAAGAACCTGGCCCAAAAGCCAAGAATAGCTAGATCTGCCACAGCTTCCAAGACAGTATCACCACAGGAAATTAAGTTAAAAAAAAAAAAAAATCCCCTTGCATAAATGCACAAGCTGCGATAACCACAGGCTGCAGTTAGAAGTCTTATCAACCAAAGCTCCTCTTTTCTGGCTCAGCATCACCATCTTCATCCAGGGGTTTTCTTGGAAGTAATAGAAAGTGGTATGAGGAATTAAGAGAATACCAAGTTATCCAGAAAATTACCAATATATCCCAGACAAAAAAAAAAAGGCAAAAAAAAATACAGAAACAAAAGAGTAACTGCAATTGTGCTATGGTCTGGTGAGAAGAACACAGGAGAAAAGCCTAAACAGAGAAAAAAGAGAAGGGGAAAAAACCAACCACAAACAAAAAAAACAAACCAAGACTAAAAAGGGAGTAAGTTAAGGCAGATAGCTGCCTAGCCTGTACAGTGTTTTTCCATTTGGGAGTTCTTTTTGTATATCCAGACTTAGAACTATGCAAGTCATCTCTGCTGCAAAAAGGAGTCTCTCTAAAATAATAAGGCACTTTATTCTCCTAAAAAAAAAATCACTATAGCTTTACATTTCATTCTCTTGGAGTATGTCTGTGTCTCCAACAAGGCTCATATTTGCTCCACTTATATTTACTGCAACAATTCTGAAAAAGTCCTTCAAGTCATTTATTTAAGCATACAAGTTCAGATTCTTGGGGAAAGGTGTTTGTATAATTGTAAGCTGTGCTCTTGTAAGACTGCTCCAGGAGAAGTAAACTAAAGGAGCATAAAACAAACAGTTTAATGAGAGCCCAAAGCAAACAAAAGATTTAATAAGCAACAGTCTTCAGGACTAAGATTGCTAGAGGAGAAACTGCTTTGCATGCCTTCAGTTCTGGGATTCAACCTTTCAGTTCTAGGATTGCTGTGTACAAAAAAAACCCAGGATGAATATAAAAGGATTTGTCTATGCTTGAAAGTGATAATCAGGTGCAAGTCTGAAGCAGAATGATATTCCTGAACAGTTTCATGTCAACACCCACCTGAAGTAGAGTTTTAACACGCAAAATTACCTCATACCACTTGACCTATAGTAACTGTCTGTAGTTAACTACAGAAGTGATGCAAGCTCTAGATGGCGTTGTACAAGCTTTCACGGATAAATCAAGTCAAACAGCACAACATATTGCACAGTAAATTGCTCATGTTACCATATCTTAGATGCACCACATTTATAAAGACTCCCTAATCGTTTCACTACCATGTGAAGTTTGTTTTATTGGATTCTATGCTATACTTTGCATCATTCACAGCTTACGTATGCCTAAAAATGTAGAAGGCGGGTTGGCAGAAAATGGATTCTAGGAGGACAATATTATGCTGAGGATATTTAAAATAAGTTGACTTACTGACAGCTACTGCTGCTCCTAAGTTGATTATTTAAAGAGCAAAAAAAGTTCTTGCTGTTAACAATACCAAATCACGTGTTTTTCACAGAACAAATATATACATATATTCCCAAGTAACACCCTGTCAGCTTCAAGTGTTTTTACTTGTATTATTCCTCTTTTTAAAAATGTAAGTGTTCATAAAAAGCATAAAAAAACATGAAGTCCTGAATGTTTCAGAGTTACATCATACCAAAGCAAAACAGGAAGGCAGCTGGCCAGATCAAGAGACATGGGTTTCTTAAGCAGTTGGTCTTTAGAAGTCTTGATAAACGGAGGTCTCACCGCAGCAGGACTATGAACTACTTTCTGAGAAAGGAAGTGTTGATCTTTCATACTGGCACGACTCTTGTTAATGTTGGGAGAGAATTATGATAGGCACTGGCTTGAGAAATACTACTTCTAACTCTGTCATGGGCTACACTGCTTAAATAGAATATACTTTGATATTAAGGATACATGTTCCTGAACATGATAAATACCATACAGTTGTCTTCACGGTTTTAGTCATAATATCAAACCCTACAACTATATCTAAACATTTACAGATCATTTCAACTGTAAGAGTTTTTCATAGAACTGATATGCATCTGAAGATACTTCCGTGGGGTACAAAAAACATCGGTTTGCCTCCCTGAGTAGGCTAATGTATTCAAAATTCTCTTCTTCACATTGATCAGAATAAAACTTAAAAATAAATACTGGTACTTTAACTGCAGCTAAACAGAAAAATTTTCAAAAAATGGCAATATTCCAGTGCTCTGGAAATAAAGTATTTCTACAAATGCATTGTCAGACACTTTTCTAAAACTTTTTCTTCTTGTCTTACAACATTATGAAGCAGCAAACACATACATAACTGTTAAAAAAATTTCTAATGATTAGAAAAAGGTTTCTGTTCCAAGTAAGATCTAAAAAAGTATAAATATTCCAAAAAACCTGAAAGGCACCCATAAAACTCATCAACATATTCCTTAAAATGTCAGATTGATTTTAACTGTATTATCAGTGTTGGTAAAAAATAATGACTACATCTTTTCCGTTGATATTTTTCCCAGGCTTCCCCCTGCAGCTACATTGCTTATTCTGAATTGGAGCTCCTGCTTTTTGTTTCGCGTGAAGTACATGTGAAAGTACATCTGCGAAAAGAAGGGACAAGCGTAGTGTGATCACTTTCATAAATTCCCTACCTATATCTCCTTACCTGACCCAGAGCACTGTAGTTTGCCCACCTGGGGCTACCATTCCGGCTACATTCCGGAAGATTTTTCTCAAGGTTAAAGCCTAAGATTGCGGTTAAGAATTAGGCCTAAATGATACCAGAATGTTTCCCAGTACCAAACAAAACAAAACCACAAAAAAATAACCAAAGGGAAAAAGAAAACAAAACCCAAACACACCACTGTTCAAGGGTGTCAGTCTCTCAGGTCTTTCTATTAAAAAAGCCATAAGCCTGCACTGAGTCTGAGCAACAAAACATGCGAGTAACTATTTACTGATAACCCACTTATAACAGCCGAGTAAACTGTACCACTCATTTAGTCCTGAGCACTGATACAGAACCAAGATTTCACATTTTCCCCAATAGCAATGTATCACAAAACTCCGAGATCTATGCACTGTAATAGATTCTAATTATTTTTTAAAGTCAGGCTGCTTTCAGTCAACATTAGATTTTTCTAACGTATATTTGATTTCTACTTAAATGCATTATTCTATTTGAAATGTAACTAGCCAATAAAACTGCAGATACTCCACCTGAACAGTTCACAAGACTATTAATCATGAAAGTATCGTGCTAGTAAGTGCTTTGATGCCGCCAAAACACTTGACAGAGGTCTGAAGGCTACAAGCAGGAATCTCCCCCTTCCTCCACAGCTGTCCCTCAGTTCCCAGGGAATCTTAGCCACCTCCTGGCAGGGTGGAATGAGGGAAGGTGTCTCAGATGTCATCAGGACTGCAAAAGGAAAGCTTTAGAAACCGTCACCACCCCCTGCATGGGGGCACAGAAACGCGTACCCCCACAGAACTCCCTTCCTCACCCCATTCTTCTCAGACTCCCCACAGATCTCCATGTGCTGGAAGTGTAGGGTAACTTCCCCTCTTCCCTGCCAACAGTATCCGGGAGAGAAAAGCAGCATATCAGACATGCAGAATGGAGGCCCAGCTTCACCATTTCTTTCTCTTCCCTGTCAGTCGCAGGCCCACTCGAAAGATGATCACTGAATACCAGTCTCAGCACTATACGCACATCTGAGCTGGGCTGGGACGAGAGCCAAGGAGGGTAACTCAATACAAGCAGCAGATTAGGACTATGGGCGCTACACTACTTCAGCTCATGTAATATTGTGTACTTTTAGGATTTTGCCACAACTGTGATTTCAGATAGCCTACCTCAAACCTTATGTTTGGTGGCCTTGAATAAATGCAGGTGAATGTGAATGTGCTGAGTCATCTATTGCTAAAATATTTCATAATCAGATTTTGTTCCTATCTCAGAGAGATTATGCCATTTACATTAGTCAATGCAAGAAAAGCCCAAGTAGGAAGAAATAAAATGGTGTTCCCTACTCAGCAGTAACATGCATCTCTTCAGCTTGTCTGGATTCTATCTGTGCTGCTATGACAGGTAAGTGATTCATATTAGTCTGCAATACGATAAAGCAAAATCTGATTACTCCTTCAAACATATTAAGACAGCAGTGGACTACTATATTAGACACCTAGGTTCTCTGTTTAGAAAGATCTTGGGAGTCTTTTGAACTTGTTAAAGGAGTATAATTTCAAACAATTCTTCCTATTTTCTCCTTTGGAATAAAAGTAAAAAAGGGTAACTGACAGTGTAATTCAAATCACAATTGTATTTTACCTCTTAAGTGAAGAAATTTTCCCCTACTTCAACAATGCTTAATGAAATACACTTCTCTAGTTTCCAGGTTTGGGGTTTTTTTTTTCCTTCTAAAACGAAACTATCATTCAAAGATCCATTTTCTCAGATGGCAAAGGCAGCATAAACGCCCACTCCTTGCACTCATTTCCCTGTCAAAGGTCACTGCCTAGTAAGATGGAGTAGTAAGTTACGTGTTAGGTCATACTTAAATAATGTAGGTATTTAAGTATAAATACACCTATATAAATAAAAATATATAAACTAAATTGTATGCCCCAGAAATAGCCATATCCAAAAAACCGAACAAGGCTGTGAACTTCAGTAAAGGCTGACATTCTCAAAACTGCTTTGCCAGAAAAGCACTCACCAACTTACTGTAGTGAACACACAGCTACCTGATTAAAGAGCTGGTTTGCCATACTGCCCGTGTTTGCTATTACAGTGCACCTCGCTGCAAGCAACAGTCTGGAATTCAGCAGAGCAGTAAGACCCTCAGAAGAGGGGCCCAAAACACCCTAGGATTTCTCATCAAGGTATTACAGAGAATGAGAGAAGACAAAGCCGCCAGAAACAGTAATCCTGTCTTATCCCTGTAACAGAGAAAAAGATACTCAGAAAGGACTCAAAGTATACTGTTGAAGAACTACCCATCACTGAAAGAGAAAAACACAATATAAACAGTTGGAAGCAAGCTATTTGTTGGATCATAATGCTTTGCTGTTATAAATGTAATAGACAATGTATGTTGAACTTACAGAACCTAGGAATAGCTTTCAAGAGACACAAAAGAAAGCATTTAACACCGTATCAAAAAGTTTTCGACTGTGAAAGATACTATAACATACATAATGTTTTCTACATTTCTCTTATGTAGCTTTCAAAAAAGAAAAGTGACAGAATTCTTGGTGAAAGTCTTTACTTACATTGAAGGCATTAACTGCATTTTTATCGTAATACTTCTTCTTTTCGTACTTATCCCTGATGAAAAATTCCACAGCTCTAGAATAGCTAGTTTAAGGAAAATATGCATTCAGATAAATAGCAACATCAACCTAAAAAGCTGACGGATTATTCAAATTGAAGAATTGCACCAGGTTCTTGCTCCATCTCATTTTGTAGTTTTAAAACAACAGAACAAACTGCTTTACACAGAACAATTGCTATTGCAGTGTCCAAAAAGAGCTTCTTTCTACTACAAAGAATTAATCAGTTTAATCTCTTAATGAAACAATAGGAGAAGGATATACTAGAAGTAACTCACTGTTCCACAGTTAGGACATTTTCACTTGGTATTTATAAGCTACAGGGCTGTAGTACTGCAAATACTTGAACAAAGGTACTCATACACGGTAAATAATTGAAGTATAGTTTACCATCATAACTTGGGAAAAAATACTTTCTCTTCAGATAAAATGTGAAATGTATGTACCTGTTCTCTGATTTGCACAAACTGTCTCATGCATCAAAAGCTGATCATAAACAGTTCTCTGAGATCAACAAGTCCTCAATGAAAGTCTCCTATTACAACAAACATCTCTGTGGAAGGCAAAGAAAACTAAAACACGAGCAATAAAAAGATATTGAAGCAAAGGTGGAAATAGCAGCAAGCATATAGAAGACCAGAACTGACAACTCACTAGCTCAAACACAAAAAGGACAACTCGTCGTTTTCCTCAATTATTCTCTCAGCTTCATAAAGCAGCTATCCAAAGCAACGTTAACTTTTGTAAAGCTGATTCTCTGGTATCTGTAGAATAAATTTTAACTAATTTGTTTGGCAATGTGATTGTCCATTCAAAAATCGAAATTGCAACTGTGGAAGCTCAGATTCATTGCATCTTAAACTTCCATAGCAATTTTTCCTCAATCGATGGAAAGATACCTTAGGTCCACATACTATCTCTTAAGATTAACACTGACCTCAGAGCACTCAGTTCCTTCATTCTGTGCATCAAATTGTATCATCATTTAGTTTCAAATTGTATGCAAGTGTCACCTGAAGACACTGCTTCATAAAAGTTGCAAAAAACAAAACATTCTTTTCTACCTCTTTCCAAATATATCTACATTCTAAAGGGCATCTTGAGCACTTTGAATGTACAAGTATCTTAGTACTAATATTGCATTATTCTTTACACATACCAAAGGACTGTCATTTTGCCAAAAATCAATGTATATTATCAAATTACAGATGAATGGAAGTTGTGCAATATGCAACTCCCACAACTTTTCAAGTTTAGCTAAGACTAAACAGGATTCCCTCAGAAAGTTTATTTTCAACTTGCAGTACAAATTACTGCATTATATAATCTCAGTGGGGGGAGGAGATAGAGAAAGGGAATTCAATTTTTTTTCATGCTTTTGGGCTGTAACTGGATAACTGTATTAAATTATAACTAATTTAGAAGTAAACAGAAAAGATCCAAAATTTGATTGTTATAAAATACCTTACAACAATCTATCCTTTCTTCAAATAAAAAGTCTTAGTCACGAGTCAAAATTAACATTTTCAGATGGCACATTTATTTTGTCAAGTGTTCTAAGTTTTGGTTGTTCAGATTTTAGTGTTAGATATTTTAGTTCTTTTGCATAAATATTTCCCTATTTTTGGCAGTTTCCCAGAATGCACACTTGATATTTCAGACAATTAGAAAGTTTTAGTTTAAAAATTATTAACACAGAATCGTAAGTATTTAAATTTCATAGGGTTTAATTTTTCAAGATGCTATTACACTGTATTTTGAAAAATATCCACTTTATTCAAGCTACCCCATTTCAATATGCGTGAATTTTTAGACCACGTCTAAAGTTTCTTTAGATCAATAACCTACTGTGTTCTTACTAACAAAAGAATTTAAAGCAGCCTCAACAGATGCCAAAACTGTTTTAAAAAGTGAGTAAAATGAAGAGACAAAAAAATGATTCAATTTACTCTTGTGAAAAACCACTTCCAAACAGGAAGCTAAAGCTGCCATACAAAAAAACCATCAAGATGATCCTCAAAGTTAGCTTCTAAGCCAGAGCATCCCTGCCAAGTTCAAGGGAAGAGTAAAAAAATGCCCAGAAAGGTCAGTCTTGTGATTAAAAAGCAGAAGTGATGGGGGGCCTTTAGCAGGAGATTTTGGGCAGATCCCACATACACGTTTCTCCTGTGTCTCCATTCTACTACCTAAAAAATAGAAACACGTATATTATAGTGCTACAGGAAGTTAAACGCTAATATAGAAGAACATATACAAAAGACATCATTACATGCAAAAAGTTTTCATAGTTCATCCAAAAGAATATTCAGAATACTGAGAATATTCATAACCAGAATACTGATGAGACACAATGCTGATTTTGTAGTGATACAAAGGGCAAAAAGGAAAGGCAAAAAAAGCCCATAGCACAACAGCTTGTCATGAATGCCAAGTAGGTAAGTAGCTGCCAAAGTTACGGGGAAATTGAGAAATAAAACAGAAAATGTTGGCATCCTCTCTCCTGGCACTGTATTTTTAATAAAGAAAACACATGCAATGAAATATATTCAGTTGACCAAGTCTACCACTTAGAAACTGACAACTGTCCAAAAGGCTATATAATTATTTCAAGGTATACAGTGTCAACAAAAGAATTATTTTGCAAGTCTGAAAATTAGACTTTTGGTCTGATCTGACATGAAAAGCTTAGACTAAAGCACTATTGCTTCTCCTGCAATAGCACCAGTGAATGCAAGTTAGTTGCAGTAAGAACAAAACATACATCTTCAAGATCAACTTTTGAGTAAGTTTTAGTCAAAGTATTTCAGTCTTATGGCTGAAATAAAGTTCTAGAATATTACAGCTGGAGTACTACAATGCTATGTGGTTCCAGTTACTTTTTGCTTATGTGTATGTATGTTTAATTTAAAAGCTACTGGAATATGAAAAAACATATCTGTTTTGCTCAAGTGCATTTTATAATGAGAGGTCTAACCCTTCCAAAAAAAGAAATCTTCTGCGCATAGCATATTGAGCATAGTGTCTAATAAACAGAAGAACCAAAATCACTTTTTGATATAGAAGGAGAAAATTCAGATCCAGTTACGACTAAGTCCGTTTTATCGGCCTCCATAACCTGTATCATCATCAGGCTAAGAGAGCTCACTTAATGGTACGTGTTTAGGATCTCATTATAGTTAAAGAGTTCCAGTAAGATCAGGTGAAGCAAATCCTACCTGTGGAGTAACTTCACTAAATCAGGAGCTAATACAAATCTAAATTAATGCCATTACACATTATCCTAATGATTCAGTACATTCAAAAAAGGTATTTTTTAAGGAAAGCTATTTATTGGCAGTAGACAATTTTTCTTCCAACCCTCCGCTTCCAGGTACATGGTGATAACCACACACCAACACAAGTGGTGGCCGTCAGGGAGGTTTGTATTCCCTGCTAGTCATCTGTGCTTGCACACTTCATAGAATGTATACATTTCAACTCCAAAATATTACAGAACACTTAATTTAGAGAAAGAAATCCATACTTTACTTGAGTAAGATCCAATGGCTTATTTTACTTTGCCATTCACCTCATTATTTCTTCTAACTTCAGCTGGCAGTTACTCAAGATAAAGACAGAATATTCAAGAGCTCTCTAGTATCACTCTAACTTCCTACATCCACAGAATTTATGAAGTCCCCTCTTCTGAAAGCAAAAATAAATGAGGCTTGCCAAATCTCATTACAAAGTAGATTTGCTATAACTGAAGTAATTTAAACCTTTTCTGAACGGTTCCCAACTTCCACTGTCATTTCTTATACAACAGTATCAATGAAATAAGCAAGGTGAGTTGCCAAATGTAGCAGTTCCTTGAAACAGTCATAACATCTAAATTGCATTAAAAGTCATTTCAATGTGAAAGCTAAAACAAAAAGGATACTGATCTGTTTGAGGTCTTCGGAAGTTCTCTGGTAGATTAGCTTCATAGAGTAGTCTTGCTTTAGTATTTCCCATTTCCTGCATGCACTAAGGAAAAGTGGTAGAAAAGAGTTAGTTCATGTCCATCAATACTTCCAATCCTGAAACAGTCAGAATGCTATTGGTGTGCTTAAATGACACTGCAATTTTTTAACTTGGAGACCTCTCTGCTGCCATATGTCTTGAGAGATGCTCCCACGGCACAGGAGGGCTGCCTGCCAAGACTTGCTGGACAAAACCTTACAACACAGATGCTGTTTACAGTGTAAACTAACCCATCCAGTGAAAGATAAGCTTTCATCTCTCAGGATGGCTCTTCAGACCAGGAGGAACAGCAGTAAGAAAATTTGTCTGGCAGCAGAAAAAGGCTTCAGACTGGAGCATACCTGGAAAAGTCAGTACTTGGTACACCAAAAAAATGTAATCAAGAATCAGACAGATGTGTGAACGCTACCTTACTGTCCCCTACTGAAAAGGAAAAGGCTAACAACACATTTTCTACAGATACAAGAAGCAGCTTTCAGAGTCCCTGTGGCAAGATACAATACATCTAAAATGGTAACAGAAAAGATAGCTAAGCCAATTTCTCAAGTGAATTTTTAGAACTTAAACTCATTATAGTAAAAATATAACACATTAAGAACTACTTTGATTGTAAAACATTTAAGTTGGGGCATCATGATAAACTCAAATCCTTTCAAAAGGACTCCTGGCATTCCTTCCAAACTGAAAAATGTATTTTAAGATATTTTACCTGTATTTGCTCTGGTGTCCATTGGTCCAAGTTGACAGACTTGACCCTTGATATATGGACCCCAAGATTTCGATGTATTCCAGCACATCTGATGCAAATAAAAACACCGGTGTTCCAAGAAGCCCATCTTGGACCTAAGGGGAATGGAGAAATAAATTAAGTTACTTTCAAAATTCCATATACTGTGAAGATCTGCTTTGGCATAATTCTATACTGACAAGAGGAATAAACAAGTCTGAATAAAGGCTCACAGCTGTTTCTCTAGGATATCTATTACTTCTAACAATCTCCATTGTTAGCAATTTTATTTACAGCTTTCTACTTCTACGTGATATCACATAACAGTTGAGTTAGCTAGATTAAGCTAGGAAGTCATATGCAGTGTGCACTGCCCTCCCCCTCCCCCCAAAAAAATCCAACCAAACTTTGGAAAGTCGGCTTATTAGTAACAACAATATTTTGCTTACATCTTCAATAATCCTTACAGCTATGCATCAAATGCAAGCATCAGCAGAAATCAGCAGAAGTTGCCCCTTTTTCTTCAATCAAAAGCTTCCTAAGACATGCATCTGTACTTCACTTGAAATTAAATGCAGGGCAATCTTATATTAATGCAACGAATCCTTCAATACCTCATAGAGCACAGACTTTACAACAGCATGCAAGCTCTTAGGGAATGACTATACAGAAATTTGCACAACCAACTGATGAAAATATCCATGACTAAGAATGGTGGAAAACTGAGTAAGTTCAGTACCCTTGATTCCTAAACTACAGTATGAGTTGCCATTCACAGCCCAACGAATTTTCTCACAGAATCGGATTGATTTATGAACCTTACCATTGTTTCTCAGCTGTGCTGGTATGTTGAGACAGACCTGGCCTGAACTCCCACAGTGACACGTGGGATGTTTGACTTGAAGTTACTACACAGTCTCAAATTAAACACATTTATATCATTTTATTCCAGCTCTGTACACCACCACTGTTAAAGGCACTGCTTTAAAGTCTATCTAGTTCTGAGCTCTAAGGAGTTCAGAGATTAAATAATTAACCATCAAAAGCAAGAAGGCACACTGAAGAGTTGGAAAACATTTCGAGCAATTATTTTCCGCCTTTGTATGACAGATATGAATCTAGACCACTCATACAACTGCAACAATTTGGATTTCAATATTAATATATTGTACGAACACTTTCCTGGGGCCTAGAAAAAAAATTTTATGCCTCCCTCTCCTGATCTTTAGCTTAGGACTGTGTTGGGTTGACCCCAGCCAAACACCCACAGAGCTGCTTGCTCACTCTCATCTCCTGCAGGACAGGGAGAAAAGAGAAGGAAGGTGAGAAAACTTGCAGACTGAGAACAACAGTTTTAATAAGTGAAGCAAAAACTGCACACAAGCAAAGGAAGAGGGGAAAGAAAGAAAAAAAAAAAAAAAAGAAAAAAAGGATTTCTTCACTACTTCCCATCGGCAGGCAAGGTGTCCAGCCACCTCCTAGAAAGCCGGGCCTCAGCACACACAACACTTGCTTTGGAAGACAACACCATAACCAAGAATATCCTTTCCTCCTCCTCCTTTCCTTGAGCATTTATTGCTGAGCACATCATCATATGGTATGGAATGGTCAATTAGAGTCAGCAGCTGTCCCAGCTGTGTCTCCTCCCAATTTGTTGCCCACCCACTCCTACCCTACTCATCTGCGGGGGCAGAACAAAAAAAAGCAAAGCCCTGACAGCCTGCAAGCATTGTTCAGCAATAGTCAAAACAAGGAAGCAGGAGAAATCCTTTCAGTGGAGACTCCATTCTTTTGAATTGGTATTTGAAAATCCCAAGACACATCCACAGCTCCCTGGATTTGTTGCCAGAAGCCTTCCTCTTACTAGTGGAAATACTGGCTATATTTTGGGTAGCCACCTTGCTTTTATTTTGTCTTGTTCAAGGTCTCAAAAAGTCAGACCACCTGATGTCCATTGCTTGACCTTTAAGACCAAAATGATTAAGATGATTGACAGTTTTCGAAATAAGAGCTACCATCATAAAATTAGATTACAGGGGTCAAGAGACCCAACAGTTACTCACTGAAACTAACACATCATTTCCCACATGGCACTTCTACGTTAAAACTAACTTGTCAGGTAAGAACGAACAGTCAAGCTGTTTGCAATGTGTGTCTTAAATAGTTCAACACCTAGCACCTGTTGACCTGCCTTTTTATTCTCCCCTATAAAACACTACAGATACAAAATACTCGCCCTGTTGTTACCGTCTATAGATCTATCGTATGCTTACCATTTATACTACTTTAAGTTTTAGTGCTCCAGAATAGAGTTTTGCAGGACATTTGCCTCAACATATTAATCAAGTTTCAGCTAAAATAATACACCAGAAGAAACTTAATCAAAAAACTTCCTTAGCCACTCCCTTGTAGATAAAGTACCTCAGCTTATGCAATTGCTTAATGTAGCCATGATGGTTTAGAAACAAAAAAGTAAGGCAAGGTCTTGTGTGCCCAACAGCTTCTCCAATTTTTCCCCCAAACTATAACCCAGGGATGTGCCTTCTAAAGAGGGAAGCCAGTTTTGATCAGGTTACTATAGGGGCAGGAAGTGTTTATCTGTAGTATTTATATGCTCTCCATATTTTTATGCTATAGGGTGTTTACACAGCCACTATAAACTTTTTACCACAACAGAGTTTGTACAACCACACATCACATGAGTTTCCTATTCTTCAGGTTCTTCCTCAGCTATGATATCGCAGATAGGCAAGTTCTACATTAACGAGACAAGATCAGAATGAGAGCTTGACATGACTGAAATCTATCTTAATAAATGAAGAGGCAGATCATTAACTTTGTAGTTTAACAGTTTAATATTTTAACTTAAAATTTTGTTAACAAAACGAAAGATCATAACGCAACTTGTGAATTAGGTGGTTTTCTCTTGGAAAGGAACAGTTCCGTATTTTCCCAGAAGCTCAGATTTCATTAATTTGTACTTATTTCTGAAATAACCTAGCGAAATCAAACGAATTTAAGAAACAAATTAAACAGTGGAGTAACAGACAACCCTGAGGCCACACAAAAATGTTCACGTGTAATTTTTGAATTTATTTCAGACTAATGACAATATGCAATATTAAACACTTCAAATGAAAAATGTTTTAATTAATACAAATCAATTACAGCCACAGTTAAGCAGTAGGCAAAAGAAGTTACAAAATAATGTTTTCTGTGTGGGCATCAAACCAGCTGTGCTTGTCTTAACCAAACAGTTAACTAAAGCTTAGTCTGTAAACCCTCCTGTGTGACAAATGTTTAACAATAATTTGGACCGATTCAATAAACAATTTACAGTTATCTCAATTCTGTATGAAATCAGGATCCTTATTTCTGTACAAAGGAAGTATTTTGCACTTAATAGAAATATTCACAGGTTTCTTCTCGTTGGGTCCTTAAATATTTGTTTTCTTCAGCAAAATTTACAAAAGTAACCTAGTTTATCTGCTCTATGTATTTTGCTAGCCAATTTAGAAGACAGACATTTGGCTTCAGAAACGAAGACTGCATCTTAAGAATCTTGATGACTGCTATTTTATGCTATTTAAAACACCTTTACATGTCAGTAGTAATGCTATCTTACTTATCAAGAACTGCACTATACAGTTGTCGTGGTTTAACCCCAGCCAGCAAAAATAAACGCCACGCAGCCGCTCGATCACCCCCCCCCCCGGTGGGATGGGGGAGAGAATTGGGAGGGCACAAGTAGGAAAGCTCCCGGGTTGAGATAAAAACAGTTTAATAATTGAAATAAAACTAAGTAGAACAGTAATAATAACAGTGAGAACAACAACAATAACAGAATACACAAAGCAGGCAATGCACAACAGAACCGCTCACCGACCGCCGACCGCGTGTCACGAACGGGGGGCGAGCCCCCCCACACACCTGGTTTTTATACTGAGCATGATGTCACATGGTATAGAATACCCCATTGGCCAGCTGGGTCCACCACCCCGGCTGTGCTCCCCCCTCCCGGTGCAAGCATCACCCAGCAACAGCCAAAGCATCAATGGGCCATCAACGCTCCTTTCACACCGAACCCAAAACACAGCACACCCCCCAGGCTACTGGGAAGAAAGTTAACCCTGTCCCAGCTGGAACCAGGACAATATCCACCCCTTATTCTATACCATCTACATCATGCCCAGGTCTCACATTTTCCCATACATTCCAATTAGTCACCGCTCCTTTTCCCTGCCTTTTGATATATACGCACACAGAGATATCATTCCCTTAGTCCATGGGCCATCCCTCTAAAACGTCCGTTGAGTTCATTTAGTCCATGACTTCGGGTTCCATCTGTCTTTGCAGGGCAGGAGAGATGGTGTGTGGTGTCGGGCTCTTGCATGCGGAGGCCAGTTCTGGGCGCTCGTCTGGTTCTATCATTGTTGCACCTTGCTCAGTTTCATCGGCGTTCATCCTAAATTAATCTGGGTGATTCTTACTGTAATACTGTTAATATGGCATATGGTAACCATAAAAGTGATGACATACAGTACTATGTAATAACTAACATCGTACAATTCAGTTCATTGGCTATTTTCACCCAAAATTAAATCCCCCTGAGGTACACACCGGACTTCCCCATCCTTTCTCATCACCCACCAAGTGCACCCAGGTCCCTGAGCAAAAGCAATCCCACGGATGGGTTTTCCCTTGCCAGAGGCAGGAGCAACCCAGACTGTCTTCCCCAGCATATTTCTCATATGCACGACAGGGACTTTATCCCCCTCTACAGCACGTAAGGGTTTGGATTGGGCAGGGCCAGCTCGAGTGACAGATCCCCTAGTGTTCACTAACCAGGTGGCCTTTGCTAAATGTGTATCCCAATGCTTGAATGTCCCACCACCCATTGCCCTCAGTGTTGTCTTTAGCAGCCCGTTGTATCGTTCGATTTTCCCGGAGGCTGGTGCATGGTAGGGGATGTGATAGACCCACTCAATGCCGTGCTCTTTGGCCCAGGTGTCTATGAGGGCGTTTCGGAAGTGAGTCCCGTTGTCTGACTCAATTCTTTCTGGGGTGCCATGTCGCCACAGGACTTGCTTTTCAAGGCCCAGGATGGTGTTCCGGGCAGTGGCATGGGGCACAGGATATGTTTCCAGCCATCCTGTGGTTACTTCCACCATGGTGAGCACATAGCGCTTGCCCTGTCGGGTTTGTGGGAGCGTGATATAATCAATCTGCCAAGCCTCCCCATATTTATACTTCAACCATCGTCCTCCATACCAAAGAGGCTTTACTCGTTTGGCTTGCTTGATTGCAGCGCATGTTTCACATTCGTGGATAACCTGTGCAATAGTGTCCATGGTTAAGTCCACCCCTCGATCACGAGCCCATCTATATGTTGCATCTCTCCCTTGGTGGCCTGAAGTGTCATGGGCCCACCGAGCTATAAATAATTCACCTTTATGTTGCCAGTCCAGATCTACCTGAGCTACTTCGATCTTGGCAGCCTGATCCACCTGCTGGTTGTTTTGGTGCTCTTCACTGGCCCGACTCTTGGGTACGTGAGCATCTACGTGTCGTACTTTTACAGTCAGGTTCTCTACCTGGGCAGCAATATCTTGCCACAATGCGGCAGCCCAGATGGGTTTACCTCTGCGCTGCCAGTTGTTCTGCTTCCACTGCTGCAACCACCCCCACAGGGCATTTGCCACCATCCATGAGTCAGTATAGAGATAAAGTACTGGCCATTTTTCTCGTTCGGCAATGCCCAAGGCCAGCTGGATGGCTTTCACCTCTGCAAACTGGCTCGATTCACCTTCTCCTTCAGCAGTTTCTGCAACTTGGCGTATAGGACTCCATACAGCAGCCTTCCATCTCCGATGTTTTCCCACAAGGCGACAGGACCCATCCGTGAACAGGGCATATTGCTTCTCGTTTTCTGGTAGTTTGTTATATGGTGGGGCCTCTTCAGCACGCATCACCTCCTCCTCTGGGGATATTCCAAAATCTTTGCCTTCTGGCCAGTTCGTGATCACCTCCAAGATTCCTGGGCGACTGGGGTTTCCTATTCGGGCCCGTTGTGTGATCAGCGCGACCCACTTACTCCACGTAGCATCAGTTGCATGATGTGTAGAGGGGACGCTCCCTTTGAACATCCAGCCCAGCACCGGCAGTCGGGGTGCCAGGAGGAGCTGTGCTTCAGTGCCAACCACTTCCGAAGCAGCTTGAACCCCTTCATATGCTGCCAATATCTCCTTCTCAGTTGGAGTGTAGCGGGCCTCGGATCCTCTGTATCCCCGACTCCAGAACCCTAAGGGTCGACCTCGAGTCTCCCCTGGTGCTTTCTGCCAGAGGCTCCAGGTAGGGCCATTCTCCCCGGCTGCGGTGTAGAGCACATTCTTCACATCTTGTCCTGCCCGGACTGGCCCAAGGGCTACTGCCTGAACTATCTCCTGTTTAATTTGCTCAAATGCTTGTCGTTGCTCAGGGCCCCATCTGAAGTCGTTCTTCTTCCTGGTCACGTGATAGAGAGGGCTTACGATCTGACTGTAATTTGGAATATGCATTCTCCAAAAGCCTACAACGCCTAAGAAAGCTTGCGTTTCCTTTTTGTTAGTTGGTGGAGACATGGCTGTTATTTTATTGATCACATCTGTTGGGATCTGACGACGTCCATCTTGCCATTTTATTCCTAAAAACTGGATCTCCTGTGCAGGTCCCTTGACCTTACTTCGTTTTATTGCAAAGCCGGCCTTCAGAAGGATTTGGACTATTCTCTCCCCTTTCTTGAAAACTTCCTCTGCTGTGTTGCCCCACACGATGATGTCATCAATGTATTGCAGGTGTTCTGGAGCCTCACCCTGTTCCAGTGTGGTGTGGATCAGTCCATGGCAAATGGTAGGGCTGTGTTTCCACCCCTGGGGCAGTCGGTTCCAGGTGTACTGGACACCCCTCCAAGTGAAAGCAAACTGTGGCCTGCACTCTGCCGCCAAAGGGATGGAGAAGAATGCATTAGCGATATCAATGGTGGCGTACCACTTGGCTGCCTTTGACTCCAGTTCGTATTGAAGTTCCAGCATGTCCGGCACGGCAGCACTCAGTGGTGGCGTCACTTCGTTCAGGCCACGATAGTCTACTGTTAGCCTCCACTCTCCATTGGACTTTCGCACTGGCCATATGGGACTGTTAAAGGGTGAGCGAGTCTTGCTGATCACTCCTTGGCTCTCCAGTCGACGAATCAGCTCATGGATGGGGATCAAGGAGTCTCGGTTGGTGCGGTATTGCCGCCGGTGCACTGTTGTGGTAGCGATCGGCACCTGTTGTTCTTGGACCTTTAACAACCCCACAACAGAAGGATCCTCTGAAAGACCGGGCAAGGTGGACAGCTGTTTAATTTCCTCCGTCTCCAGGGCAGCTATACCAAAAGCCCACCGGTACCCTTTTGGGTCCTTGAAATACCCTCTCCTGAGGTAGTCTATGCCAAGGATGCACGGAGCTTCTGGGCCAGTCACGATGGGGTGCTTCTGCCACTCCTTCCCGGTTAGGCTCACTTCCGCCTCCAACACAGTTAACTCTTGGGATCCCCCTGTCACTCCAGAAATACAAATGGGTTCTGCCCCTTTATAGCCTGATGGCATCAGGGTACACTGCGCACCGGTGTCTACGAGAGCCTTATATTCTTGTGGATCTGATGTGCCAGGCCATCGAATCCACACAGTCCAGTAAACCCGGTTGTCCCTTTCCTCCACCTGGCTGGAGGCAGGGCCCCTCTAGTCCTGGTCATCATATTCGCTATCTACTTCTTGTAAGTATGAGTCAGAAGTCCCTTTGTTAAGGTCGGAAGTGGAATCAGCCCTTCTACTCTGTCTGGGGAACTCGCTGGAGACCGGAGCAGCGGTTTTCCTGGAAGAACCCGCTTTTGTGGTTGTTTTCCCTTGCAACTCATGTACCCGTGCCTGTAGGACTGAGGTAGGTTTTCCATCCCACTTCCTCATGTCCTCTCCGTGGTCACGCAGGTAAAACCACAGGGTGCCCCGGGGTGTGTACCCACGATGTCTCCTCTCTTGAGCAGAGGGACGTTTGCTCCTAATGGCTGAGACACTGGCCCGTGCAGGGGGGAAGCAGGACATATCCTCTTTGATTTGCTGGACCTCCTGAGACAGTTTCTCCACAGCAGAGACACAGGCCCGTAGGGAGGAAGAGAGACTTTCTTCATATTGCCGGAGTTGGCCAGCCAGTTCATCCACTGTTTGTTCCTCTCCATCTCTCCAGGTCATTACTGCCAATGAGTTTGCATGTGACGCTGGTGCGCTCCGTACAAACTTCCGCCACATGGGTCGGGTGCATTTGACCTCATCTGGGTCTTTGGATAACTGCTCGTTGTTCAGGTCATCATAAATCACTTCCAGCACGGCTAATTCTCTCAGGTACTGGATACCTCTCTCCATGGTGGTCCACTTGCCTGGGTGGCATATAACATCTTCCTTGAAGGGATACCTTTCCTTCACACCTGACAGGAGTCGCCTCCAGAGGCTGAGGACTTGTGCCCCTTGTCCAATTGCTTTGTCAATGCCCCCTTCCCTAGAAAGGGATCCCAGCTGCTTGGCTTCCCTACCCTCTAATTCCAGGCTACTGGCCCCGTTATCCCAGCATCGGAGCAGCCAGGTGACAATGTGCTCCCCTGGACGACGGCTGAAGTCTTTTCGCATATCTCGCAGCTCACCCAGGGATAGGGATCGGGTGGTCACCATCTCATTTACGGGTTCTGCCTCCTCCTCCTCCTGTTCTCGTGATGGCCCTGGTTCATCTTCATCCCTTACTAGACGAGCTGATTTTCTTGTGCATTTTCTTTTTTGTATAGGGGCGACTGATACCGGTGTGGGTTGGTTCTCTGTCGCAGGGGGCGGAGTAGCTGCTGTGCTTGCCCTGGGGGGTGAGGGAGCCGCTGTGCTTGCCGTGGGGGGTGGGGTAGCTGCAGGGCCTGTTGCTTTGTCATCAGCTGCAGAGACGTTTCCTTCCCCTTGGGGGTTCTGAGTGGTGTTAAATAGGGCTCGGTAGGCGTGGGCCAGGCCCCAGCACATTGTAGTGATTTGCGTCTCCCTGGAATGGCCAGGGTGACAGCACACTTCTTCCAAATATTCTACTAATTTTTCAGGGTTCTTCACTTGTTCAGGGGTAAAGTTCCAGAACACTGGGGGTGCCCATCGCCCTAGGCATTTGCCCATGCTATCCCACTCGCCCTGCCACTCATAGCTATCCAACCTTGGGGCAGATCTCTGGATGACATTCTTAAATTGCTTACTAACCTTGGATAAAACCGCAACAATATTCCCAAGGAGTACCAAGAGATATATCTTAACTACCCAGGGATGTTCAAGGTACTGGCAAGTTATTTTAACAAAGGAGATGAAGGTAGTGAGGGTGCCATTCTCTCTTTCCTCCATAAAAAATCTCTCGGAGGAAAAGGTATAATTGCTAATGGTCTCCATGAGGTGGTACCCGAAATGCAGAAACGGCTTCATTACGAATCCCAAATACCAAATAACCCCCAATGCCAGCGTTTTAGTAACAAATCTCCCAGGCAAAACATCATTAATCACGGCAGAGCACAACAGACTACAAAACCCAACTCCAATTTTTAACAGGTACAGTAAAAACAAGAGCATGGTGCAGAACAAACGAATATGTCACCAGATATAAATTCCTTAATATGTTCTAAATAATCTGTCGTTATCTCAACCCTTCGTGCCCCACGTTGGGCGCCAAAAAGGACTGTCGTGGTTTAACCCCAGCCAGCAAAAATAAACGCCACGCAGCCGCTCGATCACCCCCCCCCCCGGTGGGATGGGGGAGAGAATTGGGAGGGCACAAGTAGGAAAGCTCCCGGGTTGAGATAAAAACAGTTTAATAATTGAAATAAAACTAAGTAGAACAGTAATAATAACAGTGAGAACAACAACAATAACAGAATACACAAAGCAGGCAATGCACAACAGAACCGCTCACCGACCGCCGACCGCGTGTCACGAACGGGGGGCGAGCCCCCCCACACACCTGGTTTTTATACTGAGCATGATGTCACATGGTATAGAATACCCCATTGGCCAGCTGGGTCCACCACCCCGGCTGTGCTCCCCCCTCCCGGTGCAAGCATCACCCAGCAACAGCCAAAGCATCAATGGGCCATCAACGCTCCTTTCACACCGAACCCAAAACACAGCACACCCCCCAGGCTACTGGGAAGAAAGTTAACCCTGTCCCAGCTGGAACCAGGACAACAGTGCAGCTCCAATGAGCCAATATTAACATGAAATATTGTTTGACGTAAGTTTTAATACAATTGTAATTTTGTTCTTTTGAAAGCCATTTGAATACAAGCTTTTTTCTAGAAGAGCTGCGTTGCAGTTCAGCAACTTGCTGCACCACTATCAATGCACACTCCGATATAAATATACACTTCAAGTAATTTCTTCAGTCATTTAAGACACGGGTAACTTAACTGCTTAAAAATATTTTCAGCCTCTTTCATCCTTTGCTAAAGCTAATTTAAGGAAAAAAGCCATAGGACTTGTGCTGTCCTAAAAATGACCAATGTTTATACTAGACTATATACTGGGATACTACGAAGTCCCTGAAACACTGCCTGGATGAACCAAGAAAAAAATTTCAGCAACCCAAAGACAGATTGCTGCTTCCAAGATGAGAATCTAATTTTTTTTTTCTTCAGTCTAAACTTTTCTTTCTTTTCTATATTTGTCTACTGATTAGACTTAAATTTCCTTTTCAGTCCTTAATAGGTTGTTAGGTAAGGTCAGCTGTGAAGGTGTGTGCTATTTTCCAAAGAAATTATTAAGACAAGATTTTGAATGCGTCATTCTTGTGAACACCTGACAACCTTCCTTAGGATGGTCTGACATTAACAATTTAAGTAACCCTTAAAATAACTAACCTGGAATAAAAACCCACAAGGTTTATTGTGCATATTTAGTCTTACTGGCAACTGTAATTCAGTTACCTTCAAAAAAAGCAGTGATTAAGTTCTGATTTGAAATTTAAACACAGCACAAGTGCAAACTTCTTGTAAGAGCTAAATGGAAAGATGGATTTGAGCTGTCATACGGCTTCACACAAATTAATTTGGAGTCTTGGCTACTACATGGTAAACGGAGAATACCAAGCGACATTTCCCGCTGTACTGGGTCTGGCTGGGATGGAGTTAACTTTCTTCATAGCAGCCCATATGGAGCTGCGCTTTGGATTTGTGACTAAAAGAGTGCTGGTAACACTAATGCTTTGGCTATGGCTAGACAGTGCTTGCACACAGTCAAGGCTTTCTTTCCCACCCCCACCCAGTAGGCAGGGGGTGGGCAAGAGGCTGGGAGGGGACGCAGCCAGGGACAGCACACCCCAACTAACCAAAGGGACATCCCAAACCACAGACATTGTGCTCAGCAACAAAAGCTGGTGAAAAGGAGAAGGAAGGGGGGACATTTGCAGTTACAGCATCTGCCTTCTCAAACAACCATTACACGTGCTGAACCCTGCTTTCCAGGACGTAGCTGGACATCTGCCTGCTGATGGGAAGCAGTGAATGACTTTCTCTTTTCCCTTCACTTGCGTGCACAGCTTTTGCTTTCCTTATTAAACTGCCATGATGTCGAACCACAAGTCTTTCCATCTTCGTTCTATTTTCTTCCCATTCCAGAGGGGAGGAGAGAGCGCGGGAGGTAGGGTGGGTGTTTGGCTGCTCACTGGAGTCAACCCACCACACCCACTACTACATTAGTTTGCGTTCAGGAATTGTACACCAAGTTTTGAGTAGAAACTAGAATTCAATTAGATGCACAGAAACAGCACTAATTGTGACATATTTAGAGTATTTAAGGAGTCCTTTGTTAAAGACCATCTAGACTCTATGAATGAAAGAAACATGTAACCACAAGACACACAACATTTCCTGGTATGTCTTTAAGTTTCTAGAATTGCTAGATAACTTGTGAATTTAAGAAACAACCTGAAGAGAGTTTTTTCCAGTTACAGTAGAATTCCATGCCAGTATAGTTATTGTACAGAACAAACATTCTCCCTACTTGCAGAAATATCTACAGCTACTAAAAAACTGAGAACATTTCAAAAACTGACTTCAGCTGCTTAAAACTTAAGCAATAAAAAGCTTGAAAGTAATTTACATAATTTTAGATACAAGTCTTCACAGAAGTCGATTTCAAGCCAATTTTTAAATTGCTGAAAAAGTTATCCATCTTCACATGACATTCCTTTATTCTAAAATGCACTTCAAAGTGTGAATGTTGTGAAAAAGGCATCGTATTTCACAAATTTTCCCACTTTTTCCCCACACTTTCCCCTCTTCAGGATATCATTTTTGATTATATATTTCTCCTCCGTATTATTTAAACTGGACTAGTACCTTGCACATGCTTAATGTGTGTGTATGTACTTCCATATATCCCTTTCTTCCCCATCCCCATAACTCATTCAGTTAGGACTACATGTTCTACTTCATTATATTAAAAAACTGAAGAAGCTGCAATAAATATTCGCAGCATTGCTGACACACCCTGCTAATGTAATTATAGCTGATACAACCAACTTCTTGTGGGTACAGCTGATATAGATCTTTGGGCAAGAATAATGACAGAAATGGTAATGCTGATGCTGGTATAGTGCATTTCCAAAGGAAACACAAGACAAAACACATTAGTTTTCAGAAGTCCGAGGTTTAAGTTTTATTCCAAACTGCTCAAGTTTGATTTTGCATCAGCAGATGCATAGTACTGTATCCGGTACAAAACAAGGCTTACATGATACTGCTCATTTAAAATGCTGAGGAAAAAGTACTTTTACCTGCATTACAAAAAACATGGAAGCCTCATATCCTAACTGTATATGAATCCAAGCAGTCAATACAGTGCGAAACATTGCTTTAGCTCTCCATTTGATTAGTTTGTATAAAAATCCTTTAACTGCTTTAGACATCTCAGTCAACACTCCATCCTCTACTCAGCTTCTACCCGCAGTAAGAAATTAGTGAGAAAGGTTATACACTACCAGACAAGACTGGGCAGGAATAGGAGCACCTGTCACACAAACAAGTTTAAAAAAAAAAAAAAAAAAAAAAGGTAGTGGACCCCAGAACAAACTAAAAAGAGGCAAAAGGAAACAAAAGTACTGGGATATGACAGAGTCAGGAGATGTCCACAAAGGAGCAAGTGTAAGATTATTGCAGATATGACTACAAAGTAGGAGAATGATGATGGTTGCCTCCCTTACTACAATAATTCAGTACTTCCTTCCCTCCATCAGTCCACTACCATTTGTTCCGCTTACTGTAACTGCAGGTTAATGCTGAAACATTTCTTTTGCTGCAACACAGGTGCTGCCCACTCTTACTAAATATCTCAGCTGACAAGAGTAAACAGAGGTCAGAATTAGGGTAAAAAGCGCAAGCACACAGCCTTCCAATTTTATATTTACTGTCAAAGGGAAGGGTGACTGTTCTACATCTCAGCAAACTACTCTGAATCCTTTACACTATGTGCATAAAACCAGTTAGCTGGGAGACTAAGAAGTTTGGGACAAAGTTTTAAATGAAGAAAGCTTATCAAGACTAAGTTTAAATAAGGTTTGTATTACAAAGGCACATAAAAACAAAGTTAATTTTCACTCTACATTCTTGCAGCTACCAATTAGCAATTCTACAAGGAAGGAAGCCAAGTATTACACATAACAGAGCACTAACTGCTTTGCATCTCAATATAGTCTGTAGCAAACTTATCTTGGGCCAACATCTTCAAAGACTTCTGACAGACTACAATTCTTCCTTTCACTTAACTGCAGCCTGCCTGTCCTTTAACCATAACGCACAGTGAAGTTACTTTAATTCTCTTCTGTTTCTCCAAATTCTGCTGCTGGTTGACAGACTTTGTTTGTCAAATAACTGGCTCCATCTTGTGGAACAGAGAATTAACTGCAAGAAAATCTACACATCTCCTCTGACTCATCCTGAATGGTTGCCAGCCAGTTCCTAAAAACTATCACTTTTTGGCCAAAGACTTACCAAAAAGCTTCAGTGGTTGCATCAGTACAAGCATGCCCATGCAGTGCTTGCTCTCTCTGCATTACTCCCCCACGCAATTCATACTGCACAAGTGTTCTGCTACTCAAGATTTCAACCAGGTTATCAATGAGTATTTCCAGAAACATCTTTTATTTCTCCAAGCTGAGATACAGATAAAGATCATGAGCAGAAGACAAGCACTCTTATGTATCAGATACAGAGAAAAGAAGGAAAACGAGTAAGCAGCAGCTGTATTTTGTGTAATTCAACACAAGAAGAGCTAAGTAACACAAAACAGTCCCTCCTCCAGTGGCTACCCAGGGAAGAACAAAAGAACAAGGCAAAACTCTAGTGACTCCTCCGAGTTTCTCTCCTTGAAACTTAACACACTAGAGACAGGGATTAAGTCAAGGTGATACTAACATGCTCAAAAGCAATACAATTACCATCATCTGTTTTCAGTCTAATCCTGCTGCTTCAAAGACCACCTCTTACTAACTTCATTGGAGGCTGCTTAGTTCTCCCCCCAAAAGGTAGAATCACATCCACCATCTCCAACTGTTTTTGATTCACAGACTGTCAAAGGAAAGGGGGTGGGGAGAGGAAAAAAATCCAACAAGAACACCCCCCCCAACACAAAAAACTTATCTGCAATGTTAATCATGTCCACTGAACCAGACTTTGTGAATTAAAGAACAAATCTTCTTAGAAAGAATAAAAGATCTTGCAGATCTTGCATAAAGACCTTGAGGCAAAGGAAACTGTGCAAGAACCACAGTACAAGAATCTTTATTCTCAAATAAAATATTCTTCAAAGTTCTTGATCCTTTAGTCTTTTGAGACTACTGATATGGGACTATTTACCCATCACTTGATCCACTGAATTAGTTTCTGATTAAGCAGAACAAAGAGCCCAAAGCACATCTACTCTCCCACATTAAGCTTGATTTCTTTTCCTCTACAGTAGAAGAGGCTTCCTTGCTTTACCTCCATACCCAAAAACTAGGAAAACCATGCAAGTGCAGTCTTTATGTGCTTTTCAGATGTCAAAGCCTAAGTATGCAGCAAAATACTGTTTTAAGTTAGCAAAGGCAACAAAAGGCCGTAGCTTAAACATATCTCTAGGCTTTAGAAGTCTCTTATAGCTGGCTTAGTAAGCCTGTGTTTTGATAGCCAAGGCCAGAATGTGAGAACTTAAAATTTGCCACATTAAAAAAAGCGTAGGGGGAGTTCAAACAAGAGGGGCTGTTTTAGTAGTTTTAAATAAAGTCAAACTCAACAGCATAAAGTTGCACTGAAGGCAGACAATTCAAGAAACTAAACACACTGTTCCAGAGCCCAGCTCGGTAACAGCTGAGATTTGTGCGGTTCAAGGTGTATTGCAAGAACAGTGGGAAGACAAGCCTTAGAAGCATCACTTGGCTATTTTCAGCCAATGTCTGGTAAGTGGTATAGAGTTTCAGGGACAGAATTCCTCCAAGTTTGTCTTTTCTATCTGGACAACCATTCTTCATGAAAGTCATCAACAAATCCATTAAGCTCAGTCCTATTCATAACTCCAAAGAGGCTTTGTAGAAGTATTCTGAATGAAACTCTTCCCCTGCACAACCTGTCCCACCTTTAGAAGTCAGACAGAAATAAGAATCAACCAATTTCAATTATTTCTTCAGCTCACTGATCCATTTGCTTCAATAGCATCAATAATTGTTAATAGTGTTTCAAAGAAATTAAGACAGCATCCCTATTTCAAGGTCTGTATAAAGCCTTAACTAGAAAGGAAGTACAGTGACATGAATGTTTATTCAGTTCTATGTTTAAACCACAAAATTAAGTGGCTGGCTTGATAGCTACTTTAATTCTGAAATATATTCAAGTCATACAACATTTCAAACATCAAAAGCTTTATACAGGAAACTAAGTTAGGAATATGAAAAAAAAGCAGCTTGTAAATCAGAGGACTGGTTAGTTACAGCTGGCGGAGATATACAGGTAACAGTTTATTCTTGAGATGAACAGCCTTTTTCTTGTCTAATAGCCATTTGGCACAAGCAATCTTGTAAGGTGACAAAGTGAAAGAATTAAAGTTTTTTGGCCTTATTGACGAACTGCCAGTTACTAAAAATCTGAGTTTTGCCTGAATAAGATTGTGAGATGATAAGTTTGTTTTTCAAAAATAAACAAATCATTCTACCAAACGTTAGGTGATGATGATATTATGCAAATGCTAAGCTGTTAAACAAATAAAATACAATGTTTAGAGTTCACTGTGAAGTTATATACATACATACTTAGTTGATCACTCTTCATGTATAGTAATATTAAGAGGAAAAGGAGATCAAGAATGGCTTTTGGGGATTTGTTCACCAAAACGTCACCAAGGTCTCCTATTCATCTTATTTCTGAGATAACATGATTTAAACACAACACCTTCCTCATTAAAACACTTGTTTTTAATGCAAATATCAGTTTAACTCAGTGTTTTGTACTGAAACTTCCTTTAAAACAATTTTCCAAATTTGTATTCCTGACTTGGAAGTATTTCACACCACAGATTTCCCCAACCACCCTAACACTGCCCAGGCAAGCAGGATCATAACCAGCTACTGAACTGTCAGAGAGCAGCTCCTGATCCTTGACTGGCCACCATGCCTGCCATGCTCAGGCTTGGTTACCCAGAGCACATGTGTATATATACAGAAAGCATGTGCAGAGTACAAGGGACATCGTCACAGCACTCCTACCAGCCTTGTGGGACACTAACGCGCTACAGCACGCCCTTTGCAAAGAAAAGTAACTGCCCAAAGAATCAGAAATGTCAGAAGCGCCAACCCTGGCATATTCAATAAGCTAACTTCAGAAATCAAATTTCAATTTGGCTAAGGAGTACTGCTTTAATTTTATCCTGCCTGCTCACTCATAAAGAAAAAGACTGCTTGTGTCAGAGTTCAAGCTGCAAGGATAAGGTGTGCAAGCTGTCATTTCCTGTTAGCAGTAAAGACAAGGTTACGTAGCATATTACAGTATTACTAGAAAGCTTCTGGAGCTGATCTTGACTGCAATTTTTCCCTTGTCAGCAAGGAACTGCTAAAAAGCTTACTGTATTAAGTGTACCATTTATATTCCTTTTATAGGAAAATTGGGGAACAGTGAGCTCTTACAAAATGTTTTCATAAGTTGATAGCTAAGCATCAAGTAAAAGCATCACTGATAAGAAAAAAAATGTGTAAATCTTTGCTACTCTGTTGGGATATAACAAGAGCCCCCCTGCGTACCCAAGCACAGGATAAAGGTTATGTAACCATCTGCTGCAAAAAAATCTTCACCCAGCAATTGAAGTTCTTCCTTTAACGATGACAAAAACCTCGGAAATAAGATTTGTCTGCAAGACGGGTCTATAATATAGCCTGTTTGCCATAAGAAGAATGAAAGGTTACCTTTCTCTACCAGAGAGAAATTATCTAGTAATTGCATTAATCAGCTTCCCTTACCATTTTTACTCAAATACAACTGAAGAGACTCTTAGCTAAATACTCCCCAAACTATACAACCTCTGTGCAGCCCTCAGTGACTCGGGAGATGCTCTCCCTCATACATTCTGTATTGCAAAGCAGGTAAATGCACCTCCATGACCTGTCCCACATGAACCGTTTGAAAAAGATGCCGAGAGAAACCAGAGATCCAAGTCTGTAGACAAGAAGCAGAGTACCAAATTTCAGGCTCTGGACTGTAGAAATACACTGAAACCATCTGTAAAGGTTGGCCAGTTAGTTTCTTGTACCAATCTTCTCTGCTATACTGGTTTGTGCTGGGATGGAGTTTATTTTCCTCATAGCAGCCCATATGGTGCTGTGTTTTGGATCTGACACCGAAACAGTGTTGACAACACACCAGTGTTTTAGTTATTGCTGAGCAGTGCTTACACAGAGTCAAGACCTTTGCTGTTTCTCACACCACCCCACCAGCGAGTAGGCTGGGGGTGCACAAGAAATTGGGAGGGGACACAGCTGGGACAGCTGACCCCAACTGACCAAAGGGATATCCCATACCCTATGACGTCATGCTCAGCATATAAAGCTGGGGGAAGAAGAAGGAAGGGGGGGACATTTGGAGTGATGGCGTTTGTCTTCCCAAGTAACCATTATGCGTGATGGAGCCCTGCTTTCCTGGAGAAGGCTGAACACCTGCCTGCCAATGGGAAGTAGTGAATGAATTCCTTGTTTTGCTTTGCTTGCGTGCGCGGCTTTTGCTTTCCCTATTAAACTGTCTTTATCTCAACCCACGAGTTTTCTCACTCTTACCCTTCCAATTCTCTTCCCCGTCCCACAGGCAGGGGGGACAAGCAAGCAGCTGGGTGGGGCTTAGCTGCTTACTGGGATTAACCGACAACATGCGCGTTCACTGCAGAGACTTATTCACCTACTTTCCTCCCTCACATACTGTCTTCCCTCACTTCCTCTGCGGGTTAAATAGACCAGACTAAGTAGATTTTTATGCTGCACTATTCACCCCTCTTACCTACAGAGAGCCTATCTGCCTACACCCAAACACTAATATTTTGCATTTCTCAGGCACAAAAACCGCCTACCATGCAAATGCAATTCCATTCTTGGATGATCCCCGGGTTTTACTGTAACAATATTATTAATCTTCAGAGCTGCACTTTCTGTGGACCTCAGGGTGTTAACTTAACAAAAGACCATGGGAAAGAACAGGCTGAAAAAGACAGACAGAATCAAGCCTTTCCCCCACTTTAAACTCCAGTGGTATGGACACAAATCCTTCCCACAAGTCCCCAGGACTTGCATGCCAGCCTAGCTACATCCCAATACTGTACTCTCCCAAAGTCTCAGCAAACAGCTCAGACCTTGGAGTGCTTCAATACCTATCCTCGTAGCTGGGTTTGGGCCAATCTACAAAACACATGGTATGTGAGCTCTGTGAGATGTTTAACACAGAAGATACAGCTACTGTATTTCCTCAGTCAGTGAAAAAAAAATTATTTTATAATTTAGATGTGAATGGACTTCCTGAGGTCATTTAGGCTAACTTTATGCTCCAATCAGATCTTAGACCAGGCTGCTCAGGGCTTTGTTCGGTTGTCTTGAACACCTCTAAGGTATGTTCCACCACCTCTCTGAAGAAAACTTGGTGCAGTATTTGACCACTTCATGGTTTAAAAAAAGAAAATAACTTCTTTATATCCAATCAGAATGCATCATGCCACACGAGGCTGAAATGTTCTTTGCATTTTTCTAAAGGCATTTTCTTGCTTCCTAAAGCCTTCCTTCAGAGGCAGTCTCCTCTGAGATGATACTAAATTAAATATAATTCAAATTAACAGTTAAGCATTCCAGCATGACAGACTATCATCAACACTCAGACATCATTGTATCAGCTACATGTGACTGGGAAAATTTGCTTTTAAGTAGTGTTCCTCACAGCTGTTTTAACTAGATTTGTGTTACACAAAAAAACTTGCTCTCCATTTCTTTGAAAGTTATCTTTCTAAAGTGATTGCTACCTTCTGTAGTCATAGGAAGAAAAGTTGTGGCTGTAAAATATTTTTCCTCAAGATATCATTTTCTTCAGAAGCCAGGAAGAGAAATTGAACACAATACCAAAGTACTCAGCTGCATTTAGTCTGGAATACAGAATTGTGAGTAAGTGTTCAGAGTAGAGTTAAGGTGGCTTGAGAAGTATCAATTCTCAAAATGTACTCCCAAAACTTTGCAGGATCCTCTAGCATGTGATCTTGTATCTATTGTGTTTTTTAAAAGTCTCATTTAAGACCAAACACTTGACAGAATCTTTTTGCTGTATAAACTTATTTTTGAAGTAATCTTTTTGAACAGGAACATGAACACCCAAACTCCATGGAAATTGCAGTGAACAAGACAAGTCTGAAGGGGCACTTAACATCACTTCTTTCAGAGGCTGCTTGCTATGGGCTGCAGAACATCCAGAAAAGTGAACCAAGGCTTCACAATCTTTATTAAGTGGAATGATAGTTACTTTTTACTTAGAACACACAAGAAACACTCAGCAGAGGTTAACTCTGGCGGGCCACCACATGCCCACCAAGGGGGAGAAAATAAGATAAAAAAACCTCATGGATCAAGATAAAGGCAGTTTAATAAAGAAAAGCAAAGGCCATGCGCAGAAGCACAAGAAAACAAAGATTTATTCTCTACTTCGTATCAGCAGGCAATGTCCACTTCCTGGGAAGTAGGGCCTCAGTACCCATAGTGGTTGCAGTGGAAGACAAACACCTTACAACAAATGCCCCCCCCACACCACCCCCCTTTCTCTTAGCTTTTATTGCTGAGCACATCATATGGTATGGAATATCCCTTTGGTCAGTTTGGGTCAACTGTTCTGGCTGTGTCCCCTCCCAAGCTCTTGCCCACCCCCCAGCCTTTGGGCAGAGGTTGGAGAGACAGCCTTGATGCTGTGCTAGCACTGCTCAGCAACAGCCAAAACACTGGCATGTTACCAACACCATTCTAGCTACAAATACAAACCACAGCACTATGAGGGCTGCTATGGGGAAAGTTAAAGTTAACTCCATCCCAGCCAGACGCAATACAGCAGTTCAGTACATTTAAAGTTGAGAATAACCCACCTAGGTATCACTTGGCAATGAGAACAAAGACCAGAAAGCCTACACTCAGTGTGTTATTTAACCACTGCTTAGGAGGGGAGCTCAAATGCACAAGCATTTCTGCTGGAGATATAAAGGGTGAACATTAAGTATGGCATTTGCCATGTTTGAAGAAAGGGATGTTTTTGCCATCATCTACAGCTAACAGGCAACTGAACAAATATCTCATAGGTACATACCCTAATGGAAAAATCAGTTCCTATACTTAAAAGCATTGTTACTTTTTGATACACTGGTTGTTTTTTGAAATTGTTGTGAAAGACAAGTTTAAACTCAAATGACTTGAGCACACATTACAAGGAGCTTATTTAAAATGATCACTCAGTCCCAGCTGCCACTCACTGCCATGTTTTGAATCCACCTGCAAGTTCAGCCACATTCAAGAATAGTAGGTTACACACAATTAATCACTTCCATCTTCTTTTGCAGAAATTCCTATAGGACTACTACTGCCTTTAATCCTACTAATGAAGTCCTGTACTATGAAGCTTTATCCGTTTTCATTCAAGCATTTCAGTAAAACTGCAGTAGAACTACAGATTCTTGTTTCCCTCCTCCTTTAAAAGGAGATAGCACACAAGAAGAGTATGGCAATCAACAGCCGAACATTGAGTATCACATTCCTTTTCTCATCCATGCAAGAGGGACAGTTCCCCACTCCTCGTCAATATATCCATTTTCTTACACAAAATCAGAGCCAGGCATAGCTTTGAGAACTGCTCTTTTACCAAATCACAGCTGCAAAGTTAGTTGCTTGGCAACATTGCCTCTAAGTATCACACATTGCTGTCCACGGCTCTGCTCTGATAGGGATCGAGCTACAATCTCTGCCTCTTTTTTCCTCCGTGGTCTACTGGACATAAATACCTTTCCTGAAGAGATAGAGGCCAACTGATGGTCTAGGTTTACTGAGTTGGGCAGCAAGTTGACCTGTGCAGTTTTCACTTCCCCTATAAAACTTGTCACCATCTCCATGAGCTACAGAATTAGTGCTCTCCATATCCACATCTACCACAGGCTTGCAGCACTAGGATTTTCTCTGAACCTTCAAATTCTTCCTCCTCTTCAGATGGTTACCCCATCTGAACACAAAAGCATCCTGCTCCTCTGGTCAGAGGAACACAGATCTACTCATAAGTATTTTGGATAAGCTGGATAAGCATAAACTCAGCTTCTTTTGATTGGTTTAAGTACCATAACACCAAGCAGGAACTTCTTGACAGTATGTACTCATATACATTTATCACCTACTGGAAAGCAAGTGATCAAGACAAGAGAGCGGAGGATAAATAAGGGCTAGCGTTATACCATATAATCAGAGTCCACTATAAACAACAACGAATATGAAATAGGTATCCATTCAAACCTAAGTTGCCAAGTGATTCACAAAAAAAAATGAAGCAGTTTTGTGTGAGAGGCTTTTGGTGAAGCTATCAAGAGAAAAATGTAAAAAGACTAATATTGCTCAAGCTCACAGCAGACAGTAATCAGATAAGAGGCCAGAATGGGAGGGGGGAACAGGAATCTGTAGTAGTTTGTTTTGCCCCAGTCTTTCAGGGGACGTCATAATATAGAGTTTCAATCAGCAGTTTTCAGATCCAGGTAGATTTCTGACACAAGAGTCTCCAGTTCTAAGCAACTTCCTACCAGCTCCAGGAGGCAGTTTAAGTCATGAAGATACTCTCCTAGCTAGATTTAAACAGCATTTCAGTCAAATAAAAGACATCAGTAACCTTTCTACGTAGCCCCTCAATTCCCACTTGCTTCAAATGGCTAGATTTGGTCCTTTTTACCTCACGCACGGAGCAAGATTTCTGTATCAGCTATTTCAAGAAAAGTCAAGACTACTACAGTCTGTATTTACTGCTGTTCAGTCACTTCCCTTTCTCATGAAGGACCTCAACTTTAAACAAAGAATCTACTTTTAATCTACAAAGGCAGACACTTGCACTGGAGGGGGTAGGGGTGGTGAGGGGGTGGAGGGAGGGTGGGTGTTACAGTGGGATTCCATACCAGCTTCTAAGTGATGCAACAGCTGAATTGGATCTGAAGTAGTTGAGATTGGAAGGGACCCCTGGAGATCACCTTGTCCAATCCCCCCTGCTCAGAGCAGACTAAACTACAGCAGGTTGCTTAGGACTGTTCTCAGTCAAGTTTTTAGTATCTCCAGGGATGGAGACTCCACAGCCTCTCTGGGTAACCTGCTCCAATATTCAACCTCTCTAGTGTAAAAAAAAAAAAGTTTATTCTTACGTTTCAGTGGAATTTCCTGTGTTTTAATTTCTGTTCATTGCCCCTTGGTCCCATCACTGGATACCACAGATAAGTCTGCCTCTGTCATCTTTGCTCTCTGTCACCAGGTATTTATACACATTGGTAAGATGTTCCCAGTAGCCTCCTCTCCTCCAGGCTAAACATTCCCAGCTCTCTCAGCCTCTCCTTGTATGTCAGACACACTAACCTCTTCATCTTAGTGCCCCTTTGCTGGACTTGCTCCAGTCTGTCTGTGTTTCTCTTGTAATGTGGAGCCTAGAACTGGACGCAGCACTACAGATGCTGTCTCAGCAGTGCTGAGGAAAGGAGAAGGATCACCTCCCTCCAGCCACTGCAGATGCTCTTCCTGAAACTCAGTCCAAGACGTTGCTGGCTTCCTTTGTGGCAAGGGTGCTTTATCAGCTCATGACCAACTTGTGATCCACAGGACTCCCAACATCTCTTCTGCATCCCCAGCACCCCCTCCCTAAGGGTAGGGCTTTGCATTTCCCTTTATTGCACTTCACACAGTTCCTGTTGGCCCATTTCTTCAGCCTGTCAATTTTTCTGCTCCAAGTAGCAGCACATCCATCTGGTTTATCAACCACTCCTCCCAGTTTTGTATCCCCTCAAGCTTGCTGAGGGTGCAGTCTGTTCTATCACATTTTTAGCACAGTCTGTCCTATCAGTCATTTTCAATCCACCTCATTGCCTCTTTATCCAGACTGCACTTCATCAGGTTATCAATGAGGAATTTACAAGACACTTTCAAAAGCCTCACTAAAGTCAAGGTAAAAAATATTCATTGTTCTCCTCATCCACCAAGCCAGTCACCTGGCTTGGTCACTGTAGAAGGTTATCAGGTTGGTCAGGCACAATACCCACTTCGTTAATCCACACTGACTATTCCCCATCATTCTTTTCTTCATATGTTTTCAGGATTATTTGCTCTGTCATCTTCCCAGGGACTGAGGCAAAGCTGACTGGCCTGTGGTTCCCTAGATGTTCCTTCTTGCCCTTTTCAGAGATAGGAATGACATTTGCTTTCTTCCAGTCGTCAAGACCCTCCGCTAGTCACCATGACCTTAGAGTTATTGTGAGTGGCCTCAAAATTACATTGGCCAGCTCTGTCTGCAGAGATGGGTGCATCCCATTAGAGCCCACAGACTTGTACACATCCAGTGTCTGTAAGCACTCCCAAATTTGAACCTCCTCTACTACTGAGATTAAGCCTTCCTTGCCTGGATTCCTGAAGGCAAGTCTTACTAGTAAGGACCAAGGTGAAGAACATCTCAGCCTTTTCCACATCCTTTATGACTAGGTCCCCTGCCCCACTCAGCAACAGGCCCACATTTTCTCCAGTCGTCTTTTTGCTGCTTTGATTATCTGTAAAAGCCCTTTTGTTGCCATTCACATATCCCTTGTCAGATTCAACTCCACATGGATGTTGGCTTTCCTACCTAAACACATCCTTGGACAGTGTCTCCATGTTCTCCCTGGATCACCTGTCTCTGCTTCCACCTCTTATACACTTTCTTTATATGTCTGAGTTTTGTCAGGAGCTCCTTGTTCATTTAAGTAGGACCCCTGCTGCCTTTGTGCAATTTCCTACTTATGGGGATGTGCCACACTAGAGCTTAAAGAAATAGTCAACCAGCCCTCCTGGACCTCTCTATTCAGCAGAACCACCTCCCAAATGATTCTTCCAAGCAGATCCCTGAACAGAACAAAGTCTTCTCTCCTGAAGATCATGGTTGTGATCCCACTCTTTGCTTTGTTCTCTCCTCTTCAGATCCTGAACTCTTCCATCTCACAGTCACTGCAGCCAAGACTACTCCTAACCTTTACATCCCCAACCTGTCCTTCCTTGTTTATAAGTAACAGGTCCATCCTTTGTCTTTAATCACTTGTGTTGAGAAGTGGTCATCAATGTATGCCAGAAGCCTCCTAGATTACTTGTTCCCTGCTGTGCTGTCCCTCCAGCAAATATCAGGGTGGTTCAAGTCCCCCATGAGCACCAAGGCCTGTGAATGTTAGACTTGAGCTGTCTGAGCAAGGCCTCATTACTACTTCTTTCCTGATCAGGTGGTCTGAAGCAGACACCCACATCATCACCCATGATGGTCTGCCCTCTAATCCTGACCCATAAACTCTCAGCTGGCTCATTAGCCATCTCTAGGTAAAGCTGCATGCAGCCTCACTGCTTTCACAGAAAATGGCAGCTCCCCCTTATCACCACCCAGCCTGTCCTTCCTAAAGCGCCTGTATTCTATCCATTGCAGTCCTGCAGTTGTGCAAACTATTCCTCTCTGTGATGCCAATAAAAATCATACCTCAGTGTTAACTCATTTTTACTCTTCCATAATATCTGAAAACAATTCGTTGTTGATAGTACAGTGAAGATGGATTCAACTAGTCATGGGTTCAACAGTGTTACTCTTCAAGAACCTCAACATGAGAATAAGTTATCACTGAATAACTTTACCCGTTCACAAGGCAAAGTCTTTAAGTCTTGGTGAATTTAGTTCCGGCCACAAGAGAACAATACAAAGCATCTAAGTTTGTAATGCAAAGCTGAATCATGCTCAAATGAACTGTAGTGAGCCAGTCTAGGACAATGTGACACCTGAGCTAAATTAACTGCTGACTACCGCCTGAGTAATGGCTGATAATTGACTCTTTCTTAAATCCTATAGGAAACAGGGATTAAAAAGGGAGCCACCCCCCCAGGAAAAGGTACCTCCCCAAAAGTCTACTTATCACATACATATATTTAATTGCTTCCTCTGTATTGTTGACAAGGACTTCTTAAGGCTGCAGCACAGTTGCTCTTTACAGCATTCAGACCAAAGAGGGCAGATCCACAAGACAGTGTCAGTTTCAGTTCCACAAAAGGAGATTTAGGAGCAAAGCAAAGATCAACAGCTGGTATCAATGGCATCCTGCAGTGGCATCTTTTTCATGTCACTAAGGAATAGCAGAACGACAGCTTAGGTACCATTAGGAGACACACACCAGTAGCCCTTGACCAAAAGAACTAAGGCGTCTTGCATTTCAAAAGGCAAGAACATGGTCTCATCAATACTAATAATCACTTTTCAAGAATTGTCCCACCTTTATGGTCCACACAAAGGAAACAGCTTAGATGGCCAAGGCCTATACTTCTGAATGTAGGGCAGCAAACTAAGAACATAAGGATTTCTGCACCTGTATAATCCACCTCAGAGAACCTAAAAAGTTACAACATAATAAAAAACCCCAAGTCCTACAAATATTTTTATTAGTAGTCACAGAAAAATTTAGGTTGAAAGGGACCTCCAGAGGTCACCTAGCCCAGCCTCCTGCCAAAGCAATGCTAACATCAAAGCTACGTCATGCCACTTTGGGTCTCATCCAATCAAGTTCAGTTAAGTCCTGAAGAATGGAGATAGCACCCACAAATACCATCTTAAGGACTTTGGTAAAAAACTGTCAGGCTGTGCACACAATTTCAACAGCAGGAATCTGTATTTGCAAACAATCCTGTTCTATTACAAGCTAAACAGATTTTCTGTGACTTATTTCAGAAAATTTTTCTGCACTATAAGAGTCAGGAGATGGAAACAAATCCCTTCTTTACAGGCAGAAAAAACACCACTAGAGTCACCCAATACTGCAACACCCCGCCCACTTACAAGTTTTAAGCTAAAGCTGCCACGCTACTCCCAGCAAGAGAGGTGTCTTCTGAAGACCTCTTTTCTCAGGTGAGACAATTAATTGCAGCTCTCAGGGCCACAACAGCAACTCATTCCTAACAAAGTTTCAGTCTCATGCAACCAGTGTCAGCAACAGGTAAAAGGGTACAGAACAAAACCAGAGCATTGGGGTAGTTTTATTTAGTAGCAGGGAATCAGGAAAAAAATTCTGGTGATACAGTGTCAGAAGACACTGAAGGGAGTTTCTGGTTCCTTAAGGTCTTTGAAGGCACTACCTTTCACAAAGAGGCCAGAAAAATAACAGTGTAAGTACCAGATGATCACTAGGATTTCTGGTGATGCAGCTCCTTACTATTATTAGAGGTCAAGATATATCATTCCAGTTGCTAAGCTTAAGCAAGACCCACCCTGAATCAAAGCGGTTTGCCTCCATTATTCCTTGTGGAAGGATACTGCAAAGCCTCACTGGATAGCTAGAAGCTGTCCATTGATATTCTAGTCTATTATGCTTGTATGATCTTTACCAATCTGATCTCACAGCAGCAATACCAACCTTGCAACAGAATCACGGAGAGAAGTACTAGCAATTCCTTGATCCAAGTAACCTGAAGTCACATCTGAAATTTGCAACTATATTCACTGGTACAAGATCTCTATAGAGCAGTAATCAGCTACTAGTTTGAACTTCAGTATAGGGCTAGAAGTTGCACTTGAGCTGATGTGTGGAACTGACCTCCAATATAATCCAACTGTGTTCCATTTCCCCTGATGTCCTACTTCAGCAGTTTCTCCACCTTAGGAGGAAGACATGGAAGGTCTTCACCTGAGGAGGTACAGCAGCCAGTGCCTTGTCCTAGAGCAAGCTAATACTGTTGATGAGCTGACCCAAAGCATTCTTACACTGCAGTCAGAGGCAAAAGCTGAAGCCTTGCACAAGCTGAAGGCAGTGGGCTATAAGAGTTATCCATTTGCTTTAGGTTAATTCCTGAGGAAGAAGTATACTATTTATTAAAGTATACAGGCAAGATTAACACAGTGAGAAGACCTGCCAACAAAACAAGTAAACAGCAAAAGCAGCTTCACAAGAAGTGAGGTTCATACACATTTAAGTTGGTCTCCCAGCCACAGAAGAGGTCATGTGCTAGATTTAATTGTCTACAAAAAAACTTAGTCTGAACAGCTATAAACATATCTGGAATATTCCAGATTTGTTTTGATAGCTAGTTTGCCCATTTCAATTTAAACTAGATTTTTTTTCTCCCCAACTGCTAAGAGACTTTGTGTTTGAGAATGATAAGTTGTTAGAGAAGTTAAAGTTAGGTTTACTTGAAGGCAAAATTGTAATAATTGGTTCTGGCTACACAAATTTCAGTACTGCAGTCTTTCCTGTTCAGTCTCTCCCCATATGCCCAAGGAGCCTGTACCTGCCACACTTCAGACAGAAAAGACCAAGTCTTCAGTCATATACAGATATCCAAGGATTGTATAGTACAACTATAAATATTGAAAAATATTTTCATTAATATTATAATCAAAGTAAGCCAATTTTAATCTGGTTGAACAAGCAACAGTGTCAGTGTGACTCTTTGTACTAGCATTCCAGTAAGCAATCATTTAACCAGGCTTCAAGCACTACCAGGCATGAAGTAAACATTTAAAAAAAAACACACCATGGAACACCTCCTCTGATACAGAAATTTATTCACCTTTTCTGAAGGCCCAAGACATCTGCAATTGTCTATACAAAGGTCTGTGAGGTTCCAGTAACATTATTTTAACTTTGTTACAGTTAAAAAAATTCTAAAGCAGTTGACAACTCAGGTAACTGTCTTCTTGACAGAGAGATGAATTTACAAGCAGACTTCAGTAGTCAATCCATTTGTACTAAAGCCAGCATCCAAATGCAAGTGTAAAGACAGAAAAGGTATGTTAGGGAACATTCACACTGGTTTCAAACATACGTCTTTTGTTCAGTCATTGTTAGGAACAGTAGTCGAGTCTTATGGTCCACATTTGCAGAGATGGTCACACCAGACCAAGGTTGATTGCCTTCAGTTTACTTTACAGGCCTACTTGCTTAGATGGCTAGTCCTTTGATACTGCTGAATATCTTGTCCCCTTTTAAGAAAAAGCACCTCCTTTTGTGCTTCATCACACTCTTCAACTTCCAAGTACTTGATTCAGTATTGTTTAATATCAGTGCCCAAATAATACCTGCCTTGCTGCCAAGCAATAACACAAGCCTAGGAGACTTCCAGCATGTTATAACTAGGTACTAAGTACATAGAAATAGCAAATTCTAGCTCCTATAGTCAAAGGGTTGCTGACAGAAGTTAACAGTTTTTGATTTTGGCTCCATTTGACAGATCTCTAAGAGGCGTTTTTGCTTAAGAGATTCAAATATCAGCATTGGAACAACAATAAAAATGCATTTAGTCTCCCTCTACAGTGAAAGGGGGGGGAAAAAAAGCTGTTTCATAACAGCTTTCAGCATAGTCTACACAAAAGGCAGATGGACAGATCTATAGCTACTTCTTTCTCCTAGATCCTTCCAATTCCTGCTAGCTTTACCTAGTTATGCACACAAAAGGAGCACAAAGGAATTTCAGTTGCTTATTGCTTTCAAAAATTCAGGATGACTGGAGTTACTGCCAACATGCCTTACTATTTCCTACAGATATTAGAAACAGTAGTATAACTACTTCCCAGTAGTGTAACACTGGGAAGACATCTACTGCCTTATGTAGATGGCTGTTCGGCAGGGACGTAAAGAACATGCATTACACAGACAAGCACTGCCTTGTCAAATGTCATCCCAACCTCCTCACTCTTCCAAAAATCTCATTGATTGCAAAGACAGTTCCAGAACCTTTGATTTTTAGGCTTCTCCCCCACAGAGGTGTCATCTAGTCTTTCTGGTAGCTGTAAGACTTACAGTTTGACATATGGCAACTACAGTACGGCCCTACAGCAGGTAGTTTCCAACACATTTTAGCAGTGACAGTCAGATTCGTAGCAGCTATTAACAGTTAAAAGGCAAATACAGAATAAAAAGCACTTCCAGAAAGTGTTGCCAGAGTCAGCAATCCTAATTACTGCTTAATGCTTACTCTAGCAGATGTGTCCTCAGCTGTATTCTCCACCTTGCAGAAGACTTGTAGAACAAAGCATAACTCATACATGACAAAGTAGGCCAGAAACCAAAGGATGGGTTTGCTATTAACGACAGCAAGATTATTTTGAGGAAGACCAAGAGGTAGCTTTTTTAATTCTTACACAGAGCAAGCATGCGATAATATAGGAATGCTTGAAACTTCCTCACAAGCAATGCAGATGGTGGTCATATACTGAGAGCAAAGAGCTAATTCAGTAATTTAGGAGTGAATCAGCAGTAGGACAGCAGTAAGTTCTGATTATTTTCTTTTTTTTTTTGCAAGAAGTAACAGCCAGCAGAGAAGCCTTGATGATATGAAGAAAGAGTTCAACAGTGGCAATACAGTAGATACAATCAAAGCAATGAGTGATAAATATGCAAATAGGACCGCATGAAATTTTTTAGGGTCAAAAGGATATTTGTAAGATTTTAAATGATATATAGCTAAGAATTCCCAGAGCCTCAAAGAATTGCAGTTAAAACAGATATACAAGTACAGTCTGTAAGATTTCAACATCCCTTGGATGTGACTATCTGAACAGAAGCCTAGGGTAGAACAGAAGCCTAATACCTAAGGTTTAAGAAAGACTAGAACATCTATGGTGAGAGGAAGGAATTAGTAATGACAGCCTCTTAGCTTTGGTTAAGAACCCATGCTGAATTGAGCTACCTGAAAGACCATACTGAAAACAATGGGTTTAAGCATTGCCAGAATAAGACCCAAGATACAACTACAACTCAGTTAACACAACCAGAGCTAATTACGAAGATAACGTTACCCAACAATTAGGTGAATAGGAAGAAAGCAAAAAAAACAGAACAACAGAGGATGTGTGTCATCCAGACAAAGGAGCAAAGCTCACACAAAAGAGGAAAGTAACAGAAATTGAAGGGGATCACACTTCAAAGAAAAAAAATCAATTACATTAACAAAAGGAAAAACATATGTTCTGAACTAGGACTGACACCAGAGAAGTCCTAAATATTTTGTCATGAATGGTTTCATGTTCATGTCTCAGAACCCAGGATTAAGAGAATCTCTAGTGGAACTGGCAATAGGGAACTCCAGACTGCAATGACAAACACGTCCAGAGATTAAAGGGATGCAAGAGATGAAGGAGACTGTCACAGTCTGAGGAAAGCCATGCAGACAGCTCACAGACACCAGTTAGCCAATAGAGCCATGTTAAAAATTGCTGCCTCAGACATCACTGCATACCAAGACTAGCAAAACTACAACTTTGCCAGACGCCAGCAAGTCATTAGCACTCAACCATCATGGATTAAGTGTGAAACGTATTAGGAGAAAACAGCTGGCTGCAAGTGAAAGAAGTATCCTTCACTTTTCCTCTTCTTTTGGTCAACAAGAAGTTTCAACAAAGACTGATATAACAAGGAAGAGTTCAACAGTGGCACTACATGCTCATGGCAAGCTTGATTTTCAACTAAACAACTGATCATGTTTTTTCTTGAGTCACATGTCTTCTGGAAGCATACAGAAATCTAGATTTCAGGGTATAGCAGAGGCATCTCAACATTGTTCACAGAGTTTTCCTTCCTAGAAGGAAATTTCCTAAACTTAAGGAAAGAAATCTACATAGAGTGTCCATATATGACCATATCTCAGTCAAGTGCCTCTAGAACAGCTGAAACTAAAATAAGTTTATCATTCCACACTCTCCCCTCCAACTATAAGAAAACCATACACTTAACTACAGGAGTACAGGCAAAGGCAGATGGCACCACGAAGCTAACGCCATACAAGATTTAAAATAAGAATTGCCAGAACAGGATGAGGCAAGTGCAAATTAAACTTGAAGGAAGAATAATAAAAAAAAAAAAACCACGAAACAATTCCCTCAATATTATAAGCTCACATTGCATCACACAGTATTCTCATGTCAGCTTTCCTGGGGGACAGGGTGATAGCAAGCCAAGCCTCTGGCATATAGAAAGACAGCAAGGGAGAAGTGGGGTTGAGCAAGAGAGAAAAACAGAGAAGCCTTCAGAAGTGCAGTCAGATTTCAGTAAGGTAGCTAAGTAAAATAATTTACTAGAAAGATGGAAACTGAATTACAGGTACTAGCAGAAGACAGCCTGGTCAAAAGATTGGTAGGTCCTCCAGAACCTGAACAGAAAAAACCCAAACTCAAGATACATCAAAGCTTGAACTTACGAAAGCAAGCTCTTGTGACAGAAGAGAGGTATGAAAGTATCAAAGAAAAGAACAATGGATAAAGACACTCAATAACACAAATACAAGAAGGAGGAGGCTGAAAGTGTCGGCATTGCTGAACTGAAGTGGCAAAAGATACCGAGCACCAAGGACTATGGAGACTTATAAATGATACTTTGACCAGATGATGGTTAGGGAATTCGGAAGACAGGACAAAAATGAGTTGGAGAATTCCAGACTCTGATCTTGAGCAACCCAGCTCCAAGGCCTACGCTATGGAATAACACACATACGGAATTCCATCAGCAAGCAACACAGAGCAGCATTCAGCATGGAAATCTCAAGTGCCAATAATGTACAAAACATACAAGCATGATTCTTCTAGAAAACCACTGGTTACGATGAGTCTTTTACACAGTAACCAGAATTCTGGGGGCAAGAATAGCTGTGCTAGAAAATGATTAAGAAGAGTTACCTGAAAAATATAAAGATCTATTATCTCTGGTGCAATCCATATTATACACTTCTTAGGGTTATATACTAGGAAAATAAAGTCTTATTTCTGTGTTTCTGATGTATCAAACAGCAGCATCATGCAAGGCACTACACGATTTATGTCCATGGCGAAAAAAGTAGCATGCGTGGATTGGAAAGAGAAATTACAAACATAGTGCTGTTTCTGGTTGCTCAAACTAGCTCACCATACTTAACCTCTAGTTGAGGTGGAGAAGGGCTGAACAAGGCAGTTCTGGAGCTAATCATACACTGCAAACACCTGGTTGTTATTTGGAAGTATTATACTTAAGACAGTAACTTACTGTGCAATCATCTTATTTAGGGTAACATCTTAACGAGTCAACTCTAGATGAAAGACAGATGTGCTATATTTTTCCATTTCAAAGCCACAGAACCCAAGGTAAATGCAAATGCAAATATATATCTACTTTTGTGCAGAATAAAACTATTAGACTAAAGAGGGATAAGATTTGACAGCGATATAATCTTTAGATTATCTGTGACATATTTAACTAGACACACACATCCAGACTCAAAGAGCCTGGCACCTACATGACTGAGTCAACACTGAAGGGCATTGTTTTGGACACTCAACGTTCAACTCATCCGGCGTCTGCCCCTCTCATCGGCCAGTGACTTCCTGAAGGCCCACTGACACAGCCCACTCCTGATCAATACCTGGCAACGCAGGAAGAGGACGCGGCAGTGAAACTTCAGGAAAGGGCTAGGCCAGTCATTGCATAAAGCCTCAGCTGGGGGGTTCCCGACTTTAGGGTAACGTAGCTACAGCTCAGCTGGGTGGAGAAGCCGAAATCGGTTCACAACGGAATTAAAGGTTATCTGGCTTCCATAAGCGCTCTCCCCAAGCCCCCCAGATTCCTGCTGCCGCCCCTCCGGGCCCCGCTTCGGGAGCGGGCCGGCCGCCGGCAGGGCGGCCCCGCCAGCGCCCCCCCGCCCCTGCGGACGTGGAGCGGGGCGGGCTGGCGGGGCGGCGCCCCTCCCCGGGCCTCGCTACCCAGCCGCCGGCCCCAGCCCCGAGCGGGGACCCCGCCGAGGCAGGCGCGGGTGGACACAGGCAGGGCCCGGCGGCAGCGCCTCACCTGGGCCGGCCCGTCCCGGCCGCCCGCCTCCCCCGCGCCCAACGGCCGCCCGCTCCGCCGTACCCTTGGCCTCGCAGTCCGCGCAGTACTTGTTGTCCTCCTCCCGCAGCAGCTTGGCCAGGATGGCCTGGTGCTGCTCGTTCTGCTTCTGCGCCTTCTCCCGGCAGGAGCGGGTGGCCATGGCGGCGGCGGGCGGCTGCCGGCGGACGAGTGGCGGCTGGGGCTGGAGCGGGGCCGGGGCCGGGGCGGGCTCGGCACCGCTCGGGACGCGGCGCTCCTGCCCTGGCGCAGCCACGGGAACCGGCTGCCGCGAGCGCCGACTTCCTCAACCGGAACTACTTACGGCCGCAGACGCATCCGCCTCCCTCCCCGCGCGGTTCGTTCGTTCGTTCGTTCGTTCGCTCGCGCGCGCACGTCCGCCCCTGCCAAGGTAGCCCCGCGCCGGAGCTGAAAAATAGTCCGCCGGGTCCTAATGCCGCGCCAACGCGCCGCCCTTCCTCGTGGGGCTTTCCAAAGGGTGGCGCCGGCGCCCCGCCCGGACTTGGCTTTGGAAGGGCACAGAGGGATGTCTGGCAGTAAGGGTCACCTCGCGAGGGCAGGAGGTATCCATCCGCCGGCGGGTGACCCCGCCCGCCAGGTAGCGCCCGGGGGGGAGGGCGGGGCTCGGCGCGAGCCGTCTCACCTGTGCGGGCGGGGCGGGGCGGGGCGGCTCCGAGGGCGGGCTGAGGGACGGCGCGCCCCGCCCCGCCCCGCCCCGCCCCGCCCCGCGGCTGCCGGCGGTCAGCCGGGGCTGGTCCGTGGGGCGGGTGGCAGGGCCCGTGCGGCGAGGGCAGCGCCGGGTGCCGGGCACGGAGCCCAGGAGCCGCGGGGCTTTCTTCCCCGGGCAGCTGCGTTGTTCCTGTCCCTGTGCCGCCCAGCGGTTCGGGCGTTGGGGCCCTTCTGGCAGCCCCGGGGCTCGCTGTGAGGGCCGGTGGCACAGCCCTCGGGCCCTGCCGGCCTGAACCCGCCCGTCTTCGGCTTGCCCCGCTGCGTCGCCGGGGCGGGAAGCCCTGTCTGGGTCAGGCTCCCCACAACATGGCGCCTGTCCCTCTCCGGTAGCGGTAGCGCACCTGCCCTCGGTGCGGTCGGCCTGCGTTCAGCGCTTCATCTGTGGCAAGGTGGATCTGCGCCTTCTGCTGCGTAAAGCAATTATTTTGCCCGTAGACCGTGAGGTATCTGGTAGTCTGTCCCTCTCCAGGTGGCAACCCACAGGTGGTAAATACCCCAAAATGCATGGCCTAGTGATCCGCCGGTGGTGGTGGTATTATGTAGTCCCGTGTCCTTGGGGCAGGCGTCTCTCTCCAGGCCAGTGCCTGGAAGACGAAAAGCTGTTGCAGGCTCCTGATTGAATGGGCGTTGCTGTTGCATTAATTTGCCCTCTGAACTTTTCTCCAAGAGTACGTGTTTCTGTCTGTAAAAAAGCATAGGGGCAGCAGAGACCTTACAATGAGGAGCTCTGGTGGTTTTTCACTCCCGCTGAGCTGGTGTGAGGCTCTGAGGACGGCAGCGCCGCATCCCGGGGCTGCTCTGTGAGTTCGACCCAAAGTACCTGCAGAAAGCGTAGCCCGGGCTGGATTTCTGTGACCGAGGTGCGCACCTCTACACTTTCCCTCCCTTAAGCACCATGTCTCTTTCCAGTTTCCCCTGTCTCCATTTTGTGTTAGGTCCCTTTGCCTCGGCGGAGTACTCTTGAGCCTGTTCTTCAGTAACATCCTTTTTTGTCAGCTCATTCCTAGCTTGCTTTATTTTTTTCTCTCTAATCTAACCCTTCTGGAAAGAGCTGAAGCCTATATATAGCCTGTAAAATACTTAAGTGAGGCAGATGGAAATTTAGGTCTTTTCTCGCTCAGCCATTAAATTACTGAATCATGCTCTGTATCTTTCTTTTTCTCAGATCCAATGGTTAACTAATTATCCCCTAAGTTTGGAAGAGGTACAACAGAAAGAACTGAGAATACTGCACATCAAGTTAATTAGTAGTTAAGCTAGCACCTAACATGGGAGAAAGTGTTTAGATAACCCTCAAATAAAGTAGGGAGGTAAAGTCTCCCCATAGGCTGGGAGAGTGGCCTGGCCAGTGAGTTACTGGGTATGAGGCTGCAAAATGAGGACATGGTATTGATGCATAATTCCAAGAGATGGTTTAGCATCCTACTTGGGGGCAGGCATTAAGGGTTAAAACTCATAATACAGAATGGCACAACAAAGTTAAGCTCCAGCTGCCTCACCACAGTGCCTAAATCCAAAGACTTACTGCACCAGAAGGAGTCTAAAACAAATGTTAATGTAGCCTGATATTAGCCATACTGGGCTAGGGGCTCAATTATTAGGGTGCAGTAGTCCTGGCTGCTTAAACATGACAGGACTGACTTCTTCTAGCTGAATAGTTTACCTACAAGCATACAATTGTTTTCCTTTTCTAGCCCAAAATGTCTGTAATTATTGGATCTTTTGTAGAGAAAACCAGCTTCAGTTAGAAGGGCACCGAATACCTCTGCTCCTTGCCATCATCCCAGAGCTCTGAGGAACAGAATGCTTTTCAGAAAGCCCAGAGCTGTGGGTAGGAATTCCCTGAGAGAGAAAAGGAGATGAACTTGCCTCTCATACGCTAGGTAAGCTCTTTCTGGGTTCTTGTATCAAAGGACTGCGGCAGCAGTGGTGCCATTTTAGTAGAAAATAGTAGTTGCTTTTGTATGTTGTGACAAACTTGACCTGTAAATTACATATTGTCTGAAACGCTCTACCATAGTGCCGGAAGGTATCAAATAGCTTTTAGCAATCAGCTTTATGTGCATCAGTTTCTCTGATTCTAAAATTAATATTATGATACTTCCATGAAAAGTGGCTATTGATCCAGTTCCTGTGCTTGAAAAAGCCTACACAAGTGCAAAGTGTGTTGTTTGGTGTGTGCTTTGGCCCTTAGTGCCTTAAAACTAGATGTCCTGATTGCATATTTCCTGCTTTGTGTGCGTGCTTGGGTGGATTGATGTGGGATATCCTCTTATAACTGTCGAGCATGAAGATGTGCTTCTTGTGTTCAGCTCTGAAAATTATTCTTTCCTTCGAAGTACTTATCCATGCTTCTGTAAAGTAGTAGAAGTATGAAATCACCTGCTTCACTATAGGGCTGAGATGAATAGGTTGTTAATATTTTAATAGATACTGCTTTGAAAACAGCATGCTGTAAATGTATTATTAGGTATTTCCCTGAGAGCTCAAATGAATCTAAGGAAGACAAAAATGTATCCCTTCTGTGCCTTTGCTGCTTCTTACAGATCCTAAAGAGCCGCGGAGTGTTCTAGATGCGAAGTTGTTGCCTGAAGCATTTTTCAGAGGGAAAAAAAAAGCAAGAGAAGTTGTCTGTCAGGATACAGTATGATTTATAGAATGAGTTAAGGTCTGCCCACACCATGCTGTGAAATATAATGGAGAGAGGACAGAGGTGTCGCTACCTAAGGCTCCTTCAGAAGGAGAAGATACACAGTTGTCATGCTGAGCCTGTCAGCTTGGTGCCTTTTGCTTCACCTTTCATTAAGCCCGGCACAGCACAGCCTATACAATCCAGTTGTGGAATTGTTTAAGTACATACTCGTGTGTTTCAAGACCTGTATCTTCAGAATCGAGTGAGTTTCATGTGGCTAACTGAATTTTCTTAAATACAGTTCTGCATATAGTTCTGTTTGGAGTTGTGCAGTTTCCAATGCTAGAGATTGTGTCATGTTCAGTAAAAGCACAGATTTACCCAGCACGGAAAAGACCTCTCCCTAGCTGTCACTACTTGTCATCCTGTAGGCTATTCCACTGTTTTGCAGGGATACCTATAGATAACTTGTGAAGTTCATGTTGTCTTATAAATCTGATAGCTGAAATTCACTGAATCTAGTCTTCCTGGCTGAAATTCACTGCTATTCCACTGTTTTGCAGGGATACCTATAGATAACTTGTGAAGTTCATGTTGTCTTATAAATCTGATAGCTGAAATTCACTGAATCTAGTCTTCCTGGCTGAAATTCACTGAATCTAGACATCTACCTTTTTCAGAAATCATCCCATAAACCAGCTTTAAATAGTATTTGCTAATCAGGACAGTATTAGCATAAATTTGACTTAATGGGGAAGAATGTATCAGGTGCAAAGTTATTAACTGGATTGAAACCACGTGTTAAAATAGCTGTGTTTTTCTAATGTCTCATCCTCAAAATATCAAAGTCCAGAAATAAACAACGTTCCAGTTAGAGTTGTTGCGTTTGAGAATTTCTGATTCATAAGAAACCTTGGTGCTTCAGATGTTTTCATGCTCTTAAGAAAAAAAAAAATATATAAAACTTCCTGGGAAATGGACATTTCAATAATGTTTCTGAAACTCAACTCTTCGAAGCTGGCTCCCCAGACGGGGTCAGATAACGTGGTACCTCCAGTCCTTGGCTGGCAGAGAATGGCAGAACCTGAAAAGTTAACCTTAACCGCTGTGTTTCAGCAAACTGTTTAGATGGGATTTCTATCACAGACTTAAGAAAATCTTGAGCTATGAGTCAGTCACCCTGTCTACCCTTGATAGCCAGTGGTGAGAAACAGACATTCCTGAAGGTGGTTTGTCTTGTTCTCAGACAGGTGTCTGTCCAGGGTGAGCTGAATTACCATCTGGAAGGGCCTGTGTTAGGAGGAGGTGAATCACTTCCTGGATCGTTTGTGTCTCGTCATAGACTATAAAGGGTAGAGAGGGTGACTGTCTCTTACCTGAGTGTACAAAAGTTAGACATTTAAGAAATGAATTCACAGTGTTGTTTTTAATTAATGAGAATTTTTCAGCAATGTACTTTGTGTAGGAAAATTCCTGCCCAGCTCTAGTTCTCATATCTTCAATCAAAAAAAAAGAGAGGAAGTCATAGTAACTTCACGTTACATGAAATAACACCTGTATCAGGGAAGCTACAACTATACCAAGGGTTTCCTCATATTTTTCTTCTTTGATTAAAAGGAAAAATACTGCTCCACAAACAAATTCAACAAAGTGTTAAAATATGCAAAAAAACCCCAACAAGCTCCAGCCTTTGAAAATCAGAAAGTTTAGAGTTAGTTTTCAAAGCTCAATTTTAATTCTGCTTTGATAAACCTTTTTAATGTTAATATACAAACTATATGTATATTTGAACATAATACATTAATTTGTGCTTTACAACACAAACTATACAGCACAGAATGTATTGATACTATAAAAAGAATCCTTATGCGATGCAAAAGTTGTTAGGGACAAGACTCTCTAAACCATAGTTGAAAATACTATGTACATAGGAGTAACAAGATCATAGCTTATCATTCCCAAAGTGGGTATTAAATGTTTGACAGCCTTGTAGGGTCACTGCAATTGGAAGTCTGATCGATAACTGTTGTGGGCTTGCCCCAGGAGTGGCATGAGTCATGTATTCTTACAGGTTGAGCACTTACTGCCGGGCCCGTGAAGCAAACAGTTACAGTGTCACTCACGAGATGGTTAAAAAGTATAAAAGGAGCAAGATTTATAGGTGAGGCTGCATTTTCAATGACTTCTACTTTCTGTACAGCAACTTGGCTGGAGAGATGAGATACTAGAGGTAGGAAATTTTTCTTCCAGTTTCTTGGTTCTTCCTTTACTTCCTTGCAGAGACTGAACACCTGGTATTAGATGAATTATTGACATTATGACATTCCAGATAATGCAGTCTAATTTGTATAGGTGCCGAGCGTTTGAAATACACTGAAATTGAAAGATTGTGGTGTGTTTGCACTTCTGAAAATTAAGACAGAAATTCTTAAAACTAGAAAGCGATCTCCATCTTTTATGAAGTGACATCATCTAGTGACATCCCAGCACATGGGAATATCTTGTTTTCTTGAGACTTATTAGTACATCTGCATTGTAATTGTAAATACAAATGAGTACCTGGGAGGTAACTATAAGTTAAATAGATGGATGCAAATGACTAAATACATTTCAATGAGCTTTGCTGTCAGTCGTAATTGTGTAAGCTCAGAAAAAAAACACCATACTGTAGAGCTAATATACATATATACAATTATGTTTTAAACTACTGCATGTATTTGGCCACTATATTCTAGCGTGGCTTATAGTGTAGGTAGAGTGGGTATAGAATATAAAGGAAATGGAAGCTGCAGATGGTTCCGATGGAAGCATGGAAGAGATCTTAAAAATTAAATGCTTTGCATTTTCCAAGCTCACGGCATATTTTAAGCTATTTAAGGCTATGTGTGTGTTTCAGCCTGAGTCTTTTCATTTCAATTTATCTCATTCTAAGATTGGGCTTTTTGAACAGAGAGACTGTTAGATGGAACTTTGTGAGTCATGCATTTGGCTCACTCAGGCTTTGAGAGTAAGAATACCAGCCTTAGGTATCAGTAGTCCTTGATATCTAGCCAAGAAGAAGAGCAATAATCAGATGTAAAATCAGTTGCAAAATCATAAATTTGAAGGATTAGGGAGAAATATGAAAAGAAAATACAAAGAGGAACAGCTGAGCTCCATTGTTATTACAGTTTCATGTGCTACTGTACAAAAGGTAGCTTAAAAGCTTAAAAGTAGCTTGAAGCTTAAAACGTTTTGTTGACTGGGTAAACGACAGGATAGACACTAAAGCTGGGACAGTTTTTGATCTTGGCTTCACATGGAACAAATCTTAATTTTAGCTCTTCAACAACAGGAATTGTGATTCATGTAGCCCACTTTTTCACCCCAATGAAACCATGAACTTGCAGAGAGTGCAGGTTAAAGACTAGCTGATGAATTGCAAGCATCAGACTGTTGCAGACAAAAGAGAATCTATATATACATAGCTTTTGAGATGGTTTTTCCTTCTCTTTTCTGTAGTACTATTTAAATACTGGTGTAACTAAATCAGTGTGTATCTTTTCAGTGTCCCTTATGATGAGGAGCGATTAATAATTGCATGTTAGATCTTACCTGTTTGAAAGTCTGCAGTGGTCCTGCCAATGTTACTTATTTTTGTCTTAGTAGAATCTTCCTCAGAGAAGTGGAAATGTTGAGGAGAAATGTTTTAAATACTTCCGTTTTACTTTTTCTCCTTCAAGATAATTTCTTACTGGGGGAGACTGGGGGGGGTGAGGTCATAGCAAATCATACTGGCTTCTGAGTTTCTCTGAAGTCCAGAGATGCTGAAGAAGTGTAATTTCTACTTCAAAAGCTGGATATTTTTAGTGACCAGGGAGTCTTTTATCAATAAAAGAATGTCCATAGCTCATAAGCTGAGCTCATATCTGCAGGAAAACATGTTTCTCCTCAGCCACTCGATACTCAAGAAATGGTAAAAGTGATTTGTTGTAAAAAAGAAAAAAAAATCTCTTCCTTCACCCCTGCTGTGATCGATCACATACAGATCTCCATACAGAATCTCTGTTGGTCCTTTGCCCCTCAGCTGTTTCCTTTCCCTGTTGTGCTGTATGGCACTGGTTACTCCTTACCTGGCATATTTGTCTCTACTGACTCGGGCCCAGATAGATGTGTCATGTAGTAAAAAAGAAAAATTAACATTGCAATGCCTGTGCTTTTATTACTACAGCATCTTTGACATCAGAGTCCTGCTCAAAATACTAGTACAGTAAAGCAACAGGGATTTTCTAAAAGCAATATTATTTTGATTGTTTAAAAATAGACTTCTATCTCTAGAAAGTATATTGAATTTTCTCTTTTATGGCTTAATGATCTGCTGTTATGACAGACTTAATCAATCTGATGAGTCCATGTTCAACGTTCTGGCAAATACAATCAGCCCTGGAGTGTTTTCTTACTCCCCAAAGGCGCATTGTTTCTGTTTTTATTTCATTCTGATGTTTTATCTGGAAACCGTATTTCTTTTTCTTGAAGAAAAGCGTACTGTTCCGAGACATACGTTGAAAGCCATGTATTTAATTTACTGAATATGAAATGATCTTTTTATTTAGAAAGTGAAAGGAGAAGGTCATAGAACAAAAAGTCCAGCTAGGTAACGGGTGCAGAAGTTACAGAGAGAAAAAGGAAAAGATTGATCATATAAAAATCACAGGACAGACTTAAAGCCAGTTTAATAATAAAGAGAACTGTTAGAAACTCTAAGACAAGTCCTATGTCTCATTTCTAGAAATTATCTACACAATGTCCATTTGTTTGACTGCAAGATCAAGATCTACTTTCCATAACTCATTTCTTGCTTCTGAATCTTCATTTTGTGTTCTTTAATGTCACTCGTCTGCCAGATTTTTCTAGGGCCTTTGAAGTGCAGAAGGATGGTCTGTTTTCAGGCTTTACTCCTTTGCAGAGTCCCAGTGTGCACTGCAAGTCTTTGGGGGAGGTATTTGTCTTCTGAAAAGTATGAAGCATGTTACTGAGTACTATAAAATAGCGAATAAAGAAGAAAGCAGAGAGGTTCTAGGCTAAAAAAAGAAAAGTATGTGTAGTATATGTTATATGTGATGTTGAGTCTACTAAGGAGGATCGTTATTTAACAAGCACTGCTTTTTTTTCAAATTTCAGTACCTGTTACTGTGAAGACAGGAGTAAGTGCATGGAGCAGTAGAACTGCTTCTGTTCCTCAGAAAGTGCAGGTCAGAGCCTATCGTTTGGAGTGGTATGTACCTTTCCTATTGCAGGAAAGGCAAGAAAAACTTTAAGTCATGTAACAACTGCTGCTTCATGCTAATAGCTTTAGTACATTGCTAGACCCTGCTCATGTTCTTGGATACTGTGCAGAAGGGGCCTTTCTTAATTAGACCAGTTGCAGAAATGACCTGGAACATGCAGATTATTGAAGTAAGGTAACACTTGAATGTAACACTTGAATACTTTGTGTGTCAGGATAATTTAGACTCGGAGCTCTATTTAAATGTTGTTGTGTTAATACAGCACATTTAATAATAGTCTAGTGCTAGGCAGGACATAATTACTTGCTCTCTAAAGGATAATTTGTAATGAGCCATGTTGTCCTTACAACTCTGATGATGTGAGATCATGTCTGAATCTTCAGTTTAAATGGCACACCCAAGGTCAGCCATTATCTCTATGTATTCTTACTATCATATAGCGTGATAGGAATTGTCTTTAATATCCACGCATAGAGCATTCATGTCCATGGCAGCTCTTTAATGCCAGGTAAGACTTTTGGTATTCTCTTTATTATGAAGTACAAGTGGTCAGCCTTAGCAGAAGGCTCTTAATAAGTGCATTAACAATAATTAAGATTAAAATAAAATGGTTGTGTACTTTTAAGTGATGTCAATTAATTTAAATTTATAGTTCCAACAAATCTTAGATCCTATCTAACTACAACAGTTCTTAAAATTCTAATTTTAAGATAATCATGCAGCTATGTAAAATGTCATCCTTTTGACACACTATTCAGTAGAAATCCTAATCGGAGTGCTAAGGTATACTGCTGAACCCCTTCAACTCACTCAGGGGAGACTTATGATGATAGTATGACTTCTAACCAATGGAAAAATGCAAAATAAAAATGGATTAAAATTGCATCTGATGGAAAGGTGTTATTGGACAGGTGTCTTCCTCTGCTATTTCCATGCGAGAGAGTGTTCTTTAGTTTGATTAGACTTGGGTGTTAATAAATATTTAGTTTCATTTCTAGTTTGGGGCTGTTTTCCGTGAGATCTCTCAAGATCAGCAGAGGGTTTTTCTGTCTCCCTGATGATTCTGAAGTCCCCTGTAAGTCAAAACAAGCCTTGCAAGGCATTCACAGCTTCCTCTGGTTTCAGCTGAATCTCACTATCTGCGCCTCAAATAACCAAGGAGCAAATTTCCCTGGGTGTTACACCAGTTTTGAAATTTATCCATGTCAGTGTTATACAAATTCCTTATATTCTCTGTGACTTTCTTTCTTTGCATTTCAATAGTTAAAGACAAGGTTTCATGTCCTTTGAGTTGCAGCTTTCGGAGACATGACAGATTAACTAAGCTCTTTAAGTGGCTCCCTAATTTCAGGGTGGTTTGCATGACATTGATGGTGTAATGTAAAACTATAATTCTGAGCTTTTGCATCTTTTTTGTAGCACACATTTCCATAACCTACTTGTATTGTATAAAAGGAAAGAAAAAATAATTTCCTTTGGCTTTTTTTTTGGACTGAAGATTTAACTTACCGATTGCATGAACCTCACTTCTGCAGCGTACAATATTGTAAACAGGCAGATTTGTCAACACATGTAATGTGGGTTTTCTTGTATTTCCCTGTGATGTGTCTGGTGGTTGTAGTCACAGACAGCTTTTTTTGTCTGGATTAAACGGGTCTAATCCAATACAGGCAGACCCAGGTCTGGTTTTGGCCAACTCATTCCACGTCCAAGGGCTTAGCTTCCCCATCTATAGGATGAAGATAATGTACTGGCCTCCTTTTAAAGTGATTTCAGATTTATAGAGGTGAAGCGCTGCGAAAGAACATTTTATTACCAAGTCCTGCATCCCTGGGGCTTGGATTAAGGTGAAGGTGTTTGCCTTGTGCTCATTTTTTCTTTCTTAAATATCTATCTGCTTTTTATTTACTTTCAGAAGATGGCATGGATTTTGAGGTTCAACAAAACACTTGTTTCCTGCACTTGAGAGCAGCTGTCTCACTTTGTTGACACTTTACGGCATCAAGCTGTCTCAGATACAGGAGAGTTTCTGGCATGACTCATCCTGGAATCACAGCTCCCAAGAATATGCATCAGGGGAGCAGAACTGGAAGGTAAGTAGGTTTTCCCACTTCTGATCCCATTTCTGGCTGAGACTGAAATACCCCATATGTCTTAGATTCCGTATCTCTTAAGTTGAAGACTAGTACTCTTAATGTACCTAATTCACAAACCAGTTTGGGGCATTAGAAAACAGCCTGATGCATATTTCCAGATTACTTTGTCTGTGAGAAATACTACAAAAGCCATCAGTATGAGAAATAGGAGATGATAGAAAAATGCTACTAATGCCTGATGATGCGTGGACAGTTTGGCCAGCTCAGGCAGGGGATCTACGGCAAGAGGCTTCATGAGTCCCCAACGCTTTGAGGTAAATATCTGGGAGGAGGCTGCAGGACCCTGAGCTACAGCTAAAGCCAGTTTGCAGCCACCAATATTTCTTGAAGTTTGAGAAGTTCTTGCCCCTCAGAAAACCAGGGTGAAGACTGCAGAGCCTGCAGAGCTGGTCTCCGGCTGAGAGGTGCCCAGTTGGTGGGTACCAGTTGGGTTTGAAAATGCATGCACTGGGTGCTCTACATGCCTTGCTTTAGCTGTGGGGCTTATATATGTGGAGGTACAGCCTTCTGTTTTAGTCCTAAAGCTAGCATCTTTCATCTGTGGTCAGAACCAAAAGATCAGGACAAGAGGAAATAGCCTCAAGTTGCGCCAAGGGAGTGTTACAGAAAAGAACCAGTTTAAAGTGGTTAAAAAAGCCTAAGGTGTTGCACAAGCACTGATGAGATTGCTCCTTCCGAGAAGTTTTATTCCACACGCAGAGATACTTGTTCTGAGGAAGACGCGTAAGAACTGACAAAGTAGACAGTCTGGATGTGACACACGTGATTTAGTGTGTTAAAATCAGGGGTTTAGCTGATGTTTCTAAGAAGTCACTTGCCTGAGGACTGTGTGTGTTTGTTTTCACCTCAGTCTAACTGATAGATGCAGCTTATCAGTCTTCTCCCGTTTCTCTCTCCTCCTCTGTGGCCTTTAGTGGAGCCCAGTTAGGTAGCTTTTTCTGACATGTGGCTCTGTGCTGCATGAAATAGCCTGCAGATGTTGATTGCTAGGGAGCCTGAGAAACAGACTCTTTCCTTCACAAACAGGTTGACCTTCACCTGGCTGAGCAGTGCTATCTATCTCAGATTTTGTTCAGATGTCTCCAGTTGTGCAAACTGTTGTTGATGTTATGTGCTGTCCTGGCCAGAATCGTTGATTCTCTTCATGTATTTCAGCTTGCATTGTCTTGTATGTGCAATGAAAATAATCCTTTCCTCTTACTGTAAGGGTTTAGATCAATACTTTCTCCAAAATTCTACTGATACCTATTTCTTCTTTGAGGGAGAGGACAGGCACATGTTAATGTAACAATGAACCCACAGCAACAGTGTCAGCAGCCTGAAGAGCAGAACGGGGCCTCAGTGCTTAGTCTTTGCTCTGATGCTTTCTCAGGCTGCACGCAGTGTCCACGTTTCTTTGCCTTTAAAAATATCTCAGATTGGCGTCCAAGAATATTAATACTTGTAGACTTCTTTAGAGAGGTAAACTATGTGAGTATATCGCATTTGAGTTGATTCTTACTCAAGAAGTATGTAAGGGGTATGTGTACAAGTATATTTCCAAAGAAATTTTTAATTACTATTGTCCTCTGCAGACCCTAATTCCTTACTCCATGCAGTAACTGGCATTCCCCACCATCAGCCAACTATAAATTCATTCACACACACAATCTTCATTGTTCTTGCACTCTTCCTTGTTTTTCTTGTTCTTAAACACACTTCAGCCACAACTGACGTGTTTTAGTTCATATGACACAGCCTTCTGAACACTGTTGACCATAAACTGAGAGAACATTGATTACCGAGTATTAGGCTCTATGTATTCTCCAAATTCTTCCCATTGTTTACTGATGATGCAAAGGAAACATTTTGTGCCAGTTCTCTGACCGTCGCAGAAGAGCAATACAGCCTACAAGTAGAAGAGCAAACACTCCGAGGAACAGAAACTGCACGAGCCTCAGCTGGATAAGAAGAGTAAGAAATATGGGCTATATTTGGCCAGGAATTGTTTTTTAATGTCAGGGATACAGCAAACTGTGCATACCTGGGGAGAAACCAAGAATGACGTAGTCCTCCAACCTCTTGTTTTGGTACATGCAATTAGAGGGCGGGATACAGATCATGCAAATTAGATGCTGTTCATATTAGAATTTCAGGTGGAAATAAAAGTAATAAAAATAACATATTAATAGGATTGAACGCTGTATGAATAGGCAAAAGCAAGGATTCACCTATGAGTGTAAATTTTGAAAACAGAACTAAGCATAAGACTGATTTCTCCACTGAGAAATACAACTGTATTGGACAGCATTTCAAATTTTCTTGTCCCATTACTGTAAAAGCATAATGACATTGTTACTACAAATGAGAAATTCCCAACATGCCTTCTTATGGCTTCAGTTGAGTATTTGGAATGAGGAAAAAAAAATCTTTATTCACATTGGATTCAGTCTCACATACATTAAAGTCAGTAGAAATGTTACAGTTGATCAGGTCCCTAGTATCTTAAATTTATTCTCTATATTACTTTCTTTAATGATGTTTATCTTTTTATTGACTATCTTTTTCCACTTAGGAAAACTACAAGTCCTCTTGACTAATCAGAGCATTAAAAATCAACTGTAAGAAAAAAATTCAAAGGAGCAGCTGATCAAATGCTCCTTAAATTGTTTCCAAAGCTAATTTAAACCTTTGCATGTTAGTTCTGCCTCTTGCCAATTTATTTAGTGTACAAGACATTGTACACTTTTCTCAACCAGTTGAGAAACAGGGGGCCTGAAAGAGAACTGTACTGAAAAACTAGATATGCTTAAAAGCTAAACTGTAAGACCATGGTAAGAGGTAATGGAAGACTGAAACAGAAAATTGTCCCACCGTTGTTCCACAATGCCTGCTACAAGGGGACTTCTACCAAAGCACTGGGTGATACCTCTGTCAGATGAAGGACACTGGCCTAGCTGGATTTGGGGTATAGTTCCAGCAGATACTATCAGTTCTTTTACAGTTTGGTGTGTCACATCAGGATTCCTCTTTCATGACCACAAAAAACGTGCATTTGCTAAACAACTTCTCAGTAGTGGAGATGAGACATTAATATTTGCTTTTTACGCCAGTCTTGATCTGCCTGTAACATTTTCAGGTTTCAAAATTATATAAAGTATTTATAAACTAACCAAACTCCAGAAGAAACACTATTAGCTGTAGTTTTACTGCATAAAATATTTTATTATAATTGTTATCTATCAAGTTTTGATGCATTGTGAAATGGTTTCATGAAGTGCCAACCTCCCACACAGGGATGAAATCTGCAAACATTTCTGTATTAGGTATATATATATGTGTGAATAAGGCTATGCAAATGTATGTAGATATTCAAGTTCTAGAAACGGTTACAATTTTCAGTTTCAGCTCTGCGTGGAAGGCTGTTACTGAAATAATTTCCTTCCATGGAGAGGAACAACATACACATTTTGTCTTGCCAAAGAAGACCAGAGAGGAGAACGCATGTCTAGTACTCGGCAGGAAGTGCTAGGAGTCCAGACTGCCACCTATACAGCGGCTGAGAGCACTCAGGTAGTTCAGAGGATAACCGGGGCTTAGCAGCCTACAGAGCCTATCTGCCCCCAGAGAGGACAATGTTGAGGTGCTGTTAAGCCAGACTGTAGGTTATCCTGCATCTACATGGGATAGCGGGAAGGCACAGTGACTCATACATTTTGCAGCTGCTTGGGTTTGCCCAGCCCGTAGCCAAGGAACGAGGGAAGAGAGCTGAAAGCATTGGGAGTGAGGTGATAGGAAAGGATGATGAATTTGGGACTGGATGCAGCATAGAGGATGTGTGAGAGGGGGCTGTGACATTTAGCGATATGCTAGGTCGTACTGTACATTTCTTACTGTTCACAGGAAACTAAGCTGACTGGCTTCCCACAGAATTTGTTCTTAATGTGTGCTACCAGTGATACACTGTAGTGCGTTCCGCTGCTCATGTACTAAGTAAAAACCCCTGTGTGCCAATCAACGTCAACAAATTACCAAGGCATCAGTGGCCAGTCTCCAGTACACTGAACCCTTCCCAGATTCCATGGTAAATCCAGGCCTCTTGTCCTTGACTCTAGCAAAGCAGGGTAATTCATGCTAAAACTGGCTCTGATAAGGCAACTTCCTTGGAGACAGCCAAACTTTAAAAAAAAAAACAAACAGGCCAACAACACAGGCTTAGGAAAAGTTTGTTGTGTGTCCAGGAACAGTAATACATCCAGACCACTTCTGAAGTTTTATGAATACGTGTCTGGCTGTTGAAGTACAGCAGATGGAAAGGGTTCTGTGGACTACAAAGTGAAATTTGGGCTGCTATTCCCAAATCAGGTTGTATAAGAATTTCCTACAGACCAGGCAGCCCAAAATGTTAGAGGGGTTTCTCGCCAAACTTCCCCATCCCCACTCATCATCTCATTCCATACTTTACCATTTCTCTCCCAGCAATCAGCAGATGATGAAGCAAGCTCCATGCATTAATTTTCTCCCAAAGACCAGGAGCAATTGTTCTTTCCTCTGCTCAGGGATAACAAACTACTGTCATGTTTTCCAGTGCCACTGTGGTCTAAAACAATGCAGCATCATCATTAATGCTGCTCTGCCATCAGTGCCCTGTTTCAACACAATCTGAAAGGACATAACGCTTTTTTGTTCCCATAAACTGAAAGAAGAAACACATGCACTGCTGTGACTAGGAAAATCCTGGGATCGTGTCAAAGCAGAGATGGAAGAGCACAAAAAAGAGATAAGAATTGAAACTTTTGTTATGGTATAAAATAAATGAGTAAGTTTTCCATTTTCTTCTGATGACCAGACTTGAAAGGTGTGCAGCACTGTAGGTCAGGACCATTCTTCATAGTGATAGACAAACGCCCACCTCCACATGCTGCCAGTTCAAGGGCTCAGAACATTTCAGGCTAAAGGAGGTGCATGAGGACGACCTGCTGATGGACACGCTGAGGGACTTCCTTGGTCAGCTGGGGTTTTTCTGAACTGCTGGAGCCCCTGACAGACCAGGACTGCAGGACTTGCTGCAACAAGAAAAAGGCTAGGAGAAAAGGTCAGTTAGATGTTACAGTGGCCTTGCCATTCAGGAATGGACTCCAGAAACAGAGACCTGTTTGCTGGAATTCAGAGTCCAGCCCCTGCAGGAGTTTAGCCCAGGCCTGGTGCCAGTTCAGGTGGAGAAGCCTACTCCTGCCTCCTCTCCCTCCATGCTTGCAGCCAGCGTCTGCTGGCAAAGGTTAGCCCATTCGCTGCTGCAAGCGCACGTGGACCCCTGCGCTGTGCACACAGGGCAGGCAGCAGAGGTGCTCCCACAACACTCCTTCGGTGAATGTTTGCGACCCCTTTCTGGGCATGCACCTCTCCCCGCGCGGGTGACTGTCTGCCCCAGCACAATTAAGCTGCCGCTGGTGGCAACAATCAAAAAATTCTTTTTCCTCTTCAGCCCCTAAGTACATGAGGCTGTGGGCCAGAAAACAGACAAAATGAGGCATTTTAAGACAGAAGTATTGCAATATATACAATATATAACAACTGATTAGTAATACACACACAGAGGGTTACCTCAGATAGGTATAGTGACACAGCACGCTACCGCAATGCTCTGCACGTCTCATTCTACCCCCTTATTTTCAATAATTTGGGGAAATGAAATACTTTTTCTTCCCTTGCATCCCTGTACTGTTGTGCTTTCTGGCTTCCTGGAAAGCACCACAATCGCTGCACAAAACCTGCTTAGAGTATTCCATTTTTTCTCCTCGCGCAGGGTTTGTGGAGCACAGCAGGCCTCTGTGATACAGCCAGTATATTCCACACTTTACTACAAATGGTTTTACAGGAAGGACCATCTGGCCATCAACTGCCCAAATGCGCATTTGCCTGCCCTCCTGCACCTGTTCAGTGTGCGATTCAGCCTCTCCCTGCCAGGTGCTCTCCCATCAGAGGTCTTCCCGAGCGAGGGGATGAGAGGACACAGCACATCTCCCGAAACAGCAGCGGGTACAGACACCTCTTTGAGATCTCTGTTCTTAAGAAGGAATAAATCCCAGCTTAACTTCAACATGAAGGTGACATATAGGACCAGAAGGTAACTGCCTGGCTCAAAGATAAACCTCGCGCTATTCTAAGCAACTGCATCGGTGCTCAAATGGAAAGGTCAGGTCCAGCATCTGAGCTGACATCATGCATAGCAGGCATGCGCATCACCGATGATGTCACTATGTTCTGGGAAGCCCATTTACCCAAAGCTCTGTGCCATTTAAGAGATGTTTCTACCCACAGTCATTCACAGGTGAGCCAACAATATAGCTGCCAGTCAGATCTGTACTACCTTCGCACTGGGTTTCTCTGTGCAAACTAAGCCATCAACCTGTAAAAATTGCCTAAGTGACTTGTTTCGGGACTGCCCCGACATACCTGCATGTCCGTACCGGGCAGACTGGACCACAGCCACGTGCTCTGAAAAATGTTTAATAACGTAACTACAACGGCTAAGCCACCTTCAACAATGCCCAATTAAAGGAGCCCTTAAAATGAGTTTGGGTTTATGTGTAAAACTTTCAGGGAGACTGGTGCTACTTGTTAGAGGCATCTCTTTCTCCCTCTTTGCATCCTTGACTTCCCACAAGAGTGACATTTTACCATAATAATGAATCTGAATGTGAGAGTCAGATGCAACACAGGGATGGAGGAGTTCCAGTCCATGGGGATTATCTTTTTTATTTGACTGTCAACAAGATCTTCACATACAAAATACAAATTATCAAAAGATTTCCATCAGAGAAAGGAGGGAGAGGGAGAAACATCTGCAATTGGTGATTAATTTTTGTGAAGTACCCTGTTACTACTCTAAAGGAATTAAGGGTACCTATCAAAAAATGGCTTCAAGGACAGCAAAAATTAAAAGCAGGATTAAACAACATGCAATTTAACAATAAAATAGCTGTAGCTGTCATTACCAGGCAGAAAAAATGACATCACCGTATACGGGAGGATGAAGCAATATGCCTGCCGGACCAAACAGTTACCTGTCATTACACTGCAGTCTTATCTCAAGAAAAACATCTGAGGAAAAAATCTGTCTAAAGATCACAGATACATACTGTAGAACTTGCAAGTGAAAGCCCTGGGGAGAAAAAAATAGGCTAAAAGCAGGATGTTTCCTGAGCTAAGCAATATTTGCTTGCCTATCTTCTAGGAGATGCTGAAATTTTCCCCAGCTTTCAAATGGGAACTGGAAACACACAATCCTTTGTTCTTTAACCTTTCACGAGGAAGTCACAGAGACTAAAGGTTTGCTGAGCAAAATATTAATTTTTTTCTAGTCAGACACTGTTATCTTGATACTGGCTCCCTCTCTTTCAGCAGCACATTGGATGAAGAGAGCTTAGTTGTTAGTTTGATGTACTTCACCCTTTCCTTATTAGGCAAAAAAAACCCTCAAATTCCTCGCTTTGAGATACTTGCTGTCATCCAGGTATAAATATATCCAGTGTTACCCTCTTGACTATATCATGCTTTAGCTATTTGTTTGGGAGGTAGATAGGCAGAAGGAATTTACGAAGTCTTAGCTTCAGCCTTCTTCCTCTCATTTTAAGTGAAGCAAACTCCCGTTTACAAGGTGTCTAAGAGTTGGCCCTGAACGTCCCGTTCCCTGCAGCGGCGTTTGGGAAGGGGACAGGCAGCAAAAGCACTGCGGGTCCTGTTGCCTCATTGCAACCCTCCCTCTGAGAAGGAAGTGAGCAGTTCACACCTCATATTCACTGACACTCTGGCTTCTCTGCTGTCACCACCACAAAGCTGACACATTCAACTTCATCTGTCTAATGGTATCTCGCTTAAGACAGCTATTTAGGCAGCCTTTAAAGTTAATGGAGAGGACACACTTAAAACTTCCTCCCATTCACCATCTGGAATGAAGAATTCATCTCCATGTACTAAGACAGACTACGTTTTAGAGGCATCTCCCTCCGTTGCAACTAATTATGAAGCAAGCACAGATGGCTAGGTAAGTCACTTAATTTTAAAGCAGCTGATTAGGAGAGAGTCCCAGTGTAAATAATAGTTCAGTATCTGGCTTCTACAACTAACCTGACCACCAGTTCACTTCATAGGTCACCTAATTTTGTCAGAGACTAACATTCAGAAATTACAATTGTGTTTTGATGGCCACGTATGTCAGCTTTATTATAAATGAATTTGTTAATAAGGACCTTAAAGAGCTTCTTTGGACACTCTCATTCTAAAAATGGCAACATTAAAATATGTGATTTTCTACAGGCCCAAGACTATAGCTGACTGGGAGACTTAATGCCTGGAAAATGCATGTCAAAGTCTTACTGCTGTAAGCTTTAACTGGCACTTTTGATGTTCTTTGAGGGAAAAAAAAAATAATGTGTTCTCACAGTAGAAAAATGCAGAGAGATGCTGAATATTTCCAAACAAAATACATATGATCAAAATTATTCATCAGCTTGGTTTCCAAAGGATGGGAGGCCAATATCTGCGCTGCCCCATGACTTTAGAAGCTAATGAGTAACTTCAACCTATTCTGAAAAGGTGTCAAGGAGAGAAGAATTTCCAAGGTAATTAAGTTCTTGCAAGCTCTGTGAAAATCAGTGGCTGGGAAAGAGGTCCAAATAATGCCCCCAGGGGGGAGAAGATGGACAGAAAGATGCCCTGGCTTCTGCCTAGTGGAGATAACGACAATCAACAAGGGAACATGGAGAAAGACACTGGATCTACAGGAGGTGCAAGACATTCATAGGAAACACGACTTCATTAGTTCCGCTCTTCACAGCACTTGTTTTAAACAGAGCTCTTTTCTCAGGCTTTGCCAAAACCTAATTTTATAATTATGATTTGATTTCTACTGTGCCATCCCTTCTGTAACAAAAGTCATTGGGAAGATTACACATGACCCTACCACCAGTGACCAAGGTGTAAGAGGGGGCACGGGCATACCGACATTAGAATGCAGACTGCACGTCTCGGCTGGTCTGACACGAGAGACCAACCACCCGCTAAGCAAAGGAGTTTTCATGTTGCATGTTGCAGGAAAGCAACCACAAATTTATATGGTTTTGATGACCATCAGCACACAGAAACATAATTCAAATAATTTCCTTATGTTTTGATATGCTTGATGCTATTTTAGTGACTGATAAACAATTACAAAAAGCACGGAACTTCCAAATGCTCTTCTCTTGTAAATGAATACACAGTTTTGCTATTTTCCTGACACTCCAGAAAAAGGTGTTGTGGTCCTTTTTAAATAACAATACCAAAATAAATGTCATAAAAAGACATGTAACATATCTGTCACTACAGATCGCTGGAATCTGTGATCATTTATTGCAGTCAGCTGAGGAAGTAGTAAAGTTTTATAACAACAGTCTACGGTCTTTTACAAACATCTGCTACCATAAAGGGTAATTTTACTCTGATTCAACTGGATAATAAACCTTTTATTTTAACTTAGTAAAATCAGCACTGAAATATATACTTTCAAAAAAAGGCAATATATAGCAAACATTTTCTTTAACTGTAGAGTGCAACTTTATATATTTTGCAATAAAGTAATTACAGAGCAAGTCCTTCAAACAATAAAGGCTTCATAATTTTAATAATGTACCAAACATATTTATGCAAACTAGCAGAAACAAGTTTAACTTTAAAAAAGAAAACCTACTGCAGAAATGCAACATACAGCTTTTCAGTAAAGAAAACAAAACAGAGCAGCAAGCATCCTCCAGTACTACAAGAATTTGCTTACGCAGGCAGAAAAATTTTCCTTTCTCTCCCAGAAATTTAAGAGAACAGAAAATAGATACAACCCCTGCTGCTTTACACTGTTACACTAACAAAAAGAGCTACAAAAATAGACTCAATCAGTATTTATGATAAAAACATACCTGTGGCTAATCTAATGGCTAATGCCACAACTCATTGCATTAGGGAATGCTATATGCCAGTGAATTGCTAATATTAATCATCTGGGAGGAGCAGGAAGACATTGCTGGAAAAGTGCTGAAGTGCTTCTTTCCTAACTGCAGACACTGCTAGAAAACAAACCAGAAATTATCTTTTATGCCCTACGATATTATTGTATCGGTTGTTGCCTTCAAACATGATTGGTTTCGACAGATACCACAAGTGATTTTGCAGCACCACAGGATGTTATTTTGGACTTAATTATTACCAGAGCCTAGGACTCCTCTTTTTGGTAAATGCCAGATTGCCAGACCACGCAAAAAGGCCCCTTGGTGTTCGCTCTTTGGCTGTTACACGTTATTTTGCACAAACGTTCAGTTTCTTATCTCTTACTGACATACTCCCCCACCAAACTAAGCAAATACTTGGTGGCTACTGGCACTGGCCTGGGAGGTGGTAAAGAGGGCCTGAAGCTCCTTAAGACTGAAGTGGTATCCTCTATTTCCTCAGTGCCTACTCCTTAACACCTATTTACATTAGTTAGCAAGAGCCTTTTTTTTTTTTTTGAGAGAAAGCAAAATTCCTGCCTTTGTGCAGCACTCTGTCTTGCTGGCATGGAGAGTGCTCTCAGAAGCAGCTTCAAAACCCAGGTGCTCCATGGATGAGGGCAGGGAGTGCCTAGGACCCGTCTGAGCTCCTGCAAACACGACTGCCGGTGGCTCCGACAGCAGCAGTCATCACCTGCGTGAAAGCAGACGCGCAAGGGCCTGAACAGCACTGGGGTCAGCCCTTAATCACAAAGCAGGGGGAGACTGAAGATAACTGAAACCATGAAAAGAAAACCATGGAAAAGTCAGACCAGGTCTTCATATGCTAAATCAAAAAGGTGCAATTCTGCAGCCAGGGAGGACTGCAGCTGCAGTCTATGCTGAAGGTAACAATTAAAAATGGAAATCGGGAATGCCAAGAAGGGGAACAAGGTAAACATTCATGGAGCACGTGCTGGGAAGGGTGAAACCTGGTAAGAGAAGATAAGGAACTCATGCAACAATCCATGGATAAAAATAAGATTTAGAATTCAAAAGTAAAGTAACTGCAGTAGAGTTACTGCCTCTCGCTAATTAAGATGTTAAGCCTATTAATAACCATGCAGAAAAGGCAGAAATTTCCAATTAAAATTTATGCTTCCTATTTGAAAAGGTGGTGTATTGTGATGAAGTATTTTCCAACCCATGAGCAACTGAAGAGGCAAAAGCATTACTAGAAATAAGCATTTTCATAAACAGCATATATTAAAGATAGCTGACCCAGCATATCTTTAGGTAACTGAAAATTTCAATAGATTTTGGGAAAATGTAACTGTTGCACTACAGAAGGGGAACCAGAATGAATCGGGTATAAGTACAGACCAATTTTCCAATATCCAAACCATGCTGCAGAATTTAAATTTACAGAAGATTAAAGGTTCAAAATGTAATTACAACTAGTTAACATTGTTTATGAAAAGCAGGCTTTAGTAAACCTCATTTTGCTCTTCAGTGAGGTATTTGGTTGATAAACCTAACTGAACAGACTTTGTACTTTTGTAGGGCATCGTCGCAGTGAGTCAAACACCTTAATTCACAACGAGCACGATACTATGTCAATAAAATACACACTGAGTATACAAACTGGCAGATTTCAATGAGGAGCTTCCCCACTGGCTAGAAGTCTGGCAAGTTTTAGAGAGATTGTACAGATTTGTGATAGGACTAATGCACTTTAATGCTCTAATAAAATCATGCAAAAGGCAAAGCTGGGCAAAGCCATGCATTCTTACACAGAGCCAGAATAACGCAAAACAACAGAAATCATGAAGTAAAGCTGACTTTCATTCAGGTACAACTTGCTTTGGCAAAGCAAAAGGCAAAAATATCCATGTAGGAAAAAGAAATGTAGGCCATAAAACAGGAGACTGTCCTGGGCTCTCCAAGAAACTTTTATTCAGTTTTAATGCTCACTGTGGTGCTGTGGCAAAGGCAGCTAATATGAATTGTGAATATATAAGCTGGAGCGTGTACAGTAAAAGAGAAGAGGTTGAAAAATCAGCAAAACACCAGGAAGGAAACAAAGGGATGAAGAAAACATTTACAGTTGAAGACCAGAGAAGATCCATTGGCTATCAAAAGGCTATCAAAAAGAACTTGCACAGAAATAAGTAGAGCATATGTCCACACATTTTAATAATGACAGCTTATTCTTATTAATAAGTACCCACACAAGTGGTAGATTTGCACTCTACTACAGTATTTACAATTAGGCAAATTCTTGAATGCAAAACTGAGCTCAGTCTGACTGAAAGATATTTAGTGCAATGCCAGATAGTTTTAAGATCTGCAGTACTAGATCATCTAATGTAATTAGTCCCCTTTGACCATAAGGTATCAGAAAGTAATGTTATTTTTCCCCAAGCAGCATTTAGCCAGTTTTCAAACAGACATCTCCATTTATCAAGGAAAAGATAATGCAAAAAGCATGTAATAAGCTAGGTTATAAAGAACAGTATTCCAAAACTGCGTATAGAGCACCCCTACACTACTTGCAATCATGAGCTGACCCTCTCGAAATTAAGCCTCCATTTCCATCACGCCGTTTACAGCCTGTCAGTCCGAGATGAGATAAAACAGAGTTTCCGTCCCCGCTGCACAAACAGGAAAGAAACCCCAACCCACTCTAACGGAGACAGAGGGGACGGTTCTTTATTAAGGGGGCTTTTACCAATGAACCACTGTACTAAATGCCAACATCAGCTAAGTACCAATCGCCTTGGAGGTGGCTGTACTTTTGATGAACGGCATCTAGGTTCATGAACTGCAAAGCTCTTTAAGAACTTTAAAGACACTACATAAATGTTTAAATACATAAAGAAATCCAAGCCTCTATACATCTCAGTAAGATCTTGACTACCAATTTCACATCACCATGCTTGCATTTATACTTGCATAGTATAAACAGCATTAAAGATCAGGTGTACATTGAGCAAATAGCAGCTCCAAACACTGAGCTGCAGCATCATGTTTATTTACATAATATCTCTCAGAAAATTCATCACAAGCATGACAGAAACAAGAAGCTTCACAACAAATCTAGGTGGGATTTTTCTGTACATTATATTTTTCAACAACTAGAAATATTTTATTAGCAATACAGATATATTTATACATTAAAAATCTATACAACGTCCTTTTCTCTCCCAATCTCCGAAACGTGTAGGTTCAGGGCCTTTAGGTCCACCCCTCTCTTTTGTAGCAGGATTGATTCCATCGGGGAATTCTAAAATGACAGGGAAAGTTCATTAAAATGCCTGTAATATTGACAAATACAAAGAAGTCACCATCTATGATGTTTGCCTCTTAGTTTCTTTTTCAAATACAAAATCAATTCTCTCTTGTTTTGAAAGGCAACCTTGAGTTGAACATTTCCCAGAGTCATACAACAGTAGTTTCAGAGAATTTTGTGACTACGGTCAGGAATATATTATCATATTCAGTTATGCAAATGAAAAAGCAACTCAATATCCAAAAGCACTAAAGAACCACAGATTCTCTCACATAGTGAGAACTTGCGTCACTCAGGTATGCTCTACACATGTTCACTACATCTAAAACACCAGGGCACTTTCTGTGTTTGTTTAGGTCTCTAACTTCAAGCACTCAGGTTTTAGTTTTAGCTTTAATTTTAGAATTTTAGCCAAGATTTTATAATTATTCTTTTATTTAAAACATCATGTTTTCATGGATGCTGGTACGTTTTTCAAGAAATAGCACATTGGTGTTTATCAACACCAGACTAGATACCTCAGTCACAGGAGGTACTATAAAATCCTAAATAGCTAAATTAGACTTTTTACGTTCTAAAACTTAACCTAAGCTCGCTAAGTCACTGTGGTACCCTTTTAGGAGAGGGAGACTCTTCATAAGTGGGGTATGAATGAGACTTTCAAATCTCTCTGGTAAGTGATGTGCTATGCTTACATATTAGTAGTGCTTCTTCTATTCCCAGCACCCTACTAGCCTATGCCACCTACTCGAACACCATAAAGCTTTCTGCACCTCACAGTCAACATTCTTATGCTACTCAGTGCTCCCTTACTCAGGACCCTCTCTTAAGAATAGTAGCTCAAACCACCCATGCTGCACAATGGCCATCCCGCTAGCCATTGCCAAGCCATGAAGTACTTTTTGGCACAGCACCATCCTAGGCTCAGTGTTTTCTCATCCTGCACTAGACTGCAGGGCTCCCTGAAGCTCACTGTACCCCACACACCCCCTTACCATGATGATCCTCCAGAGCCTCCCATATATGTGCGTAACTCAGGGCTCCCTCAGTCGTATCCCTACCTCAGCCCTGGTGAGCCAGACAAGTAATGAGGAGCACGGTTGAAAATGAGAAAAGGCAACAACAGAAATCCTGGAGAGCAGAGAAGAAGATGAACAGTGATGGAGGGAGACTCATGTAGCTACAGGCTATAGAGAACGACATACTGGGATGCCCGTTTAAAAATTCATGCAGACCAGGATAGGAAATGTCAGTATTTGAGCACCTCTGGCAGTACAAGGAGCACAAATGCATCTAATACTATTTTGTAGATATCATCCCAATATCCAAGCAGTACTGATGTGCTGACAGTGGATGCAGAAGCTCAGAAGATTTCTCCATGAGAGCTACACAGCAGTGGGAATTCAAATGGCCAGCTTAAACTCTTTTACGTTTTTTCCTAATAACCATCGAGGACACAATGGGCAGTCAGCCTTCTAACAAACTATTGCTGGCGTTATATGTAAAAAATATGTATGTACTACTAAATTTAAAGCCAAAAGAAACCTTGAGTCTTGGTCTAAACATAGAACACCTAAGCAAAAAGCAAAAGATAGTAATTATACATTTGTTTTAAATGAAGTAGTGACGGCATTTATTTTCTTGGGAATAAAAGGATGAGAATTAAATAGCTGCTTACACAGTAACTCCAACCCTGAGTCAGTTCTCAAGTGAGTCACAATCTGAAATTGCTTGCAGCCATTTCGGTAATAATAATTTTTCAGTCATTTTGTCATCTGGATATTCATAGTAATCTATTGATATATTTAAAAAGCTTGTCCTAGAGACCTCGAAATAGATAAACATGGGTTATCACTACTGGTAAACAGCAGAACATCACACTATGGTGAATAAGATAAAGCATGACTAGCACTTTTAGTTAAGGAAGACAGCTAATTAAAAAGAAAGAAAAAAGAGATTCTGTCTTTCTCCTGTCTGATAAAAAAGTGTATGTTTCTAGTGACTTCAGCAGCAATGTACCTGTGCCTTAGTCTTGTCCGGTGCAGCCCCACTAAGGTCACTGCAACACAACACAAATAGCAGCTCATTAGGTCTCCCTGGACCCCACTGAGTAGCTCAGGAAACTCAGTATGTGCTGTTGCTTTTCAAAACACTACCTGCAAGACTAAGAGGAAGACTGACCACGAAACACACCACGAATCAGAAATCTTTTGTGGACTAAGAAATAAAACAGGCTTTTTGGATAATAAAAAGTAGCTGGTGCCCTCACGAGTTTACTACCACCATTTATAGCTGTACAATAATAGACCAATACCAGCTACATTCCTCAGAATCATGGAACGGTTTATGGTGGAAGGCACCTTTGGCAGACATCTGGCCCCAACCCTGCTCAAAGCAAGGCTGATGTTAGGTCAGGACATCCAGGCAAATAGGAGTATCTCCAAGAGGAGAGAGATCACAGATTCTCTGGGTAACTTGTTACGTTTGACCACCCTTGTTTTGAAGACTTTTTTCCTCATACATCATTTGCTCCAACTAGTGCCCACTGCCCTGTTTTTTTCAGAACCATTAAGCTTAGAAAGTGATTCTGAAGAGTGATGAATGCCTACCCCTCTTCTTAAACTGACATCAGCACTGCACCTCAGGGTCTTGCCTTTAAAATACGGCTTTCAATTTTGTAAAACATGACTTACTTTCCAGGGGTTCCCTCTCTATACTGGACTCCTCTGGTTCATCAAATCGACCTACTGGTAGCTTCGGTTTCTTAAGTGACTGCTTAGCAGGTTCAGATCTTCCTCCTGTCTTACAGCTGGTGCTCCTCACAGAGCTGCAAAGCAGTGATGACTCTATCAGACAGACAGACACGAGTAGCATAAATGTGAGTTTAATACTGAATAGCTCTATGACTGTTCAGAGCACCTCTGAAAAACCCTCACTTCAGAAACTAGGGAGCAAAGGAAAACAAACTCCAAATATTAGTTTAACATTCAACTCACGAACACCTAAGAAATCAGCACAGATAGTTATTTTTGGCCCTAGAACCATACGCAAGCAAAACTGTGTTAGTTGTATAACTCAGTTCACATAAACAGTGTATTTTAAACTGCTTGAACTTATCTTCACTGTTACCTTCTTGTATTTTAGACTCTAAATAGTAATGATGCTATCATAGACCAGTACATTCTGTTTTCCTGGAGAAGTCCTAACCTCCCCCAAGAAGCCTGCTGATTTCCAGGTTTTGGCTCATTTCCAACAGCTTTTGAGTCAGAAAAAGCTTCTGCTTTCCTAAAAGAAAGTTTTAAAAAATAAAACGTTGTTCCCTTAGTAACAGGTTTTCCAGAATGTTGGTAGAGAATAGTTGGGCTTCCCTTATGATGGTAAAATAATTCAGCTGGTAGTCAAAAGCAGGACAAACTGAGCACATTTAAGTTCAATTATATAACTGCATGCAAATGCTTTAATTAAAAGCATAAACTTTTTTCCCTTAAAGTCCTACTAACATTTTTTTAACATAAATGTAGAGAAAGGCCTATTAATATCCATACCTAAAGTGCTTTCAAGTAGTATAAAAATGGAGGTGCAGAGATATCCTAAGTCATAAATAATTCAAGGGTCATAAACAAGTCAAAAATTACTTACGAAGATCTCTCAAAATGACTGATATTTCTGCATTTGGTTAAAAAGCCAAATGTCCACAGTGAGCATAAACTACCCTCTAAAGATATTTTAGCTATGGACATGTGCCTAAAGCAGCTCTGACTTTTCTTAAGAAGGAAGATTCACAGAAATCCTCCCTGTACCAGACTGGGTGCAAAGCGCTTGAAAGAACTATTATTCTACCTTGCTAAAGAGATCACATCAGGAAACCTACTCAAGCAGCGTGGATTTGACTCACCTACGTATACACCAACCAGCAATCCACCTGTATTCCCAGAATCAGCATATTCATTCATCCTAAAATACCACAACCTTAACATTAAGCCCTACAGTCACATAAACTGTATTATGCCTGCCAACTGTTGGCAATGCCCCAAAGGAATGATTTTTTTTTTTTTGCTTTAAGCATGACATAATGGACTATCAACAATGAAGAATCTAATCTTTCTGCATACATTGGATCTTTCTACTCCTGCCAAACATCCTGTCATTCTTCAGCAAGCTGAAAGAGAAGCTAGCAAGAAAATTAAATTAAAGCTGATATTCTAGTCCAAGTTCAATTCAAAGTCAGATTAAGGTACTGATATGAAATTGATTATCTCAGCAGATGAAAATCCATTTTCCTATTTGCAATACTTGATATTGTTGACCAAAATACATTCTTCTTGAAACAGAGGTGACCGAAGTTCAGTATTAAGTACCTCTGAAAAAGATGAGATGAACAATCAACTTTATCAGTAAACCACATTCTACAAACTGATTTTTGACTCCCTCATCCTTTATGGGCAGTCACAAAGCCATTCAATTTATTAATTATATAGCTGAATTTGAAAAGAAGTTGAAAATCCCAAGTCTTTACAGTTGCTGCCCAGCCAACATCCGCAATATCCAGTCTTTCGAAGTGGCCCACAGACCGCAATTTATCATAACAAAGCCATTCATGCACTGAGAGCTGGGCACTCATCGAGGGAGACAAGGAGCATCAGCCAAATCTTGCCATGAACCTAACGGCCAAATAGAGCCTAGGAGGGCCCACAAACATCTAACTTTTTTTCCCAGCTCTTCTAATAATATGTACTGGTCTGTTTCAGAAATACTGTATCAATAGGATCACAGAAATCTCAACTTTTGATGGAGAACGAAGTGGCCTGACCTGCAACCCTACAGAACGGTCCAAGCTGAGCATGCATGGGGGACAGACACTGTTCTGCAGGCTACTTTATTTGCCCTCCAGCCTAGGTTTCTCCATTAAGAAATCACCTGAATTTCCTCACATAAAGGGCGCAGAGCAATAACTTCCAAGGCCACAGTAAGTTTCCTCCCGCCTCTCTACAAATATTAAACCATGGCTTAGTATTTTACTACCGTTTAAAAGTTCGCAGCAGCGACAGAGAAAGAAAACCTCCGGAACCGATAGTGAGGCCTGATAGCAGAAGGTTTGCAATACAGGGGAGAATATTAATATCGAGAGGGAAAAAAAAAAAAGGCAGAAAACCTGTAGAGAAATGGGGGGGGGGGGGGGGGAGAGGAGGGGGAAGGCACCCCACCGCCCCTAACCGATGCCGTTCGCTGAAAAGGCGGGGGTCACACCGCCCGTCGCGCACGGCCCCGATCACCCGCCGCCATCTTAGGCACCCTTCAACAATCCCAGCGCCGACATTCCCGGCCGGTAACCGCCCCTCTCTCCCTCGCTCATTTACACCCCTGCATGAGGAAGGGGAGGAGAAGCTGGGGAGCCCCTCAGCGGCAAAGCCAGGCCCCTCCCGCCCTCCGCCCGCTTCTTACTCGCTGCCCTCGGCGCGCCGCACAGCAACCTCAGAGCCATGGCCGCGCCGAGCCGGTACACATGAGGGGGCTGCAGCGCAGGCGCCTCAGCCGGGGGCGGGCGAGCGGGGGCGGGGCTCGCGCGGCGTCCAACGGACGCCGCGCGAGCCCCGCCCCCGCTCGCCCGCCCGAGGGGAAGCGGCGGGAAACACGGTTCCTATCAGGACGGCGGCTTCGGGCAGCGCAGCTTCCACCGGCCTTAAAAAATAGCCCCGTTCCCCTTCGTCGCTCTCCGTCTCCAATGAACGGAGGTGAACGGCGCCTTGAGAGCCAAGTTCTTGATGAAGGCATCGCCGGGCTCTTGAAATAAGCTATGGAGCTCCCCTCGCCGGGCTCTTGAAATAAGCTATGGAGCTCCCCTCTTCCCTCTCCAAACCCGGAGCAAAGGCATCTCGTTCCTCCCATACGATGAAGTGTTTGCCGGTGAAATGACCCATTTCCCCCCCCGCAATGTGTAGTGCAGCCCAGCTAGCTAAATAATGTTGAAATAATACACAAAGGCTACTTAGGACATGAAAGAATTTAGGCTGATGCCGTAGTGATGTACAGACCTAGTGTTTGTCCTTACAAACTAAAGGCTGTATAACTTCAAAGCTACCAGAAAATTATTTAAATATTGTAATTATTTTATTAATTTATTATTTTATTAATTTAATAAATTAATCTCTCTCAGTCCTATACCCCCTGCCCGGGCAGGCATTATTCACCCTTTCAGGAAGAAAGGAACAAGAAACTGAGCAACCACACCCTGAGTGCTGAACCAGAAGACTTCAGACCACATCTTTTCACTTTCCCAGTTTACCCACTGAAGGTGCTTTGAACACACTCTCTCTCAGCGTAAATCTAACCCTGGGAAAAGTAACACTTGGGCTGATGGGGTGGAGCTCCCGTTAATTAGCACCAGTTATTGTTTTGAAAATGGCAATACTTGCTTTCTGTCACTCTTCAAACATCTCCAGCTAACCTTGTACTTCCATAAAACAGAATTCAAAACACACTGTCCACAGATACTAAACTGCAGAAGAAACTTTCACTCAGCCGTTCTTGGAGATCAGAGCCTAAAATAGCATTTTGTGTTCACGTCTGAAGAGTTTAAGAAAGTAAATCTCCTTGGTAAATTAACAGCAGCAATGCTCTGCTGAGTTTATTGCACTACATCTGGCAATGCCTACGCACTGAAAGTGATTAAATTTAACTGACTGCCTTATGTGTGACATTTTCTCAATCAGCTTTTTATAACATGGTTAATTGGACATTAGAGACCAAAAATAATGGGAAACCCTTTTCGTTAGTTTAACAGCAAGATGCTGGGCTTCTAGATCAGACAGAATAAAGGAATATTAGTGGCTCATGCAGAAAAAATGCTCTTCTGCCCAAAAGCAGCAAGAAAAAAGCAGCTCTATTCCAAGTTCAAGAACTCGCCATGCATGTGCTCAATACAGTAAAAACTATAATGAAATTCTTACCTTAAAAATACTCATACCAAGCTGTCTGCAGGAACCAAGTAACAGTAAGCTCTGTTCCTAAACAGCTTAACACAAATCCGTGAAAAATCATGCTTATGTGCAATCTCACATGGTAAGGATGAAATAGCAATGTAAGATTAATTAGGAACTGTTCTTCCACCTAAAAATAAGCTGACGTCTTCAAAGCATTTTTTCCCTGTTCTTCATTTATTGTATTGCTGTAAAAATGCAAAATTTACTTTTTACTCCTAATTTATGTATTTCTAAATCTTGTGAATGAGGAGGTAATAAATCTGAACGTTGGTAAATACAAATGTAGCACATGCCACAGGAATTTTTTACTTTGTGATTAAATGCAATGTTTTCTTTTTTTTGTTTTCCTCCCTTCGTTTACTGACCATATATATCAAACAATACTGTGTGCTGCTCTGCTTTGCTGTTCTAAAAGGCAGGGGATAGCAGACTTGGAGCACAAATGCTGCAGCAGACCAGTTCAGAAGAGCCAGAATGTGAGCTGGCCATGGGGGCCATCTGGGAAGTACCACACCAGGACTGCCGCAGGCAGCAAGCAAGTGTGCCACCGATTCTGCCTAAATGCCCCCTCTTCCTCTCTGACCATGTCAAGAAGCCTGGTTATCTGAACACCACACCTGGTCAGGGCTGTGCAAGTAAGGTTGCCTTGGAATGAAGGGTGTTTTGTGGTTACAGAGAAAGTTTTCCATTAACGTGGGATTTCTTGGCTCCGCTGCAAAGCCTGGTGATTTCCACAGTAGAACATGAGCTCTTTTTCCCAATTTGCAAACAAAAGTTCAGACACGATCTCATTTTATGCAATAACCTCCTAATAATATTGCTCAGAGCTTTGTGAAATAACAGTAGCAGCCTACTGCCTTCAGGGAACAAGAGACTGGCAGCTTTCTGAAGGAATGTTAAGACCTTAATTTTTATCTCTCATTCTGTAAGCAGCATAATTCTCTTTTGAGCAGCTGTAGGATACCACATAAAAGAGAGGTCACGGTCTCTACAGGAAATGAAGCTCTGATTCAAAGAGAAGAGGGGTGAGATGGAGCACTTTCTAGCTGCTACTGCATCAGATGACATTCAATTATGTATATAAGAGCCCATATTGCTATCTAGTAAATAGAGGGCAGAAATAGGCGGGAGTAGGAGCAGTATGCCATGCAACACATGCACAGTTGTCCAGAACAACCAAGACTGCATGTTTTCAGACAGCAACCGTAAGTGTACCATACAGCCTGTCAGTGCAGCTTCATATGCTTCAAGGACACGTTGGGGGTCACCATGCCACTCACTATTGTCTTACAGCACACAGGTAGCAGCTATTCCTTTCAGACTTCAAGATGTCAAACAGCTGCCACAAAAGCTGCAGTACTGAGAGAGCTACATATGGACTGCACTGGGCAACACAAATCAGAAGAGGGAAAAAGAAGTTAATGTTCTCTTAATTTGCCCTGTTTCTTGACAAACTTACATGCAAATATCACATTCCTGCACCATCCATTTTCCTCAAAGAACAAACCAAATTCAAGCCTCCTTACATGGATGAGATCTACTATTAAAAAAAAAAGTGGCTATTTCTGCCAGGATATTTCTGCTTTGCTAATCACAAAAGCATGCTTTACACTTTTGGATTTCCAGAGAGATGCAGCAGGACAGTGTCCTGGTTTCGGCTGGGATAGGGTTAAATTTCTTCCTAGTGCTGTGCTTTGGATTTAGTATGAGGAGAATGTTGATAACACACTGATGTTTTCAGTTGTTGCTAAGTGCCCTCCTAGTCCAAGGACAGCTCCCGTGCCTACTGACTGAGCTAGGTACACAAGATGGGAGGGAACATAATCAGGACAGCCAGCCCAGCTGGCCAATGGGGTATTCCATACCATGTGATGTCATGCTCAGTATATGAATGGTAAGCGTGATCCAGGAAGTACCGATCGCTACTTGGTTATCGGTCAGCGCGGGTGGTGAGCAATTGCATTGTGCATCACTCATTTTGTATATTTTATCATTATTATTTTCCCTTTTTCTGTTCTATTAAACTGTCTTTATCTCAACCCATGAGTTTTTCTCACTCTTACTCTTCCGATTCTCTCCCCGTCCCGCTGAGGAGGGGGGGGAGTGAGTGAGCGGCTGCGTGGTATTTGGCTGCCTGCCAGGTTAAACCACGACAGATGGACATTTCTGAGTAGTGACAGAAACGTCTAAATACTTATGTACTAAAAATAGTTTAACTTGATCATTGTGAATCACGGAAAATTTTTTAGATCTAGCTTCCTAAACTGATAGTAAAAATTTAGCCACTAGCCAACTACTAGAATACTGTTAAACAAAAGACAGTTGAGATGTCAGAGCTTAATTCAAATATTTACAACATACTGGCACCATCATAATGTAAAAAAGTTATTAATAAAAGTAGGCATTGTTAGAGGGGGAATGTATTTAAGGTATCTTTGTGTCGTAAGGATTTGCCTAACACAACTAATAAAATACTCTTTTACGTGTGTATGTTGCCAAACTCTGGTTGGTCATCTGAAACTTGTAAGCTACAGAGAAAAAAAAAATATTACAAAGAATATATTAACAAACCAAATGCAAAATCACTTCATTACAAACTATTATTGCTATATTCATTTCAAATAATACAAAATTATTAATTATATACAAAAAAGCCTCCCGAGAATTTTGGTAATTAGCAGAACATTTCAGTTTCTTTAATTGCTTCCATTAGAGTCATTTGTTCATTTTATTAACACCAGATGCAGTAACACAATGCTAAAAATAAACATGCATTATACAACAAATTTTATTTTTCAAAAACAATTAGTGAATGCACATGTAACTCTTCCCCCCCCACCTTTAGTGAATTATTGTTTGAAACAGAGAAAAGGGAAGGAAGGAGAAACCAAACTTAATGCTATTCAGCACCAGTGGAAAGTCGATAGACCTTTAACATTCCTGTATATCAAAAACATTTTATCTGTATCACTAAACAGGTAAAGTTTACAATATTGTCCCATTTGAAGATGTATTGATTTATATTTACAATACTTTGTAGTCAATAAAACATTTTAACAATATTTAAAAATTGCTTAAATTCATAAAAGTATTGCAGAAATTTATAACATTTACTTATTTTACGTACATACAAGGAAGTCCATGTAAAACTGTCCATGTTCATCTGAAGAACTGACAGAGTAAGGAGCAATTTTAACAGTTTGCAAAACCCCAATTATTTGAAGGCAGCTATCATTAAACATTCAAAAATCCTTAGTTGCCATTTGCTTCTGAAAACTAAAGTTCCAGTAATAAAATTGAGTATGTAAACTAACATGTTTTTGAGATCAGTAGAAAATATATTCCCACAGGCATAACATATTTAACAATGATGATAATGATTTTGTAGAAAACTGTTAAGCTGTAGTGATATCTGAAGAGACAACTCGGTAATGGTCTTTGCAAGACCCACAGATATAGTCATTTTCAAATATCCAGTATTTTAGCAGCTCATTGGTTTCCAGTTAAACTTCCTACAGGGCTAAAATACGACAACTGAACGAGTAAGACCTTATTAGAATTTTAAAATCCAATTTATTTTGGCATCTAAAGCCTCTTGTAAAATGTAGCCAAGTAACATTGGATTCTGTAGTCTAAGAGCCAATTAATAAACCAACCAAAAGTACGCACTGTGCTTTAATCTCCAAATAATTAGGTACCCAAAATTAAGAAAAAGTAATAGAAAAGTAAAAAGAACAAAATAAAAAAATATTGCACAGCCACATTACCTAGAAAGTAAAGTTGATGTTAAAAAGCCCTAAGTGTGGATGATATAAATTATCTTCCATATAAAAAGTATAAATATCTCTTAAAATACAGCTGCAGCTATACTTTAATACCACACATTATTTGATTCATCTGTTAATGAGGTAATAACCAAGTCTCTTACAACGCTTTTCTCTACTGAAAATATTTTAGGGCAGCAACGAGAAAGAATTTTTCTAAAAATATTTCTGAATCAAGAACAGCAATGTGTGCAGCTCTCCCTATGAGAGAATCTGCTGTATTGGGTAATGCATTAATTACATTGTAACGAACCAAATTACATTCCTTATTTTGAAGAACTGGCAGAAGCAGGTTCTGGATCATTTCAGCATAAATTGGTCCTGTAGAGGAAAAGAAAAGTTGTACTGTGTGAATCACCAGAAACAAATACAGTTCTTTGACCTTGAACTCAAAATGAATACGTTCCAGAATAAGAGAGGTAATGATACGTGTTATGCTGTTGTTCTGTTAAGACAGAATATACAGGAAGTTTAATTTCCCCAGAAATGTTGGAAAAATAATTTTAAGCTATGCATTTTAGTATTTGTACATTTATAGTGAGAATGTGCTCATCAGTATTAATTTATTACACTATGTAAAAGGTATTTGTCAATATATAATGCTAGAATGCAATTGTGCTATGATGTCTCAACAGTAAATACAACAACCAACCATCACTGAAAATGGGAAAACTACCTTTTCTTTCAGTGCTAGTATTAAGCCTCAAGTAAATACAGCCCACGTGCTCAACGCTACAACTTGATGTCCTCAAAAATCAAAGCTATTTGTCCTCCCTGTTCATGGAGTAGCACATCAGGGGCTGTGTTCATCTCACCTAACTTTCAGTGAAGTCTGTAAACCAGAAATTTATTCAATCTCATCTCCTTCTGCACGTAATAGAACAGGACAGATCCAGAAAGCAATTCAGCTCCCAAGTGGATTTTCTCTCTCCATTACTACAAAGTAAGCCCAGAGTGTCTAAACACATAATAGAGGTGCCTCAGTTAAGCACCCAAAATTAAATGGGATGAATCTGAGACCTATCAGGTTTAACCTGAGTGGTCTGTTTATTTTGCAGGATATTTATTACCTGATTGTTTATCCTTTAAAGCTGTTTTACACATCTCAATGCGAGCGGAGTGATAAGGAACATAACGATCCTGCAAAGATCCTACTAACACAATGTTTTTGAAGTAATGAAGACCTACAGGAAAAGAGAAAAAGGTATCTATTATAATGAATCCCTTGACAATTACTACAGAATAATTAAACATTTTACAACTGAAATTTGGCACCGATTTGCTACAAGATCTTGCACAAAAAGGCAGAAAAATCAATTACAATAGGTAGAGCTACAGAATAATGAAATGTTGCGTACCTGCCTTTCCTCTACATATTTTAATGCATATGGGCGTGACCCAACTATGATGTTTCCCACTTAAACAGAGTACAGTTCCAACCTTTGTCTTCCTTTTTAGAAATAAAGTGGTTGGTTTCTGGCTGACAGAAGGGAGTAAAGCCTCCGCATTGCTTAAAGAAACCTAAAGATGGATGGTGCCTTGTCTTCACCGATGTTTCAGTCAACAGCCTAGCTGCACCAGGATTAATGCCTAGCGTCAACAAGTACACGATATAGCCCACCTAGTGTAGGTACCTCTATTAGGCACTGCCTCGCTGTAAGGTGTGGCCAGCTCGAGCACAGGTGCAGCGTCCACCCAACACAACTCCCCAATATAATTAAGCCTTTATAATTAAACCCAGACTTCCTACTTCTTGGACAAGCACTCTAATAGTAAGACAATGCAAAGGTAGGAACCCCCAGTAATGACCGAGGTCCTTAAGACATTTAATTGCTATGTTTTCCTAAAAATTCAGCAGATTTCTGGAGCTGCCCATATGCTTTAGGCCAAATACAATGGAGCATTTTAGGAAAAGAGGTTGCCTTTGCCTCAGAACAGCCCCTTCTGAATATCATAGCCATCTACAGTTAAATACAAAGGCAACTGTCAGGCAAAACCAGAAAATGCTCCAACAGTTTAGGTGTATGTAAAGGTAAGCTCTATTGAAAAGCAGCCAGCCTGAATGGCTCTTTGAGAATCTCCTGGGTGTTAGCTGCTTACATCTTATTGTTGGTAGATTTGATCCAACTCTATTTGCACCGGTGCCAATGAGTTTTGCACTGGTGCTATTAGCCCTGCTTTTAATTTCCAGAGAATAATGGTCAGATTCTGTAACTGTTAATTTTTAATTTACGAAATGTACTTAGTCCATTCTGAGAATTATAGGAATACTGCAAATAAAGTAATTCTTCAAAGGTGCTTCTTGGAATCTGCAGCAAACATTTTCTGTGTTAACTCCACAAATCAAACTTTTCTTCCATTAAAAAAAGAGATCTGATTGTGTAGGAGAAAGAAATTATTTGCTATCTGCTTTTCAGAAGCTATACTGCCAGGACAAAGTTCTGGATTCTAGTTCCCCTGCTTTGTTCAGACTGAACATATACTAATACACACCTGTTCCTAAAGCCGTCAATGGAGCCCAAAGTGAAAAATCTTTCCTTTTTTCAGAGGTTGTTTCCTTATTTTCAATATTTTGTACACTCCATGTGATGAAGACTACATCTCCAAACCAAGTCAATTACAGAAACAATGCTGAACAACTTTAGCATGTGAGAAAGTAAATGTATCTTCCCAGATTTCACAAAATATTGAAAAAAAAAATTCTGTACATCTATAAAAACATACAGAAAATGCATCCAAACTAGATCCTGGTTCCTGTCCTCTTCAAACAGGAAATCTGTTTGGGTTTTTTTTTTGCCTGTGCCCACTGAAAAACAACACTGTCTCAAAAGATCAGCTAAATCACTGGAGTCTTTTATTTGACATCTGAAAAATGACTGCAGCAAATCTTACGCAAAGATGCAGATGCCAGTTCCAAAACTTTGCACTGAGTTGAAAAGAATGCATTTGGAATAAAACAAGGATAAGAATTCTCTGCAGGCTAATATGTAATAGTTTTGTAAATTCCTTGGGAGTCTATATATCTTGTATTAAGTTTTTTTGACAGGTGCTTTCCCTAGAGAAATAACCATTAGCATTCATATAAAAGGTACAAAGAAGTGAACGGCCTAGGTCTTTTAATCAACTTGAAGAAGGAAGAGATATCCTGAGGAATCTTTAGAGGAACATCAGTCTACATCAATCAACATTTAAAGGGACTCTCTTCATCCTCAAATGTGATATAATACAAACAAAAAAAAAAACCCAGAACAGGCTTAGGACATCACAGTCTAATAAATTATGCATTCCCTTTTGATCACAGTGACTCATTTTTACGCTTTATATTCTGGTTCATAAACATGTCTTGGGCTTCCCTTTATTTTAGGCATGATAAATATCAGGAATCTTTCATTACAAAAAAGTATTTGAGGGAAGTCTTCAGCAGAAGCAAAGAAGGCATATAGGGTATTTCATAAGCATCAGTTTTATTGTTTAACTATATTTGGGTGGTTTGTCTTTGGGCGGCTCTTTGTGCCTATTTTGAAGAAAAAAGTCCAAGTCTTACGTCTTTAAGTTGTTTATTCTGACATGGTTCGTGTGATATACTTAGACCACATATGACTATATGGATGGGAAAGAGAGGAGTCAAAATGATGTATATAAATGTACAGAGCCTAGCAACCTCTTAGATTTCCACAACATGAGATAGCTCAAACCAGTTGTCAATGAGAAGGAACTGCATGGTGTTCAACAGCATCCCTTCTGCACTCCAGACAGACTGTTGGACTACTCAGGACATAGGCACGGAATGATCTCTAATATGGAAGTGTGCAGTGCTAAACTGTGCCTAAATTAAGTGTACTTGTGGATAAAGAAGCAACTTATCACAATCTTTCATTTATGTAGCAGTAAAAACTGGCCCACCAGTCATCTTTACATGTTGTTCTTTCACTTACTTCCTAGACTTTAAATATATTCTGCCTTTAATTAAATTAAAAATTCAGGAATAAATTGTGAACAAGAACACAGCTCAGTTAATTCCTATGATCCACATCTTTGTTTTCCCACACCACGAATAATACAAGATCTGTCACGCATACTGTAAGTATTAAAAAAAATCCCAAACTTAAAATTATTCTAAGTAATTAATGAACCATTTTTTCTTGTACAGCAAAATTTTCAGCTGCTGAATTAAGAAACCAACCCCAAAATCTAATTAGGCCAACATTTCCAGATCGTTGTAGTTAGGCAAAAATGCTAGAAGATTAAAACCTAATTCTATCAGAACAAAATACATTTGACTCATCACATCACATTACATTACATCATCTACTGAATAGGTCACACGTTTTTGCCGAGTAATACAAAAAACACTGAGGTTGTCATTAACTAGAAAGCATTGACTAAATTTTTCAACAGGATTTGAGATAGCTTGGAAAAGAACAATCCAAGTGAAAGATCACTGCTGAAATAACAAGCTTTGGCCCATATAACAGAATGTTCTTTCCATTCAAGGAAATGTTGAACCTTCAATGGGCTTTCCAACTAACTAACGGAACTTCAGTCTCAGTCAAAGTGAATTTAAGCACACACAGAGAGGAGAGTACAATTTCTATCATTTAACTATTGTGCCATTCATGTCCACCAGTGAATTCTTAATAATAGCATTAGTCATTACTGAATTAATGATATCTATAAATTCATGAACAAAATATGTCATGTGGAAAAATCTGTCTGGGATAGCAGGTATAGAGACCTGGTAACTCGTAACTAACCGCAATCACAGAGGAATAAATTTTTATACATGTTCAGGCACCAGAATCAGATGTTAAGTCTGCCCTCTAGCTATAGCCAACATGCAAGTAGGGAATGGGAGATGGAGCCACTGGTACAATGGGCTGCTGATACGCTCTGAGGCTTGTATGACAAAAAGGATGACAAAATTCCATACCTGCCCTTTAACTAATTCAAAACAAGACTTCAATTACTTGCAATGGACAATATTCACTGTGGATACCACAGAGTTCTTGAGCATAATCAAATCAAAATCGCCTACGATAAGCTTAAAAAAAAAAAGTGTAACAATCTGATTCCATTAGTAAGCTGCCATTTTCCTTAGGAATATACTAATCACAGAATCCTAGAATAGAATAATTTATGTTGGAAGGGACCTTTGGAGATCATCTGATCCTACCCACTTGCTCAAAGCAGGGCCAACTTTGATATTAGATCAGGTAGCTCAGGGTCATACCTGGTTGCTTTGACTTGAAGGAAATGTCTCAGTTTTGTCAAGGTACAATAGTCCTAATGTTTTCTAAATTCTGTCCATTTACGTACTTGTTTGGAAATAGGGATCTGGAATATTTGCAAAAAATGCAGTCTGGAAACAGGGACTTCAGAAATTAAGTCCTGGAAGGCAGCCATCTCCTGCAGTTGGTCTTCTGCACCGCTTTGTGAAGTTAACACATCTCACACGCAGCTAGAATCATGCCCCAAAAATTCAAGCATTGACATCCTGAGTCAGCTGAGGTCTCAAATTAAGATGCCACAGTACAGATGCAAGGAAGCTCAGACTTTCAGCTGCAGTCCCACAAGAAGACTGATTAGGGAGCTAGATTTACACCAACTCAAGAGTTTCATGTCAGTTCAAACTCTGCCTTGAAGATTTTACTTTAAAGAACTTGGCTCCAGATGCTATAGAACCTACCAGATTCTTCCAACCTGTTAGAACAGAGCTACTGAGGGCTGGGAAGTCCTTCCGCTTAGCAGAAGTGATTAGGTTAGTCTCCATGCCATGCTACCAATAGAGATGCTATTTCAATTCTAATCTCATCCTCATCACGAGTTATAAACGGGCACTCCCTCAAGTCAAGAGCTGAAATGCTTTTTCCCTCCACAAAGCCGAATAGCACCAAGTAAGCTAAGCTGACATCCTGTACATAATAGACATCTCAAAGAAGAAAACATGCCAACCATGCTTATTCACTGCTGATCTGTTAACATGGACGTAAATGAAAACCAAAACAAATGTCTTTTCCTCCTTTCAGAGATTAGGAAAATGCACATTTTTAAAGGGAGGAGATAAGGCAATAAACAAGCACATCAGAACTCCACTAATCAAGACCTGTGGAAGTACTAAGACGTATGAATCTAAGCCTACCTACCTAAGTACAAAAACATCCTGGAAGAGACTATGGCTGTACATTCATATTTGTGAACTCTGCATAGGAGGAACAGAACTGTAGAGTAAACCCGTTGGTATTAAGAATCCCTCATCCACCATAATGCCCATTTTCAGGAGAGTTTATTTTGGACAGTCTGGTCCTGTGGATGCAACGTGCATTGGCTCCTAAAGCTCATTCATTGTGTTCTGAAGTAAACAGGGATCATGAGGAGATTTGCTTCTGAATGCATTCCTGAGTGCTAACGTGGGCATATTCTACGGCTGAGAAATGGGACTTTTAAAAAAAGTTCAGAACTAAAGCTGAGGTAGAAAAATTTGCAGGTCCAAGGTTTGTTGCAGGAAGCACTCCCGCCAGTGAGCGAATGATTCACAGCTGGGACAGAAAACAGCACTCTGAGGTTTGCTTTATGGAAGCCAGTCTCAGCAAGCCATGCTTCTGACATACATCATTATTCATTATAGGAAAACGAGTTCTGTCCAAAGTTTTGGAGTCAGTCTACTCGCCAAATCCTTAATTGCAGATGATCAACCACAATTTATATCAAATTGGGATCTGTCTCCAGGGTCTTCAGTTAATGTTGTTTCAGGTGACTGACAAGCTCAAGTTTCTGCAGGCAAAGACCAACTGATGGAACTGGACTCCTTGTTTTTAATACTTGTACTGACCAGTGTATTGTCATTCTAAACAAGGTATTCACACACAAAAGTCTTGTCTGAAACCAAACTAAAGCCAAATGTTACATGTCACTGACATTTTTCTTAGACGATCAGAACATCAAAACCAGCCTACATATAAATGAAACTGTTCTCTCACTGCTGATTTCTTAATATATAAGGCAGAGTCTCTGAACCCATCAGAAATGACCATCTGAAGTACCATGAACAAGAAAGTGCAGATTTGTTGGGTGGCAATGGCTACAAATCAAGAATTTACAGTTTATTTTTCTGGACTCCCTGGAATATGTTAATTTTTATGAAAAATTTAACTAGCCGAGTACAAACTGTAAATAAGGTAAGAAACAAAAATATTCTAATTGAAGACAAAAAAAAAAAAAAAAAGAAGAGCTTCCCTTGTTTACTTTGCACAAAACAAAGTGAATTAGAGAAGCTGGGAGAAGTGTTTGGGACAGTGCTCAAGTTACACCTGAAAGCATCTTCAGTTTCACTGGAGCTACTGCCTTTCTGCTTCCACAGACAAAAATTACAATGTGATCCAACTGGAATCAATTATGTATTTGAATACACTGATCAAATGCATATCCTTCCTTAACATTTTAAAAGAAAAAAAACTTCTGACTATTATTACTTTGGTGATGTGCCAAAAAATCAGTTGGCATTTCATAAGCTAGCTGATTTTTACATTTGATGTTAGAAAGTAAACATGAAGGTGCAGTTATCGCTTGTGGAAAATATTTAAGCATAACCAATACATTAAGTGGAAACAGAAATCAGGAGCTGTGCAAATTCCAGAACTTGCCACTGAATCCCTACGTGGTGCTATGCTGCTCAACTCATTCACGCGCTAGTTTCAAATAATACTTAACTCATTCCCTGTTGTCCCTTTAAGGACAGGTGTGCATAATTACCATTTTGTAAATTTTATGGCAAATGTCAATTGTTCAGTTACAAAAGGTACTCATTTCCGCTAAGTGGATAGACCATACTAACATCTAAAACCCAAGCAATTAGAAAATAAAGGACTATATATTTTCTATTTTTGTGCCTAAAAATCTTCTTCTTATCAAGTTAATTTCAAAAAATTAAATTCTTAGTTTTTGTTGAATCCATAATACTACAACATGAAACACATAACACAGAAATTTTCATGGATTTTTTTCATCTGTGCAACTACAATTGTGTTTTGTGTGAACACATATCATCATAGCTGGCAACCCAGTGTAATTTCTTGTCACAGTATGAAAATAACAATCGTTTCCAAGATCTCCAGAAATTACCAGACAGGTTGTGGCTGCTGAAGACATGTCAAGCAGATTTTAAGGAGATTACTGTGAAAGAACATTATTCTAAACATTATCATTATGAAGAAGCAACATCAGAAAACTAAATTTTCCACTTTAAATTTTCCATTTTAAAAACGGTATAAATCCCTCAACTGCCAACATAAAGTAACTTAAAATTCAAGAAATAGCATAAACTTTAACTCTCTTCACTTTGAATAAATAATCCTATTACCTTTTGTTCCTTATAAGCAAATAAGGTCAGCTTTTGCTCCTTATCAGCAATTAGCAATGACGATAATTGTAAGACAGAAAACAGCTCTAACTTATTAGAATTTTGAATGGTTAAGTCCAGAAAGAAAACATCCAGATTTTTTTTTTTTTAAAACAGCAATCCAATCAGAAATGGCAAGTATTTAAGTCTCAATTTCTTCCCACTACCTGCTATTATTCTCTGAAATAAAGATTTATTTTCATAGGGTAACCTATTACATGGCCTGAAAAATTATTTTGTTTTCGTAATTTTTAAACTTGAAGATAATATATAAGTGGGCTTTTTAAGGTTGCTTTAAGAAGTTAACTTTTTAAGGTCACTCCTTCTGCTTTAACAAACTTGATAGTGAGTTGTACTTGAATGAGTTGTACTTGACTTTTAAAAAATATTCTACAACTGTAACACTCCATTAAGTGCATAAAAGCAAAATTAGTTGACAGACAAATCACATACAATGCTATAGAAAAACAGAGACTTAGAAAAGCAGACAGTTAATCATCATCACTTGTCATTTGCTGTAATCGAATCAATAATTTCAAACGGCATTTACAATTTTAAGCATCAATTCCTATTTATACACAAGAGAAAAATAGAATTGTTAAAATGAGTTATCTGTCATTCTGCCTTGACAAATTACTTGAAAATGAAACTGAAATGTTCCCAGAGTTCACTTGCTAGATGAGAGCTAACTGTATCTCCAATCCTAGATCTGAAGAAATTCTGCAAACAAAACTCTTATCCAGATATACTTCTAAAAGAACAATCAAATGAACACATTCTAAATCATAGATATCTGTGTTTACGTGAACGCATTTCCTTTTCATTTTAGAATACTAACATCAATTAATGACAACAACAACTTTTTAACACAAGTTTTGTCACTTAGATGAATCACTATTCCAGCATGTAGTTATATTTATCAGGCACAACATAGCATATTAAACAATTTACACCAAGTTTTCTGGCAAATAACAAACTTGACTTGGCCCCAGCTATTTTTAAAACAGACAAACAAAAAAACCCAGACCACGACTAATGATAATAAGATCTACTGCTGCCTGAGTACGGACCACATATATGTGACACTTTCAGCTTTTATCTCAGAATTGGATAATTATCATTCACTCCTATCAAAGGATGAAATACAATACACAAGTAGCAGCACTGTAACAACTATAACTGTTAGGAGAACCTATTTGTTTCTTACTGGATGCTTTAAAAAAAGTCCTATTAAAAGATTTTTACAGTAAAGGAAAACTGAGGTAGAGAACCTAAAGAAACTGAAAAGAACAAGTTCTGGGTAACTGTTCCTTCAGCAAGTAATGACAGACTGACTTACATTGTAGTGAGGAAGAGCTGCATGATATAGTTGGGAGGGATTTATTCATTATATATTTATAATTTTTCAGTTTCACTTTTCAGTTGTGAAGGTTCTTTTGAAGTCTGAACCTATTGTTAGGTGAGAATTTTGCATATGCTCAGAAGACTCATAATTCTTTTTGCAATGTCACATACAAAACCTGCTTCTCCTGATGGAATATTCTGTAAGCTCTCTTCATTAAAGCATTAGAACTCCGTTCAGAACAGATTCTTTTGAGAGAGATCTCTGGGAAGAGAAAGAGCCCAGAAATTTTGGCGGCAGCAGCAGAGAACTGCCTGGTGCTGCTTCTGACTATGAGATCCAACAGCCTGACGTGATGTTCAGCCATAAAGCCCAACCTGGCCCCAAACAGGGAGGAAAAAGCAAGATTGATAAAAATGTTTGTCATAGATCCTCCTAGATGCATTGTTGTGATAGAAGCAGCACTGAGAAAGAGTTATCAGAAATGTGTTCATGATTGCAAGATTTCTGGTATTACCTGGTACTGCTCCAGGATTTAGAACAGAGAATAGATATGAGCACAAATGTCTTGTTTCTGAACGGTGCTGAGCATTAGTACTTACTGGAGCTTCTTTTTAAGGGTGGCAGAGGAGATGCTCAACTGTACTTTCACCTACAACGCTCAACAGAAAGTAGGAACTTCATCCATGTTGGGGTTAAGCAACAAGACAATGTGTTTAACAGAGATGTTCCCTGGCAAATTTGAGAACTAGAGCCACAAACCACCATACAAAAACGTGGTTGAGGCCCAGACCCTCAAAACATCACCTGCTGGATCCACAGCCACTTTTAGGGTTAATCTCGAAACCAACTGGACCACAGCAGAGTTGAAATACTAGCAAGTTTTGCTGCCTTAGGGATTTTCCCAGCTGCAAAGCCAGCATCTGAAGAAGACACCACATTAAGCAGCAACAGATATTTCTGCATCTTAGACTCCTATTTTCCTATAGGATTAGAAAAATCAACAGAAGTTGCAAAATCAGGGCTATACTTCTCAACAGTGTTGTCAATCTCTTGCATGTAGCCTGAGATAAAGTGGTTCCTGGAATCACTTATGTTTATGTAGAGAACAGTATGCAAATTTTCTGGATTGAAAATCTGAAGAGAAACTGTACAGTTAGGGGAATCCCAAACTCCTCCCACCTGGTGTTTGAGAGCCAGGCACAGCCAATAGTGTATGGCCACTGAAAGAACAAAGAGACGGCAGGACAGAAGCATGCCTTGTACAGGTATCAGGAGTTAAAGACACCAACACCTACAGTGTACATACAGTATATTAATTCATCCCTCAAAGGAAAACTTTCTTCCTTCTCTTTTAGGGAAGTGTAAAGCTTGCTTTATCAAACTTTTACATCTCTTTCTCCTTCTCCCCCAACCTTTCCTTCTCCCTCACACCAAGCTCACTGAAGGACCTGGAAAGAAGACAGTGTATGAGGCTGTGGCTCAAGACACAGCTCTTTCCATCTCTTCAGTAAGAAGGTAGAAAAAGGAAACTGAGCTCTAAGACTTTCAGGCTCCTTCTACAGTTTATGGGGAATAAAGTCTGAAACGCATGTCATAACTCTTAAGACAATGCTATCCAGGTCTTTCAAAAAGCCTGTCACATAGAGATCTGTCATAAGAAAATATGTCGTATTTCTAGAATAGACAACAATACTCAAATAACAGTGTCTCTAGTCATGTTGAGATATATACACATAAAAAGGAATACCAAGGAATACCAAAGTCTTTAAAGTGAACTGATTAATTAATCCAATTATCTTTATAACACAGGTCCCACAGTCTTACCCAGCATCCACTGTGTAACTTCTCAGAAGCTGATAACTTCTGTTTAGGATCAGACATTTGTTTTCAAAAGACTGCAAAGCTACATTAAGAACACTTCAGTTGATGGTAGTCCAGTTGTTCCAACAATTTTTAACTTCGCAGTTCACCTTTAAATACCAGTTAAGCCTTAAATATCACTTTATCAGCAACAAAATCACTTTGTGATAGTAGATTTTGAACAGAAGGGGAAAAAAATCCCAAGTTTTTCTAAAATCAGTTTTTGATCAAAATTCTATCTTATCCATGATTTTTCTCCTTGCTCCTTATTCTTTTCTGCTTCTTCCAAGTCCTGTAAGTTTTATATTCAAACATCTCAAGAGCTAGATGTCAGTCTGTTCCTTCCCATATCTTTGTACTGCTTTGCTCTCAACCAAATTTCAGCTGTGACACCCTACAAATATTTTGGTGGAGAAACGTGCCCAGATTTTTCACAAAACACCACGAGCATCTCTGGCTTCATAATTGCTTGCCTGATACACATTTAGAAATACCTGTCAGATGAATCCTCAATAACTTTATAATGCTTCATAGAAACTAACCCCCAACTGGCACATTCTTCACTGCCAAAACTGGCTCTCAGCCAACAGCTGAAATCAGAATATTCAAACCAGAGAAAATTGTATGAATAATATTGTATGAATAATTTAATTTGTTTTTAGCTATTATGCTAAGTACAACTTCTCCTTTCTTTATCAAAATGAGTGTTCGTTTTCCCTGACCATCTTAATGAGGAAATAAGACAGGTTAGCAAAAACCTTAAAGCAGAATTTTACATTTATAGAATAGATAGGAAAAACACATACAGAAACAGGTAATCTTAAATGAGTGTATATGTACTTGACTTATCATACTGAAATCACTAGCTTCAGTGGCTCAAGAGGAAGCTGATAAAATATATATATACACACACACACCAGCACAGTGGCTGCACTCAGAACTTCTGCTTATTAGTTAGGAAGGAAACTATCAAACCAATGGTCCACCTTTGCAACAAAAATGGTTTACTGTTTATTTTACTTGAAGAATATAGGACTAAACCCAAAGTAACTCTTATATAAACTCTTATATGAAATAGGAGCTTGTTGGAAAATTTTTTTCTAGGTTTCCTATTCACATTTATGTACAGTGGCCTTTAAAAGATAGTAAGTATTAACAATATAATAAAGCTTACCTGCTTTTTTACTAAGTTTGTATAAGAACGTTTGTCGTGGATCTGAATGGTCTCGACACGTCAATTGCAATAAAGAACCAGACTTCTTCCACTTCTGCATAAACCATAGTCCTGCATTGTTCGGTACAACATGAGTATAGATCCACAATAAAATATGAAAACTAACTAAACATAAGTAAAAGTATGTAAAGTCCATATATTTAGCTCCTCAGACATTAGGTTTTTTCATGTCAGCATTGTCAAGGCCAGAAACATTTAAGATTTTTATTCATTATTCTTTCCTGCCTATATATAATAAAGCATGAAGACCATTATTTCCCCTAATGTGCATGTCTTTCTAGAAAAAAATAACCACGCTTACAAGAAGTGAAAATACATTAATAACTTAGCCTAGCCATAAGGCAATATACAAACTCTATTTCAATGATTTACAGAATATTAGAACATTTTGATGTTGAAATATGTAGCACTTGTGCTGGTTTTGGCTGGGCTAGAGTTAATTTTCTTCATAGTAGCTAGTATGGGCCTATGTTTTGGATTTGTGCTGGAAACAGTGTTGCTAATACAGGGATGTATTCCTTATTGCTAAGCAGTGCTTACACAGGGTCAAGGCCTTTGCTGCTTCTCACACCACCCCACCAGCGAGTAGGCTGGGGGTGCACAAGAAGTTGGGAGGGGACACAGCTGGGACAGCTGACTCCAACTGACCAAAGGGATATTCCATACCATATGACGTCATGCTCAGCATATAAAGCTGGGGGAAGAAGAAAAGAGGGAGTGATGGTGTTTGTCTTCCCAAGTTACCGTTACACATGATGGAGCCCTGCTTTCCTGGAGATGGCTGAACACCTGCCTGCCGATGGGAAGCAGCGAATGAATTCCTTGTTTTGCTTTGCTTGCATGCGCAGCTTTTGCTTTACCTATTAACCGTCTTTATCTCAACCCATGAGTTTTCTCACTTTTTCTCTTCCAATTCTCACCCCCATCCCACTGTGGGGGAGAGAGTGAGCGGCTGTGTGGTGCTTAGTTGCCGGCTGGGGTTAAAACATAACACTAAACATCAAGCGTTACTTCTCAGATTTCTAAAAATAACTTTATAGAACCACTGAATTAATTAAATATAACTTGAACAACGGAAGCAGAATTTTCTGGGAGGAAAATCATAGTAGTATATTTTCTATGATGCTGTACCCTCTGTATTAGTCAACGAGCAAAGCTAGCTGGCTAACTGGCCTTTCAGAAAACCTTCTCTCCCTTGTCAAGCAAAAGAAAAGCAAGCAAGCAACACAGCGTCAAGAATGTGTTGATTCAACCCTCAAGGAAATAGTTATCTTTTACTGAAGGAATTTATTGAAGGTCATTAATGTATACACACAATACAGTAATTTAGACTTCAATACCCATTACTTATTATTATCTTGGTATTTTCCAAAATCTTAAGGAGTTTGAAATGTAGAGGAAGATTATTATATGAAAAGGGTATTTTGTACAGTCTTCAACTATAAAAGAGATTAAATACTCCAGAAATCCTTATTTTTTCAGTGAATGTATTCTGGATTATACTTTGATAGCTTTAACCTTTAACTGAAAGCCATTTCCTGGTGATTATATAAACAAGCAAACAGCCCTGCCTCTTTGTATCCTGGAAAACTGCAATTTCTAAAAGCAAAGTAATGCTAACACTTTTGGGTGATCAGGTGAGATTCAGTTAGAGATTAAAATTCCTGAAAGAAACTGTCCACAGATATACTAGGTTAAACACCCAGTAGATGCCCATACTGAATTATACTGCAGACGTCTTAACCCTGAAGTGAACCTCATTGGTAGTGTGTTGAGGGCTATAAACAGTATCATTTCAACCAAATTCAAAGAGTTCTCATGTTCCCCGCTGCTTCTATAAACTCCAACAGTAACTCCAGTTAGCCAGCAATTCCTGTCCACTTTTCTTAAGCTCAATACATGTGAGTTAAAAGCTTTTCCTCCTCATTTTTGTATGAAACAAAATAATAAAACAATCAATAAATAAACTGGCACTAAACAAAGTAATTCATTATTTTTAGAGTGTTTTTAAAGAGTTTAATGAGCATGTTTATATTTAGTGAAAATAAGCGTTACTCATTTTGGTTTTGGGCTCTCTAAGGTAGGTGGTAATCTCAGAAACAACTTTTCATTTAAAAATTTGATGCTACCTGAAAATATTTGCTGAGATTTATTTCAGAAGTCAGCAGTTTCTACAAGTTCTCCTAGAGCTACATTTAATCTTTAGAAAAACAGACATTCATAAGGTACAAACACATCTGCAGAAACACACTGCAGGTTGTAAGGTTTACTGTAAGACATTTTTGAGAGAGAAAAGACACTACTAATAGTTCAGAATTATTTTAATACACCTTACCCACTTGTTTTGCAGATTAAGTATATTGAAATTCAGTCTATAATAAATTGAGCTCAACACATTAAAACTGGAGTTTCTTTATGGTGTAATAGAAAACCTGAACCAAACATACGGGAAAACGCTTATGTCAACCATCTCTTGCACATCCTTCTATTGATACTTCATTTTTATAACCCTTCTCTCTCCTTATGACAGTGAAATGTGCAATTTCTCAAAATCAAAGTAATGAAGAAATGTGCACCCCACATGAAACTGCTAAGTGCACTTCAAAGACAAAATCTCCCCTAAACTTATACTACTGAAAATAATACATTACCTGTATTAACAAGAGCACTGCTGTTGTAGAGGGTACCAAGATGTGGTCCAGACAGAGACAGGAAGGTATGAAGTTTGTTGAGGTAATATTTAAATCGAGGTCTTGTGAGCACTGAACGGATTATTAAATTACCCAGTGAGTGTCCAATAAAACTGTTTAAAGAGAAAGAACAATATAACATAGATATTTATAGCAATCTTTTTTTCTTTTAAACAGAGGAAAATAAAACTGGTGTCATAAAATGCTAAAAGAGCATAGGAAAAAAATTAATGAAATGTTTCCATTAAGAAGCCTGTATTTTAGGTCACACAGAAAACATAGTTTGTCCGTATCTCCCAAGCTGCACAAACTCATTACAAACAAGTTCTGAGCTCCTCCAGAATTATTTTATACATTGTTTTTGAAGTGAAAACAAACTATCCTTCCACCAATACCTCCCACCCAAGCCCAAGACTATTTCTGGTTGTATTTCCCTTAGCACCAAGTATTCAGAAAATATTCTATGAGCTGTGCATGACTGAATAAATTGCTACTTTGGCATGTGATGGCATTCAAGATGATAAATGCGTAAAAGTCACTGAAACAACCTAGTGGAGAAGGATTCCAAAAGTACTCATGTAAGGGGGAAAACCATTACTTAACTGAATCTGATTATTTTAAAATAGAAGCAACATCTCAAATCTGCTTAACAGTTAGACTAAAATAAGTGATTATCAGCTTGAGCAAGGCAATTGAAGAATACCTGTCTGCCAGGAGAATATTACATTTAATTGTTTCCCTGGTTAAGCGAGTTAGGGGTAAGATGGATGGGACTCTTAGCTTCATGTATCGAGGAATAATTATTACTTAATCTGAGGTGCCTACTGTCATACCTACAAGTCTGTATAAAGTATTTCTTTAGAAGGGACACTACAAAATAAAGCAATTCTAGTTATTATGCAGTTATGCTTATATGTCCCTGCTGAGGTTAAGGACCACACCGTCCTAGGCACTGACTAAAGAGGACATGGTAGAGACAAGACTCACGAAATTAGAAGAAAAAAGCACCTACCCATTTTACAAATGTAATCTCAGGACATGGAGAGAACAGACAACCATCCAAAAATATATAGTAGAACTATCGTGGCTAGATCATATATGTGCCACAACATTACACCCATAAGATCACCCTTCCCGTTTGCTCTGTATCACTACATTCACCAACAAAAATAGCTAAAACAAAGCTACCAGTAATATCTGTGTAAAATACAGTGCTAAAAAATTACTTGACTGTTTAACTGCTTCCCAAGCAAGAATTTTTGACTGAAAATTCTAATTTAAAGCTAAATGAAAAAATACAAACATTAGGTCATAGAATGGCAGGGCCACCCCTGAAATCCTAAACTCTGACATAATTATACATTTCTATGACAGAATAGGCTATTTGTTCCTTACCAATACACAGTTTAAGCATATATGTATATTCTTCCCGTTTACTTTTACTAGTAGATTTTCAAAATTGCTGCAATGTCAGAAATTCTATGCTGCAGCTTGCTATATTTGCCTAACTAATTTAGAAATGAGAGATACGTATCCTCTGTGCTGTCAGCACAACAGCAGTGCATCTGCAAAACAAAATACTGAGCTGCTGACTCTCTTGAATACTAAAATTTAAAACCATTTTCTCAGAGTACATCATAAAGTCCATACAAGAAAAACAAAACTGCATATTTCTTTAGGAACAAGAAAACATCCACAGAAATTGAGTGAGTTTATCCTGAAGATGATCTGCATCACACAATTGCTCTTCAGTAAAAGAGATTATTTTCTGAAGATCTGAGCATTAGCAGAGGTGTTCTTTTGACAGTCCTCTGACAGTTCATCCACTATTTATTAAACGTTATAAAAGGATGAGAAACTCTTATATTGTACCATAACAAAGTACAATTTTGTCACTGGAAAAAACAGCGATCCATCAATCAAACCTATCATCCTCAAGAATATGGGCATACCTGAGCCAAAACTTCAGAAACATGAAAGATCCATTTGAGGAAAAAAAGGTGCTCACAATTAGCTATGTGAATGTACCTCACAGATTAAACACTTGTTATTAATTTGTAAAGACTTTGAAAAATAACAAAGGTTACAGTAATATATTGTATTCAAATTCAGATGTTTAGGTGAACACGTAATAAGCCTTTAATATTATCTAATAGAGAAAGGTTTAAGGATTTGCTTAAATCAAAAAGGAAAAGTGAGGAAAAGGAAAACCCTTCAAAAAGGGTTTTGAAAGTGTAAGACAAAAATGTAACCCATCCTACTCATTGTTTCAGACACCTGCAACTGTGGGATGCTCTGCAAAACCAATGCATTTCTGAACAGTAGGTGGCAATGTTACCGTCTTTTGAACACAAGATATCATTACCACACTGGAGTAATAGAATTATACTGTAGTATTTATATGCGCTTTATGGCACAAGTCTACTAATTCAGATCATACTGGAAAATTAGACACAGTAAAACCTTATTCTGTGCTAACAAACAAAAAATCCTGTCCAACTATAAAAAAATCATGGAAGAAAAAAAAAAATCCATCAAAAGCCATAATCAAAAAGGTGCTGAAACAATGAACAGATGTTTTAATATATGCATAGCATTAAAAATTACTTTGGTTTTTTGTGAGCCAATGTTACTTAGGGAAGAGGATGACAAGCTAAATTATTCAACTGAGGTGAAAGTCCAATACACGTCATCAGAAATTTATGTAAGACCTGACATGAGAAAAACGGTTTGTGAAACTACACTGTAAGAGCATGTGGTTTATTACCCAGCTATGTGATGACCTGAAAAGGCTTCCGCCCTCACAGATACACAAAACTTCAAGGGGTATGACTGAGCAATTTGACTTCCTTCAAATTGCATTAACTTTGAAGATGGCACTGGTATGAGTGGGTAACTAGTCCAAGATGACCTCCAGAGGTCTCCTCAACCTAAAGTATTCTGTGATTCTTTACCAAACAGTTGTTTTATAAGACAATTTGCTGTTGTTTTCAATCAAGATTCCAGTTCTTGCTTGCTACACACTTGTAGTGAGCACAAAGATTTTGTTCAGAGGTGATCAACACCATGTTGGGTAGTGTACTGGTGCCGTAACTGGTATTAGCTTTGGCAATACCAAAAATGTTGGTTCACTGAAGTTGATGCTATAGTATGGCTCTGGGTTCTGATGGTACAGGGAGTGCCTTTTCTTATCTCAGTATAAGAATGTAGCACAATAAATAGGATTTTGCCATTACTTGAAGGCACGAGGCTTTGCATTGACCCGACAGTGCAGAATCTCAGAACTTCTCTTGACTTGTCTTGGCCTGAGCTGAGTTTAGTTTGTTTTAGCTGTGACAACAATTGTCTGGCAGTGAAGTAACAAGTCAGGCCTAAAGTTGCTTTAGTTTCACTATAGTTCTATTAATAACAAGTAGTTATTCTGTGTGGCTTAAACTGTGTATCACTAGAATAAAGTGTGGTGTGGAAGAGCGCAGACACAGGTATCAATTGCCAGAGGTCCCCAATGGTCTATTAATGATCACTGCAGAAGCAGAATCTTACAACTCAGGAAAGAAAGCCAGTGTTAGGGATAACAGAGAATGGAGAAAAATCAAGTGAGTAAATGGGAAACAAAAGAGCGAGCATGTGAGCAGACTGAAAATATGAAAGTATGAAAATAAATCCAGGCAGACCCAGGTCCAAGGAGGCAGAAACCCCCACCACGAACATCATTCTCCTTACACTGAAGCCCCAGGATGCTGATGTCCCACTGCTTAAGGAAGACAGAAATCACCAATCTTAGGACCCAGACAGGTGCTGGAAGGGGAGCCTACCACCTGAGAAAAGATACTAGAAAGTTTCTGTATAATAACTTTAGCCATATTAATAATGGGACTTTTCTGCATTAATTGGGGCTATGAATTTTAGTAGTACTATAACTAGACTAATAGTAATTTTTTGCTGTGTTTTTATGAGATTATTAAAACACTAATTGGACTAATAATAAATTCTTAGCTCTGCATATGAAGTGTGTTCCCTTTTGCCCGTAACAAGACACTGAGTGTAAAAGAGGGACTGAACAGGTATTTCTGACACACAATGCTGTCGGCTTTTTTGCCATAGAAAATCATTATAGGTCTGGAAACTGATTTCTAATTTGACTCAACTACTGAGCAGCACTTGTACAGAGAACACTTCCTTTAGTAGACAGGGAGATTTTATACGGAGAAATTATCATCATTCAGGAGAACATGGCTAACTAGCACAAAGTCTGCTTTCTTTACAGTGGGACAGCCAAAACAAGATAGGAATGCATCAGCTACTTGAACAGAGTATTTCTCAATAGTACTTTTCTGGACTTTCTCGGTCATCCCTTCAAGGACTTGCATATAAGCACATCTCTTTCTGAAAGCTCTCTCATGTAGCTACCAGGAAACAGCTGCCAGGATTTGCTAATAGGTTTAACTTTCTCATAAGAAAAGCTAAAGTTGAGAGATAGAGACCTCCGCTTCAGCAGGGCCAAACACAAGTATACACCTTGAAAAGGAAACTAAAATAAAAACTGATAATTTCTTTTTTCTTTCAAGTGACAAGTAATAAGTAAAACTGAAAAAATATTTACAAATTGAAAGTCTTATGAGAGAAGCAAACCAAAAGCAAAGGAGAATTCAGTTCTCAGGTATGAACAACAAGAAGGTAACTGAGTGGGTTTGCTCATTACAGCCTTCAGACCACAGCATGAGAGAGAAGATGTCAGCGTGTGCAGGTGGGTTACAGAATTCTCCTCTCCTGTACCGAGGGTGCTAACATGCAGTCTGTGTAACACAAATACAACCACACAGTGCTCTTTTTTTTTTTTTTTTAAATCATTGATTTAGACAAAATTAACCATGTCTTGCCCATCTCAAAATAGAAACATTTGTTTAAAAAGTGAAATTATGTTTAAACATGTTAGATGTTTTCTCTAGCTGAATAAGGCCTACCAAACACAGAAGTAGGCAGAAACTTGTAGAAGATGCATGTGACTAGCAAGTCAAAAAACCTTCCAGATGTATAATTTGAGGATGCCTAAACGAACGGATGAAGTCAGGCTTGAATTTGCTCCTTTCATCTATCGATGAGCTAACTCCAGCAACACAGCTGACTTAGTAAGGTAGTCTGCCCAAACGGTGCACCCTACTTTGAGAAAATAAATGCAACAGGTATTCCCTGGAAGCAACTGGAAAAGGCAACAGGAATGCATAGATTGGGATGAGCCTTCTATTAAGATGTAAAACATGCTTTTTAGTAGATGAAACAATCAGAAAACATCAGAATGATGAAATATGTTTTCATGAGGCTGCCCTTCAACGTCACAGATAAGATGGAATTTCTCTGTAGGAATGACAATATAGACAGTCTGCTATGTCATACTTGGTGAAGAGACCATAAAATCAGAAGAAAGTTAACTTTATCTTGACATAGCGCTATTACAGTTTCCTTCGACTTTCTCAAATTATTATCTGTTTTTCTGCAGAACCCTACCATGCAGGATCTGAGGAAGCACAGGACAGCAGCTTAACTCTGCCGTAAAACCACCAACAGGACTAGGTGAGCTTGCAACACTGTTCAGTCTTCTCTCAGCTGGGAACTCCTTCTCTCTCCTTTGTCCTCCTTTCCCTTACTCCTCCCCCTCCCTGAACTTCTCTTTCCCATCTCTCTTTTGGCCTGCTCCTGAGCATCACAGTTCAGAACAACACAGGGCTCTAGTTTTAAGTTTATTTCTATAAACAGTATAGAACAGATATTACCTGATTTTTGAAAGGGTTAGATTATAAATTTGTATATACTGTATAATTTCATCTAAAAGACGATCTGTCATGGAATCAAAATCAGCAAAGGTATCATTCTGTAAAATAAAAGAAATAAAAAATAATAACTGTATTTTCTAATGCAGCAATATACATTCTGCATTCAGTCTGAATTGTTATTTCCCAGTGTTTTGATCAACAGCACACAAATAAAAGCATCCATATTAACTTTGAACACAAACACTACAACTAGTTATTATAATTTTTTCAAGCTTTTTTTCTTGTAACATGGAATAAAGTGATACACATTTTACTGTAAGACTACTTTCTTCTAATACACCAAACCAAATCTTAACATTACACAGCCAGCCTTACTTCTAAGCCTTCCCCTACACATAATCTTATCTGTAGTGAAACAGAAGACCAAACTGCATTTTCAGAACTACATCACACTGCCCATGAAATAGAAATGAGACAATTACTGCAACAGCAGAAAGAATCTACATTAGTACTGTTTATTCAAAACAAACAAAAAAAATCCTTAAAGCCTTATTCCCAGTTCATAGCTGATTCTCTACAATGATTAGCAGTAAGAAATTAAAAAAGAGGTAGGCAAAGGCTGCCTAAAACTTTTCAACACAAGTTCCAAAGGATCTGTGCTAAAATCTGTAGTGTTCAACATATGGATAAACGATCTGGGAAAGGGAAGAAGGTGATGAGATGTCAGAATTTGTAGACAAAACCAAATATACAGGATAGTCAAATCTAGAACCGACTAGAATTTCAGAAGAATCTTACGGTACTGCATGCCTGAGTGATAAAATGGCAAGAAACGCAAAACAATGTTACATAGGGAAAAATAGCCCTAAACATACATGCAAACAATAATCTATACATCTGTGTTCTATATAATCAGGTACGTTAGGAAAGCAAGGAAAGAACAGAAAATATCAATATAGCATTTTGTAAGTCCATAGCGCACAAGCATCTTAAATGCCCTGTCTAGTTCTGATCATCCTATTTTAAATGACAAGAAGTTTGAAAGTGGGCAGGGAAGGATATCATGGATGACCAGAAACTGTTTCACATGTGATCCTGAGAAATACTGAACGGACTAAGTCTCTTCAGTTGCTTCCTGAGGGAGAAATTATATTTGTTTATAAAATACTTAATTAACTGAAGCGGAAAATGGGGAGTGATTATTGAACTTTTTTTTTTCCCAAAACAAGCCATAGGGGGATTTGTCTAAATTTCCTTGTTTGCAACTGAATTAGTAATGTATACGAACCATAGAATTAATCTCAACTGTATGCTGTGGAAACTGGAAGTAAAATCTTTCAAAAAGAATCAGCCAACATTAAGGAGAAAAGTCCGTCAGTAGCTATTAGGCTCAGTTGTCTCAATGGAATTCACAAATCAGAAAGTTTCAGAACTGCTGACTGCCAAAAACTATAGGGTACAGAAGTGAAAGCATGGCTCGGTGCCTGTCCAGCCTGTTTCGCAAAGCATCCCAGCAGCTATCGCCAGAAAAACGCTACTGCACTAAATGAACCTTTCGTTGCGCCACTGAAGAGACTCTTTGCTCTAATTCATCCCTGAAGTATGTCTAATACAATACATAACACACATAAAAAAAGTAAAAATTGGTCTTCTGTGCTTTGTCAAGTTTACATCTGAAAATAATAAAATTCACAAAAGTCTAACACAAGAGGTAATTTGATATTGGTTCAGTGTCATGATGTGGAGCTTACAGAACACTGACAAAAGAACAAGACAGGTATTTTGTATTTTTCAGATCCTGTGAAATAACACATCTCCCTTCTTGCCACACCGATTTTCACTATCACCTTTTTTACCATTAATATCGAGGGTATTTTATCGACAATCCTAACTGATTATGCTGAGAACTTAGGAGGTATCAGTACACACAACAAAATGGCAGCAACAAATGTTACTTCTTATATATTCACCTTCAATATCATACTAGGTTTTATAATTACTTCAATGCAAGCCACAGATCAAATCATGGATTCCATGATAATACAATAAAATGTACAAATGTGGTAAACTGTAACATGATAGTGCCATTAAATAACATGTCTGAAGATGTACACTGTTTATTGCTCTACAAAAATTCTTCTTTTGTTGGCAAATACCTGATTCCTTTCGGACATAAGAAAATCTATTCTCCCTCCAGGCAGCCCTAGCTCAATGTAAGTCTTCACTAATCTTAGGTCTGCGCTGTTACCTTAAAAGGAAAAACGATCAAGAGTTAGATACTGCAAAGTTAACTTGCAATAAAAGCACTTAGAATACCGAAATGAACCTACGGCACAACTTTATTTTTAAACACAGCTAATGATATTCTCAACCCTAATTAAAATTCAGTAAGACTCGGGCAGATAAACTGCAACACCAAATGCAGTGACAGAATGGTCTATAAAAATGACATTCAACACAGACGCCGTTTAAAAAAGCAAGGATTTACGTTTAAATAAGCAAGGATTTAGGAAGTCACGTTTGATTTTGTCTTAGCATCCAACAGATACATAGCACTGTGAACATTACATTCTTCAAAACCTAATTAACTTTGATAAAAGCCAATTAAAGAAGTCAGAGCTAGCTTGAAGAATTCGGTGAAGGAGCAAGGAATAAGGGCAAGTCATAAACATTTTCATACAATAAAAAGGCAGAGTGGACTGTCAGCAGATAAAGATACATTTAGACTGGTATCCAAGTCAACAAATGCTAGTTTAACTAGCATCCTGAAGATTTCTCTACATCAATGATCATGTATGCTTTTGAAGAAAGAGTACCCTTTCTGCCTTAATTAGAGAACAAGATTTTTATTTAAATCTGTTATTAATAGGAAAGAACTTGTATGAAATCGCCACTTCCTATGAAAATTCTAACTATATGGATTTTTCTAAGGCTTCAAAGACGTGGTTTTTTAACAACAGTTTTTTTGGCCAAATTAACTTTTGTGTCAATATTAGGCACACAATAGCACTTGCACATCTACGCTAGTAAGAAGGAATACTTCTGAGTTCTGTTTTAAAAATGCTTAACAAAGGATGCTTTCTGCCCAGAGGAAGAAAGAAAAGCTATTCTGTTACTTTAATTTTTTTTTAACTTAGGAATTTGAAAAATGAACAAGAAGGCTGTGCAGTGGTAGTCCCGTCCAATATTCTATCTATTGCCCTCTTGTGTTTCCCTACATTTGTAATTTAAGAAGCTTCTCAAAAAAAGACAGAAACATTGATGGCAGAAAGCTATGAATATCTTAACTAGAGGGGATATTATTTCTTAACATGCACATATGCTTTGAACTAAAAGCAGGTGAATATGTTCAAACTATTTAAACTTTCCATCCTTCTTTCAATTAGCAAGAGATTTTCTCATTTCTACTATAGTAGAGTCTCCATCCTTGGAAATATTCAAAAATCCAACTGGATCAGGTCCTAGGCAACCTAGGTGACCCTGCTTTGAGCAGAGGAGTTGGACGAGACTCCAGAGATCCTTTCCAACCTCAACTATTCTGTGATTCAGTAATCTAGCCTTTTAAAACCTTATAAACGCTTGACTGCATTTTACATATACTATTTTTTTGCTAACAAGATACACATATTTTATTTTCCTTCACAATGTAATATTACAAATTCCAAACTAAACTGTTTTGTTAGTAACTCCATTCTATTACCACGATATAGACAAACACCTATATGACATAAAAAACTGGAAGATGTATCTAATGTGAACTATGGCATAAAATGGATTTCTGTGCATGAAAGTTTTACTAAAGACAAATGTTACAGAAAATTCTTAATTTAAACAATTCTATGGAACACACTGTCAAATGTAGCAGTACAATGTCAGACTCCCATTTCCCTCCAATGAACCTATTTCAGAAGCGTTCAGTTCAGAGTTCAAATGACAAAAGCTAAACCTGACCGGTAATCTGAACTGCTATCTCATTCAGTATCACATTCCCCAGCGTACCATCTAGGCCATGGACGCAGACTATAAGATGTATTCCTTCTTCTGAACAGTCATCCTCTTCCATACTGAAATAAGGTATTGAAGAAGCCAGTTTGAAAACATCACTATACATAAATCCAGGAAGTTTAAGTTGCTTCAGTTCTTCTTTAGCCTGTAGGAAACTGGAACAAAACCATATTTATGATAAAACAAGATTTACTATTGCCAGACAAACGTAGGGTCTTCTAGGATACAGTTTTCTACTGTCTTTTTACTTTGTCTTCTATGTAATTGATACGAAGGAAAATGTATCTATCAAATTACTACCTTCACAAAACAAACCAGTTCCTCAAAATATTTTTTACTGCAGCTTCCTACGGCCCCTTTTCCACTGTAACAAAATACCCCATACCCCAAGCTCTACTCTCTTCTCTCCTTTGAACATCTCTGCAATCTCCGAAGTATTTCTGAAACCGCTGAAGATTCTGCAAGCAACAGCTTTGTTTAAATGCAGTAACAAAATCACAGGAATTATAACCAATCAGAAGTCAAGGTAAAGATTTCCACTGACTATTGAAAGTCTTGCCAAACTTAAAACCTATTTCTTAGGTCAGCAGAGAGCTGGAGCCAGTGCTGTAATTGCTCACCAGGAAGTCCCTCTGGTAAGTTGAATAACTGATACTTGATCTAAAAGAAGCCAGACCTCTGATCTTTTAGATATTATATGAAGGCATAGACTCTATAGTTTCTAATAGCTGAGCTCCCCACATGCCAGGAGTTCCTTGTGTTCCTCCCTTTCTTCCCCTTCCCTCAGTTTTTTGTGTATGACCTTCCTACCTAATTAATTGCATGCCAGTTTCCCTGCAGCACTTCAAGATTTATGCTTCCTTATGCTTCTTCCCCTCCTTAATCTGTCTGTTCTGCGTGATTCCTCACAGCGTCATGCTGTATCCCGTCCTCTTGTGCCTGCTCATGGTTTTCCTCCCATTCTACTTTTTGTTCTGTTTTCCCAGCTTCATCTTTAGCTCATTCCTCACTAACTGGTAAGAGCAATCCTCAATGAAGTCAGCCTGGACAGAAACCACCGCAGGCAGTTGGTCTTATCACTCTGCAGCGGAAGTTACTTACGTTTGTACTCAAGGCATGTTTTCTGAACTGAATGTACCAAGGCTGGTTCTCTATGGAGCAGATCGTGCCCTCTGGAATCCCAGTTATCCCACGCTCCGGGAGATTCTGCCTTCCCCAAGGCCAAGTCCTTGATTTTACTCCGAATTCCCTCCTTCTTTTATTATTACAGAACACCCTAAATAGTCTCTGCTTTTCATCCCTCCCATTCCACACCAGTACCCACTCTCCAGTATTTCAGAAGTTACTTTCCTGTCCACTTCTAACCTGTTTTCCTCCACCACTGCTTAGTCCTTCCTCCTGTTCTCAGCTGCTTACCACAAACTATCTGGTCTTTCCTCTCTTCTGCCTGCTTAGCATTCTCCTTGTTTCCACCTCTCTTCTACGCTTTCTTCTTTCTGATAGCAATGTTTTACTTACAATACAACATATCAAGCTGCTGCTTCCCATGTTCAGTTAGCAGCAGGGGGTTATCAGGGAAACTCCTGTGTTTACAGCAAGAGGAGGTGCAACCTGGGATCCCTGATGTTCCTCTAAATTTGGCTTTCTTGGTATCCAAATTGCAGTGTAATTTAGAGCTCTATGGCCTCTGAGGTATTACATTTTGGCTATTTGAAATTAAGATTGAAAAACAAAGCGTCACCTTGGCTAGCATTGCACATTTGCTTCACTTAACTAATTAGATGGACAACCAGTTACAGAATGGTTTTGTTTTCATGTTTTTAAACTCAAAGCATATTTTCCTATGCTTGCTATTTTAACAGCTTCCATTTCATACACCACCATTGTTATGCTCAATAGCCATTATGACATCACTTTCCAGCCAAATGATTATTTTTTTAAAAAGGAACATTCCAGAGAAACAAAAAAAATCATGTTTTGCTTAAAGTTTGTCAAGCCACATGAAATGACAAGATTACTGATAGAAGGAATTCAGTGCTAACACACTTTCTGTCTGAACATCTAAAACATGACGTTACTTCAGTGTGCAGAATCCACACGCCATAGTCCTGGGGGCACTCTGAAGCCTAACCATGCTTCTTTTCCCCTTCTAACCTACATTAACATACTTTCTAAAAGTAAAAAACTTTGTTTTAAAACAATCACTTACGCTAACATTTGAGGTTTTGGGGAGCTTTCATACCAGGAAACAGAGGAAGCTGAGCTGTAGGATGTGCTGCCTGGCTGTTGTGTAATTGCATCAGATTTATTCCTTGAAGAACAGATAACATTGCAAGGAGAGTCTCTCAGAGAAGAAGGAAAAGACAGACAACCAGGAGTACAGACAGGAGGCACAGTCATTCCATCTCGCAGATGCCCACTATCAATCCTTTCAGATCTCAGGGCTCTTTCTTCTGCTGAGACATGATCCTGGTCAGCACTGGAAGCTCCATCTAATATACTATAGTCTGTTTCTTCATAATACCCGTTTTCAATCATTTCTTGATCCTCCTCTTCTTCCTCGTCTTGTTGGGAAGAGCAAATAATTTCGTTTTCATATGCTTCCTTTTGAGGGCTAACAGGATTGCTGTTGTCCATAGGCCAAATATCTGAAATATCAGTGCTGCTTCGAGAGCCAAAATAGTTTTCGACAAGTCCTTGCTTTACCATGTCAGTACTACTGGTTGGAGAAGGATTATCTGTACCAGTTTCACTTTTAGCTACTGACAGTTCTTCAGTTGTCTCCTTTAGTTCTAAAGGTTCGTTATGTTTTCCTTCATTTGTTTTTTCAACCTCATACACTGCATTTACAGATGAAGAAGCTGAAACCACAGATGGCTCACCCATACAAGTAATTTCCAAACGCAATTTAACTGTTTCTTCTGTAGTGTTAGGATGCCTTTCAAGGCCCTGAGAGTCCTTGCAGGTTGTACCAAGGTCTGCCTGTGGGCTGTAACTTCTCACAGCAGTAGACTTATCCTCATCTGAAGCAACTAAGTGTAAAAGACCTTTTGTTCCTGAGAGTGAGGAATGTACAGATAGAGTTTTGTTATCCGAATGCCCTGAAAATACAACACACTGTTGCTGCAAATTGGTGTTTGATTTTTTACTGTCATCACATTTTGGCAAGTCAATTGCTCCAAGATCCAATACCGTTTTACTGTCACTTAGCTGGCATTCAGGTACAATAGATATCTTTGAATTCTCATCAGGTGACAGCTCATCATCATCTGAAGGCAGAGAATTTATGGATGTCAGGGATGACTGTATTTCACTTACAGCGCTGGTACTCTCAGTGCAATGGCTTTCTATTGCGTTTTTTATAGCACAGTCTGGTTTTAGTAAAAGCTGAGGAAATACTCTCTCACCATTGTATGCACCTTGCCCTTGAACATTTTCAAAAACCTGATCAGGGTTGGGGTGAGTTGCAAAAGAACTTGGTTCGCTTTCTACACCTGAATCTGAAAACCTAGAAGAGGCATATGTCATGCTAATATCTGGTAATTTAGTCATGTCTCCACTTGCAGAAAGTTGACTTTCTTTTGTACAAAGAGTAGGCTGATTACTTTTTGTTTTTGTCAAGATGTCACTGATATGTCGGAAGTTTCTTTCGTGGACATCTTCCTTTTCAAGCACTGGTTCCTGTTCTCCTGAATTCAATTTATTTCCAGATTCTGAAGACTGAATATTGGGTGTCTGCACTCCGTCTTGCGGAAACTCAGCCCATGATCCAATGTGAACAGTTACTTTCTCCCCTTCATAGGGATTCTTATTACTTGGTTTGACCTCAATTGTCCTGACTCCTGAGGAAGCTGGTTGACCTCCATGACAACCTTCAAGTGTACCTCTGGGTTGTAGAGCACTGTCTGCTTGTATAGTTCCAGAACCCGTCTGGGAGATAGTCAATCTACCAAAAATAGCCACATTTTCACAGTGCACAGGGCTACCCAGACCTGATTGGACACCTTCAATCTTGGCAGTCTTGTCCTCACTTCCAGATGGCAAAAATGGAAGTTCTCTTTGACTTATTTGCCTGGTGCAGGTCTTTGTATCACAAGGAAATCCACCTAATGTAGGGTCCAGCCCTTCGTTAGCATTGCATGAAGGCCTGCCTTCTGAGCTTCTAGAGGCATCTTCCAGTGCTGCACTTTTTAAACATTTGTAGCCTACTAAGACCACAGAGTCCTTAGAGATCTGTTTCACGACTTTTTTTGGGTTTTCAGGTTTCATTGTTTTCATGAGCTTAGTAACCTTAACTTTGGATTTATTTGCATCTTCATTTTTCCCTTTCAAAGTTTTTGTTAGCGTCTTTTCGCTTTCTGAATGCCAAAGGTTGGAGGCACCTGCAGGTCTTATTTTCAGTTCCGGGCTAGTAAAACCAGCTACAAAACCTTCTTCAGCTTCAAATTTATCCAGTTTATTGGACTCTGACCTTGGAAGACTCTGAACTACCAACCAGGGTACATCCAGATCTTTCACCAAAAAAAGCAGGGGGGGGGGGAAAGAAAAAGGATTGTTTACAACAAGATTATGCAGGTAACTGAAGCTATAAAATACTATTAATTATAGAACTTTACACATCCTCAACACTCAAACTAAAGAAACATTTCCTAGCAAATAAATGTACTCATTTAAAGCCAGCAAGAAATATAAAGAAAAATACGCAGGTTTTACATAATTGTTGCTCATTTCTTCAAAAAGAAAACTGCACTGTGAGGTGTGTTTACCTTCGGTAATTGAATCTAAATATCGATCTTCAAAGATTATAGGCAAGGAGTTCATATCTCCATCTAATTCACTGCATTCAATAGGGAGGGGTGGAAGAGTACTGCAGAAGGAAGTGTTTTTGATAGCTGCACACATCTGTAGATGACTTTGAGCACTGAAAAAAAGGAAGTAGTCCTACATGAAAAAAACAGAACTATTTATTTTTACATTAATAGAAATTAGCAGTAGTTTAATTCACTTTAGTAGAAGCTTTTCTACTAATTAGTTATTTAATAGCTTTAATAGTTATTTAATAACTTCTTATATAACTTTCATTAAAAACTTCAAATCTATATTTAGAACATAAGTTTCTCTTGAACTTGTTATGTAAGTATTTTTGCAAGACTACTTCTACACAACACGGACTACAGAATAACAGTACTACATGCTACATACTGTGCACTTCAAAAGGCTACTCACTGTAGCTCTTGATAGGCAAGGGCAGCTTGCCTAGGATGCTCAAGACAAAAGAATGCTTCTGCAAATCTGCGCACCTGCAAGATCCAAATAAAGTTAGAGCTTATTTAATATTGCATACAATTTTTGAAAATCCACCCGCATTCCTACACAGCAATGTTATTAACTTGTATGTATTATATAGACAGTTACTTTTTTTAAATGTTCAGTCTGAGTGGGAAGGAAGAGGATGCCACAGACTAGCCACTGAAATGAGAATTTTAATTTGTGCACTGGATGACTAAGGGGAATTATATTAGATGCAACTGCCTGCTGAAAACTTGATTACCAAGAAATCAATCATCCAAACCAGGCTCACCTGAAACAATAAAACACAAAAATACTAAGAGAAATTTCAGTGAGAAGAAAGGAAATGACTGTTTGATGGACACTTCTGAATGTGCTTGAGGATTACCTTCAGAAGTAAAAACCCATTAGATACTCTGCAGTCTCAAAATACAGAGATGTATGCGTTTCAAACTTTACATGAATACTCTCTAGCCCACAGTAAACTACTGTGCAAAAAAATCTTTTGTTTGTAAAGATTTCAGCTGCAAATGACAAAGACAACAACAAAATGTATGCTAATTACAAGCACTGTATTCAAGACTTAATTGTAGGCTTGAAGTCAATAAACCATACAATACTAAAATGGTATTTTATAACATAGAGGAGCATACTTTTTTATCATCAAATACATAGCGTGGAAATAGCGAGTGTGAATTATACAGCAATTTACTACAAATAAAAACGTAATCAATGTATTGAAAATGCAGTACATAGAAACCCCAAACTTAAGGTTTTGCAAGACGAGATTTCTCACATTTCCAATATTACATAAATATATTAATTCAATCTAGATGTATTTTTAGAACTTTTATTTTTGCAACTGCCCAATTACCTGCATCAAAAAAATGCAATTCAATGCAGTATGACAGTATCTTGTTTGTTGTAACAAGACATACAAAAAAGAGAATGTGCTGTACAGTGGCTGTTGGCAACTGCTTGTGCATTAATTTGGGCATAAACATAATTTTGTTTATATCAATTAAAACAAAATTTCTATCCCACTTAGAGAACCACATATGCTGCTAGTCTACTTAGTCGATCATTTATTTACCAACCACTTCCTGGTCCTCTACTCCTTTATCTCCTCAATATACTCTGGGTCTTCCTCTTAAATTAGATAATTTTCTGAACAGACCATGAGAGTTTGCAGTGTATCTGGTGGAGCAGGCATCAGACCTAGTTCAGTTCCCTCCGCTCTTTCACTTCCCTCAGAACTGCGGCCAGCATCCATGTCTACCCTGAGCACAGACATGGTACTAGGAAAATCCTGTGCATTAACTGGCAAACATCAGACTTTCAGGACCACATTACCTTTTGTTCAGAGCTAAACTAGTTTTCCCTCCTGATACACTGCTCAGTATACTTTTAGAGAGTACTGTTTGGATGAAGTTTTATATTCTGTAGCTTCTACTTTTTCCTCTTTTTTCTTTTAATAAAAGAAAAACTGGAAAAAAATTGCTCCAAGGTGCTTAAGAAAAAAAACAACCACAAACATTAAACCCCCAATCTCTAACCTGCACCAGAAGCTGAAAGTCCTGTCTCAACTGTATTATATGAAATTAATCTCAGTGATAACATCATATGTGAATAGTCATGGAAGATGTTTTGAAGTAAAAAGAAAACACTAAATTCAATACTTTCTTGTAAATGCAACTTCTACTCTTAGCAGTGACCAGACAAACAGACACACAGACACAAGATGTACCTGCTGTCCTTCAGAAATTATGTTAAGAGTTTATGCATACACACGTGGCATTAGAATCGGTGTTCCTAAGTATTCCTCTGCACTTCCCCAGCTGGCTTTTCTAAACGGACATCTACCTTCCAAACAGATGGTTTTGTCAGAGCTAATCCCCCAACCTTTCCCCCAGAAAGAGAGAAGATCATTATACAATAGACTTAGAGACAATTTTGCTGGTTAAAAAATTAGATTTTAGAGCAAGTGATTGCAAAGACTGGACTGGTTATCATTCTAAACCAAGCAATTTAAAAATTAATTAAAGATCCTAATCAATCATGTAATATGAAAAAAAATAGTAACAGAAATATTGCCCAATTTGTAGATGTCTGTGGTTAAAGCCAGGAAAGGAGCATAAAGCTGTTTCCCAGGACGCAAGCAAGGTGGTTTTGACTTTAGATGTGATCAATCACTTTACCACATAAAGTAACTGGAGTTATATGGAGACCAGATCTTCAGAATTCTACCACTATCTCAAACAGAAAAGGAAGGGGTTTTTTTGTTTGCAATAAATCCCATTTGTAATTGTTTAAGTAATTCCAGTGCTTTTGAAGAAAATCTGATTACCAGCTCGAGACAGCTCTTAGTATAATAGCAACGGTATAAAACTAGTTGAAAGCAAGATCTGAAAGCCCACATAAATCAATATTAAGGAGAGAAAAAAACCCAAACCAACAGTAGTTTATTATGTTTAATCAGTGCTTCAGTTATGGAAGGACTGAGACATATGCTAGGATGCTGTTAAACAGCCTCTGCAGAACCAGAACAACTACCAGCTGGTGCTAGTGACTCAGGCGCTACCAACTTGGGCCAATGACTTTGGCAGGAGGAAATTGTATCTGCTACTCCTAGTCCCTACAGGCTTCCCAAAATTATGGTTTTTCTGGTCTTCCCAATGTAAACAGAAGAGGAGGAAAAATCGGATAGAAAAACTGCTGTGGAATATATATTGAGACCCCGCACATTTATGAGCAGCAGTCTGAGATCCTAGTTCTCAGTTCTCATTATTTTAGGACTAATCAAACTAAAAGAAATAATTTTGGAAGAGCATGTTCAGACCTACCAGAAGATGTCACTATGGAACAAACAGGTGAACTAGTTTAGTGTGCAAATTTTTTGTAATATAAAATAACATGCTCTAAGCAGTTTTTTCAATAAAACGCAGTCTTTGATGTTTGGGTAGATAATGTAGTATCCAGTAACTGCAAAACTCAATAAGAAATAGCAATTAGACACTTCTTTAAAAAATAAAATAAGTTCAACTTTTTCAGTTATAACAAGGATCACCTCTGAGCTCAACTTAGAAGGCTCCTAAGTTTTAGAAACTCTGTGTCCCTCACTAGCAAGCTACACTGAGCGCTATGTAAGACTCTTCATCCCCACACCACTATGCTGCAGGTGCAGATTCATACCTCCAGAAAAGAGTTTTTCTACAGCTTTTATTAAAGAATAATTTGCTTTTTTCTTATTAAAAAAGCAAAAAATTAAATATGATGTGGTGCTTGAAGCAAGTTTATGCGTAGTGACAGATAACAAAACAAGTGCGTTTAGCAGCAACTGGAAAGGAAAAAAAATGAAAACAAATTATACTTTTTTAAAAAAAAAAAGTGAGGAAGGGAACTCCTATTCAAATTTTGGACTGGAAAGCATCACAGAAATACTTTTAATATGCACAATATCTCAATTCACATAGTACAATTAACTACTTTGATTTACAGTCCCTAAAATAACTGCAGTAAAATTCAATATTTAAGGTATTTGAGAGCTAAAGAGAATGACTTACAGAGATTTTAGAACAAACCACATTTAAGAAGCTAAATACATAATCATTAGCAGTATCTTTTTTTTTTAAAATGCTGGAGCAGTAAAAAAAAAAACATTAATACTTCTTTTGATTTTATTAAATATATACTTGTACAAACACTAACAAACCAGCAGCTGAATGCAAGTGCAGGTGAAGTGGTTAAGTGAAACAATATTCTCATTTCACACCTCCCACCAGTTAACTGAAGGATTCCAGAATTTATACGAAAAGTACGAAAAGGTAGGATTCATAGATAGCCAGTAAAATGCTCACACCTTCCTATGGCTAGCAAGTCTAACAAGTAAGCCTTGCGCTCTTTCTGAAAGATTCCATTTATTCTCCAGAATAGGCCATTTCCACAACCATGATTCCGTCATTAAACAATGTGATTTATCAAGTCTGTACATAACACCACAGTCCAAGTATCCTTCATAATCAGTTTCCCCTCCAGAACCAAACAAGAAAGGTTTTTTTTGATGCAAGTGACAGAAATGCTGGTGAGACAAATCAAATCTCTGAGAAATAAAGCCTTAAAACTGTTTTGGATTGCGACTGTTACAAAGCACTGATAACGTGTATTCTCATTAACCAGACCTTCAAACAAGCTCTCTGCAAATGGTTGTACAAGAAACGCCTCCAGATAATCTCTTAAAAACAGCATTCTATAATGTGTGTGAGACAAATGCAGATTGTGATGTCAGACAGTAAAGATGCCAAGCCAGCTGAAGATCAAGCTGTGTGTTTGACGAGTAGGGGTGGTGGGTGTCATTGTTTATTTGTTTTTGTTTTAATGAATCTTACTCTCTGAAAACTTTAAAATGTTAGGTTTCTTCAAATCCATGGCCACAAAGGATGAGAGGGAAAAATATATTTATTAGAAAGTGAAGGTAATGCTTTAGTTCATATTTGAAAATATTTCACTATGGGAACTAGCATTGCTGTGGTTTTGCGTGGAGAAAGCCCACACAACTGTATATACACATATACAGATCAACTGTGTGTATAGGTACTCACTATATATATTTTTATACATATACACACACACTCACATGCCAGATCATTTCCGATACATCTCTTCTTCTTTTTTAAAATCCCACTTAAGAGACTTTTCAAAGCTTATGAACGTTATAAATTCTTAATTCAGAAGGAAAGCACACTTTGTTTTATGATGTAAGCAGGCAGCCTAAATACAGTAGGGAAGTAAAATGCAGGGTGGGCACTAGGCATGGCTCCTGCAGAAAAATACATCATTCTGCACAAATACATCTTATTCCACAGACTGCAATTTGCCTTGTGAACTGCATTTCTTATTCAAAAGATCAATGAGTTAGTTGGTTTGTAAACATAAATAATGTATTTTATGTATTATATTCCCAGAATAAGCTCTAACAACATGATACACAAGCTAACAAATGCAATACAACAGCTCCCTTTATGATTCCAACTAACCTTCCCAAATGAAACTATAAAAATTAAAAACTGGAGTCTCATTTTGACACACATTTCCGTAACAATGTGTCCCAGTAAGAGTATGAACGTGCCAGAATTCCTAAAGCCAGAGTCAATACTTACTCTTAACGTGTGATGCTCTTGTGCTAGCAATGCTGTGACCTCCTCTTGTAAGGTAATGACCTCCAGAAATTGACCCCAGAGAGCCATTAGAAGTGAGCAAAGCTGAGCAAGATTCATATTTATAAGTTCTGCCAGTTCATCAGGATTTTCCATTTTCTGAAAATAGGAAGACATATTTACATGATTAACAGATGACACCATAATGTACAGACAAGAATCAAAAAAAGCATACTTTATCTTGGTGAAAATTTTAATTTAAAAAGTAACTCCCAAATGAGAACTGTTCTCCAATGAGAATTGAATTAATCTATGTTAACAGATTATTTTATTTTACTAACAGATTATTTTATGTTGCTTTAAATATTATCCAGTTGTCTTTTAGAATTAGGACTCCTGACCTTAAATTAAAGCAACAATTCCATTTATGGCAACCATAATTGAGTTAACAACTCTTGTATTTTCTAACATGCAGAAATATAGGAATCAGCAATCAGAAAACAGAAAATCAATACTCGCTATATGTTAGTCCAAGTTTGATACAATTGTAAAAATTTAATAAAGACTATTTCAGAATAGTCACAACTCACAATAACATCTACATACACTTTGAACATGCTCAGGAACCAGTGTTACAGTATAGGCTTCCTAGAATCAGATCACACCAAGACAAACTCAGTGCGAAACAATTTGTTCTTTCTTAATAATGTACTGTAAACCTGAGATATAGTTCCATGCCAGTCAATTGTAGACTACTAGGCTTATGTTCCCTGTCATTTTAGAAAAAACCGTAATTTTTCAGAAACTCATTGCAGGCACCTAAGGCACTGAGGCAGAGGGTTTAAAAAGTAAAGATAATAAAAACCCAACTCCAGCAATATTAAAGAGCAAGTAGAAAAAAGGATTGCAAATACTGAAACACCAGCTTAGTAGGCAAAAGTGGAAATAAGAGGAGGAAGAACTTCTGATGAGAACTGCACAAAACAACAGAAAGGAGAAAAAGGAAAAAATATAAACATACTTTAGCAAGCTAAGGAAGAAACTAATGAAACAAAGTATCATAGGTACTGAAAGAATTTACAGAAGCTATGTAAATGTAAAAAACCTTTTAACATATAAAGTAAGATCATTACTTGCCCATAGAGAGCTAACTGTGCTGGCTTTGTCTCCAGTTATACAAATGATATCCTTTTAAAGCCAGTATTACATTTCCTTGCAGTTATACTACTTTTACAGTAATGAAAGGGTCTTCAAAAGCTAGGCAGATGGCCCACTCAGCAGCAAAGCATGGACAATCTTTCAGAAAAGTTTTAAAACCTGTGCTTTAAACTTCACTGTGATAAGGAAATTAGCTATTCAGCTGGGGCTAGTTCTGACTAAGAGGAGAGTGGGGGAGACAAATCTAAGGAATCTGAAGTAGACAGTGTTTCCTTGAGAGTGTAGGGAAAACAGGAGAAGGAGACAGCATCAGGACAAGTCCTTCCAGATAAGGGGATGACTTGGAGAATCTGCTTTTGTACAACTTGCTACTACTGCTTGATCTTCTATCATTGTTATTTGATACCATCAAAACCAAAGAATTCAAATTATAAATGCAGAAAATTCAAAATGTGATTTTAAGACAAGTAATCCACCTTTCTATAATCTTCAGTTTCATAGTATACAAAAGTTACCATGGCTACTACTGACACACCAAGCCACCAGATCAATATTTAAGTTTCGGAGTCAGTTGAGCAATTTCTCTTTGAATGAGGAGCAATTGAAAGAAGTGTTGGCAAAAACATACAGGATGTTATCACTGAAACAAACAGTTTATTCCCAAATAGCATATGAAATCAGCATACTCTACTTTCATAGTTATTTCACTTATTTAAAAAATAAAAAAAAATTGTACCTTTACTTCTTCACACAATTCTGTAAGACGAACTTCTACATCTATGTTTTCTGGAAAGATGAGAGGACATATCCATGAAAAATGTACTTTCCAAGTTGCAGAGTAAAACCAATTATCTCACAAAACAATTTTAAAACGTAAAAAGAAAAAAGCCCATCAAATAAAAATTGAAGCCATATTAAGTACCACAATCAACTTTAAATCAAGTAAATTATAAACTCCCATTAAAATAATTTCTTACTGATTTCTGAGATTGAGGACAGAACACAATTAATAAAAAAGGTTTGCAACTGAGTATCATGATCACTTGTCACGACACCTTCTCAAGGATACTGATTTTCCATTCAGAATTATAATTGAAAATACTGTAATTTAGATGATACAATTTGCAGATTACCCACTGAGAGCTGCTCAACTATTCAGCAGCAATGTCATCGTTCACAACTGAGGTAATACAATTCCTCTTCTACCTCCGATTTTCCAGAGATACCTTATTTCAATACCATTTTTCTACAGGCATATTATTTACCTGATTTTTAAGCTACATGAATATAAATACAGTTCTTTAATTGTCTTAGGAATTATATTTTAGTCAAATAAAACTGTTCATTAATTGATCTTTCTCTCAATAACTCAATGTTAAGAGCAAATCAGTCTTCCATGGTATGGCAGCTTAAAATGGATCTGAACCTTGAATAACTTATTTATAAAGAAAACAGATTTATTCCTTCATGTAAGATGTTTTTCCTTGCTAATCATTCCTATCCTACTTAAGGAGATCTGATCAATTAAATAATTATTTAGTACTATGTTTTGATTTCCTTCTACATCTGAGGTACCAGTAACAAGGGAACAATTTATACACCCTAAAATGGTCTGTGACAAATATTTATATTTAAATTCATTCTTGAAACACAGTATTAAGGAGAAAACCTATAAGGAGAAAACCTATGTTTCTTGAAAACATACACCAACAAAAAATGCCTTGAAACCCACAATAACAAATTTAGGATATGGATAATGAACATAGGTTTACAGAACGGCAACAGTGTGTTTACTCAACTTGTCTTCAAATAATACCACCTAGATTTGGTAAGTATATATTGATTTTCAACTAATTGCATCCATTATACTTAGGTTTAAACCTAATGCCAAACAAATTAACTCACACAACTCAAAGTTCTGAGAAAATATGCAAATTGCAGAAATGCATGAAGTTCTCAGAAACAAGTTTAGAAATGTTTTTGAAAGAAACTACATACACCTATATTAGCTAAACAGTACTTGATGATAATTATTCTGAAAAGATATGAAAACAGTGTAAGATATGATACTACTTCTGGTGTGTTTGTGGCTGCACAAATTTTATCATTAGTGAAAAAATTAGATGGCTTACTTATGAGACACAATACTGATTATTTACCTTGTTTGTCACACTGCAACTGAGCCGTAGCTTTGAACAACATTTAAAATTCTGAAGTCTAAAATCATTATGGAAAATCCCAGACTACAATGTTATATTAAAAAAAATAAAGAAGACAGAATAGAGACAATACAAGACAAAAGGAAATTAAATTTTAACATTCTACAGTAGTAATGTTCACCCAGCAAACATTTGATGCAATTTTGCTGGGTCTGCTAAAAAATAGTTTTGTTTTCTTTTTAAAACAAAACCCAAATGCAGTTATAGATGATTAAGCTGGTGACCTACTAAGAGCTGCCATTTTATTCTTTTCCCATCACAAACTTCCTTGTGCTTAAACAGCACTGTCGTCTTTTGTCCAGCATCAGGCCAACACTGACACACTCCAAAGGGAGAACTGGCCATTTAGATATGGACAAATGCACCTTAAGCTTTGAGAATGTCTTGTGTAGTGTTTGGAAGAATCAAGCCTTGAGATACCAGAAGCAACCTGAAAGATTTCTCGGGAGCAAAAGGTATTAGTCTTTAATTATCTAAAAAATTGAGTCTGTGATGAATTAAATGAAACCATAATTTTTAGCTATTTTATTTAAATGGTGACAACTGACTGAACTCTTAAATAATTTTTGTTTAGTAAAATAGGGCAACACTAAACCAAAAAACAGTAATAATTTCTCATTTTATTATCTATATTCAGCCTAGAAATAAGTAGCTCAATTCTGCAGACTTCAAAGTTCAACATAGGTTCGCTATGGCTGAATAGTGAAATAGTGTTCCTGTTTACAAAAGAATATAGTATTTTGTATTACTAATAAGAATATAATATTTTGTATTACTAATAAGAATATAATATTTTGTATTATTAATAAGAATATAATAATTTATATTATTAATAAAAATCTGAGGGGTTATATCACCTGCTTCGGAAACATACCTAGGTAGGCGTCTCTCTGGGTTCGTGGATATTTTCTTCTGAGAAGGCGTTCATAAAGGACCTGCATGCTGGCCTTGGCTAGTTATAGGGATTGCACACACATCACTAGTTACTACACTCCTTTTTTCATCTGTGATTTATTATTTGCCTTAAAGTTAGTAAAGAAAGCTTATTGCTAGCCTAGCAATTAGTCCAGTTAGATCAGTACATGAAAGCACATAATTTTAGTGTAGTTTCTAGATTAGATATCACTCGTGATACACATTAAGCTAGCATTTTTTATTTCCTAAAATCAATAATACTTAAATGCTCAATTACAATTATTGAGTCCAACAGTTGTCTGCACATGCTTCTGCAAAATCACTGTCTTGTATTAAAAATATATGACCGAGCAATAGCAAAGCAAACAGTAGAAACAAAATTAAAGAGAGAATAATTTAATTTAAAACAAAAAAGTGACGATTCTGGGATTTAAACAGGACTTGACATTCTCTTCTACAAAGCCCATTTAAACTTCACACATAAAATCTCCACTATAAAAGAGTTAATTTACTTTAAAAATTAAATGCATATGACAATTGTGTACTTTGTGAAGTCCAGAGAGCTTCAATTTCTTTATAGACATCAGAGAAACACAGCTTTTTTTTTTTTTACTCTTGATGGATTTTAGAAAAATTAGCATTAATGGTAGGCATTAGTTATTTTTCATGAGCGAAAGGTGAGTAATAGTAGCATAATTAATATTTACATTATTAGTCCTTTTTGTTATATCAATTGTCCCAATCAATGTATATACAAAACAACTGAAATAAATGAAAAAAAGATTTACAAATAAGAAAACAAAGTAATTCTAGCAGAAACTTAAAAAATAACAAAAAAAGCCCCCAAAGAAAACAAGCCAACAGCAGAATATGTACAATGAATGTTAAATGTAAGTAGTAATTTTCTCTTCATATATTTATTTTGAGCATTTCTATTCAAGCTTGCATTCCTAAAGGTAAGCTAAATTACCCACAGAAATGACAAAAGGTCTGACTCAATTTCCACTGAAGCTTATGAAAAAGTTTTTGGTGACTTCAGTGAGGTTTGAAAGATACAACCCAACTATGCAACTCAATGGCTGGCTTTTTTCTGTTACATATATATTTTGTAGGAACGTTTTAGGCAAGTTGAAGGTCCTATCTGAAACATTTAAGTATCAAGATTTAGTCTAAGCCTATCCTTACAACAACAATAGGGCCAAGAGATTCTCTTTGGGAAAAAGCACATTTTGTCCTTAAAAGGAAGGCCAAGAGTTGAGTCATTCCTTTAACTGGGTGTTCCCCTCCATATCAAGATTAAGATAATTGACACAGAAATATTCTTTGCACCATAATTGTAGCAGTATTTTTGCTTCTAAAAAGAAAAAGCCTCGGTTTCTGGTATTTTCCTATGCACAGATTTGTAATGCACTCCCTACCTCAAAAAAAAAATTTCAAAAGATAGCTTTGTATTTTGTAATATACAAGTGAAGCAGTCTTTGTTGGAATCACAATGGACCACATCACATTTTTAAAATAGTTTTCATATCTCAACTTCCAACCTTATTGTTTCATAATGCTTAGTTTTGACATTAGTAACAATTAAACAACACAAAATCAATAAATGCTGTCTCCAATCAATGTAAATTCCGAAAGACCTATTTTTTTAATTTAAATAGAACTTTACATGACTAAAAAGGTATCTCCTTGACGAGGAAAAGGTCTAAATCATCCTTTATAATGCCAATGTATTTTCTTTTTATTGTCACTGCTCTTCTAGTTCACAAGTTCGGGCTAGGCTCTCTAATATACCTGTGTTCTACAGAAATGTAACGTACATTTCCATATGTTACATTTCATGTAATATTTTCACAGTTACTTTTATCAAATGTAGTTACTAGAAGTCTTCATTGCCATAGAACTTAAATTTCTTTCTATAAGACTGTCCTGTAAGAGTTTAATTTTACCTTTATTAAAGAAATAGCTTCTCTAAAAGCATATTTTAACTAGTCAGCTTTATAGAAGCAGTTCTTGTCTATGCAGATCTTTTCCGAAGTCTTAGGTAACTAAGTCTGCTTAAAAAGTTACACTACAAATTAAGTCAGCAGCAATTTCTTCTTGTAGGCCTTTTTTCAGATAAGTTTCCATTATAATATTCTTCCCAAATCAAAGCTTACAGAGTTCCAATTTTTATAGAAATATACAATGTTTCCTTATAACAAACAACCAAGCGCAGCATGCTACTTGGATTAAGAGTTTCTCTAACTTTCTCACCACTAAACACAGTGATTTGAAATAACTGGGCAAATCAAGACCAACAAGAAAAAATATATTTGCATAAATTCAGGATGTTATCTCCTCATTTTATTAGTAACGCGACAGTATTTGTTTCTTTTTTTTTCTTGAGTTATTAAATTCCAGCTCAGTTTGAGCAAAAAGATTTTAGATATACAAGATGTATGAAATTTATGCCAGTTTAGTCTAGAAGAGGGGTATTTTTAATAAACATCGACAGGAAAGTCATGCATTTTATTAAATTCAACATACCCAGTTCAATTCGGTGAGAAGAGGGGAGCTCCTTTGTTATCATAATGAAATAGCTGTGTAACCCTTTGAAAGCAAGCAGCAAACTGGCACAAAGCGTATAGTGGAAATTATAGGCATGGCTGAGGAAAGACTCTGAAACAACAAAACTGCATCCCTAAAAAAAAAAAAGAAAAAAGATGAGGCACATATTAATTTCATACAGTAAATGAAGTGTTAACAATGACTAAAAAGACAGATAAATGAATTGCCTCTTTTCACGAACCTCGTCCATATTTTTGCGATTTTGAATGGATTGCGATATCTTAAAAACAAGGTTAAACACTAAATATTGTAAGCTTTCCACCTGCGTGCTCCTGAAGCATGTAACATAGCCTTTTGGAACAATTTTTCTCATTTCCCATATCATGTGGCACACCGCAGTAAGTCTAACGAAGTTCATTCTTTATTAAGTAATATTACTGCAGAAAAGATAAAATTAACACTGCCCAACAAAATAAAAGTAAAATGTTATACTGATATATTCTTACATCTGCTGATAACTGTTTTGTGTAGTTATTGCCAAAGACCACACTTTCAAGAGAAGGAATCACAGAGTCCCTGTTTTGCGCTGGTGCATTCCTGTTCAACCATGTATTCTTCACTGGGCGAGGAAAACTGCAAAAAGCACAAATGAACTTATAATTTGAACATACTATGTGTCACAAATCTATCGTAGTTAAAACAAATTCTTGATTTTTCTTGAAAAGTAGTAGAAACAAGGACTCTCAGTAATATCTGGAAGTTCTTAGCCTGGTGGGCTGCCCTTTTAAAACCCCTCAGGATGGCCCAGATACCTCAGTTAGTCTCTGGTGCTGTGCTAGGGGAGCAGTGCTCTTCAAAGCATATCTCGGCTAGTTGCAGACATTTAAGGAATTACTACCCTCAACTGTTCTGTTGCCATCTCTCACCATGAAGGACAGCAGATTCTGTGCCAGGAGATTGTGGAAGCTCTTCCTCCTTATTTCCAATGCAAACCTCAACTAATTTAAACAATATTCCTGAAAGTTTAAGCCATACAGATAAATTTTGATCCGTAACACGTAAGAGGCATTCATTTTCTGTCAACTTTGCTGTGGGGACTTTACCTCTTAAAAGTGAAGCAGTAGCAAGCAGTTGGAAAGCTGTCACCCAAACTGCCATGGCTGTTTTCCTAAGGGATGCCTGACCTCTGCCTACTGAGGAGGAAAGGCCATCCTCAACCCCTGGGAGAACAGAGCATCCTACAACAGTAGCCTTGTGAGGACACAGAGCTAGGAAAAATTAATGAAAGGCGAATGAACATAGAAAGTGGGCACTTTTAGATAATGGGCAGAAACAAGCAATGACAGGTTAATAAAAAGAGTAGATTGTACAAAACTCCAGGGCTGTAACCAAGTGGAATTATCTCCTCTCCTTCACGGAAAGTGTTAATACTGGTTGCTCCTGAGAGAAGGAGAACCTGGATGCTACTCTGAAAATGAAAACACTCAAAAAGTGACCCCCTAGGAAAGGAAAGGATGCCAATAATGTGAGCGTGACCCAAACAGAGGAGCAAACTGTCACCCAGGAAAGCCCAAAGGACAAAGGGGAGTGAAGTCTGCAATCAGGCTTTTCAGGAAGAGGTGCTCCAGAAAAGCAAGCGTGATATGGATACGGCAACTATAAAGTATTTGCTAAGTATTACAATATGGGATAGCCCAGCTGAAATAAAACACTGTAAATCTGAAAGTTTCTTCCTCTCCCCACTCCAAACTGATTTAAAGGACAACTTGGATCCTTAAAATAATTTTATGGACACCAGTAACATTCTGCTCTAAAGATAACTGAAGCAGCATGGAAGTTGCTGTTTTGTTTCAGTATCTCCTTACACAAGCTATATCAAGTTGAGGTTTAAAATTAAATAGCATTATTGTATCATCACTTGAAAAGCCAAAAACAGAGGAAAAATTGGATCAAAAACCTTAGATTTTCTGCAACCTTTTAAAAAGTCAGCAAGGACAAATACATTTCTGGGTGAAAATTAGTAACAAAACCTGTTTTTCATTTTCTCACAATGAAGCAAAGTTCAATCCTACAGCTACGGCATGAATACAGGGGAAATGCTTAAATTTCACTTGTGGTATGGTGTGACAACTTACACTTTACATACATGCTGCTACTTTAAGTGCGTTATTTTATCAGATGAAGTCTTTAACAACAATACTAGCTTAAGATAATTCCCACTTCCTCACTACTTGTTCCTCTCCCAAATAATACTGCACCACCCCTTCAGATGTGCCAGTTCAGTTACTATATAACCACACCTAAAACACATCACCAAAACAATCCAACTTGGAGGGGAAAAAAAAGACAAAAAAGAAAGCAAGCCAGTTGAATCCTCCAAAGCAGCACAGTCCTACTGCACAGAACAGCTGTCTAACATACATAGAGACATAGCTTTCCATGATGTGAAGACAGGGACAAGCAGTGGGAATAGTGTAAGCTAAAGGTTTGGACATTTATGGCACAGCCTGAATCTGAATTTGAAGAAACTTGGGGGAAATTGCATGGAGTATTTAAAGACCATGAAAGAAGGCAAAGATAGATACGCTGAAGAAAAAGCTGTGTAAAGAACACTTCATACGTGTGACTGACTGTATGGCCCTTTTTCACACTTACTTTTGAGATAGAGAAGCGAGGTAAACAGAGATTGCAAAGGGTGACACAAGTCAATGAAATAAAAAGGCTTCAGTAAAAATTAGGCAAAAGCTTTTTTAAAGAGAAAATGAAATTATCCAGTTCCATTTACTTTAGGAAATGGTAAATGCATCATTTGCAGACATCATTGCCATTACAGTAGTAACTGAAAACTGTGAAGAAAGCTAACAGAAGATGCCCTATTTGTATTAATGGCACCTATTTCAGTCACTAACTAGAGTGAACAGCAGATTTTCCCGATTAAGAAAACGTATAAATATTTATACATATAAATATACATGTATAAATACAGACATTTATACATTCCTCCTCTTCTCTGGTCTTGGGTATTATCTCTCATGTACACTACATACTATTATTCGTTCCAGGTAACTTTGAAAACAAGAAGTTTCTCATCCCTCTGGGCCCTGAATTCCAAAATCATCGGAAAGAAAACTATATTGGCCACAGATTTAACTCCTTCCTAAGTATTCTATTTTTAGAACATTTCCATTTGGACACTCAATAATTTATTTGCATTTTATTAACAAGAGATTACCTTATCAATGGCTGATGCAGAGCAACCAAAGAAGCATGGACTACAACCGATATGACAGAAAGGTGGAAGTAATCAAACATAACATTGACATAATGATGAAGGCCCCGGTGTAAGTTAAAGTGCAACTTTAAAGTTCGGCTACTAATTGGCTGTAGTGTGCTCAGGTCATCTGGTCTAAAAAGAAATTAAAACAAAACAACATACAATTAGAACGATCATATTTAAAGTGCAAGTTATTAATAACTGACGCAGATAGCAATTTAGCATAGGTCTATACTCTGGAATGCAATGACATCTCCCCCAGGAAAAAAAAAATGTAAAAAAAAACAGAATGAGACAAACCAGTTATGAAATCTTCACAGACTTCAGCATTCAATTTCTTTTTTACCCTCATATATGTCTAATATGAACACACTATGTCTATATATAATACAGATTTAATCAGTTTAAAAAGTTAATATATATTGTTGCTTTAATAAAATCTTCTATATTTAAACTTACGAGTAGTCTGTATCCGTGAAGTGTAGATCTAATGTCAGCAGAAAATTCATTTCATTAAGAGACTCTTCAATCTAAAAAGAAATCGTAGAAGCATGAAATCTTTTCAAGTGTCTTATTTATACTAATCCAAGTTGTACATAACAAAGACTTAATTATCTGAATATAGTAAAGTTGAGTGGCAGATTACCTTCCTCTCATCTAACAGCATTTTTATTTTGAAAATCATCACATCGTTCACAGAAACTTCCTCATTTTTGTAAAGAATCTGAAATGTTTTACTGCAAACAATATTGTCATGGATTGAAGCAGGAAAGGCAAGATCTGCACCTGAAAAGAGAAAAAACTATTAAGATAATTGGCCTAGAATCTGGAAACCCTGGAGCACCTAATAAGTGGAACTATCATTCCTATCAGTTTCATGACCATTATTAAAAACTGTAATACCAACAATATCAGCAGTTTCCATTTCAGTCAGCAACTGCTGGAGTTTGACGGAGTGCATTTTGTTTCAAAGAAATACTGTATCAACATTTTTAACATAATTTGCTTTTAATATAAGTTATAGACTGAAGAATTTTTCTTTGTTCCAAATTGGAGTAAGACATTCTAGGCATCAAAAATTCTAATAAAAATCCTAAAATCTGTCTTGTTTCATCATGTTTCAGCATTCATGTTGATTTGCAAGTTTTAACCACACTGAGAACTCTTAATTACCTACAGATGAGGCAAAGAGGTTAAATGACCTATACCACTCCACTGAATTAATCAAGCACAGAGGTGGTTTGTTCTTTCCTTCCAGATCTTTGCATACTATTCTGGCCAGACCAGTTCCAAGTGTATCACCTGAACCTTACATTTCTCATTCAATATGACACTTCTGCTTTCAGTCTAGAGACTGCTCATCAAAAAGAGTTCAGAAAAGTGTGATAAATGGTTGGGGAATCCTTGGCCAAAAAAAGGTTAAAAGACTTGTAGAAGAAATGAGAAAGAGAATGGTTTAAAACAGTTATTGAGGAAGTATTTAGCATAATAGCAAGGGGTTATCACACAGGAAATATCATGACGGGCACTATCCTGTGAAACAACACATAAAAGAAGATGGAACTTGGAAGAACAAAAGTAACAGAAACACCAACACCTTCTTATCACTCCTCTACAAGTAGGCTCTATAACATTAACCTCTTCCAGAACACAAAGTCTTAGAAATTGTGTAAATGGGAGTGGAAAACTTTGTTTTAAATTCTTTTGATTCTTCTTAATAAATTACTTCAAAGGAATCCACAAAAGAAAAAAAAAATCTGTGAAGTTTACAGATTTGGGATCTACAGGCCTCTGACAGAAAATCACTGCATCTGGCAAATATTCCCACTCTACAATCTTCATAACATCTTAGTTCAACTTTCCTTCAGAAACTAGGAACAAGTCAAAATACCGGGGTTTCCTGAAGTGCCTTCATACTTATCAACAATTGAGGTGTCCTGGACAAAACGCTTACAAAGGCTGAATCATTAAAGAGTAATTCCCTATATATAATGCCACTTTCAGCTTATCCATCCGTGTCATCTGTTACAGGTGAAGGGCAGAGCAGGTATGGTTTCACATGACATGTAATCTGATATAACCGCACAGCATCAGCAAAAGGGATCTCCCACTTCAGTCCGATACAAAAGAAGTAACGGAGACATGAGGCCGAGGTCCCACTTCCTATGAAGCGTTCAACTCTGAGTTACAGCCCTCAGTTCTGCTGACTTCAGTGTAATGTGAAACGGCACCCTCAGAAGTGAGAAAGAGGAGTCGAAGAGGAAAAGCTGATGCCAGGAACAGACTGAGCCACATCTGCGTGGGGAGCAAGGTCTCACAAACACGAAGTCAACAACTACTATTTTTTAAGTCAACTATGCACTAACTGGCCAAGACTATTTCTAGGCTTCTATCTACACAAAAAGCCATCTCAGCTACAGAGGGGAAAAAATAGCGGGGAATTAATTTATTCTTGCATCGTAAAAATGGACATCTCATTCCTAACTTGCCTTTTTTTTTTCCTTCTTTTTTTTCCTGAAAACCAGCCATGAGTTTCCGATAGAAGGAGGAATTCAGAATAGCCTCAAAGCTGAAACAACCTCCTACAGGCTAGAATTACATACGTTTTTCTCTTAAATTTCTAAAGCATGACTACATCTCCCTTGAAATTACAAGAATGCCAGGAGAACTTCACGAAGCTGGAGCTAAAAGCAAGTGGCTTGCCATATCACACCCAGGACCCATCGTCCTGGGTCCCGAGCAATTCTAGTGAACTACTAAAGGACGGGGGAAACAGAAATGGAAGAAAGCTGGATTTAAGTTATCATGGGACATCATGAAGAGCTGGGAAGGGCTGGGCAAGGGGTGGAAGGAGATGCAAAGGAATAGGAAGAAGGGAAAACTGAGACTGTGTATGTGACTTGGGGAAATAAAAGGAAGAGATAGATCACACAAACAGTGTCTGGGAGAGGGGAAAACACACAGCTAAGGTAAGGAAACTGCAGGCAACTTGTGCAGAGGCTAGGGAGAGACAGAAGTAAGCAAAATGACTTAGACTCGAGTGAGAAAACCATGACGCTGACAAAGGGAATAGGATTTAGAACGGATAAGTATGAGGAAGACAGAACAAGGGATAGATAGAAAAGTATAGGAAGAAGTACCTGACCAACACAGGACATCATTCTCAAGAGTGAGAGTTGTGGGCTCCTGTCCAGCCTCCTCTGGTCAACGAGTACTTTCAGATAGTGGGTCAACCCTCTTAGTGCTAGGCCACAGGTAGCATAATAGCAGCTATTTTCTACAAATAATGGCAGTCTCAGTAACTGAGGTCCTCTGCAAGACCAAGCACGATCATCTCCACAAGAAGAACAAACTAACGCCCTTTCATTGATCAACTTGTACCCTGCTCTCCGCTTTGTTGTGGCACAAACATTACCAGTAACTGCCTGATAAACCAAACTGAGACTGATCTAAAAAGGACCCCAGTTTTTGGGTTTGGAAGGGTTTGGTTTTTTGCGAAATGGCTGCTTGTCAGCTGAATGAGTTCCCCAGTTGAGTTCTTAGGCCAAATCAGACACTTGTCTCAACAGAGCACAGAGCAACATGAAGGTAAGAAGGAATCACGGGCTGATTTTTTTTTTTTTTTTTGACAGCACTGCTGATCTAAACTCACTTCAAATTGCAGTCTTAATGTTTACACCCTTTATGCCTAGTAATGAGAGACAAAGGAGCTAACACATATGTCACAATTTACTAACAAGATTGCAGCTTTCAGAAAAAATAACTGAAGACCATTCTAAAATATACCATGAAATGGAAAAACTTTTTTTTCACTGATATTAAACATATCATTATGTGACACTATTAAAACAGTATTGTTTACTAAAGGATCAGTTTAGCAGAGCTAAATTCCCTAAACCACACTAAACTTTGCCTTTGAAGGGGAGTTATCTTGGTTCACAATAATTATTTATTTATTTATTTATTTCACACAAAATAAATAGTTCTTCTTCCAAGAACTATTCAGGAAGATGACTAAAATTCAATATCTACACTGTTGCTCTACTCAGAATTCCTTCTAAATAGCCTCAAAAATTCCGGTTTGAGATTCACTAATCTCATATCACATTTTCTCAGACTGTAGTAAGTTTTTCTTCCTTGCAATTCCAAGAATTCCACCTGACGTTTGAAAACTTAATTCAATTTTTGCTTTTCACATTTTTACAGCATGCTGAGGTGTGGGCTTCACAGAATTAGGAGAGCACTAACAGGCTTCTCCAGGTTCAGTTTGCCTGGAGAAAGAAACCAAAAGTGAGTGCCAGGTTAAAAAAAAGAAAAAAAGATGAGGGAGTGGGCAATTCTGTTCAAGAGGTTAAATCAATTTTCAACTTTGCCACCACACAGCAAGAGAGTAAGTTTGAAAACAGCAAGACTGGATCCTTTCAGGTCATCTTTTCGGTAAAAAATGGGCTTAGCAATCTGTATAATATACAGTCTGTATCTGAAGTTCTCCACTACTTTGAGGATATCTATTTAAATAAGGAGATCTGCCCTTGCTCATCTTAGTCTGAAGAAGACTGAGAAGACTGAGCAGATCAGTGTCAAAAACAGAAGACATCAGCATAAAGGAATCGTCATGTTTTGCTACCAGCAAAGGGAATTAACAGAGGAAAAACAGTAACACAAATTCTGTAATCAACTTTTAAGTCTCATTGCTAAGAGCAAGCTAGTTTTTCAGCAGGTCATCATGAAACAACTTACATTTTTATTGTGTTAATAACAAAATTAAAAACACTTCTATATTAGTTATAACAATGTAAGACAAAAAGCATGCTCCCTTAATTAACAAGGCAACCTCATTTACTAAAAGTTTTTGCACTTACCAGTTGCATGTAACAAGCTAGCTTCTAATTTGTGTGGAATTCTTGGAGGAATTTTCATAGATACACGAATCTGGTAAAAGCTAAAGCAAAAGACAATGATTTGCAACACATGCGGTACCGTACATCTCATTTACCATATACAGATACATACAACGACAAAGGCAGGAACGGAGAGTGGGAAGGAGGAACAGGGCAAGGAAGTCTACAAAGCTTAAAACTGTCTTAGTTTGACTCTTCATCCTGTTGGGTTTTTTTCTTAATCATTAACCAGAGCAGCAGCCAAACACGTGAATAAAAGAAGGAAGCCTCAACACAGAGCTAGTCTTTCCATGCCCCACAGTGATGGGGCAAATATTTATGGAGATACATGGTAAACTACACTGGAGAAGTGATATGAATAAAAAAATCAGGATTGTCAGCTACACTACAACCATCTCAGAAGGATCTACCATGTAGCACATCTACAGGACTGCTACAGCCAGTTCTGCCACTTAAGGAGCTATTTGTGAAACTGCAACACGCTCCCGCCGCCCCTCCAGGATCTTCAGAAAACACACCGCCTACCAGACACTCTCTACATTGTTTGTGGTCACCAGATATTAAGAAGTGCAAAAAAAGGGTCACACTAGGCAAAATATGACAGTACTTGCAGCGTTAAGACATAGTACTATTGTCTTTATGCTATTAAAGGCAGGAGCTGCAGGCTTAAAGCCTAAAATTTAAAAAAAAAACCACGGAAGTCTGTTTTCTGGGTCTCTGCCTCCATCTTTAAACAGTTTTTAATCCTATGCAGCTCCATACTGTTTCCAACTTTGATTTTCACCTACGAAATCCCCATTGTCACCCATACTGATTTTATGGAAGTCTTTACACAACATAAGCACCCATAAATACATTTAGATGACACATCTCTCCATCTCATCCCATTTCAGATCATTTATTTTTGTCTGAACGGGTTAGCTTCAGCTTCTCAGTGAGCTGACATGACCTACCACACAGCCCCACAAACACTAACACCAACGAAAGGGAGGGAGCAAGAACATTCACAAGTAGAGAGCAGGAAGACAAAAACGCCCTTTTAGGCAGAAGCATGGTCTTAAATGGCCTTATGAGTATGCAATTTACCCTTTGTATTCCACTCACAGTGTACACCCTCTCACAGTCTTACAGCTCATTTTCATTCATCCCTACTATCCAATTCTAAACTACTCTAATCTATTGTGTTGTTTTCATTTTGGCTTCTAACTCTTCAACTGAAACTGACCATCCAGGACTTCACTAGCAACTGATGCAACTTTGTACTAGCCTAACAATCAACCAATAAAAAAATTCTTAAATTTAATCCTTCAACAAAATTAAAAAGTCAACTTTAGTCTGGTCAAAAGCGTATGTCAAAGACTGCTTTATAACAGAAGATATTTAATGAACAAGTGATATTGCTAGAGATAAGAGATGACAGCAAAATGATTCCTACCTTTTAAAAATAGAGTAAAACAACCTATTGCAAACTAATAATTATATATTTTGGTTTTAGAAACCCACAGGTCAAACATGATTCCATATACCCTTCTTAACTGATTCATAAACAATAAAGGAATTCATTTTGTATTGGGTTAAAAAAAAAAAAAATTAACATTAAGCTTTCACTGTCATTTTCTCCAAGAGTGTAAGCAATTGAGGAGATTAAGAGAGCCCTCTCAACATTAATCCAGGAGGATGCAATCTAGTACACCAATGTACTCCTTTTCTCTGGGTCAGATGTGACTTCCATCATTCAATTAGTTACTCATTTCACCTATACTGAGGACACATGATACATTGTAATATGTAATAGCCTCAGCAAAGAGATACTTTCCACCAGTCCCAGTATCACAGTGTCATTTCTGGATCCACAGTAAACATTTCTCAAGAGCCTGACACTCTACCACTACAAGCTGCATCTTCCCATGATCCAAATGACTAGCCTGTCATGGCAGAGCATACTGCTTATTACTTCAGGTATTAAGAAAAGAATGCAGTATCGTTGGTATGGTTTATATTAAAAATTATGTCTCAGTAGTTCAGAGACATGCCAGATATTTTACTTCGTCTCACCCTAACCTTCTACCAAACCAGGTCGCTTTATTAGACTTTAAAATATCCAAAATCTGCATCATTCTCAGTTCATGTTTAGAATCACATGACAGCTCTACAGAGCATAAATTTAACTAAGGCTTTACAACTTTACTGAATGTGGATAGATCAATAAATTAGGACTGTAACAAGGTAAAATGAAAGGCAAAGGCAAAATAAAAACTGTGCACTGAACAGAAAAAAGGAGCAATGTGATACTCCTATTACTTAATGCAATAAGACTTGTTTGCCCTAAAGATGCTATTAAGTGACTGTTTACAATCTGGGCCTCAAAGAAAGCAATCAATAGAATTGTTCGTGCTTAGAATGTAATTTGTGAAACGAAAAGGCTGTTAGGACATCCTTCCTTTTCCTATTATTACTTGCTAGCAATTAATCAAAAGCAAATTATTCTACACTTTATCCAGTAAACCCTTTATCTGCCTGATATATTTTAATTTGGGTTAATGGGAAGATGAAGGTGTATTGTTTGCTTGTTTGAGAGAGGTGGCTTTGATTTTCAGCAGATTTGTACTTTAAACAGTTTATAACATAAAACGTTCACCTGTTAATCTGAATAATAAAATCCTGTAGGATTCATCCAGCTCAGGGCAAATACGTAAACATTAATTCAAAATCTTGTGCCTAGATCTTTGAAACAATTATCTAACTGCATCAATATAATTAAATAAGAAAAACAACCTCCTACACAGTATTTACACAAATTACTCACTGCCATTCATCTTTAAATGCTGTATACATTAAGGATCTATCTGCAAATGAAGGGCTATGATACTGAAACAGGGTACTTTATTCATGAAGGAATTGCATTGTAACACATAAAATAAGGAAATGCTTTCTAAAGTTAAGATACACATTCCTCATTTGACAGCAAATTTTAAAAGACATTTCAAAAAAATGCAGAGCCTCGTCACTCTCTTTCCCCCAAGCCCTGCCTTTCTCATCTTCCTTCTATCTCTGGTTCAACTCATTAATAAATTTGTGTTGCAATGCTTCCTTTTCTGTTTAGAAAAACCCACAAAACAAAGCCAAGTCACTTTCAACTATTTCCCAGCTGCACCATAAACACTGCTTAGTTCTCATATACACAACAACTGACCCGTAAACCTGATCTATTCTATTGTATCTGCTTGGGCTTCCACATAACAATTCAGTATCAAGGACGTGTTACTCAACTATCACATTCTTATCCCAAATATCCTTAAAATACTCTGTAAATAAAAGCTGAATACAATCAACTCTCCATTATCTTATGTAACGAGAGAACGAAGGTATCCTGGGTACCAGGAAAATCCCAGACAATAACAATGCTACAGAACATGCCACCAATGGTACAGCAGATGGGCCCAAATAGATGAAGTAGCTTGGGTCTACCAAAGCTTTCAAACCCCAGTCCAGCATCTTCCAAGAGGTGGCATGTGTAGACCTAATCAGGCAGTTGCAGGCTTAGTACTACCACTTTTCAGAGGGTATAACAGTTTGGGTCCACCACGATGTCTATACTAAAATGCCCTCCTGAAGCCCACAGGAGGGGAGAACACAGTATAAACATTTCAGTAGCAGGGCCTGTGCTAAAGCAAAGTCAGTAAGATTCACATGCCCAACCTCGATACAGTGCATTTTCTCTGACACACACCTGTAGTCCCAGAAATGCGACAGAGGAATATTCAAACTGACCCTCCACCAGTTTGGCTCCTTCTCAGGTCCTGACTCTGACGGCAATCTGGAAAAATGCCTTACTGATAACAGAAACAGGGGCTCTATGTGCATTTCAAGATTTATGTAAAACTGTTTTCCAGAGCAGAAATATTAAAAAAAGAAAATAGATCAAGATTTGCAACTAGCATTAAGATTCCAGAAAAGTGCTGGGGGTCTCAAAGCTTAGACTAGCAGTGATGTTTTTTGTAAAGATTTTTGAAGAATAATTTGAAAAAGTCTGTGTTATAACCTGTCCCTTAATCTCTCTTTTGACTGCATTAAATGAGGAAAACACCATCTTCAGATTACTAAGTGTTGCAATTTGCAGAAAACAAAGAATTCAGAAATATTTTGATGAAAATGCTTTAAAGCTACTCTCCCTGTTTTGAAGAAAAGAATCAATGGTATTCAGAAAGGTGGTATACTGTACAAACACACATTAATCACCTGTGAAAACAGCAGCATCCATGAGTGTAAGGACCTTTTGCTCCCTTTTGCTCCATTAGCTGAAGCAGGATAACTGAGTATTTCACTAAATAGAGAATAAAACAACGGAAATACCACCAAGAACTGTAATTTACAATATGATGAAAAAATGCACTAAAAAAATGGATCAGAAGCAAGAACCTGATATGCAGTAGTTGCTAAATTGCCCTGATAGATTATGCCGTGATGTTTAGAACCACCATCCGATAATTCAGCAAGATGCAGTTGGATCATCTTTGATAATACAACTACGTTTTGGCATTTTAAAAGCCTAGGTTACAACGGCAGCTAATGAAGTAGTCTGAACGTGAGTCACTACAGTACGGGCAGTGCAGGAAACAGATTTGGGATGAACAGCAGGCTGACAGTTGGATGAAGGTTTGACACCACACAAAAAAAAGGTTTTGAGTGAGCCTTCAGCACCATTTTGTCAAGACAATGAGCAGGTTACAACTGCTTGACATTCATGTTGCTGATGTAAGAGTAATTTGAAGGACAGTCTCCAAAGGGAGACTGAGCAAACTGAGACTTAAGGATACTTCAGCACTGGAACAGATAAGTTGTGGAATCTCCACCCATGGAGGCTTTCAAGACCTGAGGGGGACAGAGCTCCAAGCAACATGGTTTGGATTGAGTGCTGACCCTGCTTTTAGCATGAAGGTAGACTATATGACATGCTACTATCCCTTCCACCCTGAATCAGTCTATGATCCCAGAGGTTAAAGGAAACCTACAAAACAGGGTTCAGCAATTTACAACATGGTGACCGAGAAGTGCATATGGTTGGGAGCTGGTACAAAAAACAAGTTGGAGAGACATCTGTGAATAGAGCATATTCCAGCTCCTGGCTTTCCCGAGTCTAAACTCAGGAAGTCATTCCTGCGTCTACACAGGCAAGATACTTCTCAACAGTGATTTGCTTGCTTCTCTGAAAGGCAGCATCTTCCAGTTCCTATTAAATTTCCAATGTCATAGACTTGAAGAAAAAAATCTGCAACACTACCTCTGAAAATTTGCCAACCTCTCCTTCTCTAAATGCTTCCAGCATTTACCTTTCCTTATCTTGGCCACAGACATGAGGTTGAGGATGAACACCAGGTCTCTTGCTCTGATTGCACTGCTTAAAAGCTTTGTCCTAAAACAGTTCCACATCCATCCTGCAAGAGGTACTCTTTGCATTTGCTTCACAATGTGTGAGTTAGCCTAAATATTTGAGATGTTTACTGAGACAGCATACACAAGCAAAGCCAAGGTCACCAATGAAGAGCTTATAAATATCCAGAAAATTTCTGCCAACCCCAGTCTATGCAGTCTTTCTTCAGTAAATAAATGTGTGTATTTGCTGATGTCCATTTATCTCATTTGGTCCTCAATATAATCATATGCAAATCCATAACCACGCTATTAAAAGGTTCAAGGATGTCTGGAGCTTAGTGTCCTTACTACACACCTTGTAGGAAAAGGTCTTCTGAAAAAGGTAGTGTTGTGGTTTAACCCGGCAGGCAGCCAAACACCACACAGCCACTCGCTCACTCCCTCCCCCCGCCCCGCAGTGGGATGGGGGAGAGAATCAAAAAAAAAAAAGTAAAATTCATGGATTGAGATAAAGACAGTTTAACAGAACAGAAAAGGAAGGGATAATAATAATAATAATGGTAGAATACACAAAGCGAGTGATGCACAATGCAATTACTCACCACCTGCTGACTGATAACCAAGTAGCGATCGCTACTTCCTAGACCACGCCTCCTATTTGTATACTGAGCATGACATCACATGGTATGGAGTACCCCATTGGCCAGTTGGGTTAGCTGTCCTGGCTGTGCTCCCTCCCAGATTCTTCTGCACCTGGCAGAGCATGGGAAGCTGAAAAGTCCTTGACTAGCAGGGAACTTAGCAACAACTGAAAACATCAGTGTGTTATCAACATTCTTCTCATACTAAATCCAAAACACAGCACTAGGAAGAAATTTAACTCTATCCCAGCCGAAACCAGGACAGGTAGTTAGAATTACTGCTCTCCTGTAGGCAGAGGAGACCTCTACTGTCCATCCTGTATGAAGGATTAAATCTTTTCCATCAAGCTGCATTAAAATCTTGAAACTTCAAAATCTGACATATGCCAGAAAATGCTTTCCCACACAGGAAAATTGACAAGTTTCTTTTTTCACCGGGATCATCATTTAGATGGGCATAAGTAAGTTTTTTTCATCACATTTGTTGAAAAACATCATTTATAACCTGAGCAAGAAGTAGCAATAACTGCAATATATCTTGCTACCTAGGAAATGTAGGAAGTAATGGTTATTTGACTTTTTATGCTCTCACATGGAACCAGTACTGCCTGAACACATTAATGCGTGCAAATGCAGTCATAAAGGACAATTATTATTTAAAAAAAAAAATCTTATGCATAAAAGAAGTGTATTTTACAGAGATAGCTGCATGAGCATTTACTTGAAAAACCACTTACTTTCCCAGCTAAAGTACATTCCAAAAGAAACGCATGTCCTGAAAAAGCTTCATAATATAATTAATCATTGAGGCGAAACTTTTTTGCAGTTCCTCTCGACAGGCAGAGGAAAGGCAGAAGCATGCATGGCAGAGTCCTACCTTTCTTCTTCCACGAATCCCAGTGCGCTCACTGCACACTTAAATGCACTCAGTCACATTAATAACAGCAAGCATTGAACATCGTGGACTGCAAAATTCACATGCACATTGGGTCACCTGCAGGGCAGCTTCTAAATTTATCAGTTCACCAAACGAAGGAACAGCTGTGACCCTGCATATGCAAAACCTCAGGAGAGCTCTTGGGATCTAATGAATGCAAGGCCCCGTTGAAAACACACTCTCCACTGCAGAGCACCACTAAGACTTCTGTCCTTCTCCTTTTTCCAAGGTGACAGAGCAGTGGCTCAGGCAAGCATGCTTCATTTGCCACACGGGGAAACGGAGCTGGGGATGCAGCACTGCTTTGTAAACACAGAATGTGGCACTGAAATGAGGAACTGTGAGAAAAATTGACAGAGGAGAGAGTCTCCTGAGGAACGGCAGCTCTGGAGGCAGTGATGTCACTGCAATGGCTGCGTCAGACTGACAGTGGCAGAGCGGTGTTTTCTACAAATCACACCGCTTCCCACAGAAGCACCCCTGCACCAACAGAAACTCCTGCTGCGGTGAGAGGGTCAGTCAGCAAAATATTGAAAGAATCCAACAACAAGAGAGAATGTTCTTTTACTTCCGTTCAACATCCCTCTGTCCTACAAGCTAAGCCCCTTGCTACTACAGAGACCCTACATTACTAATTCTTTCATGGATTTATAAAAATCCATCTTAAAAGCGTTAAAGATATTTAGCATTTCACACAACCAGTTACAAGCCTATACTGACAAATGCCAGTATATATGCATTTTTCAAGGCAATCTGAGTATGCTTCTGATGTTTAAAGCATTTCAAATGATCTTGGAACACAAATACTCTATTTTAAATATTACCACAGATTCGTTAGAATTATTTGGTAACCTCATAGGTATTCTGCAAAAAGGCAATCCAGGCAAAGGCACACAAATAAGGACCAAAGTAGAAAATCAGAAAGGCAGTACAATAAAGTGTAAGGGAACAGAAATAAGAGAATATAAAAAGACACAGAATAAAGCACAGGCAATGAAATGCTGATTCTCAAAGTGACAAATATAAAAATTTTCCCCACCAGGAGAAATGCACGGTCATCTATAAACCTCCCTGTGCCCCACAGACTACCAAATGGCCGCCAAACTAGTTTCAAGGCTTATCTAGACAGAGAATTATTTAATACAGGTATAGAACACACAAAAAGATTCTTACCTTGCAGTCACTTTGTAGTAAGTACTTCTAAAATGGACCAATATGAGATTACACTCTGCTGTAATTGTGGGGTTTATCTCATTTAACAAATTCTAATTCAGATACTTGAGCAGCAGGAAAATTATCATGCCCAAAAGACTTTATTTAAAATCTTTTATCAATCCATTCTATGAAAAATCCAGGTATCTCACAGCTGGCTAACATATTTTTATTAAGATAAAAAAAACACAGGGCAAACTTACAGGAAACAGATAAAAGGTTCCCATTTATTTGAAAGCAAGTTTCCTTGAAAGCGAATCACTTTTTAAAAGTACCTTACATGTCTATGGCACACATTATTTCTGACAATTAAAGATATATATAAACAAAACAGTTATTAGACCAAAACTTTGATGAGAATCATTTGGGAGACTAATACCTCAAATAAGTCACAGCAGTTTGTTATGAAACAGGATTAAGCACATAAGACAGGAGAGAGGGGAAAGTAAATGCAGCTGGGGATTTTGCCTTATACTGAAAAATCCTTTTCTCTATGTTCTTACCACAGGCACACTCAGGCAAAATTCCTGCAGTGGTTATGAACATTTATTTAAAAACTTGAAACGGGAATACTCTCAAGTAAGTACTGTTTTTTTAAAGAGCCATATAAAAATGCAATACTAGATTAGCTCTTATTTAATCAAATAAATCGTAACTTATATTAGTCTACATTTATAATTTTATTCCTTTAATTCCTCTTTTATTTCCTGTTATTACTGAAGGGAACAAGAAAGAAATCATACTAAATTACCTTGCATCTTTAAATTGTAACAGCTCCATGAATCTCATCTTCAGGGTTAACAATTTCTCATATTCCCTTATAAGACAACTTTCTAACTCTATTTATTTAGCTTGAAAGTATTTTTCATTTGACTTTCTGATTCAGCGTACTAGCCTCACAAATAACATATCACAAGTGCTTAACCACAGAGTGGCTTGAACGTTTCGTTTTTTTGGGGAAAAGGTATAGGATGTTGGGGTTTTCCTGGTAACCAGGGTCACAATTTTTCAAAGTTCCACCCCTTGCAAACAGGCAGCAGTTTTTACTCAGACACATCATAACATGTTAATTTTGAAATCAAGGTTTAGCAAACACAACAGATGGGAGACCAGAAGACAAGTCTGACAACTCATTTTCTGGCATTTAATGGTCTTTCAAATTTTTTAAGTTTTGCAGCTGTGCAATTCTGTTCCTCTCATCTGTCAGTAATCAAGTATACAAGCCTCTCAATTCACTTTGCAGCTTATTTTAATGAAAGAATCATGGAATCATAGAATTGTTAAGGTTGGAAAAGACCTTTAAGATCATCGAGGCCAACCGTCAACCCAACACCACCATGCCCACTACACCATGTCCCTAAGAGCCTCATCTACACGTCTTTTAAATACTTTCAGGGATGGTGACTCAACCACTGCCCTGGGCAGCCTGTTCCAAGGCCTGACCACTCTTTTCAGAAAAGAAATTTCTCCTAATGTCCAATCTAAACCTCCCTTGGCGCAACTTGAGGCCATTTCCTCTCGTCCTATTGCTAGTTACTTGGCAGAAGAGACCAACACCCACCTCGCTACAACCTCCTTCGAGGTAGTTGTAGAGCGCGATGAGGTCTCCCCTCAGCCTCCTGTTCTCCAGACTAAACAGTCCCAGTTCCCTCAGCTGCTCCTCATAAGACTTGTGCTCCAGGCCCTTCACCAGCTTCCTTGCCCTTCTCTGGACACGCTCCAGCACCTCCATGTCCTTCTTGTAGTGAGGGGCCCAAAACTGAACACAGTATTCGAGGTGCGGCCTCACCAGTGCCGAGTACAGGGGCACGATCACCTCCCTACTCCTGCTGGCCACACTATTTCTAATACAGGCCAGGATGTCGTTGGCCTTCTTGGCCACCTGGGCACACTGTCGGCTCATGTTCAGCCGGCTGTCAACCAGTACCCCCAGGTCCTTTTCCGCCAGGCAGCTTTCCAGCCACTCTTCCCCAAGCCTGTAGCGTTGCCTGGGGTTGTTGTGGCCGAAGTGCAGGACCCGGCACTTGGCCTTGTTGAACCTCATACAGTTGGCCTCGGCCCATCGATCCAGCCTGTCCAGGTCCCTCTGCAGAGCCTTCCTACCCTCCAGCAGATCAACACTCCCGCCCAACTTGGTGTCATCTGCAAACTTACTGAGGGAGCACTCGATCCCCTCGTCCAGATCGTTGATAAAGATATTGAACAGGACCGGTCTCAAAACTGAGCCCTGGGGAACACCGCTCGTGACCGGCCGCCAACTGGATTTAACTCCGTTCACCAAAACTCTCTGGGCTCAGCCGTCCAGACAGTTTTTTACCCAGCGAAGAGTGTACCTGTCTAGGCCGTGAGCCGCCAGCTTCTCTAGGAGAATGCCATGGAAGACAGTGTCAAAGGCTTTACTGAAGTCCAGGTAGACCACATCCACAGCCTTTCCCTCATCCACTAGGCGGGTCACCTGCTCATAGAAGGAGATGAGGTTGGTCAAGCAGGACCTGCCTTCCATGAACCCATGCTGACTGGGCCTGATCCCCTGGTTGTCCCGCACATGGCTTGTGAGCGCCCTCAAAACGAACCGCTCCATGATCTTCCCCGGCACCGAGGTCAGGCTGACCGGCCTGTAGTTCCCCAGATGCTCCTTCTGGCCCTTCTTGTAGGTGGGCGTCAAATTGGCAAGCCTTCAGTCGTCCAGGATCTCCCCTGTTAACCAGGACTGCTAGTAAATGATGGAGAGTGGCTTGGCAAGCTCCTCCGCCAGCTCCCTCAGTACCCTCGGGTGGATCTCTCTTTTAATAGCAAATACATCACACATTTAACCAGAGATGGAAATTCAGGTGCCACAAAGAAAACTGTTGCAAAAAATCGTGACAAAAAAGCCCATGAGAACTGTTGCATCTTATGTAAGATACATCCAGCAAAGGTCATCACTCTTATTCCTTACCAACATCTTCAGCTTTTTCCCTGTAGAAAGCTATGTCATTCAAGGAAGTCACATTAGCTCCTCCAGTTCAATTTTTCAAATTGGATCACTATAGTTTCAAATATAACATACTACTCTGAGATGTTATTAGAACACTAAGAAAGAAAAACAGTCTTTCAGAATCAGAAGCATCTATCCTTTTTCCTTCAAGCAAGGCACAGTTTCATGATTCATTTAAATCAGCTTAAGACAGTGCTGCCACCAGTAGGAGCAATTTGCACTCAAAAACCCCTCTTACATGTTTTTGCCCCTCCTCGAACAAGTTTTGATGTTCCAGCAACTGTATAGTAAATCAACTCAACATGCTCATCCACCTGGAAAGGCAAAAAAAGAATCCAGTAGGGGCTATTACAGAAGACAGGGCCGCGCAGCCAGGGGAGAGAGCAGGACTATTCCCTTCAGTGACATGACATGGGGTTAAGTCAGGTTGAGCTACTGGTGGGACTCCACGCTCAGAAATAATGTGAAATTGTACTGCCATTTCCTGTAAATTACTTTTTTCCTCAACTTCAAGAGTTTCAACTCTAGAAAGATTGAGAGAAGCCGATCTGCTCACTGTGTGCTGTATTTATGCATTCATTATTAACATAATTCTTAAGGAATTATGTCAGAGAATATTACCAGAAAAATATTAGAAGCAAGCTATGAAAAGTTAGCAGCAGAAGTCAAGATCTGTTTCTCTAAATTCCAAAATTCACATTCTTACTAAGATGATCCTAAAAGCTCATGAATGTCAAAGAGTAAGGTGAGCATTCAAGATGTGAAAGCAAGAGATTCCCAAACACACCACTTCTTACCCCCTCATGAAAAAGTTGCTGTTCTTGGATAGACTTTTTATTTTTGCCATGGTAGAGCCACCTCCTACAGCAAAAATATCTTTGGTCTTTTAACACCTACCCCATCTAGTACACGGCAGCAAATATACCCTTAGAAGAACAAAGTTAAAAATTCAAACTCACAAGAGTTAACCTTCTGATACCAGTTTAAATAAACTAAACAAATTAGACGGGTACAGACTAAGTAACCAAACCCCTTCTTCTCCTGCCAGGTTCCACAAGCTGGATACCCCGAAGATGCACAGTGCCCACTAAACCTGTTCAACAAGTCTAAAAAATTAAACAAGCAAACAAACAAACAAAAAATTGTTTTTCTAAAGTCTACATTTTGTCAAAGGCTTTTATTTTGAGAAAACTTTAATGAGCATTGCAGAAAACTTCAGACGGTATCCAAAATAATTTGAAATAAATTTTATGTAGGAATGTATTTAGGAAAGGTAGGAAACAAAGACTGCTGAAGGGAAGGCATGCAGAAAGACTACAAGATGAAAACTGAGAAGGGCAGAACAATATGATGGGGAAAAGGGAAAAAGTGTATATAAGAAGCACTAACGACAGTAACAGCATTGAAGTGCAGAGATGATCATCAAGGTGATATATGATTTACTGTATATGTACACTGAGGAGCCTCAATCTTTCCATGGGCATGGGTATGTGAATCCTTGTGTTCCCCTTATGACGCTGACCTCCTGCCACCGCTCCCTGTGAGCAGGGATCTGCAAAACCCACTGAAGAAGAATCCAATTTCTCCTTAGGGAGCTGGGGGTCTCTGCTGCTTTGGATGTCTGCAAACTCACCTTTCTAACATATCCTCCTTCCTCCTTTCAGAGCTGACCTACGGAAAGGGACTTGGCATTCTGGGGGTGATTAAGGCCCCTTCCCCTGCAAATATCAGGGGTGGGTCCCTCTGTCCTCTGCAGTTGTCCAAGTCCTTCTCTTTGTTGCTCATGCAAGCTGGCATCTGGGAAATCCTGCCGCTCCTCATAATAAGGAAATACCAAGAATACTGTCATGGAAATGAGACAATACTTTTACAATACAAGGATTTTTGCAAGAAATCAAGCTTAAGGAGTTCTGTTTTCCCCTTTTCCTCTGCCCTGTCCTCCCAGACAATGACTCTTGCCCCTCTGCTGCAATATATTGCCCCCCTCAATTACACCAACGCACTAATTGCAGAGCAATGCTGCAAATTGGACCAATTCAGCAGCTCAACTTACAGCAGGCCGCTACAGCGGCTTAGCCAGCACAACCGAACGGGCAGTGCACTGCAGTGGCATGAAGCAGCCACCAGCAAGGAAGGCGGAAACTCTGCAAACTGGCATTGCCAGGCAAGCTCAGTATCTCTACATAAGAGCTTACGGAAATTAGAATTAACATACGTGACATCTGTCCTAACTCTGTATCCTACAGGCAGGGATGCCAACTGAGATGAATGCAGAAGTTCAAATAGAGGTTTTGTTTCAAAACATACTAATCTCTGGGCTGCTCTCACTCAGCAGATCATACCAACTGTGTCCTGCTCTGGAGCCCTCAGCACAAGACAGACATGGGCCTGTTGGAACGAGTCCAGAGGAGGGCCACAAAAATGATCAGTGGGTTGGAACGCCTCTCCTATGAAGAAAGGCTGAGAGAGTTGGGGTTGTTCAGCCTGAAGAAGAGAAGGCTCTGGGGAGACCTTATTGCAGCTTTTCAATACTTAAAGGGGGCTTATAAGAAAGATGGCGGCAAACTTTTTAGCAGGGCCTGTTGCGACAGGACAAGGGGGAATGCTTTTAAATTAAAAGAGAGTAGATTCAGACTAGCTATAAGGAAGAAATTTTTTACAATGAGGGTGGTGAAACACTGCAACAGGTTGTCCAGAGAGGTGGTAGATGCCCCATCCCTGGAAACATTCAAGGTCAGGTTGGACAGGGCTCTGAGCAACCTGATCTAGTTGAAGATGTCCCTGCTTATTGCAGGGGGGTTGGACTAATGATCTTTAAAGGTCCCTTCCAACCCAAACTATTCTATGATTCTATGACATAACGGCCTCTCCTGTTCAAGAGATGTCTTCCTAACACAGAGGTTGGAACTTTTACAGACATTTCTCTCAGGAAATGGTCCAGCATTATAGTTAAACCAGCCCAAAAGCTAGTTGGTGACAGAAGTGGGGTTCTCATTCCTTGTGCGTATTTTATACTCCTTCTGCACCAGCACTGACAGAATATCTGATCCTGATGTGGGCCAGGGAGATAAACTGGCAAAACCAGAATCATATTCTGTGGTTTTTTATTTTTCTGCTGGCTTACCATTTTGAGCTGACCAACCGTAAGGTAGAAGAGCATTATTGCAGGCACACAGGAAGCACCAAAAGCAGAACCACCCTGTTCAGGCAGCTGCTATCCAACAGCCCTCCTACATGAAGCATCTACACCCTTAGCCCAGTGTTCCTGCCAGCTTAACCCACGCTCCGACTACACTAAAAGCTAAAGCTTGCTAAAAGCAAGCCCATCTAACTGACCACAAAACTGCATGACTGCAAGAGCAAACAAAACAGGAGATGACCATGCATATCGTACCTTTTGGCAGACACATGCAGTTGTACTAGCTCATCCCAGCTACAAATCCATAGATGAGATCACTGTTTCACAACAGATCCAAGTTCATGGTGCTACCAGTGGGCCATGCTGGGTGCATTTTCTCATCTTCTCCCTCCACCAAAACCAGCACTCAAGCAGTTAGTTACACAACCATCCACATCAAAGAAACTGGCACAGGTGAAAAATATACTTCCCCCCCCGAGTCTGATCACCTCCAATAGCCTAAAAACACATGAAAATACACAATGAGTAGCAGTAGAGGTCTCGATCATTCAGTGGATAGTATTCACCATCCTGTCCACCAGAACCCCCAGGTGCTTTTTTTGCTAAGCTGCTTTCTAGCCAGCTGGCCCCCAGCCTGCACTGACATATGGGGTTATTCAACCCCATCTGGAGGACTTTGCATTTGCCCTTAACTTGATGAGATTCCTATCAGCCCATTTCTCCAGTTTGCTAGATCCCTCCAAAGAGCAGCTCTGTTCTCCAGGGTATCTAACCATCCCCTGCAATCTGTTATCATTCAAAAACTTGCTAAGAAGGGACTCTGTCTAAATTGTTAATCAAAATACTAAACTACTGACCCAGTATCAATCCATGAGGGATACCATTAATCATCAGCTGCAAGTTGGACTTTGCACGACTGACAAGAACTCTTTGAGCCCAATCATCCAACCAGTTTTCCACTCAACTCAATTCTCCACTTCTGCATTCCACATCTCACTCTGCAGTGGTGCATTCCCCCTGCCCTTCTCCTGGGCCACTTGTTGATCTCAGAAATTCCCATGAAACCTTGGTGTACTGAGCCTGGCGGTGAGCGCTCCTTGACTTATCAAAAACTCTGCATAGCTGAGGCTGGGAACATACTTCTACTGTCTGGCTCAGGTGTCATCCTCTGATACCTTTACCTGAGTTGTAGCTCAAGTGGAACAACACTGAAAGCTTGAGAATTTTTTAGTAACTACCACCTGGGATTGTGGCCAGGATGGAAATTTACAGATGACTAAAGCCAACCATCTTGCAAACCTATAAACGGTGGTCCTAAGTGAGACCCTTTGAGGTCTCCTGGACCGCAGTGGGCTGCGCCCAGCATCTGTCTCTGAGTGGAACACCTCTCAGAGCTCATGACCTCTTGAGCCTGCAATATTCAGAGGACCGTTGCCGAAAGCTGACGATGGGACCTGGGCTGAACCCCTTCACTCCTCAAGGCTCAACCCTCGCCCGTTGGGAAATGCCAAGACATTTGACATGAATATTTCTTCATTGAACTCGAGGGGAATTTTTAACAGGTACCTTTTGTACATTTACATATATTTCTGTGTGTGTGTGTGAACTGACAGTAAGCATAATCTGTAATTAAGTCACTGTCGTGATTGTAGTAGACTCTACTAACATTTACTTTGTAAATGTTAAATTAGTTAATGATTAAGGCCTGCTAAAATCTTGTGATCCACCTTAAAACTGTGAATGAACCTTAGAATGTTGCTAAACACAGATAATCCCCTAGGCATAAACCGTTGACCAAGTCTGGGACTATGGATTGATCCAGCTGAGTCTACTCTGAACCCCGTGACTCAACGGGAGGGTCTCCCTTACCCTTTTTGTATTAGATATAAACCGTGAGACTAAGACTGGATCTAGCCGGGTCTTCTCTGAATCTCGTGACTCAATGGGAGGGTCTCCCTTATCCTTTTTGTCCTCAGTCTCTGTACAAATCATTCTAGCTCAATTATAACACAATTTTACTTTGTATACTTTATCCGTATTGTAAGTAACAGAGTGAACCTTGCCATCAAACTCCGTCAAGTCGCGCTTTTATAAGTTGCTATTAAAATCACTTTCTGTTAATACCATTGACAGTGATTCTTTAAGTGGCCTCTAAACCACTCACTCGCGACACACTCAAGCTATGTTATGTTTCCCTTTGTATTTATAAAAGGTCAGCACGACAGAGCCCAAATCTAACTGGAGCTTTAATGAGCTAAGATGACAAAATAGCCTGAAGTCTCGCTATCTCAGACCGTTATTCTCACAGGCCCAAACGATTACATTTCTTTTATTCATTTTGTCACACAATACTTACATATCAATCACTGTTTGGGAAAAGAGTCCTATCATCACATCCCACTAGTTCAGAAAGGAAAATTATGAAGCCTTATTTGAATGTAACAACAGATTAAAAAAAAAAAAAACAGATCAACCTGGAGCAAGTTGGGTTTTAAGCAAGTGGCACAGAGTTACAAGAAAATGGAATGAAATAGCTGTATTAGATAAGGATACTACTTAACTATTATTTAGCTCTACTACATACTTCTGCGACCTATAGCTACAGTGCAACTTTCAGAAGCAGCTAACCACCAGAATCACGACAGATATAGGAATAACCTTTCTTGAGCTAGATGAGAAGCAGGGATCCACACATAGAGACAAGCCTCATGTATTACAATTAAGTGTCTGCTCTGTGTATTTCTCCTCCGCTTAGAATAATAACAGTTATCTAAAAGTAAAGAAAATAAAGAGTCTGCTTTAAAGGGTCAGTTAGGAGAATAACGTGGTTATAACAGTGCGTCCGTCAGAGGACCCTTCAGGTAAATTTGATCTTGAGTGAAATACTATGAGAAATTTTGGCCAAGTCTGCACTACTGATTGGTTTAGATCAGCAGAGGGGTTTTGAGGCACTTTCCCCTATGATCCCGGTTTGCTGCATGCTGCTTCAGTTCACTGCGAGCTTTCCACTTATATAATCTAGACGTCTCCTGGAGAAAGCTAAACCACAGGCTCTGATCTACATATCACAAAATGCACTTCAACCCCCGGCGGGGCAAAAAGATCTGAACCAATTGCTGGTATGAACAGCTTCAAAATACACTCAACGATGCAAAACATCTGGTCCGGAGGATGAGATTAAATCTAGTCTGAAGTAACCCTGGAACAACATAGATATAGGGACGTCAACACTGCTTCTAGTAATTCATTCCTAAAGTACCAAATTAATTATTAGTGTAAACACAGTCATTAAGTGCTGCTGGCAATAGTGTCACTACAGATACAGATCCAAGAAAACATGCTACAGTTGGATGCAGTAGCTGGCAGATTTCTTCAAACATTTATAAAACCAGGAAGAGATGATAATGGTTTTGACTGGATATTGGGATATGTGGACTCTACAGAAAGGGAGGTGGGGTGGGGAATGTGCCACAAATGCAAATGACCAAACTGATTCAGTTCATATTTAATAAAAGAGACAAAAGACTGACATCTAAAAATACATCGCGGTGAACACTCAGACTGATAGAGTCATTCAAAGCATAGGACAAAGCTGTTACGAAAAAGAACTGAAAGCTGATCAGAAGGAAATTTAGGCTGGAAATTATGACGTCTCCAATAATCAAAAGAGTGAAAATCTGGACTCACTCTCCAACCAAACAGTTTGCATAAAAATCTACTAAGTCTTAAGAAGGAGCTTGATCAGCTTGATGTGATTACTTGCAACAGCTGACATTTTATTTCACACAATTCAGAAGGTCATAATGCTTCTAACACTATGAGACAGGCATGCTAAGCTGGGTAGGCTTGAATGCACACAATCCCAAACAAACCCAGAATACAATCAATTCTATACCTGACTTTTGGTGAGAGAAACCATGCTAAACACAGCAGTAGCTCAAAAATAGGAGGCTAACAATGAAACTAGAGATTTCCTTTTCTGCTGATTCAATCCATCATCCAAGAGCTCCTCCGGCAACGTAAATATTACATTCTGTCTCCAATAAATACAAAGACAGTTTCCCTAGGAAAAAACTAGAACTTACCCAAATTGACAGGAATTATTGCAATAGTCACATTACTCAGTCTTTCAAATTATTCTGGGAGCTCCCTCTGCTTCCCGACATTGCTTTCTAAGGAAACGTGCCCAGAATTAAAGGTTCAGCTTGAAACTACAGAGGTAGTATCTACCCGTGTCACTTTTCTCATTATGTCAGCATTCCACCTCTTTGAACTTGCCCTGTGGATTTACTGCTTTGTAAAGAGTAAGCTAAAAAGAAACATAGCAAGTAGAGCACTCGTAATTATACTGCTGTGCGTTGCTTCTCAACTACCTTTCTGAGGAATCATTTGAACTGTAAGGTTAAGACAAGCAAAAGACTTCCTTCTGTTCAGGCTCTTCTCTATTAGAGTTAATATGCTGCCATGTTCTACCTTCTCCTTCCCCACTGATCTCAGAGATTAAAAAAGGCTACAGTTCAATAGACTGTGCTTTTTTGTTGAAGTAATTAGAATATTCTCAGTGTTTTCCCAGACCTCTTAAGCCTTCCTTAATCCTCTTCTTCCAATGAAGAGTGAAATTACAATTTTCCCTAGAAGGGGGACATAGACAGTTTGTTGCCTATACTTTGACTGCAAATGGTAGCAAGGATAATGGGTAATCACTTCTGTCAGTACCAGCTTCAGGCCAAATTTAGAGAAAAGCTAGCTTTAATAAAATATAGATGAAAACTAACAGTAACATGGCAAAGATAGAGGCTAGTTAGCCAAGGTATGTTTTATAACAGTATTTTATGCCTCTTTCTCCTGAGCTCCTTCCCAATCCTACCTTTTTTTTATATCACTCTTCCCCAAAATATCCACCTCAGAGGGTTAATACAAGGTAGAGGAACTATGTGCATCCCAAAGCAATGAAATTTTCCTGTTACTTACCTTCATCAACTCACCCTGTCAAAACAAAAAAAAACAAAAAAAACCAAACAAAAAAACCCCAATCCTACTAAAACCAATAACCTGCCCACCTGCCCTGAATTATGACAAAGTTAAAAACAAGAATGTATTTTCTTATTACTAAAATGTTTCTAAGGAAAGTTATTCTACAATGTTTTGGAAAAAAGAGCTATCATAAATCAACACTGATACATATTGTTCCCTGTCTGTAAACACTGACACAGCCTCAACCAGATTTATCTAAAACAAACACCGTAAGAACGACAACACTGACATGTATTTTTACTGTAGTCTGTTAGAAGATAGACAGAAGGGCAATGTATCACAACGCTAGATGACCAATAATCTTTAGTAACTCGAAAATAAGCTACAAAGGATTATTTCCTACGTAGCCAGGGGAAAGGAGGACCTTAGAAAGTCAGGTAAAATCAAATGAAAGGAATCTGAAAAAGCCTTCTACAGAGACCAGGTGGAGTAAGAGGAGGTCAGGAGAGTCTAATGAGGCAGTATGGAGTCTTCTGTAACTGTGGAGGCACAGCACAGTGTGAGGAGGAGAGAAGCTGGTCAAGTTCTCCACTGCCAAATTGATAAATGAATAAGTTAATTGGGGCAGCAACTTTTTTAAAAGATTCAAGAGAAACACCTATCACATTTCAAACAAAAGGGATTACAGAAATTAAGATATGAAAGGGTAAAGGCCTGAATAAGAATATAAACTACCCTCCGAATCTACAGAGCTTCCCTCTTCTCCAATTAGACAAAAAATATTTTATTACAACTTAAGTTTTAGGCCAAATTATTTGAGTATTTAATTTTAATTCCTAGAAAATGTATGCCTTTCTAGTAAGGAATAAAAATTTTTCAGATCACTATAAAAAGTCGGAAATACATGAAGCAACACTATACAATAGTACCCATTAAGGTCTTTCCAACATCAGCCATCCACCACAGTAAATTCTGAAAGAACGCACTACCTACCCTCTTTGAAACAAATCCACATTGAAGAATTTGTGGAGCTCCACGGAGAATTCTACCATAGCCTGAACTTCACTCATGTTTATGAGGATGAAGAAGTCAAAACTTGTCAGCACCTTAGTTACTGAAAACAAACAGAAAAAAAAAACAGAAAACAAACTTTTTAGAACACAAGCTGGGGATAGTGCCTATCGCTCCTTAAAAAGGACAACACTATACACAATTTTGCACAGCTTTCTTAAATATACAGGCCCTGGAGTATACAAGAATATAGGATGTACCAAATCCTGCCCACAATAACTTCTATCTTTGTTGTGAAGGAATCAAATGTTATCAGAGAAGTGTCACAACACACCATCAGCATAATACAATCCTGGCCCTTACTGATACCCACATACTGCAGCTCTGCGCTGGTACTTGGCTGGAGAGGGGAAAAATACTGCCGACAAGGAGAAAAAGAGCATGGTCTGCCTCCAGCCCTTGTTGAAGCAGAATGACTATGCAGGCAGCAGTGCCTCAACTCTGACAAGAGGACAGGGACAGCTGAATTACAATGTGGCCAAACAGTGCAGAAAAGTCCTTGACCAGGTCATGTAGGGCTTTAGATGGAGAGATTCTAGAGAGAAGGCAGGAGTTAAGGAGGGCAACATGCCCATTTTTAGTCAATCTTTGTTAGTAGTGTTAGTAAAGTGTTAATTCTCACTGTCGTCTTCGCAGCCACAGCCTGGCACCTTCCTGCTAATTTACAATGGCCTGCTGATACTTAAATTAAAATCCTACAGACTTTACTGAGTTCTGCTGGTTTTCCTTCAACAACATCAACTAGATTAATAAAATAGGCTAAACCTTCTGCAAACACTTGTCTTCAAACTTCCCAGTTCCTGCAAGCACTGTCTGTTTTGAGGAATAAGCAAACCAAAAAACCTAAACCAGACTCTCCTTATCCTTCATGCACATTAGTTCATCTTCTGGGTCTAATGCAGAAGTAGTAAACATAAAAAAGCTAGCCTCACTGGTGCTTGAATGGATTATGGGTTTTTTTTGTTTCTAAAATTTTGAACATGCATTTGGGTGTTTGTGAAGCAGCAGGCAGTACTACTGAGACTGAAACAGAGCAGCTGGAAAAAAAAAAGTCATCACCACAGCAGGTATCAGTCACCTGAAAGCAAAGTTACCTTTAGGGGCTACCTCTAGCCTACCAACTAAATTATCTTGGCATATGACTCAAGATAAGATTTACCTTTCTGTACTCGCTCTAGAGGAGCTGGAAGGCTTCAAGTACCATAGCACAGGTCTGGATTTTTAACTATAAACAAGAAGTTAATTCTGACCTTGGTTTAACAGCCAATACAAGGACTCTGCATGCACTTTACAAAAACACAGAAACTATGTTACTGAAGTAGCAGGGGACAGGGTAAGAGGAATTTTGCTTCTGAAGCTGAGTTATGACAATATGAAGAACTCAGATCAAGGGCCTTTACTGCAAGATCAAAACTACAGCATCTAGATGACACTATTAACCCAGCTTGGCTAAAAATCCTGTGATCGTCCAAATTTCAATCAAGGGACTTCAACAGATTAGTTGAATGATGCCACAAGTTTTGCTACAGTATGCAGTGTTAGGACCATCACTGATAACCTAGAGGGCTTTGCAACAATTCCCTCTTCCACTGCTTTGTCTATAGGTTTGTGTAGGGATGTCCTCAATGGTCTTTAAACCTAGAATCAAGACGTTCTGCACTCTAACTCTCTGGTGTCACCATGCTGCATTATCACATGTGTATCACCTACCAAAATGCAAGCGTATCTTCTGCAAATGGAACCTGACCTGCCACTGAGCAGAGATCCAGAGATCCTAGACCTGCCGTCACCCTTGAAACCTTATGGGCTGTGCATAAAACCTGTGATGAAACCGTCCAATACTTCAGAAAGGAGCCCACTTTAAAACACTCAGGAAAAAACAAAAGGACTTAAACAGACACAGGATGCCATGGCGCAGTTTCATCCAGCTCGCATTTTGATGAAACTACATTTTCAAGGGAGGAAGACATCACACGCCTCTGACTCCCCAGCACAATGAGTGGCACTGACTATGTCCCTGAAGAGTTTGCCTCCACTAAAAGAAGGGAAAACTGTTCCTGCAGGAGTTGTTGGGCCAAGCAGTCACTCCCAAATGCTTCAGGGTCCCTCAAGTCCCCAATGGGAAAAGTCAGAACAATCCAGAACTAGTCCAATTAGACAAGTTCAAAGGTCCATTTTTTTGAAAGAGTTAATTCAACAAAAAAATCTAGGAGAGCCACATCTTGCACTATTGCCAAAAGGGCTGTCCAGTGAAGTTGTGGTATTTCTATTGTGTCTAACACAGCTCTTGCTGGGACCACTCCCTCCCTCCTCTGTTGAGCTGACTTAGCATCCCCAGTCAGCCCACTAAATGGGCAGGCAATCCCTGCAGACCGAACACAGGGTCCAGCAAACACAGGCCTGCACGACACAGCACCATGTGTTTTAATCCAGTAACACAACCCCCTTGCTCAACTACCAACAGTATTCAGAAAAGTGGCACCCATGCCTTGCTCCAGTATCAACTGCAAAACCAGTCAGAAATATTAGAATCATAGAATCATTAAGGTTGGAAAAGACCTCTAAGATCATCGAGACCAACTGTCAACCCAACACCACCATGCCCACTAAACCATGTCCCTAAGCGCCTCATCTACACGTCTTTTAAATACTTCCAGGGATGGTGACTCAACCACTTCCCTGAGCAGCCTGTTCCAAGGCCTGACCACTCTTTTTACTGAGCCACAGTTCACAAAATGGTGCATCCAGAAAGCAATGCTGCATGACACCGCAGTCTATCAGCTGACCTTTGAGGATGGCTTTTTCTTTGCCAAGCATCAGCTTGTTCCATGTGCACCTTAACCTGAGTGAAGGGGAGCATTCACTGCCCTGGGCTGACATAAACCAAATCACTACTTTTCTGTCAAAGTCTTTCATATCAGTGCAAAGGAAAACAGTGTTCTTTGAACTATATAATAGAAAGTGTTATGCAATGATTAAATATTTTAAAGGAGAAACTCAAACTTGGACAATGTCTTTAATTTTTGTGTGTTAATCGTACAAAAGCCAACAAATAAAGTTAAACTCGTGTATTTATTTGTATAGATTCCATTCAAATTTACAGCTAAACTTCACTGACTAACTTCAATGACATTAAATATCCACAACTCATTTTAATACTTAATGAGTTTATTGTTGTATTTTAAAGCATATAATTAGCATTCAGAAACCGAGCTATTGAACTGCACGTTTGTTCTGTCTGCCTATAAAAAGCAGACGAATCCTTCAGTAGGAGCGCTCTACATATGAGCAACAGAGGTTAATGCAGCATATAAACGTGTATCAGAAGATTTGATAATAAATGAGAAGAATACCCTAATACACAGGTTAGAACAGAGGGTTTCATAACTTTTGGTAGCTACTTAACACTTACAATCAAAAGTGCATTTCAATATTCAAAAATATTTAAGCACTGAGACTGAACATCTCCAATAGTTAAAATGTCAGTTAAAGCCACTAGAACCTATATTGAGGGCCAAAACTTTACTTTCACGCTTCTGGGGGTTTATTTATTTCCTTAAGTTGGAGAATCTCCTACATATCCTGGCCAGTCCATGCTGACCCCACACTGGCTCACCACTTCTTTAGTTATCCAAACTAATCTTTTCTGAGGCCACAATACAAAATGGATCACAGGATATCAGATTTTAAAAGACCATCAGAAGGAAAAAATGTTTCTTGATTCTGTTTTTTTCTAAATTGATCATTTTAGTGATACTTTACAGCAGTGCATCAGAGCACCTGAGTGTGCAATGAGAAGATCGATGGAGGTGTAGTGAAACCTGTACCAGCTTTGTTCTCAGAGAAATGCTTGTGTAACAGTGCCATTAATCTAGCTGCTTGTGTTGAGAACTGCAAGACAATGCTAAGAAACAAAACCTCAGTATGTTCAAAGAATGTCTTACCTCCACTGGTAAATACTCCATTTTAGTATGTTAATTAACCAGTCTTCCAGTTCTTCGCTATTGCTGTCAAAACCATACTGCTTGAACTAAAAAAAAACAAACAAAAAATGTTTTACTAAGAGCAATACCTCTAGAAGTTTTCAGTACTCATGTTCTTCATTCTCTTTTCCTGCGTCCTGATAACAGCCCCTATAATGTCCTCTCCAACAATCACACATGTACCGCCTACCAGCATTCTCCAATCTGCCCTTGGTTCCTGCACTGCAGTTTTCAGCTGCAAGTGTAGCAGTCTGATACCCATTTCTCCAAAACAAAGTAAAAAAACACATCTTCTCATGAAGCCCATCCTCTGGCAAAGCTGACATTGCCATGTTCAGCCAAACCATCCCTGTCTTCACCAATGAATTCTAAAATCCAGTTCCCAGAGGACTCCGGTATGCCCCCAGCCACCCTACAGCCTCCCCGACTTCCAGGGAGACTCTCAGCTCACCAGCAGCAATGTAGCAACGAGGAGGTAGGAGGATATTCTGCCCTGAGTCATCCAACACAACTCATGCCCCCACACAGTCCTACATAGCTACCAGGGAGGAGACAACTTGCAAGAGTAGGTCAGACGAAATTCTGCTGGTAAATCTTGTGTCTCTTCTCCTCAGGAGACAAAATGCAGGGGACAAGGGGAAGAGCCCTAAGACCAAGAACCCACTTTCTTAGAGCAAATGTTACAGGTAGGTCAATGCCACCTAATAATCTGAAACTCTCCTTGAAGCTTCTGCTAAACCACTACCTTAAAACTGTTTGTTAAGAATCAGTCTACCTCCCCTGTATTCTTAAACCATTAGGGTATTTAAAAAAATACCCTAAAAAATAACCAAAGTCTCCCTTTTATCTGACAACCTTTAGATTTCAGACACAAAGAAAAGAGAATGCTTAGTTATTCCTTCTTAGAGGAACTTTGCATCCTTTCTGTATGTACGTTTCAGAGAAATACAAACACAAAATCTATCACAGCTTATGCAGGCAAGCCACGAAACTAAACTGGTTTTGCCTTAGCTTCAAAGAGAAGAAAGTGGAGAAAGTGAAGCATAAAAAAATACATTTTCTGGAATTTTGTAAAATAGAAATCACTTGTGCATGTCGTGTGTGATATTACAGCTTTGATAACACAAATTCTCAATAATGCCCTGGTAAAATCCTGATACCATAACACCGCATCAAAATGGCACTGACATTTTTTCCATTTGTTTAACAATGAAATACAGCCTGTGTCACACCAGTTCTCTTTTAATAAGGACTAAGTTCTTTTTTAAATGAAAGAGAGAGAGAAAACACGCAGAATTCTGAGTATTTGAACTTTTTCTAGCCTTAGATTTAATATTTTATATTCAGTGGAAATCAAAAGCAAAAATACAGAATCCTACAAATGAAAATACAACAAAATGTTTATTTTCCTCCAGTTTTCTTCTAGCTGCTCATTTAACACAGTCTTCAGATAATTTTTTGCTTCTAAGTTGCTGTAGGAGCTTTGTACACCTCTACCCCTGACCTTTTTTCCCCCGTCCTCTTCTCCTTTATGCTCAGAGATCCACCACCTCCTAACAAAAATTCAGCCACTATCTATCTCTGTGCTGATGACTCACAGGTTTGTCCCCCCACCTGAGAACTGTCTTCGATTCCAATTTTAGCTGTTTCTTGGACACAGCCTTCAGCTGAAACTCAATGTGGTGAAAACAGAGTTCTTGACCTGACCTGCAAGGCTATTCTTAATACCTACTTTCTGAGCGTGCACAGTAGCACAATCTGACTGTAAACCTAAACAGTATTTTTAATTTAGTTTTCTCTGGGTTCTCATAGACTTTGGCAAGACTATGCACAAGACCTGCCAAATTTTTCTGCATGTGATTAGAAATATGTCCAATCTATCCATACAGCCAAAACTCATCCAAGCTAATATCCTCTTTTGTTTTAATTACCGTGAGGCTGAAAAAGTATAATTCACTGCATGTATTAGTTCAGCATGGTGCTGCAAAGAACCAGCCTGTTATTTTGATCATTTCACCTCTCTCTGCATCCCTTGCAGAGAGAGCCTGGACTACTGCATCAAGCATAACCCCCTTGTCCTCCTTTGAAATCCTTTCGCAGCTGTGCAGCACCCGGTATCCCAGTGTTCTGGTTGAAGACTAGAGCTTCCCAGCACTACAAATAAGCCCTGGGTCTCCATAATTTAAAAGGTGAGGGAGTAGAAAAGAAATGCTAATTTAATTTTGGATTGCATAATCATTATGTTGGAAAACAAGGAAACAAACAAAACAAAACAAAACAAACCCTTAAGTGGAGGTATCTAGGATACCTTATTCAATTCGTTATCCCAATTTTAAAAAGGCAACGTGACCACCACTCAGAAAAAAACAGAATAGACTGCTTTATATCAAGATTTATTCATTAAATTCTTTTTAAAGCTTCACAGTTATAAATAATTATACGAATGTAAATAACCACAGTTACTTAAATACAGTTAAACAATGACCTAACTTCATGGGTTTAGGCCAAAACTCAACTATTACAATTTTCTTCTTGCCTGGTTCTCTAAGCCTAGATTACTTCCCAGACAGCCATTACAAGGTTTGATTCACCATTTCTAACAAAGCTAATGCAAGATATCTATGACATTTTAACAGGCTAGATAAACAGCCAGCTTAATCAAGCATTAAAATTCAAGTTTTCCTACTTTTTGCTTTAAATTTAGCACCAATATCTGGTCCTCTGAGCAGCATACTGATAAAAACAACATACTCACTACTTTTAGCTGACAACTTGATTATTCCCACTGAGCATGAAGTCACTAATATGTTGCATTTATTTCTTTTCTTCTCCCCTATTAATAGATCATATATGTGATACAATAATTAATCTTGAACATTTATTAGGCTTACTCCCTTCTATCCTAGCATTGGTCTTTGTCTGTCTGACAAATGACATGCTATTTCTAAGCTTCCTCATTAAAAAGTTTAACACAAAAAGTTCTGTGAGCAGCACAGTTAAAAGCTTGCTTTCCTAACGATGTGTCCTTCTCCTTCCACCACAATAAGCCCCTACCTTTTACGGCCCCTTGACTAGGCACAAGATCGCACATCTTGCAGGTACGATGAAGCTATATCCACAGCAACTGGCTAGCTGCTGCAAAACGGGACCCCATGCTAGCTGACTTCTGTATTTTCTCTCCCAGTAAGGGCACTAACTTCAGTGTCTTCTCTCTTCAGCCACCAATTTACACTAAACAAAAACTTAATCATCTTTGAGAGCCCTTCTCCTCTTCCACATTAAGCTGAATTGAGCAATGGTTTCAACAGTAATTTGCAAAGAAAGAGGAAACAGAACATGAGCAAACCAAACCGAATGTTTTATTTGCCTTTTACAAAGACTTCCCCTAAGAAGAAAACCCACATTTTAGAAGTTATGATTAAAAGGGTATGAAATAACTGGCACAAATGTGACTGCCTTTGAGTCAGAACCAGCAAAATGCAGGATTTTGATGAAAAGCAGTGGCAGTTCAGGATATGTGCTACCACATTAATCCAGCCCTTTTTTCCACTTTGGTCCCGCGTACCGGCTGAGTAAGAAAAATGAACCAAATACTATTGTACTCTCATGCTAAGAATCAAGGAGAGCAGACAGTGTAAATCAGCAGTTAACCTGTCTATTCACCATCAAGCTACTTCAGCAACAGTGACGAAAAGAAATACCTGTAACTAAAGCGGAAGTAATGTATCTAGAAATACATCTGTAAATCACTTAATTACTTATTTTGCTTATAATTTTCAACTAATGCAATTGAAATTTACCTTTTCCTAACAATCAATTCAGAAGAGCAATATGGGGGGGAGGGGGAAATGAAGTGCTTACTCTAAATACTTAATTAAAAGTCTTCTGGAACTTTACATAAAAAGCATATAATGATCTCACAGTAAACTAAAAAAAAAATAAATTGCATGCTGTAGTATTTTGGCTTAAAGAACAAATTGCATAGCTTAATACATTCACCTTCTCATAATCTCAAGAACTTACGAAGGATGCACTAGGTAAGAATTAATAATGTAGGAGAGGGAAGCTTACTGAAATAATTTGATTCTGCCCAACTGAACAGGTTTTTCATAAAATATTAAGGGTCTTTTTTAGTGTACTTAAAACATATTTCATTTCCTTACTTATACAAAGGAAGAAGGTGATATCTTTTTTAATTCCATGTCCCAAGCAATGCCATTAAATGAAAAATAACTCTTATATGGATGGATGAATTTGGCATTAAAATGTCTGTAATGACTGTTAATGTCATTACTCTGCCATATTTTATAAATCAGAAAAGCATCCAAAAGAAAGTTGTTGCAACTTCTCTCCCACCCAAGCAAACTTATTGCCAAAAAAATTAAAGCTTTGATTTCAAGAGAAATGAAAAATAAATCTAACTGTACAGGCTCAGTAAATTATTTTTAATAGGTAGTAATTCCATATTACTGTCCCCTGTAAATAAAACAGAGCACAATTTACAGAGTTGAGTCATTGTTCCAATATTTGCTCTGTGGTCATGGTTTGAGAAGACAGTAAATACAGTTTAGATTTGAGAGGCTGATTTTGTATTGGAAGCCTTTATGCCAAACAGTTACTGTCTTTCCTCCCACAGTAGGCATTAAGTCAGCGCAAGTAACAATAATATTGTGTGCTCTTATTAACTTAAGAAATGTGATACTTTGCCTGCCTGATCAAAGTTACATTAGGAGATAATCTGATAGTAAATCTGATCCAGGATCATAAAACCACTTTGTTGGTTGTTCCTACACTAGTATCATCTGTGGCGATAGGCTGGATGGGCCAACATGGAAAAACAGTGACTCCACTAGGACTTTCATACAGACATAAGTTATTTTAGAAACACATGGGAGTACTGTATCAAAGCCCATTTTATTTTTCAACACCTAATGTTAATAACCTAATATAAAGTCAGCTGATTTGGGGCTGGCTTTACAGTACATCTTTAAAAACATAATATTTGATTTCACTTTTTTCCTTTTGGTTTGGCCTCCAGTTTCGTACCATTTTAACAAAACAAATTGAGACAAGCATTATAGCACATAAATTTAGGTTAAAAGTTTGATTCTTTGATTTTCAATGCAAACAAAATATAAAAACTCTGGAAATGTAAAACATCATTTTCATCTTCACATAATTTCTGTCCACTGCCTTTACTCAATACCCGCCAGAGAAATGTCATAGATTCTTATTTTGTTGTTCTTTTTTTAATGACTTTCTGACCATAGGTCTTGTAAGACCCTCCCTGCAACTCTTCTGTTACACAAAACATGCATTAATTTTACAGTCAAATCCGTATTATTCTAGTACAAACTGCAATTTAGTTATGGTTATATGATACAAGCATAAAGTTGAAGGACAATTAAGCAGACTGCCATTGCAAGCAACGACCTAATGTCGTCACGGGAAAGTATTTCAGAATGTGCATTAAAGCTTTTCGAAAACATATTGTAGCAAACAAACATCTACATGTCAGTTTGGTGTAAGACTTAAAGCTCGCACTGCTGCTCATCTTCATACTGACCAGGTGAGGAAAAGCCATACTTTTCCCTGCAACCTCAGGTGGCACCTCCAGCAACTTATTTCCTGCTCACCTCCAAATCTAAAAGCGCTAAGTTGAAACATATCTAACCTTGTAAGTTTACTTAGCTATTATCAAAACCAGTCAAGCACCAGATTTTAATGCTCTGTCCTTGATATCCCCCACTCTCTTTTCTACCATTGAAGCCTGGAGCAAACCAGATCTGAACCAACAGCTACTAGCAGCAAAAAAAAAAACCCAAAACAAACCAACCAACCAACCCCCCCCAAAAAAAAACCAGAATAAAATTAAATCACTCCCTGCTTTCCTTCATCTGCTTGAGAAGAGATGGGACTAAACACAGTATGTGGAGTACTGTGTGTGCTTTTTGATCAACAAATGCTCAGCACAAGAAGTTTCTGAATAAACAAGTGTCAAGTAAAGAAGACACTGATCAGCAGTGATGGACAACTGTGATGGCAGCTTGAACAAACTGAGCAGAGCTCAGCATATATGCTATAGGAAGAATGGATGTCAGTAAGCACCACGAGAAAACAGCACATTACAAATTATCACCAGCAAAGTCTTTAAAGGATTTCCCTCTGCTACCCTTGGAGACTTGCTCCCACCCATCCCACAAACAGCCATCTCTGCAATTGTGGGGGACAAAAAAACCCACCGCCACCAAAACAAACCTTTAAAGGTATTTTCAAGGTTACTTTGTAAGTTTTTTGGGTTTGTTTTTTTTTTATTTAAACTGCAACATTTTCCTAATTTAAATACAGCACGGCTCCACAAACAGCTGCTCTGATATATCTGAAAGAGTATGCCAATATTAACATCTAACCCTGAAGAAGTGAGCAAGGGCACGGCAAGAATTTAAGCCAACTTTGCCCATGAAACTACACGAAGTCTTCCACACCAGCAACAGCTTCAGAAGTTTCTGCCCCAGGTGCTCATTCCCATCTTCACAGCATCAGTACATGGCCCCCACAACACTGCCAACACAGTGCTTGTGGGACAGCATTTTAAAATGAATTAGTTTCTATTTTAGAATAATCTATTTTTGCAGGGCTTGATCAGATCACTTCCTTATCCTGTTTCAAAGCACAGCTCCACAAATAGCAGTGCCACCGCAGCGATGCGGAAGGGAAGGTGAGCGGCCGCACAACACAGCGGTTCCTCTGGCTAACTGTCCCCTCAGCGCGCCTGTCTCCTTAAGCCACGGCCTCGGCGCAGCAAAGCACAGGTTTAAGTGGCAAGGCGAGAGCAACCGCCCCTTCTCAGAGCCATTCCTGAGGCAAAATACCCTCCACTCCTTCCTTATATTCACTTCAAAAGCTGAAAGAGGAAGGAGACAGTACTCCTCGCCCCGCAGGGAAGGACACAGCCCCAGAGCCTGAGCGCCAGCCCAGTCCAACCTCTCCCCTGCTTGGCACGGCATGTCCTGCTCCCTCCTCACAGGCCTAGCTTCCCAAGGAGGCAACCACCCACCTGGGAACCCTCCCTGGCAACCTGGACCAGGGATACGTCTTTCCCAAAGGAGGCACGGGAGGCTGGAAAGCCGAGCAGCTTCCAGCAGCTCTTTGTCCCCAACAGGCCTAGGCACACGCTCTGCTCGCAGAGTTACCAACCAACAGATCCAGCATTGCGGGACAGGAAGAATTTTTGCTGAAGAAGGTCTCTTCCACTCCCTGTCACGGAGGAAGAGAGAGACCTGGGCCACCCTGGTCACCACAGCCTGCTCCAGCCCCGCACCCACCCGAGCTCCACAGGCTGCAACCCTCACAGAGCTGGCGTCGCTTCCCCCTCCCCACAGTGCCAAAATAAAAGTTACTTAAAGAGTCCCCATTAAACAGACAAATATAGCATCCTTACCAAATAAATTCAAGTTTTGCTTTTGTTTATTTTGCGGCTTGAAGGCTTTATGCCCCTCTTACCTCCCCCTCCCCATGTGGCATTTAACCGACAAAACAACACTGACGTGTGAGAAGCCGCTAAAAAACTGACACAAACTTAAAATGGCATAGCTGTTTCCAAAAGAATACTCAAAATAAAACAAGTCTAATGATCACCTTCAGTAGCTTCAACGGGTAGACTTGAAGGGTTACATCAAAACAAAGCAGCAAACTGATTTTTTAATTAGCTTGAACCGTCACCAATGCTATTTAAACAATTTTTGACAATGTTTTATAAGTAACAGTTTTTGTTCAATCCTTTCTCCTACAATTTACTTGTCATATTTAGTCAGAAATTCTTGTACTAAGGTTTTGTAATCATTAAATCCCTTATATGCTGCTTTCAAATTTGCTACAACTAGAACAAGCAAAAACACCTATTAAATACAACATAGCACATCCAGGGGAAAAAGGCCCAACAACCAGGAACCAAAGTAATCAGAAGCTTTCCCTACCCTGCCGATAGCATAGCTGGTTTGTTTTCAAATAGCACCTTGTTCCCTCCTGTCCCACCTGAGAAGGACAAATCGACAGCTGACCATACTGACCGGCCATGAAAATTCATCCTTCCACCTAAACTCCGCCAGCTTTTACACCTCTCACAAGTCAAAAGGCAGGTACACGTGTTAGAGCTTCTAGTCACCAACCCAAATTCAGACCAAACATTTGTAGCATTAGCTGACATGCAAATTAATTTCAGAGCCATACAATGTACCTTCCACAGAAGAGGTCGTATCTTAAGAATACGCAAAGTAAAATTAGCAGCAGGTAAAACGCTATGGCTCAGAGCTTCTCCCCCAGCAGCAAGGGTTTTCATTAGAAAAAGAAGTCCAGCCTGACAGAATGGCCAAAAACTTGGAGATCTAAGTCTTGACTTCCACCTTTAGGTCTCGTATTGACCTCAACCGTTAGAAGGTTTTTTCCTCTATGCCGTTTTACATGTGAAGCAGTAAAATGTATGTTTTCTGCTATCTATGCCTCATTGTTTTGGCACTTCAAGTATCCTCAATACTTTGGCACATTTTGATCTGAATTATTTCACTGAGGTGAGGGGTTTAAGGTCAGAGGTGCATGAAACCATAGGCCCCAGAATTATCTGATCGCTGGTATAATCTCAGAGTTTGCCCAGAAAATTCAGATAATCTTTAAAAAAGAAAAAAAAAAGCATTTATAGAAAGCTAAATGGGCCACATATAAATAGGCAGGCAAGCAATATATACTGTAGTTTAAAAGTACTAGATATACAAACACCTCTACTACTAAAAGACAGCAGCATTAATAACACTATTTAGTTGGAATTTGGAATTTTTTTACATGGAAATATACACAGAAAAATCATGAAGTGACAACTGAACTGACAGCCTGGGAAAAAAGTACAGTTTCTTTGAATACTACTTCTTAAACCTGCAGAAGAGCAAATACTATTACATTTCTCTTATAAGTTTAAATAGAAAGAAGATAAAAGATATACTGCGAGCCATTCTGATACCAAAATTTAAAGGGAAACCTTGCTTATTAACTTTAGAAAATCATTTAAAGCATAAAGAGAATTCAGTTTATTTTATAGCTAGAAAGCGTGATAAGCTTATGTAGCTTGACATCCTGTGCACAACAGGTAATGAATAGATCTATGTCATGATCAGTAACAGGGAGAGATTCAGGAGGTTACAACACGTGAACAAGGTTGTGATTATAGTAAGCAGAGCTAGATCTGAAAAACCAGCCAGTTTATTATTTCAAAACATCAGAAGCCAAAGGTAAGGCTTCCTTCACAACTGATGAATGCGATAGATTTTTTCTTCTTAATTCTAAGAATTTGGGGGTGTGGTATGTGCAGGCTTGCGATTTATTTTATAAATAAATATATATGTATAATTATATAGTTTAGAGCTAACAAATTTGTAACTTTTCACTCGAAAATTAAAAATAGTAAAAAGTATATGTTTTCAATTTTCCTGATGTAAGGCATGCAATTAAGAAATGAGGAAATTTTTCATTTATTTTTAGTAAGAAATATTGATAAGGGAGACTTTGTATCTTGTTTCCAACAAAACTGCTTTCAAAATATAAAGTTCAAGATTCTTAGCATTGAAAATGTTCCCAATTCCAAAACCTCTAAAGAAAATCCATTAAAAAAAAGATGATAGCACTGAAACTACCTAATGGAAACTAGAACTGATGTCATTTCAATCTGCTTTAGCATTTTCAACTTTGTTCCGCTTGTACGTTGAACTCTGTGAGGTTTCATTCTGTTCGTTATTTCTCTGCCTGTTCTTTCCAAGAATAGTGCTGTCACCGATTTCCTGCTTGAAGTAAACACGATTTGCTCACCTGACTTCTCCCTGACCCCAAACTATGGCAAACTTATTTCCTCCCTTTCAGATTTTTTTTCTTGTATACTCTTTGTTGTATACTCTTGTTACCACAAATGTTCCGTGTATTGTTCTTTGAGGAAGACAATTTGTACGACATACTTCTACAAATATTCAGTGACACTGCATTACCAATATACCAACTGCTTTTGCTAGAAATGAATGCATAAATATTTAACTGCTACGTTCATACTTCTACAGTGACGTAGTTTTCTATACACAATACTTTATGAGATGTATCCTACGAATGAACGTGATCAAAAGGTGCTTAGTAAAATGCTAGAGCAGGCCAAAATCAGCAGATGCTTAACAAACATAAAAGCACGTGTCTTGCCACACAGAAAACATACGGTGCATGAACATCGACACAATGTAAGGACATACTTTATTGTTTTGCCTAGCTGTGGCAGAAAAACACAGAGGTAGCATTTATTCAGAAACATAGTCTTATTGTAGCAAGCTCACGGGGACAAGAAAAAGTGGCTTTTGAGCAGATTTAACCAATCAAACCTAGTCTCTCACTCCTGATTTAAAAAAGCAAGATTGTATCTTGAAGGTTCCTATATCCTATGTACAGGATCCTATATCCTATATGTAAGATCCTATATTCTAGATATGAAGTATTTGAAGGTTGCTATATAAACAAACTTTTCATTAAAAAAAAAAAAAAAATCACATTTTCCAAGCTTTTTCACTAGGAAGGAAAATGAATGCAAGATTAAGTCATCCATAATTCAAGAAACTCTAAGTTATGCTCATACTTTAACCAAAAGAGAAATTGAACATGCTGGTACTTCACACAAATATCCATTTTGGCTACATGCCCTCTGAGCCAATGGTCTGTCAGAGGTACCTGACATACAATAGCAGGCTGGCAAAACAAATACCCATCACGAACAATTGCTGGTCAATACACAGGTGCTACTCCTCTATCCTGTCATGAAAACAATTAAAGCACTAGTGAGACTGTATTTTTCCATATGGAGGAAAAGGTGAGGGGGGAAACCCCACGCAGCAAAAATGCAACTCTTCCATTTTGGTTAACGAGAGGGTATATTCTGCCAAGCCTACTCGTAGTCTGTAGGGATTGGGGGCTGAAAAAGAACAAAAGGATTTCAAGGCAGAAGACACAAAGGAGAAGATGAATCACTCGCCAAGCAAGGATAAGAAACACCCCTCTATATCAATAACAACTTCAAACACTGAAACAAGGTCAACAGTAACAAGAGTCCACAACCATTTGTCATAATTCTCACACTAAGGTCCATCTTTGTACCAGTTTAACTTTCACATTTGTTCAGGACAGCATCTAGCCAAGAGGGAGATACAGGCACCAGTACTCTCAGGATTACATTAAAAATCATCTAGGTACCTGTCTCCTAGGTTGGTGTAGACAGCTAGGTTCTCTTCAAAGAAATAAAATAACAGTACAAGAGTCAGAGCTCAGACAGGCTCCCATATCTTTACCTGCAGTAGTTCAAAACCTTGCCGCTCACAGTATGCTTTACCCCTCTGCCAGAATTTGCTTTGCTGGCTGTGGCACACATATCCCATCCTAGTCACTTCCAGCACCCTCAAAGAGAAGCTCGCACCAAAACATCAGAATGTAACCTGGTGAGAGTGAGATACTGATGGAAACATCCTGTCACAGGGTGTTGACAAGGTCTTAAAACCACAACAATCAAGTCCACCAGAACTTGCCAGAGTCTTCCTTGGTGGAGAACTGACTAGCAAAGTCAACAGGAAACACTAGAGAGAGCGAAGGATCTCGATTTTCACATCACTCTCTGCTTGGGAACTGTATTCACTACTTCTTCTATGTGATATAAAATGCAAGAGACAGTCCTAGAACCGAGCTTTGGAACCCTTCCAAGGGAAACATTACAACCACAAAACTATAGAGCGCCAGGTAACAGTTTCACATCCATTATTGGGCTTCAGTGGCTTCAGAAGAGACACCAGAGCTTATTTCTTCTGAAGCCTGAACAAAACCCGAGGTGTTATTTTTGAGGTTTTGCTGAACTCAAAACAGAACAACTAAATTCTACAGAAATGGAATTAAATTAAATCAACAAATGTGTTGGGTTGTCTGGCACATTTTGAAAATCACAGTTTTGAAGACAGATTTCGGTTGCTGTGTGTGCTTTACTATTACTGATTACTATTTATGCCAAACCTTACCCAGGCCAGTCATACTGACTGTAATTTAAAGTGAAGATAACAAATCAATTTTATTAATAAAGCAGGTGTTAATTTAAGAACAAAACTAATATTTTTACATATCATATCAGTCAACTCTTACCAGTTTTATAGGACTGTATTTCACATAAGGGAAATGTAAACCATTCCAAAGAATGAGCTCGAACTCCTGTCCTGTAATTTTTATTGATTACTGAAGGAAAGCTTAAGAATTGACTTATGCTACTTACAGGGGAAAAAATGAGGGGCAGGAAAAGAAAAATAAATTGGTCCATCCAAGGAAAGTGTAGATTAAGATTTATAGCTGTGCTCTGACATACCAAATGCAGGTACTCAGACTGTGACTACTGGCACAGTTGTATGGAAGAAACAGAGCAAGATGGCAATTATGCGTTTCATTCATTTAAAGTATTTGCAAAGATAACAGCCAGAGCCTGTATTATTGTCCACTTCCTACAAAACAGTATTTTCAGTTCTAAGGGGAAAAGAATTGTTGAATGGAATAATAAAAACTATGCTGAAGTATTTAATTTGTTCCTTCACAAACCCAGAATTCTTTCATCCTGAAAAAGACGTAACACCTGAAAAAGCAAAACACAGCTTTACTGAACCAGATTTGGACTGTGGCAGCTATCCTTTAGCAAGGGCCAAGCAGTTTTTTCTTCACAAGCAAAATGCTAAGTAAGAGATATTTTATGGATGAAAATGTAATACATTCCCTTCTCGAGCAATAAGGATCACGCCAGTAGCATTCCCTACTTCGTACAGGTCCAGCAAACTAAAAACCAGTGTGTGTCGATTTTAGCTCAGGTTTTGCCCATGTATAAGACAACACTAAGCTAGTTGACTGAATTCCTTAGAAAACAAAGCAAAACCCAGTAAAACAGAATACACATTTATGCCCATTTACTCAATAAAATGTAAGACTTCAAACAGAAGTTTGTTTACCTTTCAATCAGAAAAATCCACTGCAAGTAGGAGAAAGGGGAAGTGGGCTTAAACGCTTCAGCATGAATACCTCTTTAGTTATACTATCAACATGACCATAAATCCCCCCAATTAGAATTTTTAAAAATCCGTTATGCTATGCAATTGCTTTTCAAAGTGCTACGTCTGTAACGTATAATAATGAAATAAAGTTTTCAAATAAGTTCTATTGAAAATTTTGCTTAAAACAACACAAGACAGAAAGGAAAGATTATCTCCACAACAGTGCATACTGATCATGCATATTCTGCCGTAAGCGTCCTAAGGTTAATTCATCCCTAAAGATATCCTACGGATGGTAACAGGAGGTACAAGCATCTGCTAGAGGCACGCACCGCGTAACCGCAGTGCCCTGCCCGTACCCCCTGCAACGCACAGTCTGCCTTTTGGAGGAGAACAGGCTCTCCCCTGCCCGGACGGGGCGAGCAGAGCCCGGCCGGCCCGCCGGGCAGCAGCCGCCGGGCGGGCGGGGAGCCGCCAGTGCCGCCCTCCGGCAACCAGGAAATAGCTGGGAGCTATTCCTAACGCTCGGCCAGCAACTTTCCACACCGCACGAAGAAACAATATTAAAAAAATAAATTAAAAAACCCAAACGCCGTTTCAAACCCTGGGAGAACCCAGTATTTCTCAGGAAGGCAAGGAGGGAGAAGGCAGCAACGCCTCCGACTGCCCCGGCGGCCAGTACTCGGGCACTTCACCGAGGGGACAACGGGGACGTTATTACTGACCTATTTTCGGCGCCGCCTGAGAGCGATAAACAATCAACAACGGCGGCGAAACGCTGCTCGGGCAGAAACTTCCCCGGCCCCAAGCCGGCCCCCGGCCGGGGCAAGCGCCGGCCGGCCGGCGTCCTCTGCACCGCGGCGGAGGCGTCCGAGCCCCCCGGGCGGCCGCCACCCGCCGTCCCGCCTCGCCGCCCCCCAGGCCGGACTGCAGAGAGGCTCCCGGAGTTTTCCTGCCGGCGTGCGGGGAATGGGGGGTCAGCCCGACACAAACAAGTCCCCCGCCCGCCATGCCCGGCTGGCAGAGGCCGGGCACGGAGGGGCGCGTTCGGCGCCCGCCGGCCCCAGCCCCAGCCCTGCGGGAGGGGCCGCGACACCCGGCGGAGCGCGTCCTGGCCCGCCCCGCCGCTCTCCCCCACCGCCCCGCGCCCCCTCGCCGCTCCCGCGCACTGACCTGGGACACAAAGGAGCGGCCGCCACTGCCCGCCGATCGCCCGCCGCCTCCTCGCCCGCGCTCCCCGCGGAGTCCAGGCCGCGGCAGCACCGGGATGGCGTAGCGCAGGCATCCGACGCCAGCGCCTGCTGCTCCCGCGGCGGCCTGTGCCGCCGGCGCCCGCTCTGTGCTGGGCGGAGAAGCCGGGGGGGGGGGCGCGCTGGGAGCCGGCCGAGCGCCGCTTCCTGCTCCCCGGCGCCGAGGGGCGGCGGGTGCCGGAGCCTGGCAGCTGCTGCAGCCTCGCAGCTGCCGGCGGGGGGGCTGCGCCCGCGGCTAGGCAGAGGCCGGCGGCGGCGAAGCCCGCGGCCGCCGCATCTTCGGCTTCTGCGCCGGGCTCTCCGTGCCGCCTCCGGCTCTGAGGAGTCGCCCGCGCGGCTTCGGCGGCGGCTGCTGGGAGCTGGAGCCCCGGCTCGCCCCGCTGCTGCGCTCGGCTCGGGCTCGTGCTCCCCCTGCTGCCCCGCCGGGCCGGGCCGAGGCTTGGGCTCCTCCTGCGGCTCCGCGGGGCCGGGCTGGGGCGGCCCCGGCGGGCGGCGGCGGAGGGGAGACGCCGGGAACCCCCGGGGGCGGCGGCCGGGCCGGGCCGGGCCGCGGGCGGTAGGTGCGGGAGGGACGTGACCCACCCTGGGCTTGCCCCTGGCCATCTTCCATCCGCGGGCCCGTTCCCTCAGAGCCGCCTTCATGGCGCACACTGGAAGGCGGAGGAGGCCTCCTTCCTGCCGGCGGCCTTCGGCACCCCGCGGCAGCCAGCGCTCTCCTGCCGGCACCCTCTGTCCTGGCCTGGGCAGGGAGCCCCCGGGCAGCCGCCGGGGCTCGGGCTCTGCAAGCCGGTGCAGGGAGCAGCCCGCGGGGAGCAGGCACCCCGGGGCTCGCGTGGAGGCGGTGGGGGGGCGAGCTGTGGGGCACCTGGCTGGGTGCAGGACTGGGGATAATGATCTGCTTTTAAGCCCTTTCGGGGAAAAAATTCTCATTTCTGGAGTAAAATGTTCTAGCACTTTGTGATAGCAAAATACAAGTAAATAGGCTGTAAGAGGCATTAATAAAACTGATTGTCTTAACACAGAGGAGGAGAGATGCGTACTACAGTCTCATTAACAAGTGCGATGTGTAGCTTGAAAGTTAATTGGTTCGGAGAACTACTGAAAACAAAATGATCGGCTGTTTGGAAAAAAAAATCCTTTTCTTCTTCCCCTTCTATCTGCTTGCCTTCACCTGAAAAAAAATAATCTTGGATATGAAGGAAACTTGCATAAAGATAGTCCTTCAGACTCCAACGTAGGCTTCCCATCTGAAAGCCAAACCTAAGCCTGTAGCTGTTTTGCAGAAAGAGGAGTCACAAAGCAGCAGATTTGCTTTCAGTTTAGGGAGTCTTTCAGGCCAGTCAGGTGACCAGCAATGTGAATTTGAGCTGTTAGTCTTTGGATAGGATTTTTTCAGTAATTTTGTCACCGATTGTTTTAGCATCCAAAAATGCAGACAGAAAATTAAGAGTGTGAAAGCAGGAAGCCTGAGTGATACTGAGTTGGGATGAATGACAGAGGGATGAGAAGCTGATCACCATGGAGTACCAAGACCAGCTTTGTGAGATATCCTTTTGAGTTCCCAGTACCTGTTTGTTTCTGTAAAATCTGATTGAGATTGTACTGATCACTGCTGGCAGAATCTTACTGCAGGCTGAACTCATGGCTATCTGGGAATTTAATTTTCGTAAAAGAAATCTCAGTTCATGGGAGATTAATGATTTAAATGAAACTTGCATCTGATTTATCAGGATCATGCGAGTGCCTCAAGGCTTTTTAAAAAGGCAGTTTCAAAAGCATCACTATTGATCCTTGAACCTAAAAACACATGGCTGCCGTTTCACTTATTTACCCTTGGTTATTTCAAGATAGGCTTGAGTAACTGCTTTGTGGTCCTGCAGAGTCAGTTCTGAAATACCAAAAACAATACTAAAGCAGTTTATGCATGGCTGACAGAAGGATCCACCAGGCCTAACCACAACACACCTCAAACTTACTTGACTCAGAAATACCATGGTTTTGTTCTAAAGAATGCTCGTGGATAGTGCCCGTGGCTTTCAAGCTAGATTTTGTTGAAGATGTTCTGGTTTCTGAATAGTCCAAGGCCAGGCTGACAGTTTGGATGGACTTTATGTATTTGCACAGATATATACTTCTCTGGCTCATTATTTTTGCTATTTTATCTCTTCTGAACCTTGCATGGACTTCTGCTATTAGGAGAATGTGTCTTGCAGGCTTCTTTCCCATTAAATGGAGGAAGCATTTCTTGGCAACTGCCTTTTCTCCTGATACGAGCAGAAAACTGGCAGCTTGTTCCCATAAATGGCATAGCTCCCATTAGAGAAATCTAATTTCCTCCCTCACCAAAATCCACTTGTGAAGATCTATCATCAATCAGCCCAGCTGCCGACCATGCCCTTTTTTTGCATGTGGCACTGAGTACTGTCTTACAGGATGAGGTCCACTGACCTCCCTGCGTGTCTTTCTGTTGCCTCCCTGCTTGTTGATGTAAAGAAGGATGATCTGACAGCCCTTCTGAATTAAGACCAGCTTCTGCAATAGCAGTTCTCTCAGTGTTTATGCAAAGCTGCCCTCGTTTCCAGGAGATTTTTAAAGTTTGGGTGCTCTACATAAAAACTGCCACAAAATGGGTACCCCGTTCAAGACTAGATGCACTGGTAAGCATTACAGTTTAGAGATGCCTATTGGGAAGTTATGGATTATCCTCACTAATAACTGGCATAGAGAGGCCTAGAAGTAATTCATTGCTTAGGTATGATGCAGGAGAACCTAGAAGCCCACTTCTGCAATTTGAGTTCTGCCGAAGCTGTCTTTCCCATGGGAAATTAAATTAAATCCTAAGCTCATATTGCTGAGCATTTTTACTAGTCCAGGATTTTGTTAAAAGAATAATTCACTGATTTATAGGTATGTCTGCATGGCTCAATACAGCACTAATATTAGTCTGAATCCTCCAGCTAGCACCAAACTCGTGCAGACTAGGAAACAAAAGCCGTGTAGCCACCAGCAGCCGAAGGAAGCAGGACTGGGAACCCAGACGCGATACCACACGAAAGCAACTGCGCTGCTTGCAGTTTCAGAGCAGCTCTGACCAGTGATAACCTGGGGATCTCTCCACGCTGCTCCAGTGTGTAGTATAGCAAGCACATTGTGGGAGAAGAATAACGTCGTAAAGGGCCAGTGAGGCAGAGTGGGGCTGCAAAAGTCTTGGAAAATTGGGTGAAGCTTAATCTTGATTCCTGGGAGAAGAAAACACAATGGATATTTGAGCAAGGAAGCTTAGTAACAGTGTGCACAAGTGGTTGGTGTATCAGGAGGCCATTCCAGAAGACTCTGGAGTAAATAAACTGAGAGAAAACAGTTTTTCTGAGAAATCTATATAGGTGGACAAGGAGAAAGGTTGAATCTCAGAAAAATTACCAAAGAGGAAAAAATTGGACATCATAGAATAGGATGATAAAGATTGCCAAATTTTGAGTCAACATGATATCGCACGGATGGTTCATACAGTAATATGCTGTGTCTAGGATTTAAAATTGAGTAAGTATGAGTGGAGGACCGATTCCTGTCAGCTGTTTTGATTGTGCTTCTTTGCTGTCAAAATACGGAAAAATGCTGAATGAACGTTCAACTGATTGCTCAATGAAAATAAAATTCTAGACAACTGCCAGATTTGGCTGTGTGCCCCAAATGAATATCCAGATATAGGATACACAGCACTAAGCATGTTCATTTTCGGATAACAGATTTGTGTGAAACATCCTCTGCAATGCCTTTAATCATAAGAAAACATAGAAACTAATTACATCATGAGAACATTGTGATAACTGTGTGTTGAAAACAGTGAATGAAAAGATGCTTTTTTGTACTGCAAGGGATTGCAAAGTTCTCATTAGAATATAGAGTTACAAAATCATAATTAAACTAGTATGCTACTAAAATAGAAAGCGTTACAATTGCAATGTTATTTTTTACTCTAAAGAATTTGATCAGTACAATCTAAAATTAGCTTTTTAAACTTTATTACATAATGAATGGATGCAAGGTATATTTATAGGATTCACAGAAGATTGGTTAAAAGTTACTTTTTAACAATCGTGACTGTTTCCTCATATGAGAAATAATGGGAGTTTTTTTGTCATTTGGGGATTGCAAAAGGGATGAAGAATCACAAATCGTGTATAGAGGACAAACTAGTGATATAAAAATATGGCTACAGATTTAAAGGGTCAACCTCCACTTGTCAGAAGAGGCTCTCTAAAGGCTGCTCAAAATGGGGAACTTGGTGCTGTAGCTACCTTCAGCTTGCATGCTGTTAGGTATGCAAAAATAAGGAACTTGCTTTTTTAACACGCAGCATGCTAACAGTGATATAGGGAACGCTTCAGACCACTGCTATAGTCAGTGGTTTCAGAGGAGGCAACAGGAATTTGGGTTTAGATCCACTGACTTTAAATAAGGGACCTTCAGGAGGTGACAAAGTGGCTAGATACAGGACTAAATGAATGGACACTGGTTAGGTGTTGGAAATGTGCAAGTAAAGATGGGAACAGAATTTATGCAAGGAGATAAATTAATAAGAGGTTGAAGCTGTAGAGGGAGAGGAAATGATCCAAAGGTGGAAGTACATTCAAAAGGGAAAAGGGAAGGAGAGAAACCACTAGAAGACAGTAATGTGAGGCTTGCAGAAAAAGTAAGATTTTAAATACAGCATGTTAATTGCCCTTCAAAAACAGGAGAAGGAAGGGTATGGAAGAAATAGAATCCATAGGATGTTGGAACAAAATACCTATAGTCAGTTAGAAATGCTGGGGAAGACAGATTCTACACAGAAAATTGCATTTGGTTTTGCTTTTCTTTACACGTGTAATAAGAAAGAATTGCAAGAGTCAAGGGCACAGCATAAGTTATGTTAGTGTTCATCAAATGAAAGCCAATGAGGGAAGGAGATGTAAAAAAATAATTCTGAGTCTCTTAGCTAGGACTTATGAAAATGGTCTACTTGAAGACTTGCTTTAAAAACTCTAGTGCCAAGAGAGGCTACAGAAAATACGTTTGCATTAACTGTCATTGCAATTTAGCAAGTTATGATGTGTCAAAACTAAATTTTTCAATGCAATAATACTTAATAATCATATAGACGTCTATCAATTTCATTTCTCGTCCTTTTTGGGAAGGCAGCAATAGGAACTAATTACACCTTCCAGAGTGCAACAGCAATACTTTCAGAGCAAGTTCTCTTAGACAGTGAGGAGACCACAAGTGCCCTGTTTGCAGGGTATGGGTAGGCTCTTCTGCGGAGTCTCTGAGAACAGCTTTCTCCAGGTCGTTCCCTGGCCCTGTCATGGGAGGGACGTGGCTCTCATGTCTCTGGCCCCAGCTGCACCCGCACTGAAATGTCCCCCTCCGTCTCGGTGACACGTGGGGCCAGGTCCTGCTAACACCTACCTGTGCAGGAAGCGCTCTCGCCTGTGGTCAGGTCGCGTGTCAAATGATTTCTGCCTTGGAGCCTACTGACCTGGCTGTTGGAAGGATATTCCATAGCCTAGCAGGTCCCACCTTAATACTAAGTATTTCCTCATACTCAAATCACATTTTGCTTTGTCTTAGGTTGCACTTAGCGTTAACAGTGCTCTTATTACAGTCTGCAGTGAGTACTATAGATACTGATGTTCCCACTAGAAATCAGTTTATCATGTTGAGCTGCACAAGTTTAGGACTACCAGCTCTTCCCATAAGATCCCATAAGATAACTTAACTCGGTAATTGATGGCCTCTGAATTCTTTCCAATTTTTTTTAGTGTTTGTATGGAGGAAAACACAATATTCGAGGTATAACCACGCTTGTGCCAGATGGAGAGAGACCACTGTATGTATGATGGGTCGGTCTGCGTATACAAGTCAAATGCCCCGCAACTTTTCAGTTTGCATTTTGGCAATATTAAATAAGATCTTCACAAACAATTTTCTATCCATTACCAGCCACATGATATTTTGGAGTATTTTCTCTCTTGTTGTATTTGCTTGCATTTTTCTGAGCTCAGTGTTAGTTTATTTTTGCCAGTCATATACCTAGTTTCTCTGGAGCTATTCTTTGTTTGTGCTGATTGTTTTTCTTAATTTGGCTATCATTTCTAAGATTAATTAATGTATTTTTTGATTTTGCTTCTGAAATACAAATAAAAATCATTAAGACCAAACCTAAAAACAATGGTTAAAATATTCAACTAGATGCTTTTCCCCAACTTTCTATGTTGCTATTTATCATTGTCTTTTGTGTACAGTATCTTTCCCAAACTTCTGTCTGATTATGTAGTGTAAGATTTACTTTTATTCTTTTTTAAATGAGAGTGTATACTTCTGAGAGCTGGGAGCCTAGCAGTACAATAAATCCATATGGATTTATCCTACAGCATGTGACCGATGGTTGAAATGAGCTCTCAGCTCTCATAATAAGCTTGAAAAGAGGAGAGAGAGAGAGGTATGATGTAACAAGCATGAAGAAAAGAGAAGAAAAGCCTTTCAGGACTCAACCATATTTTGCTCAGTCCTTTGCTCTCTGTTTGTCAGGGACTTAAACAGTCATGTATGCCCTGAGGCCAGGGCTTAAAGAACATGAGTCCTGTACTGGTTTGTTACAGGACTGGTACAAGAGATCCCCACCGTTGTAATTGCAATCACAAAAAAAAAAAAAAGACTTTTGAGATTTGAAGGTGAAGTAAAGCATAGGCCTCAGTTAATTACTTAATTTCCTGAAAACGCAGCTCCGTTAATGGAAATGTGTTAAGAGCTTTGTGTACCTTTTTGGTGTCTAACTTCTTTCAGGCAACAATGAAGTTTCTAAAGCATGGGAGTGGAAAGGTAGTTTGTAGATAGTCTCAAATCTATAATATTGTTGATTTTAGAATGTGCTAATATGAGGTTTCATATACAAAGAGCTGTGAATTATTTTTTTATTTAAATTGTCATATTTTATATCTACTTAGAATATGAAATTCTGTCAAGTTTACAGCCTCAACTGTTAAAAAAAAATGCATCCTGGCAGAATTTAAATCATATCGCACAATTTCAGGACTGTCGGGTCACCTATCATTTAAATCTACCACTGCTGTACCTATACCTATATTTTGGATTAAAAAAATCATGTCTTGAGAAAGAAACTATTGCTTAAATAGGAACTTCTAAAATACTGGGATTTTAAGATCCTAATGATCACAACAATTTGAAAAGTATGAAAATGGAAATTCACAGGTGAAATGCCATCCCAAAACAACTAAGTCAAAAGAGACACATTTTTTTTCTAATATCAGGCAAGCATTTCAATAGACTCAGTGGAAATAAAGAGCTTTTGCAATAAAATATTGTATTTTTCAGGGTTACTGAATGAGAAAAAATATTCTGAAGGTCTCTGGCCTTTGCATAACATTAAATGTCATTACAAGATGAAAGGGAAGTTGCATCTGAGGGGAAATACTTTCATTATTACTACAGATGGTCTACTTCCAGATTTCCCTAACTGTTGAAGTCTTCTCATCTCCACTGTGACTCTGAAAGTGGTTTAGGTTTCAGTTGCCCTGGAGAAAAGTGAGTGTAAAGTTTGGGAAAAAAGATGACGCTGTGTCGGGGTGGGCCACCTTGTGTCTCCAACAGAAGAACATTTATTCATTTTTCTCTTCAGCTACCTCACATATGAGCTGGTTCAGGTATCTGTCTGCTGAAGTGGAAATCTGTAAGACTCATTTTATGAGCAGCATGAGCAAGAACATCACAAATTCTATTCACGACCAAAAGTCATACAAATACTGCTGCTTACAAATATGGAAGAAAAAGTGTTTTGCAGGTTATTGTTCAAATTTCTGCTACCATATTGCTTCAGACAGTTCTGACACAAAAATAATTTTGCAACTAAGTAATAAAATGGAGGAAAGGTCCTTGTCCTTTACCATGTCTGCTACAAAATACTATTTTTTTTCTCATTATTTTATTATAAATCTCACATTATCTGGGATTTTAAATGCCACATTTCCCAGAAATATGAATATAAACACACAGTCTTAGGTAGTGTTAATTCTCAGTAAACCAAATATCTCTGCTCTTATGCCTATAAAAATAGGCTGGAAAACATGAACCCCAAAAGCTAAGAAACCTACAAAACAAATGAAACTCATCTATTAATTCAGCTTATTAAACTGCCAGATCTTTTGGATGATTGAAGTGGTACTATGGAAAAAATAATATATTTTTGCAAGTAACCAAAAGAGTTCCAGGCAAGATTATGGCTTTTACTATCATCTAGACTAGACAGGAGTAATTGGTTTTCTGCCTCTTTGTGGTTTACCGAACATTGGATCTAAGCTTCTCTTCATATTTTCATCATAGCAGGTGGAGCTGAAATGGGCAGTACCTTGGCTCTCCCCATCCCACTCCCTATCCAGAACAACAGAGCCAGCAGCAGGTGTCTGTCTTTGCTGCTGGTACACACCCAAAGCAGGCTGCCGTTAGCCTCTCAGAGAATAGGTAGAAGGAGCTAAATGAAGCAGAAGGGTTTCTGCAAGTTGCAGTACCTCAAGGTAAGATGCAGATTATACACACAGCCCATCACATCCAGGTGTTTCTAGATGTGTTCATTTCTTTGCAGACATCATGCAGTTAGTCTTCTGCATAGTATAGTTTTCATTAACAGATCTTTTTCTGAATGCTTGCAAAGCTACCGCACCATTGTATGCACAAGCCAGGCACCAAAAAAGCATATCCTGCCAGTGCTAAGTCAAATTAACTGTTGCTAAAATCAGATCAAAATGGTGTTTTTTCACAAGTTGTTGTCATCCATCCTGTGCACTGGTATAGGGAATAATACCACACAACTACTTAGCTGGAAAATGACTCCAAGATACAACTTTGGAACAAAGGGAGAAGGAAAACATGGTTTTAATTCTTCAAAGTGCAACACTGAATTGCCCAGTATTAGGTCTGTACACTTAGGGGGCTTATAACGGGTGTCAAGGCAACGGGACTTGAGGGCAAGGACTAGGTAAAGAGGATGCCAGGACGATGAACCAGGCCACAAGCTCTATCAGCAATGAGCCTCATTTAATGAAGGGTACGTGTTAAAAACGGGGATGTCTGCAAAGATATGTCCCAACCTCTCCTTCCATGCAGCCCCCCATAAAGGCTGATCAGATCACTCTCAGTTCAAATGACCTCTTCCTCACTCTGGACAAGGAAGAACCTAAGTAAGTTTGAGAGAGAAGGAGAAAATGAGCATCACCGTGGGGTGATAGGCTCACCTATCTTTGTTTTCTACAAAGAATGTGAAATTTGTGCGTGGGTTTTGTCCTACAATCCCTTGCTGCTGCTGCAGCAATGATCAGAGGGTGTTTTTCCCACTCTACAGGTCAGCTCCGCTCAGCCTTTATTCCTTGCTCATGTTATTCTTCTGCTTACAGTGGTGATGAGAATAACCTTCCTGCAAACTGGCAGCAGACAGCGGTTGAATGCAATAGTGTCTTTTAATAGAAAACATTAATGCAAAAATAAAAAGCTTCATGGAGAATACCCCAGCAAAGCATGACTTACTGTAACAGTCCTCAGAGACGTTTCTATACTTGAGGTATTAAGACATTATCCTCTAACTGCTGCTCTTACTCATCCTGTTTCTGGAGATTAATAAAATATAGCTCTTGGATCATCAAAAATTCCAATGCATTTCTGAGTTTCTTTGATACAGGAAGTGTCTCACTATCACTGCAACTTGATATCTAGTTGTATGGCAAGACATGGAAAGGTTTTGCCTGCATAGGTGGATTGCTGCCTTTCTTAAGTAAGAGGATGGCTTCCTTTCGTAAGTAGGATCTTTCCTCCATGCTGATATGTGAACAGCACAGTATTTATGAAGTTGCAGCACACTGAAAAGGATTTAGAACAGTTACTTACTGTTCTTCCCGCTGAGATCTAGACTCTGTCATTACACTAATTTATATTTTGGAAAGATAATTTACAGATAATTAACTTTCCAGTTGCTTTCCTGGGGAAAACAGTTCTATTACAAAGTTTCACAATATGCAGAAAAGTACGTCTTGGAGATTCAGCTAGCACAATGGATTTTTTTTTAGATAAAAGTCATTACTTTTGGCTGTGTACTGCAATTAGGAATTTATGTTATACCTTTCCAAACTGTATTTTCCTCTGTCAGGTTCAGGTGCAACAGGATCAATTCCTCCAATGTTAGTGACAGGCTTCAAAGAATGAGGTCAAAATAATGGAAAACCAGGATGTGACAAAGTTGTACACCGCGTTTTCATAATTTTTCACCACAGTCAGACCGCTATTTCACTCTCATTGAATGCCTGCAAAAATTCTGAGTTTAAATACAAGCCAAGTGCACCAATGAACTGTAATCTCATTGACCGAGTTTCAACATGTTACTGATAAGCCTGAGAATTTAAATGCATACAGGTGTTTCTTATCATCTTTGCTGCAACAGACAATGCACCTGTGACAGCCTTAAGTATTTTGTGGCTGCAAAGCTGTTTCTTTGTTCGCAAAGATACTGTGAAGAGGAAAACATGCCCAGTATCCAAACAAGAAAGCAAACAGACCCTTTTGTTGTCAGTCGGCCAGAATCACATTCCACCACGGTGCTCCAAGCACCATTACGCTGCCACTTGTCCTGCTGGCACATGTCAGGACAAGGCGTCTGCAATCAAGGCAGCAGATGGTTCTTTGGGTCGCCTAAAACCAGGGTTGGCATGAACACATCATTTATGATGCTGCTAAGAGAGAACAAAATTTTGGCATGGACATAATAACAGATCTCTGGATAATGAAGGCATCCTGTATCCTGTTAATCCATTCACACAGAACAGTAGCCCCCAAGTTTCTGAATAATGTTTTTTCTATTAATGTACTTGCTGATACATATGCATTCAGTCCATAACCCATCCATTTAAACCCAATTAAAGACAATTGTTTGGGGAATATTTCAGGTTTTGACTATGCTTATGGACAGCACAGCACGAGCTGCCTTGAAAACATCTGTGACTGCTGGGCCAACGATTGACTTGCCAACACTCAGTTCATGGCCAATCCATTTCTTTCTGTTTTGCCGGGCTCCACAGAGTGAAAGCAACACACTTCTGAGCAGTGGTTGGCACAACAGTTAAACCCCCCCAAAGTTTCAGCACTGCAGAAATTTCAGGACCCCACTGCTGCTCGTATCCCATTTTCACTGTGATGTTTGCAAAAGAAAGGAGTGAAAGGGAGAAGAATACAGACCTTCAGTGTGCCTTCTCCACCACATCAGCTTGAGTTGTTCCGGGAAATGTTTCCAAGTCTTAGACCGTTTCATGTTCTAATGCTCATGATATGTTGGCTGAGAGTGCTCCACAAGTGTTAACCTGGAGCAAGGCAATGAACAATGATACCACAGGTTAAAGAACATGCGCTCTCTTAGCTGAATGGCTTGTTACAGCCAAATGCAGATACAGAGTGCTGATATTGATCACTGCACTTACATTAATGATGTGATCCTTCTGCAGTGGATCAGGCCACCATGCCTTAAATAATCTGCAATTAGTATTAAATGACTCTTAGCATGCATATTCAGTTAAACTCCAAGGGGGAGGCCAGTTGTCAGAACCTCACTCAGATACAGCACAAGAATGTCTTTTGAGGAAGGAAGGAAGGAAGGGAGGGAGGGAGGGAGGGAGGGAGGAAATGGGAGGAGGTTTTCAGTTACTTTCTTTTCAGAGCTGATGCTCCCTTTAGTCCTCCTGCGTAAGGTCCTCTTCACTTTGGAGTCAGGTGGTCAAGAACACAAGGTTTACAAAAGAAAGGAGAACACAGACCCAAATATATATGGCCAGCAATCATTCAGGGAGCAGAGATTTCATTCTTCCATAAGGTGTTTCTTTTCTTCTGCCTCTGTTTCCTGCTCAATTCATTTTTTGGTATCTGATTCTTGTAAATGGACCAAGTAGTGTGGTTTCTTCTATGCCTATGAAAAATTTGCCTGATGGATCCTATGCCTCTTAGCCTCTTTATTGGCTGTTATACATGGAAACGGGTAGGAAGGGAAGCAGAAAACTCTTGTTTGCCTCCTGAAATACATGTTCCTTAAATTACCAATACTAAGCTTTGAAAAATGTTGAGGTTTTAACAAAATTATTGTCTGCCACATTAACCTTTTTCCCCAGATTTTGAACCTTTAGGAATCACTGCTTCCAGCTTAGATCCGTAACACAAAAGCCACTAGCCTGATGTACTGCAAGTAGAAGGTGAGACTATCATGTCATGAGCAAAAATACCAGGTGAGACAGGACAAAAAGGTCAGAAAAGGTACCACAAAACCCCTGTGAGAGTGAGCAACTACTGTAGCAGTAGTGCCAGCTGTAGCACCTTGGCATTTCACTTTTAGCTAAGCCAAGGCACTGGAATACATGCACAAGTACCAGTTACTTAATTCTTCACCTCTGATGCCATGTCGTCATGCGTAAACGTGCATGCACACCTGCAGCATGCAGCAAGGATTTCAGTGGCCTTTTAAAAAAATCTGGCCTTTGATCTGTAGAAGGCTCAAAGTTTAATGCTTAGTGGAAAGAGGAAAGGCGGCCATGCTGTAGGTAAAATGACGTAATCCAAATATTCCCAAAAATAGTGCTATGAAAATATGAATGACCCATGAATAACTGGAATTAAGAGGATATTTTATAAGCCACAATAGCTTTGTCATCATACTTGTGGGGTTGCAGCACTGCCTGAACAAAACTGAGGCTCGCAGAGGTGTCTGCGGCAGGTCACGTCTCACTGCGGCTCCCCAGTGCCACTCCTGCGTTGTGGGGTTCGTTGGCTGCGAGTGTCCGGTTAAAGGCTCATCTTCACCAAGAAAGTGAGGCACAGAGGAACCGCAGCGGATGGGGGCCCCGTAATATAGTCATGGAAATGGAGCTCCCGCCCCGGCCTCCCCATGAGGGCTGTCCCTCGGGAGCGGCGGGGGCTCCCCAGGGGTCCGTCAGGGCAGGGCCTGGCAGCCAGGGCCCGTCCCACCGCCCCAGCCAGGAGCAGGGCAGCCGGGGGGCACTGGGGCAGCCTCAGCTCCCAGCATCGGGCACCTCCCTGGGCTGACATGGGGTCCTGGGCCGTGGGCAGGTGGGGGGCACGCCGGAGGGCCAGGCAGGGACAGTCAGGCCCACTGGTGCCCTGACACAAGCCCCTTGGGAGCACGTGCCCAGCCCGGCTACTGGCACCCCCGGGGGCGTGGGGCTGAGGCAGCCTGGCCTCTGCTGCACTACCGGCTTTGGCAGCTCCTAACGATAAACCCAGACTATTGAGAATAATAAGCTTTTCCATTATAAATTACATTTTTCTTAGCGTGCCTGAGATCCAGCAGTCGTATTTTATCGGATGGCATTTTCCAGCTTTATAGTTCGTTTTTAATGCATGATAAGCTCTTTTGAATGTTTTGTATTGTTTCTAACTGAAGGATATGTTAAATGGTTATATAAAACATGCAGAAATGACTACACGCACTAAGCTTCTCTTCTCACTTTTTATGGGTTACTTTAATTATTGTATTCGTTTTCTTATCCATCATGATGACAGTGTATTTTGAATGACTACTGCTATGGGGATTGGTCTCCATCAACAGGAAAAGAGCTTATTTTATGAATACAAAAAGTGCATAGATTTTCAACAACTAAAATATATTTTAAAATCCCCAAATTTCACAGTATCAGGAAAAAATTTTACCCATGCTAAGTTGGATAAGCGTAATTCGAGTTCTTTAGAGATAGCTTTGAAGCATTGAGTACAGATGAAAAACCAGAGCAATATATTCAACCATGTATATCATTGGTCTCTTCTAATATACGTTGTCCTGTATTTCTCTAAGTAAAACCTTGGGCCTGATTCTCTGACCTGCATGGTCTTGGGAGAAGGTGAACAGCGGCAGGGGGAAGCAGTCCAGAAATTACTGGATGACATAGAGCACCTTTGAGACCACGTCCAAGAAAGAAGTTTGGCACTTGAACTCAGCCAGACGCAGTAATTCTGGGACCTGGCCATACCTGTTTTAATTTTCCCTTTTAGTTTTAATTGCTTTGTTGTTTTTTTTTCCTTTTGAACAACAGATTCTGCTTTGTGATTTGCAAAGCAGCAACTGGAAACATGACTCTGCCCATTTTCTTATCTTATCTGGGCTCTGACTGCGTTTAAATTATGGACAGTGTTCAAATAGGCTGTAGTAGTGCAGCACCAGCCTCTCACTGAGAGGGATGAATGTAGGATCAGCACTTTGGAACAGGAGAATCAGCACATCTGTTGTCTGTTTGACACTCTGCACGTCCATATGTTCAGCATAACAATACGAAACATTTAAATTGCGATAATTTGCTATGATATATCCAAACATTACTGGAAAACAACTCATTAGTTCTGCACCCCTCAGATCGTGAGGCACAGCGCTGCGGTGAGGAGCTCTGCACTGGCAGTCAGGCATGAGGTGTTCTCCGCCTCGGACTCAGACGACATGCATCACGATGAAACTTGAAGATCCTTAATTGAGTGAGCTCTTGTGGGAAGTGAAGCATGACTAAAAGGGTTGGAAGACACTCAATTTACTTAGTTGAGACAATTTATTAATGTTTATAATTTGCTACATAAAATATTAGAAGTAATATTTTTAAGGACACAAGTGCAATGTTTCCCCTCTATCATGTCCATCCATGCAGGAACAACTGACAGTGACAGGTAAAATGGTATGTTACAATCACTTTTTTCCCTCTAATTGCCCAGGAAATAGAAATTATTTGTTAATATTAACCAATAAACAGTGAAATCAGTAGATACAGTCTGTTTGTAACCTCATAGGGAATTATTTTGGAAAATTGTTTATCCAGGCCCAATGATAACTACTAACAGTCTACTCTGTAGTACCAAATAGAGTTGTATTACCATGATAAAGATATTACCCCAAACAAGGTATGTGTTGCAACCAAATCCAGTGATGAAATTTTATCTGTGCTGTCAGCAGGCCTTCAGCCCAGTTTCTCCTGGATTCAGTCTCCATTTGCTTAACAAGCCTAGACAGGTCAAAGCAGCAGAAACTAGCTTGGATTCAGCATGGTTAGGCACCCAGTACAGAGGAACCCAGAGCATGTTAGGATTTGTGCTCTGCTCTTCACATTGGGAGCCAGCTCAGGCTTAGCTCTTGCATAATGTTGTCAGGGTTTGTATGATCAAAGCATTTTGTCTAGATGGGAACGTCATCACTGAAAGACGTGATCTCGCCAGGGTATGACCTATCCACACCGAACCCTGAAGATTACATAAAAGCTTATCTGGGGGTATGTATCCTTTCCAAAACCTCTCTGCGTAAGAAGTTGCTATGCTCAGCAGCAATAGCTCACGTGAGACTTCTAAATCCATTTCATTTGCAGTGACATGCATTAGCTTAAGTAATATGTTATTAGCATTACATCTTTTTATTAGCCCAAACAATGCGGTGGCTTAAACTGTTAGCTTAAACTATTCAAACAGTCATTGCTGAACTGGAACTTCTGAGTGAAATGTGAGGAGCTCTCTTGGCAGATCAGCAGGGGTGGGAACAAGCACAGAGGGCAGGCAGAGCGAAGAGCAGAGCGCAGCAATCTCCTACAGCAGGGCAGATGAACCCAAAAAGGGCATCATCTACAGCCATAGCCAGTAAGCATTTAAGAAACCCAGCTGATCTGGTCTGAGACAATTTAATGTAAATGTAGTTTTACAGTAAATAATTAATTACATATGCTTTGTACTTCGTATGCTGAATCATGTCTCACTTCAAAAAGCAAACAGAGTAAAGCTAAATGTCAGAAGAGTTTACTTCCAGATGAGTGATACAATTATTAACAAGCAAGTAATCAAGCCCTCAGATAATATACAATTCGGAGCATACCTTTGACATTTTGACTAAAAGTATAAAAAGTGCAATTAAATCAATGCACTTCCCTAATAGAGTTCTTACATCAAAATTCTGGATGGCTAGGGTCAACTCATAATGATTTAATTCATAATTTTTTAAATTACACTTGATCAGTGCTATCTGTTTCTGCAGAAAATCATTAATGCTCTTTAGTGAAACTGGTTATCTATCACAAAGATTGTCGTATCTTATTAATGAAAATTTTCATGGAAATTTATATGTATTATAAATTTCAGAGGCAAAATTATATAAAGGTGTCATAGAGATAATATGTAGAGCCAGTTTAAATAAGTCTAGATGTTGAATACCCTCAAATATATTTTATTCTCAAGACAAACATACAAATTTTTGTTTCAGGTCCATAGGCACAAATTGTATCTCTCCTTCATGCTGAGAAGTCACAAAAAATAAATCACTGTTTGAGAAATAAATATGTTTGGTGACATGCTTTGTCCTCACCAATCATAAAGATTAAATTAAATTGCAAAGCTACTGTAACTTTCATGAAGTTCAGTTTTTACAGATACGTGTTGTCTTAAAATGTCAGAAAGATAATACAGTCCAAAGGATTTAAATACCCATTTCTGTTTCTCCTCTCCATATCCCCAATTTTATTTTCCTATCATCTGGCAGTTGAAGAAATTGGCACACTACAATAGTACATCAGAAAAATATGTCATTTATGTACAATTACCCTTATGCAGTACTGCTATAAGCCACGGGTCCTGTTGGCTAGCTGAAATCCACTGAAATCACATATAAAACTCATCAATCCGGCATTTTAGAGTAAAATTATTCAATATGCCAGCTGGTTTTGAAATTGTGAGCTGGTATCTTCCTTCAAAACTAGCGTCCTGCCAACCTTGTGGAGATGGTTTAATCTTACTCTCCTGATTTGTCTGGGTACATTCAATCTTCCTGATGTTTCTCAAGTGAAGTTTCTCAAGGAAACTTTTTATTGTAAATCTCAGTGGACTGATGGAGAATGGAAAACAATAATAGCCAAAATGGCTAAAAGACATGGTAATTTGAGAAAGTGAAGATATTTCACCATTTCCCAAATACTTAAAAAGTTTTGGAAAGCCAGTGTTTCAAAATAGGTAGGCCTAGAAACTACAATTAAACAGAACAAAAAAAAAGATTAAACCTAAAGCAGGGTTTTGTCTTTGCCATCATTACTATTTAGAAAGGTTTGATTGTTAGTATTACAATGACTGAAACCTGATTTTCCCGTAGGAAGAATACATCGTCAGCAGACAGGTAAATACTGTGGCTCTTTGTATCTGAACTATGTTTTTCAGCTCCCTTGTGTGCTATCTCCACTGTACCTCTGCCTTTCTAGAGTTTTACTTGAAAAAAGAATCCTAAACTCAGACTCACTACGCCTGTGGGACCAGGATAGGAATATTTGTTGATAAATATTTAGGGACTGCAACTTGTAACTGCTGTAGCTACAACAGAACTAATAATTGAGCCTGATGATCAGGAAACTGTGAGTAAACATTTGAAAAGGACCTGGGTAGAGGTACGTATCAGTGATCAATGCACTGTTCATCGCCGTAGGGTAAAGCTGCCATTGCTTATGCTGTGCTCAGATATTACAGTAATTATTGTGTCACAGATAAGTCATTTGATAGAATAAATAAAGCAGTGCAGACACTTTAGGTCCCTTTTTGATGACTATAGTTAACGTTTGCTTGTTAAAGGAAAAGCTGAACAGCCTTACAGAAAAAGAAAACATGGCAGTATTTAGCATATTGTCTTGAACCTTCCTCTTAATAAAAGGTTAGTGAAAGACATTGATTTTTTTCCCCCATGTTTTCCCTTGTTGTCTATTAACATGTATTTCAATAAGGGTGTAGAGAATATGGCATGAAATTAGAATTACAGTAATGTTTAGGACTGATGATAAATCAAAAGGTTAAAATGCATCAAACAGAATCTATTATTGCCTCTGTTCTTGATACTGTTAACCCAAAGTATAGGAAATTCACTAGCAATAACGCACAAAAGTGGTTATTGCTGTTCTTTACCAGGTTATCTCCTTTTTTTTTTTAACTTGTAGTTTTACTGGCCACTTTTTTCCCGTGTAATATCTTTTGCATATGTGACCCCTGGGTTCTAACTACCATCCCTCCATGTTTTTGAGTCTCTTATCAGAAAAGGAAATTATTTTGGCTGGAGCATTGTCTCGATGCTCATGCTGTGTTCGCTCTATATGTACTTTGTAGACTTGGCAAACTTGAGGAAAGAACTCCATCTCATCAGAGACACACAAGCCCTAAGACCGCTAATAAGCTGGAGGAAGACGCTGAGGATGCTAAAGGAATGTATGATGTCAGTACGAGGTAGCGTTGGTGTGGAGGACAGTAGTTTGAGGTAAACGGTGGAAGTCTGTTTGCTCTACAGTGCAGACATAGGGCTATATATGATACAACAGCCCAGAATGCAACTTGTAACTTAGTGGCCTTCATGACCGTTTTGGATGGTGCTAGGAATCACTGCCATACCTTCGTAGTCTGGGCTGAGAAGGATGCAAAGGTAGCCTAAAGCTGCTTCAGCTCTCTGATGTGTGCTTGATCATCAAGTTCTTTATTATGCCCGTAAGGTACACAGTACAGATTATCTCCTGTTTGTCTGAGGGAAAAAGGATCTAGATTTAAAGCAGACTGGCTATATTTCAGCGATGATAGCTTTTGCCCTGGAAAAGGCAATTCAGGTTTGTTTAGATACTCTTCTGACTAGGTCCTAAGCTTGAATGCTGTGTGACCTGCACAGACTTCTTTTCAGTTGAAGCAAATCACTCTTCTTGACATGCCATCAGAGTCACAGGCTACTGACCTTCAGGGCAGAGTGCAAGAGATGCTTATTTTATTGAGCAGCTGATTGACTAGTTATGGATTTTTTTCCTTGGTTTTGTTTTTGCCAACAGCATATCTAATTTGTGATTTAATCTTTTTATTCAATGCCTAGCTGCCTCAGCAGTCCATTTTAAGAACTAGCATATGAAATATATACATTTTATGTCTGTTGTTTGCAATTAATCATCAGTAATTATGCTGTGTAATTATCTATACCATTTAATTTAATATCAGTAATGGATGTGTGTTAAAGTTACTTCTGCCATCTGCATATTTTTCCTACCGACTGCTATTCAGAGACCAGTTTTTTAAGGCGTTTTCTGAGCAGAGAAAGATGGCCATCTGCTAATCTTGACCATGCACATATTTTAAGATTTGTTGACTTGATTATATAATGGAATTGGAAATAGGGAACATGATATATGCCGTTGAAGACTTTGTTATCAGTTTGAGCAATAAATATTTAAGTAATTTCTTACCATTATTTTCCTTTTCCAAATTGCTGAGATTTCCCATTTCTCGTTTAGACATTTTTGAAGCTTCTGAAACTATTTACTATTCAAGACAGGATATTTTAGAAAGAGTTTACTGTAGTCTGGTAAAGGACAGCAAGTTTTCCTCATTTTATTAATCCAATTCCTGTAGCAGTTTCCCATTTTCAGTTTAAAAACCACTGCGTATATTTATGGGTAAAAATATATTTTCATGCTATTTTCCCATTACCCATTAAGTGGTGGTTTTGGATGGTAACCAGTCAGCACGTAAGGAGTTTGAAGTCTATGTTAAATATCATTACTCACCTTTAGATCCCACCTTCCTCCAGAGCCTTGGAAGAGTCCACGTGAGTAAGGGTCTAGCTTCATATCATATAAAACGGGCAATGGGAACAATCTGTAATATCCTCTACCATTTCCATGCACTGTCTAAACATTGCAGAAGAAAGCAGATCTCTTCTGTCAGATGGTGCAAACTCAATAAATCTCTTTTTCTTCAAAACAAGACAAATCTGACCCTTTCCAATTTCTTTCTCTCGCTGTGAATTCTTTTCAGTCTTTTCCTTAAAATCTCTAGCTGTTCAGGCAAGATCTACACCTTTTATTCAGGGAAAACTCTTTATAAAGGGATTGGGTGCAGCCTATAATGGGACAAATGGGTTTCTCTGGATGCCTAGTCTGCTTTATTAATTTTGTTTCGTTTTTACATGAAACTAGTTTATTAATCTGTACTGGAAACTGAACTTCAGTGATGAAGTTGAATTTTCACTACACTGAACGCAGCCGGCCCTTCTTCTGACTCTACGTTCTGATTAAATGTGGACTTTGGACAGAAATATCTGACTATTTCCACCTACTAGAAGAAGCCAGAAGTAAATGCATAAATAAAGTTTACTTGTAGCCCATTTATGAATGTAATGAAAAATATTTTTTCAAATAAATGATTCATCCTTGGGAAAAGAAAAATACAGAGTTTTCTAATGCTTTTGCCAAGCATTGGAAGGATAAATATTCAATTAATGAAAATGTCTGTATTCAATGGGTAAAAAAGTTCCATCTTTCTTTCACTCCTACCCGTATCACCACAAACATAAAATGTAGATTTTAGAGAATATGTTTGCTGGTCCTTGGAATAATATGGTTTTCTTTTTGCATTTTTATATTAATTTCTTATGATATGAATAAACATATGATTTAGCAACATTATTACCTTTATTCTGACAAGCGACTGCAAAGTGTCATCAATAACTTGTCTCATTATTTCCATTATGTTTCTCACATATCAACTGCACTGCAACTTCTGTTTTGCTAATGAATGAATATCTTTCTAAGAACGCTAAGAAAAATTACATTAGTAATTTTACATTATTCTTACATCCCTAATCCTTATGTTGGTAAACTGTATTTGTTTTTTGGCTATAGTATACTGTCTATCTTTTTTCTTAAATGTTTACCAGTGAATCACCGATGTAAGACATACGAAATGTATTTCCCTTCTTTTGTAATACTTGAATGTAAAGTATACAGTAGAAATTACTTGGTAGAGTACCATGGGATAAAGCCCTGGTTGGAAGAGGGGCCCAAGAAAACTGGTTAATATTCAAGGACCACCTCCTCCAAGCTCAGGAGCGATGCATCCCAACAAAGAGGAAGTCAGGCAAAAATGCCAGAAGGCCTGTATGGATGAGCAAGGAGCTCCTGGACAAACTCAAACACAAAAAGGAAGCCTACAGAGGGTGGAAGCAAGGACAGGTAGCCTGGGAGGAAGACAGAGAAATTGTCCGAGTAGCCAGGGATCAGGTTAGGAAAGCTAAAGCCCTGATAGAATTCAGTCTGGCCAGGGACATCAAGGGCAACAAGAAAACATGGGGGTACATCGGGGATAAAAGGAAAACGAGGGAAAATATGAGCCCTCTCCGGAAGGAAACGGGAGACCTAGTTACCTGTGGTATGGAGGAGGCTGAAGTACTCAATGACTTTTTTGCCTCAGTCTTCACCGGCAACTGCTCAAGCCTCACCGCCCAAGCCGCAGAAGGCAAAGGCAGGGACTGGGAGAATGAAGAGCCGCCCACTGTAGGAGAAGATCAAGTTTGAGACCATCTAAGGAACCTGAAGGTGCACAAGTCCATGGGACCTGATGACATGCATCCGCGGGTCCTGAGGGAACTGGTGGATGAAGTTGCTAAGCCACTATCCATTATATTTGACAAGTCATGGCAGGCTGGTAAAGTTCCCGCTGGCTGGAAAAGGGGAAACATAACCCCTATTTTTAAAACGGAAAAAAGGAAGACCTGGGGAACTACAGGACAGTCAATCTCACCTCTGTGCCTGGCAAGACCATGGAGCAGATCCTGCTGGAAACTATGCTAAGGCACATGGAAAATAAGGAGGTGACTGGTGACAGCCAGCATGGCTTCACTAAGAGCAAATCGTGCCTGGCAAATTCGGTGGCCTTCTGTGATGGGGTTACAGCGTTGGTGGATAAGGGAAGAGCATCTGATGTCATCTACCTGGACTTGTGCAAAACATCTGACACTGTCCTGCACGACATCCTTGTCTCTAAATTGGAGAGACACGGATCTGATGATTGGACCACTCAGTGGATAAGGAATTGGCTGGATGGTCGCACTCAAAGAGTTGCGGTCAACAACTCGATGTCCAAGCAAAGACCAGTGATGAGTGGCGTTCCTCAGGGGTCGATATTGGGACTGACACTGTTTAACATCTTTGTCGGCGACATGGACAGTGGGATTGAGTGCACCTCCAGCAAGTTTGCCAATGACACCAAGCTGTGTGGTGCGGTCGACATGCTGGAGGGAAGGGATGCCATCTAGAGGGACCCTGACAGGCTTGAGAGGTGGGCCAGTGCAAACCTCATGAAGTTCAACAAGGCCAAGTGCAAGGTCCTGCACAAGGACCAGGGCAATCCCAAGCACAAATACAGGCTGGGCAGAGAATGGATTGAGAGCAGTCCTAAGGAGAAGGACTTGGGGCTGTTGGTGGATGAGAAGCTCAACATGACCCGGCAATGTGCGCTTGCAGCCCAGAAGACCAACCGTATCCTGGGCTGCATCAAAAGAAGCGTGTCCAAGAGGTCAAGGGAGGTGATTCTCCCCCGCTACTCTGCTCTCATGAGACCCCACCTGGAGTACCGCCTTCAGCTCTGGAACACCCAACATAAGAAGGACATGGACCTGTTGGAGCGAGACCAGAGGAGGGCCACGAAGATGATCAGAGGGCTGGAGCACCTCTCCTGTGAAGACAGGCTGAGAGAGTTGGGGTTGTTCAGCCTGGAGAAGAGAAGGCTCCAGGGAAACCTCATAGCAGCCTTCCAGTACCTGAAGAGGGCCTACAAGGAAGCTGGAGAGGGACTTTGTACAAGGGCATGTAGTGATAGGACAAGGGGTAATGGCTTTAAACTGGAAGAGGGCAGATTTCAATTAGATACAAGGAAGAAATTCTTCACTATGAGGGTGGTGAGACACTGGAACAGGTTGCCCAGAGAAGTTGTGGATGCCCCATCCATGGAAGTGGTCAAGGTCAGATTGGATGGGGCTTTGAGCAACCTGGTCTAGTGGAAGGTGTCCCTGCCCATGGCAGGGGGGTTGGAACTAGATGATCTTTAAGGTCCCTTCCAACCCAAACTATTCTATGATTCTATGAAATTCCTCAGTATTTTTTCGTTCAACTAACCAGAGAAACTGGAAATTTTTGTTTTAGGTCAAGTGAAACAGAAATACTTACCTGTTTTTGATTTAAAAAAAATCCTTACATTTTTAAAATTCACCTAAAAATTATTCTTTTGACTGAATATGAAATGATACTTTTAGTTGTGGATCATTTCCCACTATTAATTTTTTTGTTGGTAAATTCTGATACATTCTTAAAGAAAGAATGTTTTTGGAAATGAAGAGTAACAAGATAGAAAATAATTTAAAAATGTTTATGCAAAGTGTTTCTGTATTTCTGAAATTAACTATTCAATTTTTACATTAGAAAAAACTCTTTTCTTTTGGCCGAAACTCATTTTTTTGGCAAATGAATTGTTCATTAAAACATTTGGCCCACACATTTTCTGCTGAAGTGAAAATTGATATTGATATGAAAAAAAAATTTTATAGCTAACTATCAAAGATACTTTAACACTTGATTTGTGAAATATCATCCAATAATCACATAAATTATTCTTCATTTTTCGTGTGTGTTAGTTGAATGCTAATAAAATCCATATATTGCAAGAGTTACAATATAATGCCAGTATTTTTAATTCAGGAAGGATAGAAAATTAGAGGATACTATAATCTCAAACCACTTTTTTGTTTGCTTTTTTTACATATAGGATGGGAATGTGAACAATCTTCCCCAATGTTTGAGAATTATTGTCTAACTAAATCAACCTTATCAAGCAGCCAGAATTCTGCCAAGTCAAGATTCTGCCCCAATCCCTCCCAATGCTCTGAGCAAACCTGGGTCTGGTACTTAATCATGGATTTATTCAGGATTCTTTCACCGACATTTCACTCATCAGCTATATAAAGGGCAACAGAGAAAGATGGAGTCATTATCTGAAAAGTCTGTACTAAAAAAGCCATTTACTTCTCCAGAGTGTTATAAACTACAGCTGCTGTGAAAGATGTACTGTATCTGTTTAATGTAATCATATGTCATGATGGTTTGGTCTTATTGTAGGCATCTCTTTTATTAATCGAATCTGTGATTCAAACATATGTTTTCGTGGATAATAATGTGCACTCATTTTAACCATTTATCCTTTCCATGGAAGTATTTTGCTCTACTGTATTAACTTATTTTTTTCTTTTTTGGCATATAATTAAATGCTGTAATCATGTAAACTAGTTGCTTTCCCTAAAGACATGCTATAACTTTATTTATAAAGTGGGCAAAATGCCAATGAAAAGATACAAAAAAACCTGTGCTTGAGGTTAAGGCTTGGACTGTTAATGGTACACAGTTATTTTTCTTTTTCCTTTCCAGTGTATTAAAGTTTCATTATTTTCCTTTCATTGGCTTTGATTAATCTTTTTATAGTATAACATACATGGAGCCGATGCAATCTACAACAGTATGTGACAAGTAACAAAAAACCCATCTAATTTTAACCTTCTCTGCCTGCATACGTGTGTTTTGCCCTTGTAGCATTAGAATTGCTAATCTGCCTGTAGTTGAGACCTAAACCAAGCACTGCAAAGTCACATAAATGTATAAGAAACCATATTCAGTTTTGAAAGCTGAACTGAAATAGCTTGGATTTGGGGGCAAGAAAAGGCTCATCAAAGCCTTCAGGAAAGTCTACAGCATGATTAGACAACAGGTATTGTCCCCCTCATTCAGTGTGTTGTACCTCATTCTGAGAGCATTTAAAGGAAGATTTGATTCCTGATGATATTTCTGTTCCCAGTTCTCATATCCATATTTCTGTTGGTCTCTATTCTTCAGCACAAATACTCTATCTGTTTTATGAGAATACTTAAAATTGTAGGTATAGTGCAGTGTGAAGAAAAGCAAAAGAACCCTGAGTCTTGGCAGTGTTGCCATGTTTTAAGGAAGATGCATTTAAAGGAAAATCAAGAAGGGGGGAAATAATGTACCTGAAGGGTGTCAAAGGGAAATGAAACAGTGAAGAAAGGACATAATTTTATGGGGAAATATTTATGGTGGAAGCACTGTCTTCTAGTTGCCAACTGTTCTCTGGAAGTCAAATGATACAAGAAAACCAAGACTAAGAATATGACAAAAACACACTTTTATAGCATTAGCCCCACTTTCAGCCTGTAGGTGCTTATATAGACCCTAAAAGCAGGATTGAAAGAACCCAGCAAGCTAAGAAAGAGGCCATCTAGGCTAGGCAGCACAAGTATTAAGACTTAGAAAAAACACTGACACTGCTTTGAGAATGACATTCAGATGGGTCATGCATTAAGAGAGATGGAGGACCGCCTATTTTGTGAGTCTTACTGAGGTTTAAGTGTGGAGGAGCACAGGGGGTTGTACGAGGGTCTTTAGGACAGAAATTTAGGCACCCATGGATTTTAGTAGAATAAATAGTCTTTTGGGCTGAAAACACACTGAAGCAACGCGGGAGTTCAGAGGCTACGGTTGACTGAGTTTTGATTTAAGGCATCTAAACCCCTTTGGGTTTCAGACCCAAAACCCCTAATCCTTTACTGCTTTGTGCTTCATGTAGTCATTTCAAGTTTTGCTAAATGGCTTAATAATTTCTAACAGTGCCTTGGAGCCAAAACAGCTGGTTCTTATAAATCAAAGCTAGTATAAAATTGAAAGAACACTGTTAGGTCAAGAAACTGCTTTACTTGTTTGCATGCTTTAAACCCCAGAGATACATTATGACACATGTCCCCTGATGGATCTGCTTATTTTAATATTGTAGTCTGCCTTGTAAAAACAACAAACCAAAACCCAAACCACTTCTGCACTACCACTAGAACAGCTTGGAGCTTTTAAGAGAGGAGGTTTTTTTTGTATTCATGAGCCCATTAATGTTCCCCTCAGCATGTTTGGTTTAATTGTATTAACATCTCAGAATTATTTCTGTAGACGGGGAAAAAGAAAGAAACCAGCTGGTGTTTCAGAGAAACTTTCAGTATGGAAGTTAATCAAGTTTAATAATAGTTGTAAGTAATGTCGGGTAATATTTTTGCCTACGGGGTGTGGTACTACAGCGACTTAAACTGACCTCAGGTGGGGCTGTTACATTCCTACTCTCCTCTCCCAAAGTCATAAATACCCTTCACCCTACATCATCCACAGTGCTGGCTCCTCCTGCTTCCATGGGCAGCTCATCCCAGGAAATAAATGATCAGAGAATGGCTCCTACTAAAAATGTAAAGTAAAAATTTTCTACTGGTTCTTTATACAAACTACCCATGTCCAATGAGTGGTTTGCCAGCGTGGCGGAGGCTGCATGGGCTGGGAGGAAAGCCCTGAGCAGCTGTGGCTGATGGTCACTTAAACTGGTGTGAAAAATATATGCTGTCTGCCTAAGCAGTTCTCTGATTTTACATTGCCATTTGTGACCTGCTTCGAAGGTGATCCATGTTATCACCCACAAGCTGGTGAGAACCCTGGTTTTGTAATGCCTGGTGGTGTTCAAGTGAGTAGAGTTAGTTACACATGTCTGTAGAATTAAGCAAGTATCTGCTTGATCTGGCCTCACTAGGGAAAAGCAGTCAGCTAAATACTGTCAACTGCATGAAGTAAATGCAAAGAAAAAAGAGACTTCTTTCTCTCATCTTGTTCACTGTCAGAAATCTCACATAGTATTTATAACAACCATGGTTCAGGTGCAATTTTCAAGATCACTTGTCCCTTTTTTTTTTTTATTTATCAGCTTAAAAGAGGCATTCGGATTACCAAAGAAGATGTGTTCAGTTTCTTTTTCTTCTTGGAAATCATGTATTCAGTTTCTTTTAAAAGTGTGCGTGTAGCACCCATCAAAAGAATATCTGCATTTGTCATGAAGACTTTCATGGCCCAGTGGAAGAAATACATAGAATTTCTGGAGAAACCCAGAGCGCTCTAAGGTATTCTTCTCAGGCACCAAGGAGTATTTAGATGTTTTTCTGAGGTTACCACATGCTGTTTATCATTATTAACCACATCTGAACAGTCAAGTCAAAACCCAGTAATCTCTGAAAGTGTGGCGTAGATGGAAACAACCACCACAAGCATGAGGTAAGCACAAGGAGCGTCGGAAACGACTATATGTATATGAACACTTTAAAGAGGGACTTGTACAGTAGGACAGACCAAAAGCAATGATTTTTCTAGAAGATGATGGAACAATACCAGCAACTTCCTATCTTCTCTGTTTCTGCAATGAAATATTTTTATTTGCACAGGATTTACCCTTAAAACTAAGTTAGTATCAGGATTGAGAGAGATGGGCAAACTGGTTTGGAAGCGCTGAGTCAGTGGAACTCTCCTGCAAAAAAAGAATCGGAATAGGGAAAATGAACCTTAAGAATAATGTGTACAGCCGGATGACATAGAGATAAACTAGCGCTACTGGGGATTTAAGGCAACCTAACAAAGAAAATCTTTCAATAGATTTTGAGCAGATTTTGAGTCCATAACTTGCTTTAACAGGCTGAATTCTAGAAACTACTCCTCTATACCTCAGAAAATGTTAGCAAATGGCACGCACCAAAACTGCAGCAGAATTTTAAAAGCTTTATGCATCCAATAGCCAGGGATTATTCTTATTTTCCTTTTTTGTTTAATACTTGACTTGTATTCTGAAGAGTATATTTTTATGGAATTCTTTATAAATGTGTTTCCTGATGAGTACTTGATAAGTATCAAGATTATGTCCCTGGGGGTATTCAGCCACTGTGCAAGTCAGTCTGGAAGGTGAACTTGGCCCTTGGCCCTACTGCCACAGGGCACAACACCATCCCAGCCAAGATGCTTCATACCATTGTCACTCTTTCAACCGGATAAGCTAATTGTGCACGTCATCATTCTGGCACTTTCTGGGATCAGCAGCTTTACTGTTCATGCGTGTTCTTGGTCCTGCACAGACATAGCAGGATCAGCCTTCCCTGGAAGTGTCAGGCTCTCTGAGCAATGTGGAGCACCATTGAGTCCAGGATGGAAACAGATGCCAGTTTTAGGAAGCAAGGGTTGTCCCGCTGCAGAGTAGCAGCAGGACCAAACGCCCAGCATGTGCTGGTGCAGGTTGAGGCTCCAGGCATTTGGGGTCTGTGTGTCACCCCGGCAGCTGCTCCCCATCTGCACCAGCTCCTCCCCAGGTGACACAGACGAGATGCCAATGTCCCATTGTCAACCTGCAATGAACTACACCAGTATAACCTCTGCAGATCAAAACCGGTGAAGTTACTGATAAAAGGCTCAAGAGTTTAGTAATTTTCTCTGCTGTCAACAATTTGTCCTACTTCAGTACTTGGAAAAAGAAATAGGGTATTAATCCTGCAAGGAGGAGACTGGCTAGAAATCTGCCTTACTTCCACTTCATGCATCTTCAAGAAATCCAGCTTCCTGCTGGAGTGTCTATATATGCATATTCTCTCTGAGATTTCATAACATCAATACACATCTACCCTCTGCTCCCGAAAGCAATACGTGCGCTTTGGCACTGTTTAGGACCATGATTTCTGGGAAATAATTGCGACATTGAACCTTCAGGTCCTTGACTCCTCCAGGAGAATCCACAGCTCTGGCTGATGTACCCCAGCTGTGTGCCTAGTGGGTGATGAGATCTGGGATGCATCACTATGAACAAGTAGAGAAAGGTGTAGGTGAACATAGCCTACACTTTTGGTGGCCTCAATAATTTTGTCTGTTTTCTTATCAGTGTTTATCCTGATATATATGATTTTCTGTTGTATGATCTGGAAAATATGTGAATACATTTCAGAGTAATTCAGCTATAATCATAAATACAAGTATATAACAAGCCCATAACTAACACTCCAGAAATAATTTCTTCATAAATTTCTTAAGAGTGCATATGAAAAATCTTGTCCTTATTGGTGGGTCTCAGATACCCACTGCAGCTCACAAACACATACATTTTCTTTATTAATTTTTTAGATTTTCATTGCAACAAGTCAGCCATTAATACCTCTGATGATAATCCATTTCTATCTCTGCATTTTACACATCTTTGATCTTTACCAAAGCACATCCAGAGGTGAAAGGCTGGATCTGCTAATATTCGTTTACTAAAGTGTTTACATTAATGCCTCAAGACCTGTGACAGGAATCCAAATGAGGCATCTTTAGGCTGACTGGCAATGACTCTCCCTTGATATAAGTAGAGGGGATTCAGAAGCCTGAATCTTTCATCCATATGTCTTTTAGCTCACACATTGAGTTGACTTGCAGCAACAAGCTTACCTTGTGAAAGTATCTGGGTTTTGTAACATTTTGCAACCCACATATCATAAGTACCTTTTAAAGAAATTATATATGACACATTAATAAATCGGTGTCAGTCTTGGGAACAAGGTGGTTAAGCTAAATAGCTTCCTTTCCTCCTCCAGGACTGTTGGGATTATGGGCCAATGTGACACAGCAGAACCAAAAGCAGAATGCAAGTCTGACCATAATTATGAAGCTACGTGCCATGGGCACCCAGACGGGAGAGAGGATTTCTCTGTCATTCTCTCATCTCAAAGGTGGAGTCCTTCCAACCAGGGGAACTGAGTCACCACACTTCACGTATGAACAATTAATCTTCCCAGTTGCTGTCCTTACCTAAATACTACCTGGGTAGCTTGCACGGTGACACATCCTCCTCCTGCTCAGTCTGTGAGATGTGAGGAGATAATGGAAAGCAGAACGCATGGTTAAAGAGTTTTCAGTTCATAGGGTAAATAACCTTCGTGCCATAAACGCAGACAATAACACAGCTGAAAGATAATTATGTGTTATCATCTCATGATCTATACGGTTTGGTTTCTAAGGATTTTTCCAAAACTTGTAAGTAAATTATTTGCAATTTCCATTTTTTTCTGTAACTTTCTTCAGGATTTTTTTCATTTTACACAGCAGTTAAAGTAGTAAATGAGAGGAGGTAATCTCTGTATGAGTTACAATGGTTGTAATGTAGCATAAAAATGTGCATGATTCTACCAGTCTGTGATTCAATAGTTTTCGTGAGCACAACTCTTGTATCTGTACTAAGATGTATTAAAACGTACTAGATATATATTAAGATGCATTAGGTGTATTAGAATACAAGATGTATCAGAATGAAAGACATATTAGAATAAAATCAAATAGATTACTAATAAAGATAAAACAATTAAGCAATTTGAATTTCTAATAATCAGTAAAATAGTTAAGATGACTACTGTACAGGAGTGTTACTTATTGGATGACTTACCGTGTTCTTTTACCCACACAATAAATATAAGGCTGATGGCATGTTATTTTACCCATACATCTGTAGAGAAGGGAAGCAGGAAAGAATCTTAGAGTCTTGGTTGTAAGAAAAAAATATAAGAAATCTAGGAGGAAGACAAATTTTAGATAGATATTTTAATTTTTTTTTTAATTATTTTTTATTGATGAATCTAGATGTCAAAGGAGATATATTCTTGACTCATGCACATCAAAGCTATTCAAAATAGCTATTGATAATATCTACACATTTTATAACCGAGATGCTTGGAGTATATGACAAGTTTATGTTTTTTTTCTGAAGATCCTAAATATGTTTAAGCAGGCAATCTAGCAGGCATGACTGGGAGCCAGCTTGGTTGAAAGGAGAGCATGTCACTGAGCCTGAATACAAAGAGGAGGTGCACAGAAGGTGGAAGTGGGGCCAGATTACCTGGGAGGAGTGTAGAGGCATTGCCCAGGCATGCAGGGAAAAGCCAAAGCTCAGCTGGATTTGAAGCTGGTGAGAAATGTAAAAGGTAAAAAGGTCTTCTATAGGTACCTCGTCAGCAAAATGAAGATCAGCAAAAATGTGGCCAGCTGCTGAATGGGGTGGTTGAAAAAGAACATGGAAAACACAGAGAAGTACCTTCTTTGCCTCAGTCTTTACTGAGTAGGTATTTCCTCAGGCATCTCCAGGTGTCTGTGCTGACATTAAGTTTGGAGGAGAGAAGTACTGCCTATAGTAAAAGAGGATCAAGTTATGGACTGCTTAAGCACATTGGACATAGAGAAATCCATAGGTCCAGACAGCATACTGAGGCAACTGACCAAAGTATTGTGAGACCAGGCTCTATTGCCCTTAAAAGGCCATGATGGTCAGGGGAGGTCCCCAGTGACTAGAAAAAGGCATCTTCAAAAGTGCACGCAGGAAGGTCTATCTACAGGACAACTACAGGACAGTTGGCCCCAACTCAGTTCCTGCGAAAGTTATGGAGCAAATTAACTTGGAAGCCATTTTCAAGTGCATGAAGGACAAGAAAGGGATTGGGAATGGCCAGCATGGATTTACCAACAACAAATCATGCCTGATCAGCATGACTGTCTTCTGTGAGGAAATGGCTGGCCCTGTGGACAACAGGAGAGCAGCAGATTTCATTGACCTTGGCTTTAGCAAGATTTTTGGCACATTCTCCTATAGTATCTTAATAGCCAAATTGAGAAGGTTTGTCCCAGATGGGTAGGCTGTAAAATGGGTGAAAAACTGATCTCAAAGGGTTTGTAGTCCAGTTGATGCCTAATAAACTATGTTCCCCAGGGACTGAAACTGAGGTCAAAACTGTTTAACATGTTTATTGATGACTTGGATGATAGGGTGGAACATAACACCAAAGCGGGGCGGGAACAGTCAGTATGCTGGAGGACAGGGTTGTCTTTGAGAGGGGCATTAATAGGCTGGAGAAATTCTCATGAAGAGAAATCTCATGAAGTTCACCAAAGACAAATGCAGTCTTGCTCCTGGGATGGGAAAATATCATGCAACCATGCAGCCTGGGCACCGACTGGGTAGAAAGCAGATTTGCGGAAGGGGAGCCCACAGACAAGAAGTTGAACAGGAGTCAGAAATTAACCCATGTGGTGAAGGCCAAGCACACACTGTGTGGCGTTGTCCAGAGCACAGGCTGTGGGAGGGGGTCCTTCCACTCAGCGCTTCTGAGGCTGCATCTGGGGTATCGTGTATTGTGGTATTTTACAGTTTTTACTTCCTTCAGCTTTCCATATAGTTCTCTCTAATCTGTGTTAGAAACTCTAGGTAAGCCTTGGACGTTGTGACTCATATGACATACTTACTGGAAGTCTTTAATTGGAAGTTAAAAATGTATTAACAACGCAAATTGTGAAGGTACCTGCCATTTGGTCAAGAAGCAGTCCATAAAATCTGACACTTGGTGTTCCTCTGAGGGGGGTTGAGGGGAAGAATGGGAAATCTCTGCCTTTCAAGCTTTGGCATGCGTATACCCTTTATCTCAAGAAGGCAGGCTTTCTAACGTATTTATGTTTTAAACAGAAATTTGTGGATTAAAAAAAACACCGCAAAGAAATTTGGCTGAGGAATGTAGGTATGTGTTTGCAGAACCGAAAGCAGCCCTGTAATGCAGCCATCCTGCCAGGGCACCGTGGCTCCCTTGGGGCCGGGGGCGGCGGGGGCTCCCCAGGGGTCCATCAGGGCAGGGCCTGCAGCCAGGGCCCGTCCCACAGCCCTGTCCCACAGCCAGGAGCAGGGCAGCCGGGGGGCACTGGGACAGCCCCAGCCCCAGGCATGGGGCACCTCCATGGGGTTGGGCTAAGGCCAGGCCGGGATGTGGGCCCGTGGGTGGGCAGGGCTGGGCTGCAGGGAGCTGGCGAGCGGCCCTGCCACAGCATCACTGGGGAAGGGACTGACGGCCCTGGGGGCTGACGAGGGGCCCTGGGCCAGGCGGGGGGAGCCCCAGGGAGGTGGGCAGGGACAGTCAAGCCCATCAGTGCCCTCAGGACCATGACACTTTCTTTCATGGCACCGATTTTCCATTTAAATATATTCAAAAGATGCTGGAATTTTTCTCACTGAAAACATTTTCTGCTGGGAACATTTTGAATGCTTTCATCTCAAAACAAGCCTTGACCATTCAAAATTTTCTACCAAGGTTGTTCGTGTAATTTGTCTTCTCTTTCTTGGATGAAAATGTTGTTTATTTAAATGTTTGAGACAGTATCTCTCTTTTCAGATTACAGGTGCAAATGTTGTATATCTTAACACATGCCAGTTAGTAATTTTTTGGTACCCTTATTGTCTGAATGCATGTTATGTACAGTATAGCAAGTGCTACACTGGTTACTAAGAAAAGTAGCTATTTATGTTAGAATATTTATATTAATTGGGAAGTTAATTTGGCCAGCTGTCATACACAAGCCTTTGGCTTATGCAACTCAAAAAGAAATGACTCACATGACACCCACTCTCTTAGGAGAAAAAAGATTATGAAAACAAGATAATGCATTCTTGAATAGCTACTTAAAAGTCAGAAACCCTTCATTAATTTAGTGAGATGAAAGATTTGCATGAGCAATGTTATTTGGATTTATTTGAAACAGATTTCCAACTTTGAAAATATAGAAACTTGCTCCTTTGAATGCAGTTTAAATGAAGGAGATTTACTGAAAGGTTGATCCTCATGATTTCTCTCACTTATCAATATAATAGATAACATATACAGTTAATACACAGTATACAGGTAATAAATCTCATAGATTATCTGTAATATAGCAAACAAGATCTGTCTTTCCACAGAATAATTTATCAGTCCTTCTACACATTGTTTCAGTGATACGTTCAAATGAGACTTTTCTTTTTATTAAGAGAACAAAGAGATTAGAAGTGCCCTCTAGAGCAACCAATAATTGGATTTCTGTCCCACCCTCAGCTTTACAGCTTTTATCCCCTTGTCTCCCTGTGAGACCAAGATTTGTTAGGCCCCTCCAAGAATAGACTCACTCTCAAAGTTATCATCATCAGCATAAACTTTCTACAGTGGGGTGCAGAAAAGAAGGAACTATCTGTTCCTTGCACTGCTGTTCCTCCTGAATTATCCTTTCCTTTTGTTAATAATAAAATAGTCATTATCAGTAATGGCAATTATTTTGCTTGATTCCAGTCATGGTAGTTCCTAATGTCCGACAAGCAGACCAACATGACCTAACTAGTCTCCAGCTCGAGATAACAGTCTCCAAGGGCAACCGCTATTCCAATTTGGCCTATTACTTTTATTACTCTATACTATATATTTTTAGCTCTTTTTAGGTAATTTTTGGTCTTACGAAACAGCCCATTTTATCTCATGTTCATCCCAGCATGTGAACTTAGTTCTAGTCCAAGCACAAAAAGACATGTCTGCAATTTTTCCATCAATGGTCACTATACCTATATTCATTTACATCAAAAAAGGCAACATGCACAGAATGATACACAGTGCATATATTAAGTTAGCAATATTATTTTTGTATTTATATTTATTTTTGTGTTAACTACAGAAAAGCTAATCATAAGCATTTCTCAATGCATTGTTTTATTTGGTAATTTTTTCATTTCCAGATTCTCAAATCAATGCTCCCTAAGCAAAGATTGCAGAGTCAGAGTTACTTAGAAAATAACAATACCACTTTTATTTTAGCTAGTGACTGAGAGAATTAATTTTTCTTTCAAAGTAATAATGGAAATGTATTACCTAAAGATACATTTAATCACTTAGATACTGACAAGACAAAAATCTTACTAAACCTGTCGTATTTCCAATATGTTATATATTTGGTGAGTATTAAGATTTTTTATTTAAATGGTTGTGACAAGATGTATATTTCTATAAATTTCTGTACATTTTAAATAAGAAAGTGGGAGCTGCCACAATAAACACATGTAGGAGAAACCTGGCTGTCTATCAGTACTGTTTAAATAGCCAACAGGATTGGCACACTTCTGCTAGAGAAAAGAACAGAGGCTGAAGACCTGCAAAAACCTAGTCTGCAGTGACAGACTCCGTCCTGGCACACCGGGACATTACAAGAGCGGCAACATGCCAAGGAAGAAGTGCAGCACTCTGCAACTTGAGAGTGAGACTTTTCTCCCTTGCAACTACATCAGCATTGCACCTCCGCTGCACGGGGACTAGATGCCTGGAAATATTTGATTCATTAGGCAGTGCTGACAGAACACTTTGACACTTTGAACTCTCCTGAGGGCTACCATCTTCCCAAAGTGCGCTTTGTTTGATCCCTCGCTGTGTCAGGGCAAGTTTCCTAAAGACGCATGGCTGTGTTCCCGGTAGGGTAGCTTAGTTAACTATGTGCTTTATTTGTTTGCTGTGCAAAGCAGCAGAGAAATCTTTGACCAAGGCAGTGAATTCAAATAATAGCTGGTCTAGTGTGGAACACTTCATTGAATGAACTTGTACAGCTTGACTGTGACTCGTAGCCCTCTTGTACTTGGTGCATAAATCATCTTTTCATAGTTTCACAAAGTCACCATGCGAAGGGGAGCAAGAAAACGTGAGCGGATAGGTTTTTCACAAAGAAGGTGACACCCAGGGAGTACAGGGCCCCTCCGGAGCCAAAGGACGGCTTTGCATACAACTGCACTGTCTGACCTTCTCCTTACTTCTGCTCCTCCTCGCCCCCACATTACATGCTCCTCCTTTAGCTGGCAACACATTTCAGAGAGGCACAGCAGGACAGTTTACTCTTAATGAAGCTAGTATTTCAGGCTGTACACTAAGCAACAGGTAGCCTGTTATATTTTTAAGGTTTTCTTCATATCCAGACAGAACGAGAAATGTTTTCTTTTAAAATAGACACAGATTCTTTGATTCGTCATGTGGCCCTGGGCTTGAAGCCGCACCTCCCTTCTCCCCACCCCAGGTGATTGCTGCTGTATCATGCCTTGGCGATACCTACACCAGCTCTGAGTTTGTCTCCTTGTCTGCATGACTCAACTCTAATTACTCTGAATTTTGATATGGGGGCTTTGGCACATGAGTCAATCATGACTTAATAGATGAGTCGTCTGTTTTTTACATATGGCTTTAATGAGCCGTTGTTTCCTGTTGTCCTAGGTTTATAAGACACAGTACATCTACCTTCACCCACACAAACCTGCCATTACTATCAACACAACTGCCCTACTCAAATGTGTTGCTTCCTGCACATCCGTGCAGGCACACCTATTCATGTGTATACATATATGCATGGTGCGGTGCGGCGTGGTACTTTGATAGAGACAGAGTGGGTACAGAGACAATGGAAAAACTGTAAATGCTAACAGTATAGGGATGAGGAGTTATGCTCACCTCTTTCATACACGTATCTTTGCACATCTGCTTTTCCGTGATCCATTTTCTTAAACAGTCTCTTGCACAGCACATAGTGTTTTAAAGAGATAAGCAAAATGCTGATATAAAAAGATTCCTGTACTTTCTTTGCACCAATGAAATGACTGAACAGGAATATCTACATTGAGGCAGGACTAAAAGGAACAGCTCAGGCTAGAAAGGTCTTTTCTCTTGGTGAAACAAAGCTCATTTTCCAACTTTCATAGTACATTGAAACAATGTTCTGGTGTGTTATTGCCTCAGCTTTTCATATAGAATATGTCCTTAAATGTTGTTTGTATAATCCAAGTGAACGAAGAGTTGTGCAACAGTTTTCAGAAAATAAAAACTGCCTGCATAGAAGTATCACAATAACAAATATAAAATAGATAATGGTTATGTCCATATTATCTCTTAAGGAGAGCAGTATACTTGACACACGTGATGCAGAAAGCCTTAGCTCAACTGCATACATCTTCAGTCATCCCTTGCCATATACACTATGAAACCCTCCTAAGAAGAAGGGTCAATATGCCTACCCACATATCTACTAGCCACGTAATACTACTCCATAGCACTCGGGGACAGGCAGTGGAGAATTTTGCCTGGCAGAGAGAGCAGTGACCATGTCCATGCATCAGGACGAAGAGTCCTTGGGCTCTTTCCAAACAGAGCAAGCTGGGGCCCACTTCTCCCTTTTTCTGCTCCTGTTTTCTTGGTGGCATCTTCTCGAAGTCCAGCTGAAGGAGAAGCGGGTGAGGGCAGACTTTAGGAAGGCTTCAGCTGGCACTTGTCAGGCAGATTTGATGTAGCCTGTGGGTTCTGCCCAACACTTCCATGGGGGCTTGTTCATTCTCCCTGATTAACTTTGATGATGAATGTTTAAAACATGGGAAATGTTTATGAAGGGGGTAACAAAGTGCTTCCAGATTTTGTGGGGTAAAAGATGCAGCATGTGTATATATTTTAAGTTAAGGGGGACTTAGGCAAATTTTGGACTGACACAGCAGAGTTGGGCAAGTGACTGAACATTTTTTTCAGTTTCTGGGTTTCCACAAAGATGCTTAGTGGAAGGAAGGTGGGAGAATCCCAGTTGGCAAATATCCTACCATTAACAGTCTATTTCTTCATGTCTCTTCTTATTCATTTCCTTTTGAACTAAAACTTTTCAATTCTTATTCATATGGAAGTCTTTCCCTGAGTCTAATTATTTTTGTCACTTACCTCTGAACTCTTTTCATATCTGCTTGATTAAAACGCCGTCAGTCATTTTATGCAGAAAGATTACCCTGTGTTACTGACAGTGTGCAGTTTTTGCCATCAGGTTCACTAAAAAAAAAAAAAAAAAGAAGTAGGTCAATAATTATTTAAATGAGAAGGCAGGCTTCTCTATGTAGTATATTAATTTCACTACACTGCCAAGCAAAATGGTAATTTACCACTGCAAAAGACATGCTAAACATGTCAGCTACGAATTCTGTAATAACTGGGGCAGCAATTTCAATAAATCTAGCTCCAAGACCCACTGTCTCAGCATTTATATTCAAATTAATCAAACTCTGGTTATTATGGATGAACTTAGCAATTATATACTTAAAAAGCAAACTTGGAAAAAAGTCTCTATTTTTGGAACGTAAGTGTAGGCTGAGAATTTTCTCATCTCAGTTTATAGAAAACAGTCTTAACCTCTCGGTTTAGGTAAAAACAGTAATGCTAAGTTCATTACAATGCTAACAGGATCACCAGCTCCATAATCACTTGTTTTTCCAACATCTTTGTGCTGTGTATCCTTTTTGGTTCAAGCAGGTAATCCCACCCTTTCTTTGAGCTAGAAGAATGGATTAGGTACGTGGGAATCATCTATCCAAAGCATGTTATGGAATATGAGCAAACAAGACAACAGTACTTTCAAAACCCTTAAGTCTGATATAAATGCCAACATCAAGACTATAAATGCCAACTTCATAGAGAGTAAGATTGGTAATAGTGGAAAATCACTCCAAGTCTCTTCCAATAAACTAGCCATTTTTCAGTTTTTCTCTGTTTACCATGTGATTTGCATATGGATCCCTCTCAGTATGAAAGCAAATATGCCCCTTCACACTTTGCATAGACTCTAAAGTTCAAGTCCCCAGTCAACAGTGGCTCTTTCTTTGTAGTGAATTCTCAGGACGTGCAATGAGCTGACAGATAAAAGGATAAGTATGTAAAAAAAGAGTAACTGATGGCAGTGTTTGGCATGAGTTTTCCCTGTCTGGTCATTGATTGTTCCTTAACATTTCTGAAAGATATTATATAGAATCTGGAGTGTCAACCAAAGCTCAATTCTAAAAATGGAGAGAAACATTATTCCAAAGCTCTGATGGACTTCAGTAAAGACTTTGACTCTGTCTCCCACAGCATTCTCCTAGAGAAGCTGGCGGCTCACGGCCTAGACAGGTACACTCTTCACTGGGTAAAAAACTGGCTGGACAGCCGAGCCCAGAGAGTTGTGAATGGAGTTAAATCCAGTTGGCGGCCGGTCACGAGTGGTGTTCCCCAAGGCTCAGTTTTGGGGCCGGTCTTGTTCAATATCTTTATTAATCATCTGGACGAGGGGATCAAGTGCTCCCTCAGTAAGTTTGCAGACGACACCAAGCTGGGCGGGAGTGTTGATCTGCTGGAGGGTAGGAAGGCTCTGCAGAGGGACCTGGACAGGCTGGATCAATGGGCCGAGGCCAACTGTATGAGGTTCAACAAGGCCAAGCGCCGGGTCCTGCACTTCAACCACAACAACCCCATGCAACGCTACAGGCTTGGGGAAGAGTGGCTGGAAAGCTGCCCAGAGGAAAAGGACCTGGGGGTGCTGGTTGACAGCCGGCTGAACATGAGCCGGCAGTGTGCCCAGGTGGCCAAGAAGGCCAATGGCATCCTGGCCTGTATTAGAAATAGTGTGGCCAGCAGGACAAGAGAAGTAATCATGCCCCTGTACTTGGCACTGGTGAGGCCGCACCTTGAATACTGTGTTCAGCTTTGGGACCCTCACTACAAGAAAGACATGGAGGTGCTGGAGCGTGTCCAGAGAAGGGCAACGAAGTTGATGAAGGGTCTGGAGAACAAGTCCTATGAGGAGCAGCTGAGGGAAGTGGGATTGTTTAGTCTGGAGAAGAGGAGGCTGAGGGGAGACCTCATCGCGCTCTACAACTACCTGAAAGGAGGTTGTAGCGAGGTGGGTGTTGGTCTCTTCTGCCAAGTAACTAGCAATAGGACGAGAGGAAATGGCCTCAAGTTGCACCAAGGGAGGTTTAGATTGGACATTAGGAGAAATTTCTTTACTGAAAGAGTGGTCAGGCCTTGGAAGAGGCTGCCCAGGGCAGTGGTTGAGTCACCACCCCTGGAAGTATTTAAAAGACGTGTAGATGAGGCGCTTAGGGACATGGTTTAGTGGGCATGGTGGTGTTGGGTTGGCGGTTGGTCTCGATGATCTTAGAGGTCTTTTCCAAGCTTAATGATTCGATGATTCTATGACTACTACAGTATATCAACAGCATAATGTGATAGCCCACCTTAAAGGAAAGGAGAAAAACATCAGTGCCATGAGTTGCATATGTAAAATGTCAGTATGATAAAAGAAGCTTTAGAGTGTAACTGAATTGCAAGATTAAAAAAAAGGGTCTAGTAACAGTAGAATAGTTGGCAATCTTTAGGACAGATCCTGTACGTGTGAATATTACACTGTGCAAAAAGGAGACTTGGATCTAAAAAACACTCATTTATGTCCATCATGCCTTTAAAAAAATTATTGTACTTAATGCAAGAATTTAGTTTTTATAGTAGAACTATGGTTATGGTAATGTAGAAAGAATACAACATAAAGGCAATACCAATAGGTCATCCTAAGATTTGACGAGTAGTTTTCAGAAAACTATAAAAGTCGGGATATCCGACATACTCTGGAGACATTTTTACACTGTGAAAGCTCCTTTATCCCCCCAATAAACTAAAAGAATAGGAGGGCCAGTGGGGGGATTTACAACACAGGGTACGTCTGTGCTATTTTGTCACATTGATTTAAACACTTCATAAGTTAACTGCAGTGCTGCTAACAAAAATCCTAAATACAATTCTATACCCTATAAATAAAGAGAAAATAGCATATGGTCCTTAGTCTGTCTTCCATATACATTAATGTTGTGAATATTACAGATGTGTACCTTTTGTGTATCTCCATGTGCACAGAACCACTGTTGAACTGTTCACAATTCTTATAAAAACAAAAATGCAGAACAAGTATAACATGACTTTTCCTCAAAATACTGAAGGCTGCACAGTCGCCTAAGAGTTCAGCAATTTTGAAAACTCACTGTGATAATGGTTTCATTTTCAGACAGAAAGCATTGTATATGTGCAGAGACTGTAAGTATCTCTAGAAATGCCTGAAAGGCAAACTGGATTGAAAGGATATCAAGCTCTACTTGAGCTAGCAAAGGCATTAAATGTGATCTTCCAATAGCCTGCAGAATAAGTGTAGCCACCAACATTTTGTTTAATGTCTTACAACTGATGGAGGAAAGACTGTATTAGACTTTTTGTTAATTTTTTTAGTACTGTGCAGACATATTCTACATTCTAAATTTTATTACGTGCTTGTAGCTATTAACATGTTGATCTTTCCTGGCATTAGAGTGCTATATACATGTGTGCATAGCAGAACAAGCACTGCAAATATATATTGGCTTTGGAGGAATACAGCATATGGAATCTACAATATCTATACCCCATTTCCTTTTATGTAAATGAAGGGTTTTGCTTTTAAAATTTTTTAATATTTTATGAGATTTAAAATGAGTGGGAGGAAATCAGAAGTTAGAATCAGGACTTTTAAAATGTGTTATATTTCTTAATGTATTTTTTATAATTTATGACTTAAGGATTTTAAAAGAATTCAATATTTATTTAAACACAGAAAGAAATGACTTTGAAAGGAGTTTACACTACCACATTTCTATTCACCCAGCAAAAAGTAAAACTAGCAGGTATAAACTGCTGCCTTCAACACAATCAAGTTTTTTGAAGTGTGATTACTATATGTTCCTGTTACAGTTAAACAGAGGAGTACTGGCTGGAAATAAGTATTACTTTAAATTCTAGTGCACTTATGCCATATGATCTTAGACAAATGATATAATCTATTCTCTTCAATTCTACATCTGGTGATTCATACATAGTCACTAATCAACAATAGGAACAGAGGATATTCATTTGTAAATTCCTCACATGATAGGTTTATTCTTTGTCTTTCAAAGTTATGGTTATTCCCTCAGGTTATACGCTGAGCTTAGATTTTGTTACTAAGACAGATGACAGTATCTTTAATGTAAAAATAAAGAATGAGAAATAACAAGTATTTTTACTGTTGACATCTGTGAAAACAGTAATATATTCACCTTCATATTCAGGTAAAGTAAAAAGAATACTGAGAGAGGTAGGGAAAAAAAGGGGGTTGAGAACTCAGATGGATACTTAGGAGTCTGGTACTAGACATTTATAATTAGTGAATATGTATAACATACAGATGGTGAGGTCCTTCTCCAAATACAGTTTTACATGCACTCATAGCAAAAGATTGCTAGTACAGTTGTCACAGCAAGTGTAGTTTTCATATCTTATTCTCAGTTTGCTACTGTGGTGGTTCCCCTCCCCAGCTGAGACATAAATATTACTATTGAGAAACTACTAACTGTAAATAACTCTAAATAAAAAGTTCTGATTGTCAACTAGATTTTAAAAAAATTAATACCAGTTTATTATGAAAAAACACATTGTGACTCTTTTTTGAAAATCACAGTATTCAGTTTAAATAAAAAGGAATATTTGGCCTCAGTTCTTGGTTTGAGTAGAAGGACAGTAAATATATGAACCGTGTTCAGTGAATCAACGGACATAGAACAGCAACGTCTCTGATTCCTTTCTTCTATACACATAGATATGTATTTAGAGAAAAAAAAACATAAAATAAAGGCTAAAATTCTAGTCCTGCTGAGGACTTGGGGGAGTTATAGCAGGTTTCAGTAAAGTCAGGATTTCATCCAAAGGACTGTTACAGCACTGTAATTGAGAACAGGATCAGTCCAGTCTGGCCCCAGCCCCGAGACAAACTGAAATCCTAATAACAGGTCAGGGTTATGTCTACCCTGGGGATTTGGGAACATTTCCAGGCTCGTAACTCCAGCTGCATACCCTGATTGCTCATGGGTCACCTCCATGTCAGAATGAGATCTCATCATTCACCACACCTTCCCTCATCTCACCCAATCCTTATTTTCTCATGGAAAACCTCATTTTCATGAAGAAACTCAGCTATAAGAGCTAGAAGGGAGTAATGGCATTCCCAAATGAGGTCCTTGATCTGGACAACCTGGGAACTAGCACCCTGAGGTGTACCACTTACCTCGCTTATCCCCCAAATGACCTTCACACTAAAGGCTGCATGCGCAAAGGAAGGGATGGGAGCTAACTGTGCTGGTCCTGTCTGTGCGAGGAACATCAGCATGTTAGAGCATCCCAAGCCAGAGGGTTAGGACTGTGTGCTGTATCAGCCAAGCAGTCAGTATAGGCTAGTATCTCTGGCTCTATACCAGATCTGAGCATGAAATTATTTAGTAAAACAGCCAGTCAGCACTGTATGAACCACGTATTTGCCATGTTTTCTTGACACAACAGAAGTAGTGCCCCATTTTTACTGTGGGCTGAAGTTATGACATTACTAGACTAAGAAAAAACATGAAAACTTAAGGTAATGGTATTATTTCACCATATGTACTTAAATAAATCTAAACAGGAATTAGTCTCTCTTTGTACAGTCATCTGAATACATGATTGCTTAATGGGGCTGTTTTGTAACACTTCTTCTTTAGCTACCAAAACTTACTTTCTAACCACAAAACCAGAGTCTGACAAAACAGACTATAGTACTTCATAATTTACTGAATACAGACTTTCAAAACATGTCTTATCTTGTAAACAAATAATTGCTTTTTTCCATAATACTAAAGACATTTATCAGCTGGGCTATGCAAGCACGTCTTCAAAGATGTCAGTGATAATCTGAGAAGCTGGAGTAGAAAGTAAAGCTGCGGAGTATTGTGTGACAGCTGCCACCGAAGGCAACTTGAACTCTGACTTGGGCTTTGCCATCTGTACCACACAGCAGCTGACTTTTGCACTATGATTTCCCTTAAAATACCCATCTCCAGCTATCCTGTATATTCCACACCACATGGTCACTGTGCTTTTTTTCCTTGCTTTTATGCAAATCTGTACCCATTGAGCAATTTGAAACCCAGCAGGAGCACGGCTGTTGTGTTGCATATGAGGCAGTGTGCAGGAGACGGAAGAGAAAAAGGGACTGTGTTGCAAAACCGAGCTCAGCCCTAGAGCAAGTGGACAGTTTCGGAGTTCTTGTATTAGAACTCCTCTCTCTAAAGTCTCTGATAGTCATCTGTTCACATAAGGAAAGCTCTTGCCCATTCTTATCGTTTTATTTCCTTTATTGTTATTGATGGATGATCCTTTCTCCGTGAGTTTCACAGAAGCTGAAATAAGAAGGAAAGCAACAAAATAGTTTGGAAGAACACTTCTAATGAAAGCTGTGGAAACTCTACGTTCAACAATTAACAGATAATGTACAAGTGTTCAGTGTCAACATCCACATTTTTTTGGTCCTTTTCAACATCTACTTGCATCCTCTAAATGACTTGATCAGATCTTACAGAGAGTAACGACATGTATTAAACTATTACCTTATCACGTACAATGTATTCATGAATAATACTTTCTATGATCATCAGGTGGCTAAAAGTTTCTGTCCCACTGTGGTGGGCAATAAGCTGGATTTCATTCACACCTTCATCACCTCTTAGCTGGAGCGATCTCTATGATAGGAAGGTTGCATTTAGTTATATCTAATATAATCCTTATATTCTAAGGATTGCATTGTTGAAAAGCTGCAACTAGAAGACCATATTGTAGTGAATTATAGACCACCCTGGATGGCCTTTCATCACAAAATACCATCATCATGCAAACCACCCTACGAAAAAGGGGCCATAATGAAACTCACATTTTCTGAAATTGTTCCAAACAAAATGGTCAAGAGAGAGAAAGGATTTGAGGAAAGGATAAATCCTACAAGCAGAGGGGCTGTGTGAAAATATCTTGCTACTTCCACGATTTTCAGTTCTTTCTCCATGAAGTAAATGGAAAGATGCTTTAGTTCCTGGGGCTGAATTTTTTTAATGAGAATTAGCAGAACAGAAAGATAAGTATAGAGGAAAAAAAGGTGGGGAAATAGGCCGTGGGAGAAGAAGGCAAGAAAGAAGGAATACATGCTGAGGACAGCTGAACTGAGGTGGAGTTGAAGAAAATGTGAAGGAAGTGGCTGGGAAGCTTTATAGTGAAGAGTCAGCATAAATAAAAATGGAAACAACGAAAACCAAAAATATCAAATGCCATTCCTGGTGTCACTGCTCTTTGTATTTACTCACGCACAGTTGAATTGCTCTAGCCCTCGGACTCTGCCTTTTTTCCAATACAAGCCCATGTGGCACACACCTCGTGCCCCAGAGCTGGAAGAGCCGGCTGGGTGGGACTGCCCGCTCCTGCCTAGACCCGTTTTTTCCCATGACACTGTCAGGTCAAGTCCAATACTGAGGCTGGAGGAAGGACAAAGTCTGTGACAGAAGAAAGAGAAGAATCGTGCGGGAAAGGGAGTGAGACCATGCAGCGAGACTATGTAGAAGGGGTAGAGAAAAATATGTGAAGTTAAAATCTGGATTAAGAGATGCTCCTCTTCAAACATCTACAATCAAGTGAGACTGTGTGACATATCAGAGCTGCTGAGAATGCTTTAGATTGGGGTTTGAAGTGTAATACGATGCAATGTAAACAAATGCTTGTGATTAAAGCTAAACTAAACCCACGTAGTTTCTGAGGACATAATTCACTGATCTTCTGTATGTCATTTACTTGCTTTTGATGTATGAGAAACACCAGTGAATGTCTAAAATAATTTCTGCAGCGGCTGTAAACTCAACTTAGCATCCCCCAGTTTCTCCTCTCTACTTAGCAGGTACGCAGGCTATAGGAATTATGAGTTGCTAAAAAGGAGCTGCCCTGGTCTTTCGGCAAGAAGTGTACACATGATAATAATCAAAATGTTTGCTTCATCCATCTAATCCGCTGTCTCCTGAGCTCACCATATCTCAGTTCATAGAGTTTATTCACTATAGGAAGTCACAATTAAGCTTTATCAGCCTCACTATACTTGACAGGAGTGCTTTTCCTCCTCGGAGGCATGCTTTTCCTAGGTTGACTTTTGCTTGAGGTAGGTTTTATTACAAGATTACCAAACTTTTTAATGAGGAGTATCGGTATGTATTTTAACTAAGTAGCCCAGTGCTGAGATTTATGCCATAATTTTTTTGGTAAAAATTGTCCAAGATTTTAATGAATCTCTTTATTCCTTTGTTTTTCAACTTAAAGATGTCTTCAGCAACTAGCTATAAGGTTTTAAGCTTTGCCACTCTTGCCTTTTTTTTTCAATATTATGTTTGCAAATCACTAACAAATTTACTCAATTACAAACTTAAAGTATCACTGTTACAAATGTACTTCTAATACCAGTTTTAGAGTGTCACTGATCCTCCCAGTTAGGCTTGGGACACCCATGAGCAACTCCTGCCTCAGGGACCTTAAGCCTTAAACAGGCATGATGGAAAGAAGATGAGAAAACCTTATACAACATACAAGGGGAGGGATCTGGCTGTGAATAGAAAATGTCATACTGGTGCTTGGGGTTTTTTTGTCCTCTTTGGGGAATGGAAATTTTAAGACATTGTAAAGGATTGAGCTGAAGGTAGAGGATTTAATAATGTGAAAATAAGAAACAGTTTTATCTTTGCATGGAGAAAGGGGATAAAAAGAAAGAACCACGAAGGAAGGGACAAAGGAGGAATGAGAGAGGATGAGGATGTTAGAGCGATCAATCACTTAGCAGTGAGGAACGTAGAGAAAAACATCTTCAGTCTAGACTGGATATAAAGTCTGGTGATATGGCTCCTCATCACTGGGGTGCAAAGCACATGAGAGAGCTCCTGTGGCAAAAGTGGGAAGAGGGAGTTTTCTCTACCAGTGCAGAAATGAAGGGTAGTGTGGAAGCTGCTGCCTTTGGTGTGGGTGTGAGATGCTGCTCCCCTCCTCTGGCATGGTCTGACTGTGCAGCCGGGCCCTCCTTCGTACCTGGCTTGCCCTGGCGCAGTCACCCCAACTTCTCCACCTTTGCTCGGGATGAGCTTCTCAAGCGCTGCAGGCTGAAATGCTGAGGTTGTGCAGATGCCCAGTGACATGTATCCTGTGGTTGCAGTTATTAAATACTATCTGGTACATGGCTGTTTCTGAACCAGAGAATCGCTCAGATGTTTGAGGATTCAAAAGAGTCTATGCATACAGTGAAAAAATATCTGAATTTAAGTAGCTGAGCATATAGCTAAAGACATTAAGCACAAACCCATACACTAACATTCAAATTGATATTGGCAGCAGTATAGCTGCTTGTCAAAAGGTAAAGATCTTATCCTCCAAATGGATTCACTTTGGCCTCAGTTCAGCAAAAAAGTGTCCGATACAGCATCTACAGTCAATACAGCATGATAACATGATTTCCATTGACATCTTCCTTCTCTCCATCTCCACCTCTACCAAAGTGATTTCACCAAAAAAATCCCAAGACCAACAGACAAAAAGCTGAGAAACTATCAAGAAAAAGACTATGAAAGTTAATAAAATAGCCTTCATAGGGGGAATACTGTATGCACTTCCTCTTTCAACCTCCTCCTACTGGATCAAGCAAACATTTATGGGAGAAGAGCTTTCCCCTTCCTGACCTGTCACCTTCCTGTTGCAACGTGACTCCAGATCCTGTCTGATGCACAGGCACATGATAAAAGAGCAAGAACAATGTTCCCACCCCTTAAAAATAGTTTTATGTCCACAAGTTACTAAGATATCACCTGACATGTTCTTCAGTGTATGTTTCTGACTTTAACAATCTTTCAAACTACTCAGGAAGTTAGCGTCTTCAGCACAGAAGCCAGGAGTCCTAACACCTTGTTTTAAGAAAACAGTAATTTGCATCTTCATAGCATTATTCAGCATGTCAACTTCTTCACAACCTACATGGCCATGCTATGAATTTGCAAATTACTGTTCTCTTAACTCAAGTTGTTGGGACTCTGGGCTTCTGTATGGGTTTTATTGTTGATGCATTGTCTGATCTTTGGTACAGTGGTTTCCCTAAGTTTTTCCATCTGTAAAATGAAAATACAATACACCTCCCTGACACATTATTTCACTGTTATTTCACTGCTGCTTGTAAAATCCCTCCTGGGGATGGAATCTGTTGGGATCATGCTAGACACCGTTGCTTTTCTAGGCTCTTGGATTGTCAAAGGACTTACTGAGTCACCCTCTTCCATTGGATGGTCAATAGCAAAGAAATAAAATGTAACCCTTATTAAGTCAGGATTCAGGCCCACACGTTAGTCACCCTTTTTTAAAAAAAAGAACTTTATAAAGTTTATACATTTGTTATACATTGTGTCTTTTCAGCTGGGTGATTGAATTTGTAGCATTACAGTAAAGAGGGCTCTTGACCCGAATAACGGCTTTTAATCAAGTCTAACTTCTAAATGAACATGTATTACGCTCAGCATCTCATAACTCTCTCCTTACATCTCTGTTTGGGGTACAGACTGGAATTACAACAGTTTTAATCATAAAAAAGATGCTGATGGTGATATTGATGGTGTGTTCTGTTTTTGTTGTATTTGATGTCATCATCAGCCGATGGACTGAAAAACAGCTGTATAAACCCAACCCTGTATGAAGGATACCAAATGCTTTCAGAACAGTGAGCCCGTTTTCAAATCAGAGGGGATGTATATGAAAATTGCTAAAAACTTTGGATTAGTTTCCATTTTTCATGACCTTTGCCCATTAACATAAAGGTGAACAGAGCAGTTTCGTATTCCATAGCAGATGTTCCATTGCAAATGATTTGTTTTGTTACATTTTATTACTGATAGAGAAGGTGGAAGTGATGCTGTAATGCTATTAGTTAAAAGCTGGTTAGCATCTCTTCTGGAAAGACCCTGTGGAGTTTAATAGGCAAGAAATCAATAAAGAAGTATTTTATCAGGAAGAGATAATCTACTGAAATTGATAGAGGATTATCTCTTGTGTTGTTTCTTAATGGATCTTAGTGAGCTCTGCACCACAGATATTGCTTTCATTATTTTATATAAAAAATTTATAACCATTCCGATTAAAATTCTTACATTAGCTTACAAAGTAAGCTGGGATCACAACCATACAAACTATAAATTATATGTGGCTTCTTGATTTGATATCATTCTTTTTCTTCATTTTTCAATCTAGCTATAATATTTATATGCATAACAATAATGCTTAGTATAGACATTGTTTTATCTATTTGCAATGCTATATAATTAATTTAAACCAAAAGTACCCACTGGAAATAGATAATGTGACCTCCCATTATACACATGTGGAAACGGAAGAGGGAGGGGTTAAATGAACCATCCGAAAGAGTCAGAAAGTGTCAGAACCAGGAACAGAAGTCAGGCATGCCTCAATTCAAATCTAGATTTAACCCGCTAAAAGAACGGCAAAGTCCAGAGGGGTGGTAAAAGGCAAAATAATTTAAACAACATTAGCTATAAGCAGTGGAGTGGAAGCATATAGGATATCCTTTGTGACCTTTACATTGGTTAACCGATTTTTTCTGCTTATAATGCTTTAGAATATATTTTTTATATTTTCCAATATAAAGGGAAGGTGAAAAAACCCAGACCTAACCATTTGATACAATCAATACAGAAAGAATAAACTTGAGCTAAAAGTGGGTACTAATGACGCCCCATGATAAGCTACATCTGGAAGAGCATTTCAGTTGGCTCATATTCCTTCTGTCTTCCCCTTTGCTGTGGTACGTCTCTCTTGCTTATCGCTAGCCTGCTTTTGCTAAAAAAAACCCACCAAAAATAGCATGCGTTTATGGACACTGGCTAATGCTTTAATGTGGTTCTATGTGCATTGTTTATTTTAGCTGATGATTTTTGTTCAGATTAGTATTATAAAGTTTATTGAAGCGTTTATTATTGAGACATCATTTCAAAATTCCAGCTGCCTGTTTGCCTGGGAGAAGTCACTTTTTATAAGGACAAGTAAAAACATAATTGTTCTTTTTAATTCTTATCCTTAGCATGATAAGGGTGGACAAGATGACTTTTATACAAGGGATGGTCATTTTTTTATGAAAATTTTGCAAAGTTGTTATTGTGTGGTCCAGGCTGACAATGGCAAAACATGCTTTTCCTTCTGTTTTGTGGGACATTTACCCAGTACCATTTCATGCATTCTGTTGTCATTTTCTGAAGTGCATAAATACTGATGATTTAAAGATATGTAATATTCGTAAACTCTAACTAGCCTTTAACCTGAAAACAGGCACTATTTCCCTGTGTGGTTTTCCTTGCGGAAGTTTTATACATGCATGCTGAGGTGCAGAGGTTTCCATGGCAACTAGAGATTTGCAGAGTATTCAAGAAACTCTGCAAGTTAAAATTAGCTTAGATGGTCATGCATAGACGATAAGGGCCCGGGGCTATGCAAGTGTGTGCAAATTGTTTTTGTGAAATTTAGTGGAGGATGTTACAATCCAAACCCAACTTATGGTATGTATCAATGTATACAGCCACAGTGGGTCTGGCACAGAGAACTGGCAAACTTTGGGCATCTAAGATAAATAGAGTGGCATTTAAAATACATTTTAAAAGAAAATCTGACTTTTAAACGCATTAGAGAATGAAGAAAAATTCATTCTGATTAATTAAAGTTAATGAAAGTTAAATGGCTCAGGAGCCTTTTTGTTTTCATTAAGTTAAATTGTTCTTGCAGTCATCTCAGTTTATTTCTGAGTATCTTTTCCTTGCCTGGACACTATTTCCACCCATGGTCTGTTGTAGCTGCAAAACTGTAGATTTAAGAAAGACCTCAAAGAGGGCATAGATTTGTGTCCTCCAAGTCTCCATTTAGAGTACAAATACAGCAGTACAGCGGGAGGCTTGAGATAACATTTCTGTTTTAATGAATCCCTCTTATAATACTGTGGGATCTGCGGCAATTGGAGTAACACTGTAGCTAACTTGTTCGATCTGTGTCTGAGCTTGTCTCACCTCCCAATAAAGATGAGTATTTAAAGGTAGTTCAACAGTGAAGCTATATTTATGGAATAGAATAATTTGTAATTATATGCCTTTGTCTTATCTTGCATGATGGGTTGTGCATCCTAACCCAGGATGAAGTTTTATGTTTTGTGGACTCTATATCCTGAGGAAATTAGAGGTAGTATGTTTGGGTATTTATCTAAAACAATTCAGGAGATATGAAAATAATTTAAAAGGCATAATCTTACTGTTACTGCAGTCAGAAAGAGACTTAGATCTAAGCAAAGGCGCTGTGTTTTTCTGGTCACTGCTTTAGGAGATTAAAAGCGTCAGAATCAGTTATGTGTGATTGCCTGCTTTTTACCCGAACTATATTTGTAAAAATTTATTTTGTATTTTATTACAATTTCAAAAAGAGTATGGGATAAGTCATCTTTCCTTTCTGTTAATGAAAATGCTCTTTCACTAAATTAAAGATACTGACATTATTGCAGAGCAGGAGATCCACGAAAGGCTGGGAGGAGAGATGTTTCTCATCCTGATCTTACTGTTCTGATAATTTCAATAAAGCATGAATTCCAACAGAGTAGAGTTCTCTCAAGATTTTTTTTTTCTTTCACTATGATGTCTTCTGTATTGCTTCAAAAATACTTTCAGGGAACACTAGAATTATACAACTGACAATAAAACCACCTAGATTAAGGGGGCATTGTCAATATAGATGCCCTTTTCTGTGACTGGATATTAAAAAGTTGCCTGCAATCACAGGCTTGCCTTCTGTTTCCTATCAACCCAACAAAAGAGACCAACATCTCATCATGACGAGAACGAATTAGCAAAAACTGTATCACACTCAAGAGCAGCTAGGCACTGAAAAACAAAACGATGTTAAGACTCAGGAGGAAAAAGATGCAAATAAGAAGAGAAGGTAGCCATTAGTCACATTAGTGGTGCAGCTTCACCCGCATACCCTGTACTACACAGATCGATCTACCTCAGAGAGACTGTACCTTATATAAGCTCAGAAAAGAATGAGAAAAATGATAAAGATGCAGCAACGTCTCCCTCCCCTGAGAGGAGACTGAAAATACTGGCACTGCATGTTTTAGCAAAAAGATAAGGGTACATGATAAAAAATATTTTAAAGGCACATGTAAAAGGGAGGTATGTCAGGACTTCTCTTGTTGCAATATAGTGAAACAACAAGACAATTCATTATTTAATTTTCCGCTTGGCAGCCCACCACAGGGAAAGCAGCATCACTGGAGTTGCTGTCTAACTTCTTTCTCCCTGCCTGTAGGTTTCTCACGCTCTGTTGTGGGTGATAAGGAACTGTAACCAGGCAGACACTTGACAATAGTGCATTGCCAATAGGGGTAGGTAGAGTTTTCCATCCTCTTAAAGTTATAAAGAAGCCAGGATAAATCCTCCTGTAGAAACAGGAGGAAACGGGGCATCAGTCCTGACCAAATCTCCATCTGATCCGTTAGCTCTTTAGGATCGCACAGCTACACACTGACACACTGTTTCTGTATCTTAAATATAAATGTATGACATTTTCTTCTATCTTATTACATATTGTGCAAATGACATGGAAACAGAATGCTATTTATTAGAAAATAAGAAATTAGAAAATAAGAGATTAGAAAATAAGGAGATGCAGCAAAAAGCTGCGTGTTACAGTGAGTTGTTTGAGAAACAGCTGTTATTGGAGAAAATATGTAATTCTATTAGCTGTGCTCACAAGTGCAGAATTTTTTCAGTTTTAAGTGCTCATTCTAAAAAAAGATTGCTTTTGCACAGTGTTATTTTCAGCAAGCTGTAACTTGGCCAGATCTAAACTGATTTTCATCAACACATTCACATACTTTTCCTCTTTGAGGGTATTTTGCTAAACCCCATATTTCTAGCCAAGCAATTGCAGAACTGCAGCTATTTAAAAGCATACATATGTACATACATACATACATATATATATATGTTTTTACTCAGTTAAGGTCCAAAATTGCTGTATCTTGGGCTACTGTGACCTGGGTCCAACAGGTAAAAATTTCTGGAAGGAATATATGGAAAAAAGAAGATTGTAATGGGAGCATCTGTCTGAAAATGTTTACAGCTAGAATGTTACTAGTCAAAATGAAGAAAAGCAGAACTAGCCATTTTTTCCCAAACACAGGTTTTTACAACACTAAACAGCAATTTGTCGTGTGGATACTGCCCTATAATAGGCCCAACTATTAAAGCTACAATTAATGACCCCTCACTAGTTATATGAGGGGTTCAGAATGTTATAGACATCTGAAGGAGAACATCCTATGCAAACCACATCAGCTGCTGTTTTAGAACATTTTACTTGAAATAGTCTGCTTGCTTTGGCAAACAAAGCCCATGAGGATCTTTTCCTTGCCATATCGTTATACAGGAAGCAAATGACAGACCAAATCCTAACAATTAGGACAATTAAATCTTTATCTTAAAGGGTGGTCTTAGGACCGCGCAAGCTATAGAGCTGCAAGGCAGTCATAAAGCAACCGCCGTCTACATTAATAATAATAATGACTGAAGATGAAATAGGACGTGGCCTGTAGCAAGGAAACATGCGTGACATAGGGGAAGTTTCCATGGGAACACCGTAAAAAAATTCTAAAATATCTCCGTGTTCAGTGAGGAAAAATTTGGGCAGACATAAGCTTGTCTCACAGTGGTGTGCCTTTGGCAATTAACGGGCTCACTGAATAGGTGCTGCCCAAACCCTGTTGGTATCGTTGCTTATGTTCAACCTGGTTGTCTACTGTTTCTGTCTTTCCTCTAGCAGCTCTCACAGTGTCTGCTGTGCAAGCAGCAGGTAGGGCACACACAGGCCAAGCAGGGACACTGAAAGAGTCTATTACCTATTTAGGGGGCTTTAATTTCCAATGTTTTGAAATATATGTTCCTGGGCCAGATTCCAGCCTTGTCTACATCTCTGAAAATCAGGACTACTTCCATTGATTTCTGTGGATGTCGTAGGGACTAACTTGGGAAAAGAATAAGAGAGAGCAGTAGTAAAATGTCTAGCTGTATCTTTGAAATGTATAAATCTGTATAAATGTTGTAAACTGCGTTAGTTTTGCCAGAAACTGATATTTATTCACAGAGCAACTGCAGCAGAAACAGTGCAAAGAGTCTGAACGCATATTTTCCTGGCTGGGCTTCAAGTGCTTTATGCTGTCTTATGTTGTGCCAAGGGAGGTTTAGATTGGACATTAGGAAAAATTTCTTTACTGAAAGAGTGGTCAGGCCTTGGAACAGGCTGCCCAGGGAAGTGGTAGAGTCCCCATCCCTGGAAGTATTTAAAAGACGTGTAGATGAGGCGCTTAGGGACATGGTGTAGTGGGCATGGTGGTGTTGGGTTGATGGTTGGACTCGATGATCTTAGAGGTCTTTTCCAACCTTAATGATTCTGTGATTCTATGATTCATACTTGTTGACTTTTATAGTCTGGATGGTTTTCTGTTCCTTCCCATAGTTTCCAGGCTGTTCACCTGGGTCTCCTTCTACCCCCTAGCTATTCTTTCAATCTTTCTTGGCATCCCTCAGAGCCTTATTTTGGTCCCCGCTGTTTCGTAGGCAACTCATGGACTTTAGTGTACTGCCCAAGATGCTCTTCTAAGACAGTGACCTAAAATATACAGCGGGGAAGCCTCCTTTACAGTCTGGGTAGCACACAAACTTCTTAAACTAAAGGTGTCCCACACCCCCTTTTTCCAGGGCTCCGTTCCCTAGCATGAATCACATCCTAGGGATCATAATTTCTCTTTCTCTTACTTCTCTCATATTTGTGCGCTGATAAAAATCTAGTTTTTTTCTCTAGAAAAAACTGTTTCTTTTAAATGTACCATCTCTTGATCTGACCATTCTTGTGATTCCACTGTTTCAATCTCCTAGTCTTTTTGATACTAAAATTTACCCCTCTCATCACCATTTGTCCCAGATGCTGAAGCTGCATGTTTTGCTTCAAGAACACCAGCCCCTTTTGGAGTTACTTCCCACGGCTGCTTATTGAACTGCACGTCAAGTTAACTCTCCAGGCTTTAAAGAACAAAAAGACTGCAAACTCTTACGAGGTATCACGTACTAAAATGAGTCGGTATAGCCACAGCCAAAGTCCCTCCTAGGCAAGCCGTTCCCTGTGGGTAGAGTATCTTCCTTTGCATGTTACTATTGTCATTTAGATTTTGGCACCAAGTTTTTCAGGAAGATCTGGTGACTCTGGATATATCATCTGAAAATCTGAGGGCACTAATGGGGCCATACTGTCCCTGCCTGGCCTCCTCCCACCCTGCCCTCACCCAGGACCCCATGTCAGACACCTGGGGCCGTTGGTCCCTGCCCCAGCGGTGCCGCAGCAGAGCCAGACCCTGCCCTACTGCCCTGGGGGACCCCCAGGATGCTGCCAGCCCTCCAGACAGACTCCTTCAAAGGCCATGCTCCCTAAACAGTGTCAAGTGGCTGTCCTCTCCAAATCAGATCTCTTAAGTTGCAACCCATTAAACACTCAGCACCATCAATCTTTTTCTTCTTTTTTTAATCTTAACCTTTGGGAAAAGGAGTTGCATTTTATGTGGTTTCTACAAAGCACTTAGCTTAAATGATAAGTGTAAAATTTGTTCTAGCCCTGAGTGTTTAAAGAATAAAAGGAGATATGACTTTCCTCATTTCTGCTGGTACAGAGATGGGCAGATTCCCTAAAGGAAGGACACTGCTCTCTCTGGAGACTGTAGTCCTCCCATCTGCGTCTGGCACTCAGCAGTCTGGGCTCAGAACTGCAGCCCAAGGTCATGGTCAGGGATTTAACACATAGCAATTTCACTTACTTCCAGAAGTGCGTCCAGAGAAATGGAAATCTCAGCTGAATCATGTAATGATGTTGTGTGTTCCTTAGAATGTCTTTTTTAGGGTGGCTGATAATGTTGTAAGGAAGAATGTCCATTGAATTTGTATGGCTGTCCAACATTTTTGCATTGGCTACACGGGTGAAAGATGGACGTGTACCAGTGCTCAGGGGATTCACATGATATACCTACGCTGCGCAGTGTGAACACAAACTCATGTCTGATCCTACGTGCCCGCTGTCCACTTTGTCCAGACCTCCACCGTCTTTTTCAATGGTAGAAAAGTGACTTTCAGGGAATACTGGAGAAAACTTGTATCCACACTAGTCCTGAGTGCGTATTTACCTGCAGTCTAGATGTGCCAAGACTCCACTGGTTTGCTAGGTTGTCCCATATATCCTGCCTGCGCTTGTGACACCTACTGTGGGGCTGAAAGGATGTCCTAGGTCTTTCCCGCAAAAGCCTGTGGCACCTTCCTGTAGCAACCAGCAAATCAGGTGGGTTTTGTGGTCAGCCTGAGCACAAAGCTGGCGCAGGTCATTTAAGTGCCTTGTAGCCTAAAAGACATGGGCAGCAACCCCCTGTCCCCATAAGCAAGCCTAGGGCAAGAAAAGGGCTGATCAATGCCTTTAGAGCATCCCTGGCTTTTCGACTATCGTAGGCTGTGTGCTTCCCCTGTCTTCTGTCTTGGTTTCACTGAGATCTAACATAAAAATATGATGACCCTGAAGTACATTTGAAGGTAATTCTTGTTCTACAGTCAGCCCTAGTTCTCATAGCCGCTGCTCTATGGGTGATTTGATTTCACCAGTTCAGCTAAATCCATATTTACCCAGCAAGAAAAATATTATGGGTCACCGTTTCAGAATGCTGGACATCCTTCAGCTATCAACATGTTATTCTACCGAGTAAGTAATGATGAATCCAGCATCCAAATAACCCTGACATTTAGTGTTGAGAGATTATATAAATATTAATAAATGCAGTTATAATTTAGTGAAGAAAACCTAATTCTAGCTCCTTTTTACTACTTGTAACCACATGCCAGACTGTAGCACTTGAATGTGCATACAGCACAGTATGTACTTACTAATTTTCTTGCCTGTAGCGTTTACAGTATTTTCTTGGCCTTTTTGCTATGATACACAAATATCTAGCCAACTAATATTTTCTTCTTCTGAATGTCAGAGAGACCCCTAAATTATTACTGCTCTGGAACATGTGATAATTTACAGACATTTCTACATTTGGCTTCTATCCAATTCAATATACGTGGTTTAAGAGAACACCCACAAAGAAAAAAACCTGCTAAAGCTGCAATTTCTCAACCTCAGTTGCAAAAGAGAGAGATGTGATCAGTAATGGATGACGCCAGTCAATTCATTCTTTTCTTTAGCTTTTTTACTGCTTTGTAATAGCTGGTTGAATAAATTTTTAGGATTAATTCAACAGACAGCATCGGGAAAATCTAGAGGCTCTCTCTCACCTGTCTGATGTATTCCATCAAGCCCATCTCAGTGTGTGGGGTTTTCTCCATGCCAGTTTAATGTATTTGTACAAAATGTAGCAGAAGATAATTCTCCCAGGCAATTCCCAGAGTAATGCCAAGATTATGTAATGACTGAAACGCCCAGCAAGTTTTTTAAAAGAAATATGAACTGGACTAAACAAAAGATTTGAATGCATACTCAACATTTTAATTTTAGGGCTCTCCTCCTCGAATGGCATCTGGGTCATAGAATTAATCACCTACACTTCTTACACGGAGCATAAGGAGAGGTAGGCATACCTTAAGGCCTACACCCCAAAAATGGGGAACCAACAGGAAACGGTAGGTACAGGAACGTGCTTAAAATCCTCACCTAGAGCCCAAGTACCTGACTCAAGGCTTCAGGAAGTTTTCTCCCTGCCTCTGGGATCCAGAACATGGAGTCGACCCTGGAGATCAAGTCTAAGCACCTCATCTTGGAAAGAATAATCAGGGCACAACCTTTTCAAATCAACAATAATACAGGTAATGGTACTGCCACACCTATGTTGTATGTAATAACAAACCAGGTTGCACACACGTCCAGCATGTGTGAGATCAAGCTTCAGTTTCTTCTTCCACCTGTTGGGACTGACTGGAGTCCTGATGTTCCAGATGTGCTCCTGGCTACACCACCTGCAGAGCGCGATGCAAGATTCATCAGGTCAGAAGGAGAGCATGCAATAAAGGAGCGTGACTTAAACGTGAGAATTTGGAACTAAACCCCAAAGGAATGGATCTAGTTTCTGATAAGGCTGGGGAACAGCTGTCAGTCCACAGCTCTTCATCCATCCATCCCAGCTCGGTCCACGATCACTCTTCTGGCTATTGCGGTTGCATTTGGTTTTAGGTGTTTTTACAGTTGTAGTAAGAGGATTATTGTGTTGCAAAGTGAATGAAAACTCTGCAGAATGCAGAGTGTTAAGCAAATAGACAAATAAGAATTCAGCTTATTGAAAATATGGGATGACAACGGGGAAGTTACCAAAATGTCTTTATGTAATTAAAAGGTGGACAATCATGACGTGTATTACTAATTCTACCAAAGATGCAGAGAGTGCAGAAAAGACTGAAAGATCATATACATCACATGAATAACAGGCAACATACACGAGAATATAAAGCTTATTAATATTTGATAGAACACAGTGTTCTGATATTTTTGCAGCAAAGTTGTTCTTAAACAAGATGTCTGTCTTGTAGGTAATGTTAGAGTGATTTAAAACAAAAATTAAAAAATCCGATTTCTTGAATATCTCAGCAATATAACTGAAGATAGAAACAGCACTGCTGATTTTGGGTGTCTTAACAATCTGCATACTACATAAAGATGGAAAAGGCTAATAATTCATTCATATACGCATACATACATCTGGCATTATCAATATTAAACTGTACTAATGCATATTTAGGACTAATTTAATTTATAATGAATGAACAGCATAGCGTGAGAATCTGAGCATTGGTGATTGTAAAACTCCACCTGTTGGACAGAAAAGTCAGTTCACTGATTGCGTTGCCACAGACAGTTTATCTGTGCCCTTGTCACACTGAAAAAAGATTTCTCAATTTAGATAATTTCCTTCAAATGAAGCTCTGCTTTTCCTGGACTGGCTTATGCCAGTTCAGCAAGTGAAATACACTATGCTGATGAAAGCCCATTTATCTGGTATAATTGTATACATGTACTAGGACTTTTCCAGTATAAAAATGTCACAAGAAATCCCACAGTCTGTCATTATTATGCCAGATTATTATTATTATTCTCCAATACAGACCTGAACTTATCTTAAAAAAAAAGTTTCCCATAGGCACATTAAACAGGATTACGGAGGAGGCTTAAAAACACAGATAGCTTGAAAATAGGAAAGTTCCTGAAAAAAAGTATTGAAATTTCACAGAACTGGAGAACACTGTGTGTCAAATTTGAGCTGCATTACCTTGAAAATTGTGTTCTGTGCCCTGGAGTATTCTTCCCAATTACATCAAAGCTTCTGCAATACTCTGAGAAATGTCCTAGAGGTACAGGAGACAGCCTGAGTGACAGCGTGTGTAGCAAAGGTTCTCACTTGTATTTATATGCTGATTGTGGCAAGCAGTGTTGCTGGCACTTCTTTGCTCCAGGACTGCTAACTAGTTCAACTTGAATGCTGTAAATAAATGTATTTACAAAGTATCTATGTGAAACAGGAATCAAATGGTGGAACAAGTTGTCCAGAGAGGCTAAGGGATCTCCATCCTTGGAGATAACCAAAACTTGACGGGTCTTCAGCAACCTGAGGGTAGCCCTGCTCTGGGCAGGGGGGTTGGACCAGAGGACCTCCAGAAATCCCTGCAAAGCTGAACTAGTATATGGGTCTCTGTCACACTTTCGATACATTCAGTGTGCCCCAACACAAGCAGGATGTTTGTGCTCTTCAGTCCAGTACCTTAATTTTTTGAAGATTTGGCTTAAGAGAACTCACGCCTAAAATGGTCCTTCAAATTCTTACAACAAATCTAGATATTCTTAAAAATTCAAACATAACTATCTGTCTCAAATACTGTTCAGAATATAGTACCAAACAGAGTGCTGTTTTTCAGACGGGTTTACAAGGGCTTGAAAGATATTGTTTTAGCACTCCAGTAAAGTCCTCTGGTTATCCTCAAAATTGCTAGTGCCAGAGAAGCAGCTGCTTGCTTACCCTTCCCTACCACCTGGTTTCATCCTTAGCTTGGAAAGACCTTGGTTAGGGGAGACAAGCTAGTTCATTTTCCATGCCCAATTAGTCCTTGGTTTTCTTACAAGGCTTCCAGAGGGAGAGTGATTTTGCGGTGGGATGTTTGTCTGCCAAGGGTTGGCCTGTGATCATTAACTCATTTCACACGGACTAGCAGACATGAGATAGTAACAACTTTTGTTCGGCTCTGAGCAAGGCTTGACTCAGAGCGCTGACCTAGAAGTGGCAGAAGTCCTCTCCCACTGTTAATCCTTTGCACCACTGCCTTCCCCTTGAACACGTGTCTTTCCCTCTCAAGTATTTAAAGTGTGCTGTAAATCTTTGCAGCAACTGACTGCTTTCCAGAGTGGCTGCAGCGTGCAACACAGTCTGCATAACCAGGAAAGATCACAAATTTTGGGGAGAAAAGTGTTTGATATTTCAGAGCATTTTAGTTAGGTTATTTTTATTCCCATTTTTTGTGCACAGCTCCCATGGATGGAGATGAGAATCCCATATATAGGAGACATTCCTATTTGGTTTTCGTGGTAAGTCACTTGACTCTTGATTTGTCACCCACAATATCAGCCAAATTTCCGTGATCACCTTCCTAATACTTTTGCAGGAGTTTTTTTTAATTGGTGTTGGCTTTACAAAAAAGAACTTCCCTCAAAAAAATGGTAGTTGGCCGCATGTTATAAATGTTACAGATTTCTCAGTCCATAATTTATAAGGACATAAGTTCTGGCAATTGACTGTAAAGTAGTTAGTTTTAGGAAAGCGTATGAAGACAGGTACCATCTCAGCTGTAAGCAAAGTTGAGAAATCTTGAGGTATATTACAATAAGTTTTATTGTTAAAAATACATTCTTCAACCCTACATACAAAAATTCCACCAGAAGAGATCCAGAAAGTATAGCTTCTTTGGATAATAAGACTTTTCAAGTTTGTTGTACAAGAAGCCCACTGGTGGCAAAAAACCCAAGGAATAAAAAAATGGTAGTAACAACGGGTGTCTTGGGCAATCCAACTATAGGATGTACAAAAATAAATGAGAAAGCAGCAAAACAAGTTCTGTGACATTTGCAGGAGTGAGTGACTAATTTACACATGACAACAGGAAATATCTAATCATATCTGATGAGATGATACACTTCAGAGCATTGCATCAGTAACATGGGAGACAGAGAAGCTTATGCTGCTAGATAATCACCATGGATTTATTTATAGGCACGCTACATTCCTTCTTAAGTGAGCTGCAGTAAAACATTTACCAATCTTTCATAAAACCAATCATTAAAAAATAAATCAAGATGATAAATAATTTCCTGCTCGGTCTCTTTTTTTTTTGTGGTTTTGTTTCTTAAGAAAAGTTCTTCATGCAGTTTCCCAGAAGAAATATCCCCCAGATATCACTGTAAGATATTTTTCATTTCTGAATTCATGCTGTCTTGCCCTACGCTGCTCTTAAACTATCTGAGAACTTGATTCTTCACATTCTTGCACCACAAATAGCTACTTGTAGCTATACAAACTAAGTAGAAAGTAACTACCAAATCCCTTGTTCCTGGTAGTGAAAGTCCTTCTCACATTCATTCTCAAGGGCAAGAGAGTGAGGAATGAGGCCCAGAAGCTCTGAGTGCTAACAAACACAGGTATCGAGGTGTTCATAAGTTGTAGCAGTGGCAATTCTACTTGAACAGACAGAAAAAGCTGCCACCACGGTAGTGGCTATGCCCTGGTGCAGTTGCCCTGGGTGGTTCTGGAGTCTCTGTCCTTGGAGATACTCAGGTCGCAGTCTGGTAAGGCCCTAAGCAACCTGCTCTGACTCTGAAGTATGAGTCTGCCTTGAGAGGAGGTTGGATCAGGCGACTTCCACAGGTCCTCCGCGGTCTTAATTTTTCTATGCTTCTAGGCTTTTTGGATTCTCCTCTAACATCCAGTCCATGAGGTGATTTTTGAGATTCCTCTCTGTGTACAAGAACAAAACTTCCATACCAGTATCTTGCATTTGGAAAAAATCAGGAAACAGCTGAAAGAAACTCCTTTCCTTCTCAAACCATGACTGGCTTTGTTTTTAGAAGTGCTGCTAGGTCTCAGTCCTCTGAAATGTGTGCTGGTATTACAAGGGCAGTCTTTCCTTTTTGAATTTTCAGTATTGCAAGTCTTCTAAGTATTAAAAGATAAGAACAGCTGTATCAGGTCAGACCAAAGGTCCAGTTAGTACAGCATACTTTCTCTGGTCAAGGTATTAATAGCGGATGCCTAGAGAAGCGTGTAGGAATAGAACAAGTACATAGGAACACTTCTCCCATGTATTTTCCCAGTCTGCAATGATTTGTGACCTGGGGACTTTGTGAGTTGGAGGTGGTCTTGGTGTACTTTTTCTCCATTAATCTGCCGTGTCTCTTTTTGATCCCATACAACTTTTAGCATTTGCAATGGTGAATGCTAAAAGTGGTGGAAAAGAATCCCGCCGCTCGCCTACAGGTTGTATGGGGAAGTGCCGTCTGTTGCTTGTTTTGAATCTTCTGGCTTCCAGCTTCAGTTGATAACCTTAGTCCTTGTTCTGCAAGAGAGCAACAATTGCTCTTTATTCACTTTTTCCATGCTGCTTAGACTTCATTAGATCTCTTTTTTTTTTTCAGGGTGAAGAATCCTCGTCTATTTAATTGTTTTTCATACTGAAACCAGTCCAAACCTTTGATCATCCCTGCTGACCATGATTTATACGGCAGCGGTTTGATGGTTTCTGCTTTGTTCACTACTGTTTTCCTAACTGCTCCTAACATGCAATTTGCTTTTTGCCCATTACTGAGAACCGAGGTATGTTTTCATAGCTCTTCCTATTACAGCTGACAGATACCTTTCTAGAACAGTAGAAGCTACCATAAAACTTTAGGACTGCTTTTTCATTGCCAGTTATTTCCTCTTTATTTATGCGGAATTTCACCTATTTTATCAAACGCTTACTAGGTATTTTGAGACCTTCCCACAACTTTACACCCTCAGCTTTCATTTTTATTGCTCAGGTAACTGCCTCCTAACTGCAGATGTTACCTCCTCATTATTCACACTCCTTCCAGATCACATTTATGATTATTTTGAACGGTGCAGGCCTTTGTACAAATCTCTGTGGGACTTCGCTAATAAGCCACCTTCTGCTTTGAAAATGATCATTAAATCTACCCTTTGTTTTCTACTCCGTGACTGTCATTTTGGCGGCACGCTGCTCAGAAGCTGCCAGTTGTGGCGTAATGGTGGATTCACTGAGAGAAAAGGAAGGAATAATGTTAACAAATTTTTGTTGTGTTAGTTTTGTTAGTTTGAATGAACTTCTGGCCAGAGCATTTTTCACACCCTAGTAGCTCTGCTGAGTTCAATAACCAGGTGTAAGTGGAAGTGCTAAATCAGTGCAATGGAAATGTAGGCCTTGTTATAAATAATTAAATCCTTACAAACTGTTAGAATTTTACTTCGCAGTATACAGTATTTAATTATTGCGTTATTCTTACGTATTTATGTCCTTCATGTTTCTCACAAGAGAGGAAAATAACAAGTTTTAAATTTTGGCACAGTTCTTTTGATACAGAACATATCTCGCAGATTAAAATATATATTCTAGATGTCATAAATTCTGTAAAGAGGCCTGTGTGTGACAGCTTTCTGTGGTCCTGGAATTGGCCCTAACATCATCTTGTTGAAACTCAGCTTTCATTATAAAACAAACTGTCTGTCTAACTCTCCCCGTCCCAGAGCTGTTCAGACAGTACTTGAACATCCACAGTGATACCCTAAGTCTGCAACAAGCCTGAAATGATTTTGGTGAGAGCTGGGGACTTTGGAGATCACCATTTTAGAAAAAAAGGTGCTACAGAAACCTCATGGTCTTCAATAGTGTGAAATCTAGCTTTTTTCCCCAGCTGCCACTGAAATCAAAATAGAATTTGCTCTTTTGTGGAAACAAGTACATGGAAACGAGTATTTCTTTCCTTCCCTGCCCTGACAGGACCTCTCATCCTCTGCCATGTCCCGTTCGCTTTTTCTCACAAGGGGCATTGAGCTGGGCTGAGGGAAACCTGCCCCGTCCTTGGGGCCGGGCAGCGGGAGCCCGGCTGGGCTGAGGGCAGGGAGGCGGGGTGCCGAGCCCGGCTGGGGAAGGCAGGGAGTGCTGGAGAAAGCCCGTCCTTTAAAATTGTCACTGTCCAAAATAACCATGCACTATTTTTATTTTCGTGAGTATTTTTACCTATCAACCAGTGTTGTGGTGCACATATGCTTGTGTAAGAGCGGGAAATCCTGATCCCAATGGATGTTTTGTTACTGGTGTTAGCAAGGACATGGTTTCTCTCAAAGGGTATTTCATGACAGTAAAATAAATAATGCTTGCTGCAGCATTTAGAGATAAATATCAATGGAACTAAGTTCCATCAGCTCAACAAAAGGTTCTGGATTTAAGAATTGAAATTTGTGTTCAAGTAACATAATTTTGGCTCAAAAAGAATCGGAATGTATTTAGAGGTATATTATATTTTCCCAGTTCTGTTGAAACATGAAGGAACAAGTTTTTCATCATCTAAATGATGTGCTAGTGAGCTGGGATAATATTTAGACAATGTGCCGTGATAGAAAGAGAGAACAATATAAAACAATATCATCAAGAGTTATTATACTGTGACTGAAAATACTTGCAGGTTTGGAGGATTTTTGTCTTTAGTTAGATGCGATTGTGAATTTTGCACCCAGCTCTTAGTAATACTATTTGTTATTATAAATGAGAAATTATTCACTACGTCTTATGCTCACCAAATAACTAACACAAACAGGCAAAGTCTGTTTCTGAACTTATTTCAGTTGTTGAGAATCAGTAAAATCAATGCAATCACTAGATGGACACAGATGTAAGTTAAGTGAGATCAGAATCCTAATTTCTGCTGAAACACAACTGTGTTCATTGCAATATTAGCATAGTTCTGCTTGAAGTATGCTTAACTTTTCTTTTGATTTTCTCTGCCATTCCATTAGAAAATAAATTCTCCTGTATTTAAGATAATTGGAATCACTGACTGTAACATTCGGGGATAATTGCTGTCTGGCACCCCTGGAGACAAAGTACAAATCTTCTGACCTAGAAAGAAATGAAAATAGGAAAGATACCACAATCTAGACTTTCATCCAAAAGTAATGGGAACTGCAAGCCTCATCCACAGAAAGAACTATTGTGGCAAGGGAATGTGGAGCTATGGTGCAAGTTTGTCTGGCCCCATGTGTAGACCACCTCTGTTTGTGCTCCAAGAACACTCCAGAGGGATTTGTTGAATTTTGGAGACTACACTGGGACAGCCTGGGTGTTCACAAACTGGCTGCAATGCCATTACAGTGAGGTTCACCTGGGAAGATGGTTGGGCTGAGGAGATGAGAATCTGGCGCTACATATTCCCAGGTTTCTTTGAGCGACCTCTCCTAGAAAGAAGCTGTTTGGTCTTTATAAAAAATGGCATCTGACAGCTTGGAAAGAAAAGCTGTTTTTCTTCCCATGCCAAAATTCATAAAATTTTTGACAGAAAAGTACATTTTTATGATGAAGGAAAGAATTTATTGCATAGTAAATTATTTGTTAAATTCCAATGATGTGTTGGAGCCTGACAAGGATTATATTTTTGCTGTCAATTCAATTACCCTATACTTGTGGATGTTGGTTTAATTATTTGTTGCTGGTTTAATTAAAAGGCGCTTAAGTCAGTGCAAGTTTTGCCCCTGATGCCAATGAGATCAGTCACAGGTCCAAGTTGTCTTAATTCTTAGAGTGGTTAATAAAGAGCAGACCTTTCAGAAACGCCATCACCCACAGCCACACGCAGTTAATCTTGAGCTACCAGAGCCAAACACAACGTAGCAACAAACTCACACAAGTTAAGTGAGTGGTATGCGCTTGTCCTAGAGTCTGCTAAAACACAGAGAGCAGCGACCCTTGTGCTATAGGTGAAAATAAAGAAGGCTGAAATGTACAAAGCAGATTTTTGTTATTGTAAACTGAACGGAGAATGTGGCCTTAAGAAGCTGAAGTTAAATTAGAAGACTGAAGGCACAATTTAGACAAGACCGCATGAGACAGAAGTAACTTTCCACGAGATATGAGATTAATAAGAAGTGACCTCCCTCCAGTCTTCCCTGCTGCTCCTCTCCCCTCCAGCCATGCGTGGAAGAGCGGGGCAGGGCTGGGGGCACCAACCATTGCTCCTTTGTGAGACCTCTCATGTAGGCAGAGGCCCCACTTAAAGCGAATTGGACTTTGGTTCCTCCACTTCCCCAAGCCTGTTCTTGAGCCCTCAGTGCCTGCATATATGCCACAAACACTTTTCCGAGGAAAAGCAAACTTGCCTAGTCCCCCCTAAAAGCCCTGCTTGAAAGTACAAGCCAGTGACACTGAGCTCCTTCAAGCCCAGTCAAACAATAGGTGTCAGGAGATGGCTTAATTTAGCCATCCTAAATTGCTGTCAGCCTGAGCCTAAACTGAGGAACCTTCTTCTCTGCCACATTTAACGGCTTCTTCTGAGCCAAACATTGGTTTCTGTGGTTTGTGTTGGATTGCGCCTTCTGAAAGTCGAACTTTCCATCTCACTGCAACCTTTTTCGTCACAGAGAGCAAGCTTTATATCCACAAGAGAAGCTGGGTCCACCTGATTTATTTGCTATTTCCCTCCAATCCAGCCGCAGTCTCACCAGACAGCTGTATGAATACCTGTTCTCCAGCACAAGCTACACAGAAGAACAGGGATATGGAATCAGATATTTGAGGAGAGGAATGTGCACTCAGATGTGTAAGCGGACTTTAAAATGCTATCGAGGTGATGACATTCCTACATAGCTTGTCTTCAGGAGATATATTTGAACAAAGTCACCATGCCTTAGCTAAAGAACAGAGATCTTTTGGAGAATCATGTTCTGTGTTGTTTAATTATTTGTTGCAGCATAATTATCTACTTTCAACAGTTTAGCAGTTAGTGCTTAGATGATGAATCCCCAAGCAAGTAGCTAACAGCAATCACTGTGCTCTGGGTTTTTCTGAAAAAAATCTGTATTAGCCCCATTTATAAAAAGAGAAAAATACGAAGTGACCTAAAGACATGTTAAAATACTCAGATCATCTAAATGTGAACACTAGTTGGATGGGGACTGTCTCTGTGACGCTCAGCAAGATATATATCTACTCCATCTATCTCAGTTTACATTTGCATGAAATGGGAATAATATTGACTATGAAATCAGCTACCACTAGTTTGTCTGCTAACATTTGGCTCTTTGAAGATAAAGTGATAATTTTAGTAGAACATCTCATCAGGAATTTCATCGTAGATTGTGAGTTTTGTTTCAAGATGAAGACATCAAAATGCACACAGGACAACCAGAGCCTATTAGTGTATTTTAAAGAGTTTTGCCCTAGCCTACAAGTAGAATAGCAAATGGGTTTTCCAAACCTTAATTACATAGTGTCTCCCATGTTTTATTTCAGTAAGTATGTCTTTTGTAGATCCTGGATTGGGAAAATACTCCAGGCATAAAATAAGTTGCACCCATGAGAATCACTGCAATGAAATGCAAAAGAAAACAGATTATAGATTGCTCAGAAACTGAGTATGTGTTCTCCGAATTTCTCTGAACAAGGCGCCCCATCTTTGGAGGGCATAATGTGTGTGTTGACAAACCCAGACACGAGCAATGGCACGTCACGTGCCCAAAACTCTTTGCTAATTTACTCAAAGATGGTACCCCTTAGTTCCATATCTGACTACTGAGACGGCTTTTTCTTCCTTCATGCTGCCACAAATACATTGACGATACTAAGCAGTCTCAAAGGCAAACTTAATGCCATAAATTACATATATGATGAAAGAGATGGTTTGGCATCTGGCTCTTTTCCATTCCTCCACAAACCTTCTGGTACTCCTTCTAAGCTCTGGGTGCTCTCACTTGTTCCTTCCCATACCACATCATCCCTTCCCCTTCCTTATAGCTTCAGGTGACTTCCACCTCCCGCTCTCCCTCCTGCTCCTTATAGATTCCTCTTGTGCCTGACAGATATTGCTGCATGACAGAACGGTAATATTTGCATGGTGGATAAGTGACTCAGGTGTATGGTGACTTGGGCAAACTCATTGTGAAATCAAATTTATATTTCTCAAATTTTAATTTTCTTTATTGACAGTGGTTTCGTGTGCCAATTCTGGCACAGATATCATATATTTACCATTGTGATGCTGGACTGCAAGGCTCCCTGAGCGTACCTTTCTCTTGAAGGGGGAAAAAGTGGTATCACCCAAGATCTGCTTGCTTAGGCATGAAAATGAGACATTATTCATGGCAAACCGTTCTTGTCTATGATCCAGCCCCTCCCTTTCTAGCAATAGACATAAAAGTGTGAACAACATTCGCACTGGAATTACCAATACTGGGAATGTGAATTACAGCAAATTGGGATGAATGGGGTAGTTCATTACTCAGTTATTGCTTCAGACTCTCGGCAGACAGCAGAGATCATTGCATTTGCTATATCCCACACTTAAAAAAACCCCATATATAATTTTTCTGGAAATTTAAACTACTTTAGAATATTAAGGATCTAAAGAAGATGAAACCTTACAAATGTGATGTATTAGCACAAAGTAGCATACTTTTCCATACATACATGAATTTTGACTGTGGTAACTATCAGGACCTTCTGGCTGTTCACCTCTTTTCCTTGCATACGGATTTTAGTCTTTCTCTCTCTTTTTACATCCATGTGAACAAATATGAATAAATGTCTCTGTGTGTTCAAACATATGTAATAGTGTATGGAAAGTGAATGTTTTATCAATGACAACAGAAGAACAGGAGTCTGCTTAGTAATGCCTACGTGTATTCCTTGAAAAGGTTCAAGTTTAAGCAATGAAAACCCTTTTAAATAGTTGGTTTTATTCAGAAGAACCACTGGGACATCACCAGGTAGGCTTCTCCTGAGACCACCTTATGAGTAAATCAGCAAGAAATGGAAATGCCTTCTTTATAGGACTGGGGTTCTCTTGTTCTCAAAGCTTTTAGTCTTAACACCACGTCAGGGCCACTAGCTTCCTCAGTCCCCCCGGTACATGTTATTCTTTCATCTGCCTGGCTGAACAGCAGACCCCGCCATTCAGTGACTGGCACTGCTGAACTCACATTTTCTTGATCTCCCTGCCCTGATGCTGGCACGAGCAGCAGCCTTTTCTTTTGCTCTCTTGGCTTCTTTATATTCAACTGGCTCCAGAGATCCGCCCTCAGAGCCCGCCAGGACACCCATGTCTGTCCAGCCTCCACCTCCTCCCCTTCGCAAGATTAAAACAGACCCAGCAGCCTGCACCTCCCTCCCCGCTGGGTCCTGCGTGGGGCAGGAGGAGCCGTCTGCACCCATCGCCGCTCTCTCCTACAGGACTAATGAGAGGGAAGCAGAGAGTGTGACTATAGACACCACGTATTCACATGAGAGAAGTGAAGAAAGCCAGCAGTGAAGATGAAAAGCAACTGGTAAGAGAAAAAGTGGGATTTAGAGAAATCTGTAAATAAGAGATTAGAACAGTTAAAGTTGTCCTTGCCAGCTGCCGCCTTTGTTGTTTGGTTTTATGACAGCATTATATGAAGGAAATGGTAACAGAAATAGCTTTATTGACATGTTTTATTATAAGGCAAAGATAAAAAATTCTCATGTAAAGAAATTGTCTTGTCAAATCTGTCAGTAAATCCTTAACTCGGGTTTTTATACATTTAATATGCACGGCTCTGAGGAGAAAGTCAATAACAGAATCCGTCAGAAATTATACATTCATACTGGAGTTTTCTTTCTGTTTACAGGAAAATTACAGCTTTCTTTTACGTGTGTAGTTTTCTGTGGTCTTTCATCTCAGCCACCATCCAGCAACAATCAAGTAAGGAGACAGACTTTATCTGCTTTTCATCTTTCTGTAATTTTGACAAAATAATCAAAAGAATTATTCTGAGCTTATTCAAAATTAAAATCCTGTCTAGCTAGCCATCACAGAAAGGGAGAACTGCCTATGTGTATGTATGGATGTATGTACAAGAGGAGAAAAAGCAAGAGCTGTGTGTGCTATTTTAAGCTCACTATTAGTAGATATATTTTTAAGGTAAGGATTAAAATCTGGATATAGGTGGTAGATACAGGACACAAACCTCCCCACATCTTTCAGTGCTTCTAGTTAGATATTCTGCTGCTACCTGTGGCAACAAACTGGTTCCACTTTATTTGCTGGGCATAAAATGTAAATGGCTGGATGTCAGCCATATGTCTCATCAAATAATATAGAATGAGGCCATTTCTAAGGTGTAACATGTCAACCTGAATGTTCCCTTTAAGTTTATGTTGTCAGAAGGAAACCCACATTTATGGTTGAGCCCTTGCAGCACACAAGAGGCTCTCTGTAGGTTAGAAATGCATCTCCTTCCAACTTGCACGCTTCGTTTTTCCCCATCCAGACTCTACTAACGTTTTCCAGATTGACCTGATACTGGACTTGTACATGACTCTTAAATTCTTCAAATAAATGTTTCTTTTTCCTTCCTCCTTCCTTAAATTAGGGGAATCTGGTAGGTTTTCATGCTCATTACAGGGCTTATTGGCAGATAATGTTCTGAAAAATTAGATTTTAGAATTTGGTTTCCTCAAACAAATCTCTTCTACATTCTTGTTTGGGTCAATTAAAAGGTCTATTAAGTTCTTCTTGCCCCCACCCTGTATTTCATGAATGATCATTCTCTGATCAAATGTGGCATAGAGGAAGGTGGGAACACCTGGAATACCAGAGAGGATGGAAAAGATGCCAACAGTTTCTCAACAGCCTCTCTAGTTGGCATGAGGTTTGTTTAAGTTTCCTTGGGACTAGGAAGACTGTTGATTTAGGTAACTGTTTTTTTTTTTCAAAGTTTGCTTAAACCCCAAAAGTTCCAAACCAAAAACTCCTTAAACAGCAGGCCTTCTTATGCTACAACTATTTCTCCATAGCTCTGCAAGAGAAGAATTTAACACTCTCATTTAAAGGTCTAAAAAAAAAAATCAAATAATCAGTCAAGTTATAATTTTAAATTTGGAGCTCTCTAGAAACAGATGCTTATTTTCTTAGACCTCTGACTTCACTGAGTACAGTTTAAATTGATTATTATATACATCTAATTATTATCATTATTTATAGCTCTATTTAATATTCTTAGAGTTGCTTCACTTAATTTTTTAAGGTGATCTGAGGCAATGTGCAGGCACATGGTTAATAAACTCACCCTTTTTGCAGGACTACCAGTCATTCTGGGTGCCAGTCAAAGAACTGATCTCTGCCCAACAATCAGGATTGGCCAAGATGACTTACCAGGCAAGTAGCTTCCTGACTTTTTCAGGAAAAAGCTGCTGCTCAGAAACTTTATCAGGTCATATTCAGCTCTGTGACTGCACAATTCTCAAATTAAATTAAAATGAAAGTTACATCCTGGATATGAATATTTTTTCTTGTAGGCTTTGACCTGATTTCTCAGTTCCAAATAGAAAAAGCTGCTTCCCAAGGAATTATCCAGAGAGTAGTGGGCTCCACTTCTCTACAAGTGGCTTATAAATTGGGACCCAATGTAGACTTCAGGATCCCAACCAGGTAATGCCTTTTGTTGTTTGACTTTAAAATATACGTATTTTTTTAATATTATCATTTAAGGGATAGATCCTGTCCCCAGCTAGATCACCTCACTTGCAAAGCTTCTGGAAGAGGAAAGAGGAGTTCAACTTTTTTTCCATTGCCACCACCAGACCAGACTGATTCTGTAACAGCAACTTCAGGGACTTCCACTTTCCTCTACCAATGATATTGCTCAAGGTGCCTCAAGATTTGCCGACAGAAAGGGATTCACTTCTAGGAATTGAAGCCAAAAGTTGTTGATGACTTGAAAAGAGATAGGGAGGCAAAGAAAAGATAACAGGAGGAGAGTGAGGAAAGTTTTCTCAAAACATTTACACAAAGGGATCTTTCTGATTATGTAAGGATTGGAGAGACAAGGTAGGATAAAAGCTGACTGTATGGTAAGGGGTTTTTTTTTTTTGCTTTTTGGATAACTGGTACGTGGATATTCCTGGCTGATTTATGGTCACTTAATCTATAAAAGATGAAAACTGTTATTTAGCATGTCACTGTCAAGTTGCAATAGGAGTCAGGATTTAGGAATCTAACTGTGTTTGTGCTTTACAGGCCAGACTTGCTGCCGGTGAAGGAATAGAGATGGTACAGCAGGGTAGAGATGTCTTTGCCAAACTTAGGCAAGTCTGGATTCTGGTCCAGCACCTCATGTAATTAAGAATGCCTTTACTTAGCAATTAATGGCAAGACCTTTAATTGGACTACTGTTTCAGCTAGGAATAATTGGAGTGCAAAGTGTTTCTGTCATACTCTGGCTATCACTGACAACTTTTGCTCGCTGCAGTCCTCCCTGGCTTCTACCTTCGTAGCCACCATGTTAAGCTAGTTCACAGCTTAACTGGCTAGTTACATTACTAAAAATGAAGTGAAATGAAATCTCAGATTTTCAACTCATGCTTCTTAGCTCAGAAACAGTCTGAGCTGTTATACAGCTATATACACAAATTATCCCTGATCAAGCCTATAACAGCTGTGTTAATAGACCGTGGCATCTCAGCTGACTAATGCCACTGGGCTTGTTGGCTGGGTACAGTGTTGTAGTATCATGAATTTACCACATTCAAGACACCGACTGGTACTTCCAGTCAAAACTGTGATGTTACACTGCAATGCTACCTCATGGTATACCTGAAATTTGGCCCTGGCTTAAACTAAAATGTCACCCACACTTGAGGTGAGTGTCTTGTCCAAGGGAATGGGTTAAGGCTTGAGTCCTGACAGTGCTCTAGTGCATCAGTGTGCTGCTCCTCTGTCACCGAGCCTGATCTTGCTGCTCTGCTCCAGCATTATTTCAGAGTGTGCCCCTCTCAGTAAGCTGACTCAGAAGGAGTGAAGTTGGCTGTAAGTAGCTGAGGCTAACAGCTCAGGAGAGGCACACCTTAAGCCATTTCCAATAATTTTTTAAAAAAACATAACTCTCCACATAATCTTTATAATGTGGCATGGTAGGTGGGTTTTAGTGGTATGAATTTGGGACGATGAAATGCCTGAGAAGCATTACAGGAGTTAGCAAGTTATGCAGAGCACCTCAAGCAAGGCTGAGCATCTTTAATGGCACGGGCGTAGCTCTGGCTTTCTCAGACCCAGGCATTGCAGCAACCCTGAACTCCTGCTGCTTTTTCCTCCGGCTACCCCCCGCTATCCTTTATTCACACGGGGAGTATTTAACGATAATGTAAATATGTCCCGGGGTACCAGCGAGCAGGCAGGGGAGGGGAGGAAGGGAAGGGGAGGAGAGGGGAGGGGAAGGGAGAGGAGGGGAGGGGAGGGAGGGAAGAGCCGCCCGAGCCGCCCCCCGCCGCCTCCGGCCCGAGGCGCCCCCGCGCCGCGGAGCTGTCCGTGCCCGCGGTGCTGAAAGGCCGCCCCGCCGCGGGCTGCGCGGGCCGCGGGGGGCCGGGGGAGCCCCGGGGGCGCGGCGGTGGCGGGCGCCGCCGTAGATGTCGCCGGGCAGGCACACAGAGGGCACAATCCCCCGGTTCGTGCCTCCTTCGCTGTGAGCTCCTGCTTCGCCAAGAGATGGGGGAGGCAAAACTAAAGTGAGCTTGGAAAACTCACAGAGCTCGGTTTTCCCAAGCTGGGCAGCTGGCGTAGGCACGAAGGCACAAGTGCTATAGGAGCACTGGGGAGGGGCCCTCAATAAACACATCAGGCAACAGCAGACTCCACGCCTGCTCCGCTGCAGAGATCTCCTCTCACACCTTCGTTACTGGGCACTCATATTAGCACCAGGTAACCTGACGGCCATGGACAGTGTCTTCTCTTGCCTTATGAAACCCTTAGGGAGGGGTCACCCTAAGTAAGCCCGTTCCCTGGCATAAGGCATTCAAGGCTTCTGAGGAAGGGATGGGGAGGTGGGCGCACGCATAGAAATGGCAAGCAAGCCAATTACAGTATCAGCAGAGAGGGCTTGCCTGACTGTCACTATTCAGTCTGTTTAGTCAGGCCATTTGCTGACACTATTCAGTATTTATCAGAAATAGTAAAATAATTTTTTAGACTACATATGATCATTATACTAACACAGACAAGCCCATGTTACAGTGGCTATGGCATGGGAATGAGAGCTCAATTAGCTGGGCATGGCGCAGCATATTTATTCAGTCTTTGCTGTAGCAATAACTTGTGCCTTGAAAAGCTTACATAGCTTCCTTAAAACACTACTAAATTGTAGCTTGGTCTTTTTGCTGCTTAGCATACTTGCCAAGGTCCAGAAGTATATCCCAGCATGAACAGAAATGATTGCACACAAGTATTGACTTAAGCTTCTCACATCATCCACATAAATTCCCATTGGCCATTGCTTCTTCTAGCGTAAAATCTGCTGAAGAATGACCAAAGTGTTCTTTGTGTAATAAGAACCCGCGAAACTGCAGTGACTCATACCCATTGTTTCTGACACAGTGAACCTGTCATTTTTCAATTTAATCTATGTACCTGTTGTAGGTGTCCACCAGTTAGTAAGTACAAAATTAATACTAGTAATTTGGATAATAATTGTGTTGATTTTTAATTGCAAGCTTTGAAAAAAAAATATATTAGCACAAAGGAATATGTTAATGATACGTTTTTATGTGGGGGAGAAGGGCTAGCTATCTTTATACACTGGATGAAATCTTTATACACTTTGACTTCACAAATGCAGCTGTCACATCACAAGGTCTGGCATTTTACATCCAGCCACCAAAGTTCTTGGGGTGCTTTTCCTTTTGCATTACAAGTAAGATATCTTACATAGTACCACTCCAGTGATATTGATGATGACACTGTAACGGAAAAGACAAAATGCAGCTAAGAAGCTAATTAGCTCATAAGAGAAATAATTAGCTCAGAACTGGATGTTTCTGAAGAATAGAGACCAGCTGAGGGTAATGAGTCCTAGCAAATTACTTCTGGCTAACGACTTAGGACAGTTGCTTTTAAAAATGCTTAGCTAGATTTTATGGTTATTGCTTATTTGATGGCTGTCACAAGTGCCTGCCAGGTCAGCTGTGATTCTAGGAGACTTCAGGAGGTGCGGACACAAGCGTCTCCAGGTTGAGCAAAGGAACCTCCACCCCGGGTACATGATAATGCATTATCGTGAGGTTGGCCAGAGGAATTTCTACAGCCATCTCTAGTGGAATGTACTAACATTTCTAAAATCTTCGTGTAGCAAGGAGTAAGTTATCTCAGTGGGCAATGGAGCTCACCTAAGAAATTAACTCTTAAAGAAACAGATTTAATAAAATAAGCAGTTATTTTGTAGTATTCAAATCAATATGTAGTTAACCTTTTAAAATACTTGCTGCATTGATGAATCCTGAAGTCAGTGGGACTACTCAGGGCTTCCACCACTCAGGCAGGTGTCTTATCTTGGTTATATTGATGCCTCAGTAGGACTTAGCTTTGAAATCTTAAAGAAATCTTCCTGGTAAGTACTCAAGCTACAGGATTAATATGACTCTTAGGTATTTATGAAAAAGATTAAAAGAAAACAGTAGTGTTTCAGAAGTTCCCTTAGATGAATTACAAATGTTTCACCACCACCCCCCAACTGTATTTAAAAAATTAAGCAAGGACTTAAATATCTGATAAAATACCTGATCTTGCACTCATTTCGCACACAAAGCAGTTAATAATAGTCTGATTACACAAGGGAAGTAGGACTAGACTACCAGCTTACACACTTAAGATACAAAAATGCATAAAAACATTATCTGATGGCTTATATCCCTGGCAATTTTAAGTGGGTAGGAAATGGATCAGGACTGAATTTGGCCTATGTGCTTGAAATAATTTTGCATATTAATTCTTCCTTTGCTCATCTGCCTGATTTCTAAATTAAAATTGCTTGATTTCCTTCCATAAATTAGTGGAATTGGAAACATGTATGTTAAAAAGAATTTACGTAAATAATTTAAGAGCTTATATAGTTATCAGCTTCAAGAAGGTTACAGAATCCCTCACTCTCCGCTTTGCAGTGAGATGGAGGAATAACTTCTCTACAATTTTTTATTTAAATATCATGATAAATTTGCCCTAGTTTCCAAATTTTTAGCATTTTAAGCTGCTGACTTCAGTAGGGTTTTTGCCTATGTAAAGATCACAGGCTTTGGGAAAAACTGTGTACTGAAATACACTGATACTGCTAAAGCTGATGGAATTGCATTTCATTTCTCTTGGAGTAACTAGATAAGAATCTATGTCTGCTTTACTTGTGGATTTATAGGTATAAATCTTACACAGTAACAGTCCCCTGCAGAGTACCTTTCTGGCGATGGGTCATGCTGTGCTTCGTTATGTTGAGTCACATTACTGATACTGAGTCTTTAGTCTAAAGGCAGCAGTTCTTCTGATTGGTTATTAAAAGTTTTTTAAAATGTAAATATTTATCCATGTTTGTGCACTGACTTTTTATCTTTACTGTTCTTTATACATTTCTTATAGTGTCAGAACAGTCAGAAGCTCTTACACAATTTTTCTTCTTTGTATATCACTTCAAAAAGTTAACATATTTCTTTTCTATTTTAATTTCTGAAAAAGAAGGAGGACCATATGATGGCTTGTAAAGGACTAATGCTATAGCTAAATATGGTGCAAAGAATCCTTTTGCCAATCTGGTATGAACAATCCTCTAATCGAAAAGTGTAACTATGTTTACTTACTAGTTTTTTTGTTTGATTGTTTGTTTGTTTGGGGATTTTTTTTCCTAGTATAGTTATGTCAGCTGAGGTGGGGTGAGAATGTGTATTATATTTTAACCAGTATTGCCATGACAGCAAAACTTACCAGTGCAGAGAAAGAATGAATACCTCTGCTCAGAGGATTTGGGATTAGCAATGCCTCCTTTAGCTGCAGAGCTCAGCACATCAGATCCCCTAGAGTCACTGAACTTGATAGAGAGAAAGTGGAATGTCACACGGAGGCTAGTTAAAAAATTACCTGACAATACCACCTTCAATAGGGTAGTAGTAAAACCAGCTCTTGTGCAAGAACGAACAGTGGGATTCAGCAAATGAAGAGATAAATGACTCACATGAGCTAAGGTTTTAGCAGCAGAGGACACTGACATACCTGTTTAAGAGATATTATGCAGGAAGAAGGACACAGAGAGCCATAAAAGATGTGCCAAACTGGATCAGGAGCATAGCAACAGACTAATGTGTGTCTGGATAGGGAGAGGGAGTATGTTCCTGGAGCAGGAAAGAATATATAAATATATAGTGTAAGCTAGAAGCCTAACAAAAGGGTAGGGGACAGTAGCATACATGGGAAAGGGCTCAGAACAGGAGGAAAGGTACAATGTCCATGCATTGACGTTTGCATTTAAGATGGCAAGATACAAACTGAAACAAAACAATAAGAGAACACAAGTTAGGTAAAATCCTGTCAGACAAAGCCAGCTGGGACAGACTACTGCATCTGCAGTCAACAGAGACACAAGTCATAGCAAACCACAGGCAGTTTAAAGATAATGGCAAGGAACCCCCTCGCCCACCTTTGTATATCTCCACACTTTATGTAATGAGATAATCTTCCAGCTAAACAATCCCCTTCCTCATACATCAGCTTTCAGGTGTATGTAAAGGCTTGTGGGGAAAGAGGAGAAACACCAGCAGTTTGGGTAGTTTATTAATAAGCTGAAGCTGCTGCTGCTGCCAGGCTTGCCCTGGTCCTTACCAAAATCTTGCTGAGTCTGTGCCGTCGCCTGCTGGAATATGATTGCACTACAGCTTTGGACACTTTAACACCAAACTACAAACTGCGGAGACTTTATCTGGAAGTACTCTCTTACTAAATCAGTAGTCATCAAGCATACAGAATAAGAACTAAGTCATTCCATTTTTTTTTTTTTTTTTTTTTTCCCTTAGCCTAAAGCCTGAAGTTCACTAATGCTGGCTAAATTGCTGCTGAGATAGGATCGATCTGCCACTCAAACATAATCTTTGTTCAAAATGCCTGCTTGCCTGAGAAGTTATTCTCATGAAAGCTGGTGACAAAATAGCTCTGCATGTCTCCATTCTTAAGAAATTTATTCAAATACAACTTATTCTTAAATGTAGATAAATGGCAAATAATGTATTGATGTCAACCAGATTATGACACTACAATTTTATGATCCATAGAACATAAAAAGGCATATTTCTTAAATATTCTACTGGATTCACTGACACATTTGAGATAAAAAATGACATTACTGTTTTGCACAGTGACACAGCCAGTACTACTTGTTTGTGTTTCCAAATCTCACATGTTATAGGAGTTGCAAAAGACTGAAACATTTTATATGTGGCAAATCTGTTCCCTGCTACTTGTAGTCTTGTGGTTGAATGTCGCAGGACATAATACATTTTTAGTGTGGGTTCTTACTAAGCATATATTTGTCAATGAATGATTTGTTGAATTATTTCTGCTGACGTAATAGCTAATACATTAACAAAATGATTATTGTCAGGCTGAACAAGGAAATGCATCAACAAAAGACATTCTTACGTCTTCAAAACGAAATCAGATCTGACTATCTACCTGGTCAATTATAAAGTCACACTATGTTGACTGATTTTGTAAGTCTAATAGTAGGAAATAGCATAATTGTAGGATATACTTTCTAAATACAGGAGTCTGTTGTTGCTCCATCCATTACACTTAGAAAGGGTTATCATAAATATTGTACAATGTTGGAAGAACCCACATTTCTGAACCAGTTCCTTTTGCCATTAGCAACACTAATGACTCAAAAAGACATCCCGTTTCAGGACTCTGCATGCAGAAGAGCACTGATAAAAGCATGGTTGAAGTATGGTTCCACTGAGTAACTGTTTCTCATTAGTCTGTGGTGATATGTGGAGCTTTTCAGAACAAATATACAACAATTGTACTGTATTTTGATCCTACACAGCGCCATATATTCCAACGGATTGCCCGATGAATATTCCTTTCTAACTACTTTTCGGATGGCTGGGGCCACACTTCAGAAATACTGGACTATTTGGCAGATTCAGGATTCTTCAGGAAAAGAACAAGTTGGAGTGAATCTTAATGGTCAAATGAAAAGTGTTGAGTTTTCTTATAAAGGAGTGGATGGAAGTCTCCAAACTGCATCATTTTTGCATTTGCCTTTCTTGTTTGACTCCCAGTGGCACAAGCTCATGATAAGTGTGGAAGCAAACAGTGTCACACTTTTTATTGACTGTATTAAAATAGAATCCTTAAACATAAAACCAAAAGGGAAAATCAGCATTGATGGCTTTGCTGTGCTTGGAAAACTTAAAAATAATCCTGAAATTTCAGTTCCGGTAAGTTCCAAAATCTTTTATTACTGCAAAAAGTGTTTCATAGGATCTTTACACTTAATATTTTTTTGTGGAATGCATCTTCAAATGTTTTCTGGAAACAGAAATGGCAGAAAATAACAAATCCTTGGCAGGTAAGTACGAGATTTGCTTTTTAAATTTTGCACATATGTATACTGTGTAAGATAAGAGATGACCCAGGTTATGTCTAAGTTTCAATAGCGAAATTTCTCAGACATCCATATTTCTGTCACTGGATTCTGATCTGTCTGGATGTATCAGTTGGGTGTTCCTCTACTTATGTCATATGTGGAGCTTGATCTAGAAGAAAGTCTCAAGACATGGATTTGTGGGCTGCACCTCACACCAAAGAGAGCAAAACATTCATTGAGCAAGAACTGGGACCCCTCTCTCATGTGCATGCACTAACCATCAGCTAGAGATAATTAAATGTGTCTCTGGCAGAATAAATATTTTAAATCATTAATAGAAAGGGAATATCTTCTGTAAGAGAGATTAATGGAGGTCCTTTTTGATCTACTGTGATGTTCACACAGGAAATAAGAGACCCACGTTTAAATCTCAGTGCTAAATCAGAGATTATCATGAGTACCTTATACCTCAGGAGACTGTTCTAATCATTGTGCTACCTGGTATGATCATGTTAACAGTTGCTTTTTCTCTTTAATTAGCTTGAGTTTTTTGAAAAAGACTGACCTGGAGTAGACAGTGAACTCTTACAGAAGGTTCTTGTTTATGAGTCCTATGAGGGATAAGTGTAGCATCAGAGACTAGATCTTATCCAAGCGAAGGGCCCAGCAGAGCTGAGACGTAAAGCCCACCCATCTCCACAATACCTTCTCCTGGCTAGCTCAGGATATCCCATCCCCATATCATGGCCGCTGTGAATCCCTTTGTTAGATATGTAACTTCCCCTCTGTATTGTAGTAGACACCTAAACTCACTGTGGATTGTTCCTTTATTCTGTATAGCCAGAGTCGGCAGTGAAATGCTTATTCTATATCTTGTTAGTGGATTTAATGCTGAAAATATCCTCTTCATGCTACTACATTGCAAGGAGAGTTGTTTTGATGGAGAAAATAACATTGGGGGTGACATATGGTAAATCTTGAATGCTTTTGTGCCCTTCAGCAGAGAAAACTGAATATGAAAAACCTCAGGGATTTTGTTATTTGATTATCTGATTTAGTTTCTGAGATGAGCGATTAATATAAAACACATACAAAATGACATACCTGTAATTTCTGACAGAAAAAAAAATTGTAGCTGACACATCTGCATTTTGCCTTTCAGATATCCATGAAAGTGTTTTCTCAGCTAGTGTTTTTTCAGCTAATGAGTTATACTGCACTTTATGCTGAATAATGTAACGATTTTTTCCCATGGTGGCACTAAATGACATTTAAGACTTTGGGAAGGCTATTTCTGAATTCACTTTGTAGATTAAAAGGAAAATAGTTTCAAAACACAATTGAAAAAATTGCAGGAAACATTGCAAAGTTCCATATATTATCCTGTTCCTTTTCCAAGGATCCTCTTTAAGTGTGTTAGGAACATATAAATGGTAAGATATCCATATATATATATGTAGAGGGTACTAATTTCAAAATGAGTTGAAGAGCAAAAGAGAATCAGATGCTTGATTTATTGTAACCATTTTCCATATCCCTACACTGAAGTTTTGCATCAACTTTGAAATAAAAAAAGTGAAGTGAGATATAATCTTTTAACTGTATTTCATGTTGTTTGCAAAAAAATGTGGCCACAGGATAACCAGCATTGTATAAACTTGAAAGGGGAAATGTTGCAACAAAAGAAGCATCTCATGCTTCATCACCTCTGTATGTATAGGTTACTATACTGCACTGTAGAGAAATCAGTTTTACTTGAAAAATGATGACAGAAAGCTGTCCCAGGTGTCTGAAAGTGGCTATCTAGTATGTTGCTATAGATGTGGATTAGAAAATATCAATAGCTGAAAAGTTGTATTAATTCTGTTGAAAAGAAAAGTTAGTCTTTGAAAATGTCATTCAAAAGTAATTAGCTGGAGCTGATAATGTAACAATTAGCTGCATTCTTATCTTAGCTTTGCTAACTGATCTGAGAGATACTGGTGGATGAATGGATGGATGTGATGATGAAAACATTACATATTCTATGCATGTTACTAGGATGAAAAAATTTCTACCCCAATATTGTATTCCTCTTTGGAAGGTTATTTAGACTAAATGCACAGAGAGCTCTAGGTATTAATGTAATAGTATTACAACACCTAGTATACAGTGCTACAGTAAACCGTGCCCTCGAGTTAGACACAGAGTCATTTCTTTAAAAACGAGGAGGGTTCCTGTCGCCTGTTGAAGTGATGATTAGAAATGGCAGCCTACAAACCAGGAGAGAGATGTGGTATTAAGGTAACCTTGGCAAGAACTCGGACTTCTTCCCCTTCTCTGTTGATCCTCTGGCTGACCTTTGGCTAGGATTAAAGAAGTCAGGAAAAGCAGCAAAGGAAATTTGGAATTTTATCCCTCTTCCTCTCCAGCCCGTGTTTTGCAGAGCCTTGCTCTTTTCAGCAAGGTATACAAATGAGGAACACTGATTACCCTAGGCTCTTCAGGCATCTGGTGGGGGAAGTGTCTAGCATTAAGTTCTGCCTCATCTATGTTTAAGCATGTACATCATTAGGCACTAGTGTGAAGCTACATTAAGTATAGGACACCTTTCTCCAAGGATGAAAGGACAAAACTGAATTAAGTCATTTTTACAATTCACCACTTATCGTGCAAGATATTTTTTTACACCTTTAGCATGTTTCTGGGAAGATTGAGTCATATTTAGTATATTTTATGGAAAAAATCAAATCTTTGCATAAGGTAGACCTTAAAACAGGAATATGATGCACATTTTTTGACAAAAAGAATAATGAAGCATTGGAACAAATTAACAGGGAAGGAGGAAGGTAAGCATCACATTTTTAAATGGAGTTCGGATGTCTAAAAATACACTTTAATTCAGACGGAACTGTGGCTTTGACATAGGAGTCACTAAATTGAATTGCATGGCCTGCGCTATGAAGCCAAAACTGACAATGGTAGTGGTCCGACCTGATATTATAAAAATGTAGATTTAGGAAGACCATATTCTCTGAAATTATGATAAATAAATTACACAATCTGATGGACTAGTAATTTTAAAATGGCTGTTTATGTTGCACAAGTTTCTGTTTTAGCTTGTGCATTTAGTTTCTCTTTAAATCAAGTAAATAAATCTATGTTTGGGGATATTCTAGGCTCATCCTTTAACTTGCTTGACTATACTCAGTTTAAACATCTCACCAGTCTTGGTTATTTAATAGTCCCAGGCACAATTTCTAATTTATTTCCAAGCATTGTTAAAGTATATTACTTCCAGTGGTATACTTTTTAAAGGACATAAATTATGTGTTTCTTATTCTTCTTTTTTGCAGTATTCTGTGAGTGCTCTATTTATCTTGCAGAATAGGTCAACTCCTTATAGGTGCACTGTAATACATGTCATTTTAAAAGAGATTCTTTATTGCTTGTTGTTACTATGATTGCCTAGGAGAGTAATAGAGTTCCATTAGAAACTACGGCTTGCCTTTGAGACTTTACAAAGATTTATTCCAGGATTTCTGGAATGTTTTATGGAGGGCAAATTTTTATACAGGTTTACAGCTGCATTTTATCTTTTTTTAGATAAAAAAGAAAATAGTTCTTTTTATCTAAAAGTAATTCAGATAATCCACTATAAACTCTAAGCAATACAAGATGTATCACCATTTCAAAACTGAAAAGGAATTTACTCTCTAAATCACATGTTTGTTATAGAAAGGTAAGGGCATACATTTCTTACTGCTTAAAGATTAAATGCTGTGAGATGATATAAATGCCTTAGTTTCTGCAATTTCAGAGGCATTACCCTGATTTTCTCATAATAGACACCAAACACTATGCTAGAAGTGATCCTTGGTCATTATTTGACATTTAACGCTGTTAACTAGTTCAGGGCAGCTGCACAACTTGTAATGTCTAAGAGGAAGCTGCTTATCAATATTTGCTGAATCAGAGAACAGTTTGTGTGTGTGAATTGTAAAAAGTCACGTCCCAGGTTTTTTTCACCCTGTGAAATCTCACATTCAGAAGGCTGAACCCTTGCTATGGAAGGTCAAATAACACCAGAATTTGCTGTACTGTTCTTAGACTTTGAAAAAAGATGCAAGGAAAGTGAAGCTCTAAAAACCCATTACAGAGATGTAGGAAAATGGATGAAACATGTTTAAAGTAGCTCTAGAATGAGATATGTTTAAATATGTGTAGCTTATTCTTGGTCACTTAACAAATGTACAAAGAGTTGATAGCAGACTTCCCTTAGAACAAACATAGATATCATCGACGAAAAGTTGTAGAAAACCTTCACCTGAAAATGGCTTAGCTGAGTGGTACTTCCCCTAAAAGGATGTCTTCCCCTGAATCACCCCCGAGGCAGCCATAGCACAGCCGGGCACAGGGAGCCGGTTCTCCCAGAGGGGACCTGCGAACGTGCTCTGAGTGTCACCGTTTTCCTTAAAGCCTACGGTACTGCTAAATGCTTCCCTGTGAGTCACGCTATACTGAAAATACTACCCTAGATATTTAGGTCTCATTTACATCCTACTTAACCTTCATCTCTCTCATCTAAAGCACTAATAAGACAACTGAATTACACAGCTGATACTGAGATGTGCAAAGCTGTGGGCATTTGCAGGCATTTCCACAGAATTTAAGAGGGCAAAACAGTGAACAGACAGACACAACTAATCCAATTATATCTGTGCTGACTAAGAAAATAAGATGAAATGGAAAACCTGTGGGAATCTTGGAAAATGGATGTCAGAAATATTGACCTATGGGTCTTAAACACCTACGGGTCTTGAACAATTACATTTTAATAACTTTGCTTTATGATTACCCCGATTTATCTGAGAACTTTGTGCCAGTACTTCATCCTTAATAACACTTTGTATTGATATCGATAGAACATCTATATGAGACATCTTCAAAACAGTGGCATCCTTTAAATCAGCTTAATATAATCAACAAGATCATTATGAAATACTGGCAAGGGAAAAGGTACCTTGACAGCAAGGCTAGGACATATTTGCCCTTCGCTCACCTCTCCTAAATCAATGGGAGGCCAGTCACATCTTTTACTACCTTATCAACAAAAGAATTTTATTTTTCATTTTAAAGAAGTCAAACAGATTTCATCTCAATTTTTGCTTTATATAGCCTCAAAACAGTAACAAAAGCTCTAAGCAAAAAATTCACAGAGCAACCACAGTTTATTTTTAAAAAAATAATGCTGCCTGACTAAGCAACTGTGAACTAAGAAATGTCAAATTAAAGCTGCATGTTCAAAATATTTCAACTCCTTTTACATTCACATTATGGTAGAGTGTTTTGTAAATAATGCTAAGTACTTTTTCTGCATAGGATGCCTGCCTCATTTATTCAGACTTTTTTTTATGTGTCTTAAACTCATGAGAGTATCAGGCCTTACTTAATGCTCACCACTCAAATCCCATCTTGAACAAAACAAAGTGATTGGTTTTCTCTTTGGCCATTCAACAGCATTGGAAGAAAATGTATGAGACACTAAAAGGATTTCCTGGCTCAAGTGAGTCAAGTTCCCACTGCAGCAAGCAATCACATCTTATAATCTCATTAATAAATTTATATCTATTTTAATATTGATTATGTTCAAAGTTGAAAAACTGGGTTGAAATTTAAAAAATGTATATGCATTTGCTAGGAGTATTCTCTTAAGACACAGATATTGGCAGTTGGACAGCCATGCATCGAAGTCTAATATAACCCAATAATTAGCATTTTATGATCTCAAATCTTTCTCATCTTAGTACAGAAGCCAAAAACCAGACACACACACACAAAAAACAAAAAAGAGGCAATAATTATCTACATAAAAAACTAGAATGTATTCATGCAAATATTGGCTGCTGGTGGTATGTCTTAAAAGTCATTTTTTCAGTGTTTACAGATTTTTTACCATGTTATAAGTTGAAAGCACAGCTCAAGACTATTGATTTCAGTTTCAGTTGTTATTCGTCAGCGTTTTTGCATAACCTGTTCCCAGATACTTAATTTTAGGCATCCAAATCCCTCCTCCCGCCTCATGTAGAATGCTCTCTAAGGTGGCTATTTTGATTTAAATGATTTGTCAGCGCCGTGTAAGAATTATGAAGCAAAAGCAAGCTCATTCAGTGGCATCTGTCTGCCTTTTCCACAAAGCCATCCTTTCTTTTTTTACCACCTTTCACCCCATTTCCTTCCAAACTTACAGTTTCTGCAGTATGGGAACCATTTCCATGGCCTTGTGCATTCGGTCCTGTGAATGAGGGAAGGAAAGAAGTGTGGAATCAGACGATTTCAGATTACATACAGATTAGATTTGTACAGGCAACCTTAATTATGGTATTTCCTAACTACTGAATGGATGACTTTTCAATTTTAATATTATTTAATATAATTTTAATTTAATATTAAGGAGACCAACTGAAAAAGTAGAAATTCTGTCACTTAAACCCATGTCTACCTTAATTTAAATCAGAAATAGATTATTATTTAAATAAAAAATAGATTATAAACTGCTTTAGAGCCAGTTATGGGCCTCTTTCCCTCTGCAAGTGAGCTTCCGAGATGAATAATGTAGAGACTCAGGACTCAGAATCTAGATGTATGGTATGAAATAAATTATCATACAGGTATCATTTCATCCCATTTTTATACCTTTTTATAACCCCCCATCTTTAGATTCCAGATACCCTCTTATTTTTATTATTGTATTGCTGCCTTGTAAATTATAGTATACCTTCAGTTCTTTCATATGTATATTATGACATTCAGTTGTCTGTTATTAAGGACTGGGAAAGGTTTTAAAATGAGAATTGGATAAAGGAGGTAGAGAATTGACTCATAGATAGTGGTGTCAGATAACAGGTAAAAGAAACGAGGGTACTGCCTTTTTTGTGCTCTAGTCTCAGCACTCTGGAAACTGATGACTGTGAAGTCAACAGAACAGTAGAGATGTGATAGCAAGGATTTCAGGAGTGGCAACACTGAAGTGGTGAAGGTGAAAGCAAAAAAAACCAAAGCAACTTGTGGATATGTGGGTGTCTTGCAGAGATCTTAAAGGACTTCAGACTCAAAGCATTTATCAAAGCATTTATTAGCTCTAGCAATCAGTATGCAACTAAGTCAATGTAAGGATGGTGGCAGGAGAGGAAAGCATCTCAGAATGTCACTCTGCTTTCTGCATCAGTTACATGTTGGGATTGAAGAGAGCAATGAGATATCCCAGAGGAAGCACAGAAGGCAGCCAGGAAACACCGAGACATTATGTTGTGGGAGGATAGTGGGAAGCTACCTTAGCTCATTAGAATAAAAAGAAAGACTGAAAGAAGCAAAGAAATAAGAAGTGAAAGCCCCTTGGACACTCACTTCTATTTTCAGCTTCTCAGAAAAAACAAATCAGAATCTTTTCCATACCAGGGCTCTATGTTGTAACAAGAAAAAAAACCCCAAATCTTTCTTTCCCCCCAACTCCTCAGCCATCCATAATGAAAAGAAAGGAATAGGAGCCTCTGGATTTTATCATCAAACTGAGAAATCTCTGGATAAACATTCATAAGCCAAGCTGATACTATGTGTGATGGGAAAGGAAAATAACCCAAGACTTTAGAACCTAGATACAATAACTACGCACAATGTAATATGCTTCTGGTACTTAAAATTCCACGTGATGCATTGTATATCAATGGATATACCTCTGAAGCTGTATGTTTGAGCTATGCAGTAACTTCCAGCAGAGGGTATGTTTTTTAATCTATATAGCACATCAAGTGAGTCTTGGTTGCAGCTTCTGAGAAGTTTGCCTTAATCCTGTGTCATTTTCCAGTGTCAAATACAAATGTTCAAAGAAGATGTGAAATTTCACAGATGTATATTACCCAGTTGCAGACTGTTGCCAGTGTGCATATAATCCTGCTTTCTGAACTTCTCACACTTAGACCACGTTTCTGTCCTCAGACCTAACATTCTTCATGGGCACAACTATGCACTTAGAGAAAATCTAATGTGTGTCTAATAAAACCCCCACATAGCATGAGGAAAGATGCCTGTGCTTATAAAGAACATGTAAAAAAAATGACACATGACGAATCTCACCTTCTCTTTAAATTCCTCGGCAGGTTTATGCCCCCTTTTTAAAAGACCTCCACAGTTAGGGGTGGGGAGTGCAGAGTGGAGCTCTGCTCTGGACTGAGCTCCAGGGGCCGGCTCAGACCCTTCCCCTGTGCAGTGCTGAACCGCGGCATCTCCGATACACCCATTTGTTATCATTAAATACCTACCTTTTAAAACACGCCGTTAGCTGACCTGTGTTCCTCCCATTACACCCTCGGCCAGTGTGACCCCCTGACCGGGATTAACGTGATCTTTATCTCCTTTGCCAGTTCGAAATCCAGTGGATGGTGATACACTGCGACCCCCTGCGACCCCAGCGCGAAGGCTGCGGCGAGCTGCCGGCCCGGGTGAGCGCCCTGCCCTGCCCGCCGCTGCCCTACCCTGCCCTGCCCTGCCCTGCCCTGCCCGCCTCTGCTCTGCTCTGCTCTGCTCTGCTCTGCCCTGCCCCTGCCCCTGCCCCTGCCCCTGCCCGCCTCTGCCCCTGCCCCTGCCCGACTCTGCCCTGCCCTGCCCTGCCCGCCTCTGCCCTGCCCTGCCCTGCCCCTGCCCCTGCCCCGCCCCTGCCCCTGCCCCTGCCCCTGCCCGACTCTGCCCTGCCCTGCCCTGCCCGCCTCTGCCCTGCCCTACCCGCCTCTGCCTTGCCCTGCCCTGCCCTACCCACCTTTGCCCTGCCCTGCCCAGCCCTGCCCTGCCCTGCCCTGCCCTCCTCTGCCCTGCTGCCCCGAGTCCTGTCTGCTGCCGGCCAGCGGCAGCCCACAGGAGCCTCAATGTTTTCTCCCCTTTTCTGGCCCGAGATGCTCGTTTCTACCATATCTGCCTGGAATTTGGTGCCTTTAGAAATCCAACCCCCCAGAGCAGCAGCAGCCTCATTTTAACCCTTCCGTGATTTACTTTCTTTCCCCCCCGACCCGCTGCTTGGGTGGGAGACTTCCGAAAGCTGTGCCTAGCAGACGGGAGGGATTTTCGCAGCCACCTCCCCGCAGCTGCTGCCTTACCGGGGAGCCTGACGGCGGGAAACCCCTGGCGGGGGGACAGGGAGGGAAGGCAAGGGTCCGTGCCCAAAGCAACAGCAGCAGGGCAAAGGGTTAAGGCACTGCGGGCATTCAGTCCTCCCCTTCCCAGCCTTCAGCTTTCCTCCAATCCCCGCGACCCTCCCCAAGGCGCTAGCAAGCAGCCGCGAGGGGCTGCAGCGGGGCTCACCTTTCGGCTGCTCGCCCCAGCAGCCGCAGGCCGCTCCCTCCACCGCCATGGCCCGGGCTCTGCGGGGCCTCCTGCCTCTGGGGCTTTTCCTGCAGGTTATTTGCCTCTGCCTGGCTCAAGTAAGTTTATTCTGACTTTGACTCTGTTTTTCTCCCTCGCAGATAAGCCAGACGGTAATCGAGGTAAGTGTGAGGGAAGGAACGGTGCTCCGTGCTCAGGGAAAGGGTGTGGGTGAAGAGAGACTGAAGGCCACTCTCTGTCATGCCCTGGCACCGACCCGCGGGAGGGTTTTCAACCCTTTTCTCCCCCACAGTAGCCGTAGCTGACCCTGACGTGGTGGTGGTGGTGGCAAAGGCAAGTTGACCGCAGGGCGGTGGGTGCCATGCGTGTGTGCCTACATGGTGCTACCTGGTGGGCATCAGGCAGGCGCCCGGTGACATGGCGGGGCTTGAGCTCCATCTACAATACCGCTGGATGGATTATTACTGGGAAGACTGGTAGTGCGGAGGAAAGGTGTCCAGAGCGGCAGCGCTGTGGGGAGCAAGGAGCCAGGCTCAGGGCCCCAGCAGGGCCCGGGCCAGCCTCCTGATCACAGAGCACCGTTGTGGGGCCGTGGCCGGAGCTCGCTCAGAGGAGAACAGAGCCCCCCATTATAGGTGCAGAGACCTGTAAAAGCCCTTCTCTAGGTTTCCACAGGCTGGTGGCGCCTCCCGCCTCCCCCTCGGCAGCCTCGTGCTTTGAGAAAGCGCCTCTGTAGATGCTAATGTAATCCTGAGGAACCAGGGGAAACCGCTGAGCCCAGCAGTGAAGTAGGAAAGGGTTGTTTTAAATTTCTTCGCTAGCATAAACTCTTAGGAAGACTGTCTCCTTTGTGTTGGCTGAATGAGTAATTAGAGTAGCTTAGTGAATTTCAGTGTTTGATTCGCAAAGATCACTCTTATTATTTCTGCCACCCTGTCATTGCCATATGGTGTTCAGATCCTGCTGGGTCGGGGGGTCGAGCCCCCTACGCCTTGCCCTGGCCCTGCTAGCATTACGAGGCGCAGAAGGGCGGCTGGGCCCGGGGAGGGGGGTTTAACACCTCATCCCCATTCTGCCCATGAGGGGAGCATTGCTGGTCATCGCAGCGACAGCTAAGGTGGGAGATAGGGCCTGTGGTCCTATCCTGTGCGTGGAGTGAGGACACAGCTCCTCATCACAGCTGTGACCCCCTGACTAACTCATAGAAGCCGCTTCTCATTGTGCCGGTCCCCCCAGACTGGCTCTCGCAGGTTTGCCAGGATCTAATTGCTCCTTTTTTATTTCTTACTCCTTGTCAGAGAGGTCTCCCTGGTCCACCAGGTCCCCCGGGTCCGCCAGGGCCACCAGGAGTTCCCGGTATTGATGGCATCGACGTAAGTGTTTCCCATGCCGTGTGTAGGAAATAGGAAATGCCTCGAGCTGTACCTGCGTTGTCCTCACTGTCAGCATTTGACCCTGAGAAGTTTGAATTTGGCTGGAGGTCCACATAGGAATTGACGGGTCTCATACTCCGTAGTGGGCCAGGGCGAGGGGGGAAGGTGGCCTTTCAGATTCTCTCTGATATGGAAAATACAGGATTATTTATTTTATGTAATCAGCATCATATGCTATGATTATTTGCCTTAAATGGGTTGCAGGGGTTTTGTAATTCTAATCTCAAAGGGGATTATGTAGTATCACTCATACTAAAGCATGATAAGGATTTGTGGCATTATTCCTGATAGGAGCTACTATGTATTTTCCCCCAATTCCTGTCAAAAGTGTCTGTGATTATTTCTGTTAATCTATAATAGAGATCACGTGCGTTTAATATTAATTGCCTACAATAAGAGTCAGTTTGGGATTATTCGTGATGATCTGTAGATCAGTGTTTTTCATGAGGGACCATAAAAGGTTGCTGTAGCTCTGACTAATACCTTCCTTTTCATACCTTGTTAGGGGGAGAGAGGTCCGAACGGCCCCCTGGGTCCACCGGTAAGTCATTTCAGCTACTTTGCATTCGCTCCTGCGAGAGAAGAGGTTTTGAGTTTTGTTTCTGCTTCCCTCTCTGAAACATGCTTAACCGTCCATTTAAATCCTGAAGGGTCCAGATGGGGATGCAGGCAAACCAGGATCCCCTGGCCTGCCTGGAGAGCCGGGAGCTGATGTGAGTACACTTGATTTTTTGGAATTTTCTCTTCCCTTTTTTTTTTCTTTTTAAGAAAAGTACTTGGTTTTAGTCTATTTCTGTAGAAGCATGGCCTCCCTTTGAGGTCTCTGGCTTCGCCACAGCTGCCAGTGAGTGCCAGCGGTGTGCGCGGGGGAGAGGCGCCTTTCTCCAAGCTGAAAGATGCTCTCTTGGAGGAGTACGGCCGGGCTGAGAGCGGCCGGGCTCGGTGCTGCGGGGAGGAGGCCGTGCCGCGTCCTCTGGAAGCAGCCTTAGGGCGAGGGGCGAGGAGCACGGCAGCAAGGGCAAGAGGGGGATCCCAGCCCAGGCCTGGGCAGGAGGGTCCGCTGCGGCCGAGGGGCCCAAGAGGCCGGGCCGGCCCCGAGCGGGGTAGGGCCCGCTCCCCCCCGCGCGGGCGGCCGGCAGGGGGCGCCCGTGGCTGCTCCCTAACGGCCACCCCCGCGGGTCGGCAGGGCGGGCCGGCCCCTTCCGGGCAGTTGGTGTTCAGTGCCCGAAGGAGGTGTGTGGAGGGGTTGTGTTTGGTGATTTTAGGTCTCGTTTCCTAAGACTGAGAAAACAGAAAGGAAAAAAAAGTCAGATCAGCCCTATAGGCCTGATGTTAGAGTGAAGTGTTATTAAAAAAAAAAAAAAAACAACAACCTACCAGACTTCAGCCACTGCAGAGCCTGTACCTGCTGATGTACTTTCCTTTCTCTGTGGAAAATAATACAGAAGAATAAAATTTCGACATCATCTAGTGTTGATGGCCTGTTAGGTTGTATCTCTTGAATAAATTAGTGGCAATAAAAACACCTCCGTACATTTTTGGGAAACTCTTCATATTTCTCTCGAGAGCAGTGCTTGAAAGCATTTCTTGCTATGAAGCAAGGTTGTTAAATTAATACTTAGATCTTATGCCAGGAGGCAGGCAAGCTTATGTTTAATTTATGTAAGTGGTAGAATACTTTTAAAAGTATTTATAAAAAAGAATACTTTTAAAACATCCAAAATAAATATTATATTCAACAACCTAGTATATTAGAGAATATTGCAAATTACATAAATGAAAAAGCCTAATATTTATTGACGATTGCAATACTTTTAGAGGTTAATTTTTAATTTGCTTTTGAAAAGAGATTTAGTGGACATGGACCTGAAACAGGCTTTAGTTAAACTGTTCAAATTTCAAAACTGTAAGAGGAAATGGGCTTGCCATGAGTGGTATCTCACACCGCTTCATTTTTTCCTGAAAACAATATAGGACCACAACCCATTTGTACATGTCAAAAACCCATAAGCAGATCTTTAAAAATCATTGCCTCTTACAATTTTCACTTAAGGCATGGTTTTATTTTCCTTGCCAGAATTCATGTTAACACTATCAGGTGAAACAGAACGTTTTAAACTCAGCTCAGCTTTTGATATTTTTTTGCACTTGCATATTCCGTCATATTACTGGATGAGTGAAACTGTAATACTAGAATACTGTGTTCTGAAACGGTGAACCTTTTTTATTTTCACTTGAAGACAAAACATGGGACCTTATTGTACTCCCACTGTGCATTCAACTTTTAATTGGGGTTTTAGATTTATAATACTTTCTTCCATGTTTAATTGGTGAGGCTGTTCTGACTTCTTAAATCTTGTTTTTCTTTCAGAAACTATTTCAGTGTCAGGTTTAATAGACTGAGTAAAGATACTATACAGTAATTGCCTGTAATGATCATGTAAGCTTTTGAAAGCAAATTATCAGAGAAAACATCCCTTTGGGTGAACACTGAATTGCTGGAAGTGTACCAAAAAAAGAAAAGTATTGGACAAATGTAAAAGCAAGGCTTTCTTATGGATATCTGGAAATTTCTAAGCCATGTAAGCTGGTTAAAATTTTGGAAACAAAAGAACTCCAAATGAATTCGTAGTTATAATATCATGATTGCTTTTTAATTTTAGCCAGATAGACAAGTATGGTTCAAAGACTAACCTCAAATCCAGCCTGGCAGCTTTGTTGATTTTTTTTGTGTCAATGAATGATTTATTTGAAATGGAAAACACTGACAGTTGTTTTTAACCTAAGCCATGAACTAAATTCATCAATCTCCCTCTGAGAGGAAATAAGATCATTTGAGATCACGTGTTTAGTTTAATTGTGATTTAATTGAATAATTTTTGGAGGATACATATCACAGGCACTGATGTTTGTCACCAGAAGCTAGTACTTTGAACTTGGGCAGTTCTATCTGTACATGTAAATAGGCATTTGAATTGTAAGTCTCCTGCAGTTATTTATCTCATTTAACAGCTTCATTATTCTATGTTTTAGAATGTTTTCTGTTGTGATTAAGAAAACCAAGTAACCTTTGCATTAACATTGTATACAAAGGGATTCACAGGACCTGATGGTTCTCGTGGAGACACAGGACCAAAAGGACAGAAGGTAAGAACAAAATTATGCATTAAATTATGGGATTTTTTTTTTAAGCAGGATTTTTGTTTGTCTCCATGCAACTAATGAGATGCTGCAGCCTTTCTTACATATTGAAACATAGTGAAACATCTGTACAGTACAGACCCATTGGGCCCTTTTTATATAGTACAAAGCAGCTTCCATTCCCCCAGCCAGCAGTAAGGAATGGTGGCATTACATTGATGACATTAAGGTTGAGCATCTTCAGTAATGGTGATGGTCTTTCCATCTTGTTGTACTGTGATTATGTCATAGTAATACCCAGTGGGAACAAGAACAGTGAAACCTGACTTCATCAGCAATCAGACAAATGAAAGACAGAAGATGAATCAGACATCAGAAGTCAGAGTAACCAGCATGTTTGAATTATTTTTTTTTGGGGGGAAAAAAGGCCTGAGGCTGTATCTTTTTAATATTGAGAAAGTCTTTCCTTTCTATCAAGTCTCACTGAAACCAGCATAGCATTAATGAAGTGAATAATAATTGCAGAATATGTCCACTAAATGATACCCTCCAAAAGGTGAGAGCATCTTCCTGTATGTTGTTCACAAAACTCGATGCTAATGCCTCTTGAAAAACTCCATTTTTATCTTCCGAAGGGTGAGCCAGGACTGCCAGGTGCTCGTGGACTTCCAGTAAGTAATACATTTAGTATATGAAGAGGCTTTTTAGACCTTAAGTATCAATAGGAAGGATTCTTACCATTAAATGTAGTGAAGAAAAGCCAGAAACTGTTTCTGAGGTTTCAAAGAACTCATAAGGTATTAAAGTAGAACATTAAGGAACCTTTTTGTCTTTATATCAAAGTGTGCAGATATTACTGAAAGGACGTGTTTGGTTTGTAGAAAAGAAAGGAGTGCTCACAAGTTTTGGTCGCATACTGTTGTTTTCTGTCTCTTTGTGAAAATGCTGTAGAGACAGGAAAGCCCATGTTTTATTTGCATAAATTAGTCTACAGTTATTCCTATTTCAGCTCCTTGCCATGTGTTTAAATGGGATCACTGAAGTGTAAATGCTGTATGGGACTTCCTGTGCTGTTCCATATGAAAACAGGATAAAATATGAGAAAGAACATGCGAAGAGTACTGTTTCAGTTGGCATGCAGATGGATTTAACACCTGTCTTTGGGGGCTGAAAATAATTGTGAATTTTAGAAATTTTACAGGGTTGAAGAAGTGAATGATGGTTGGCATGTAGAAACTTAGATTATATAGGAAACCAGGAAAAACCTCAAGGAAAATGGAACAAGATGACTGGCATGAAATTCTAATAGGGCTGCACATAATTAAAATTTAATTAAATTCATTTTGGAGAAATTATTGGAATTAAATAGAAGAGGCATTGTATTCCGATATAGCACTCCTTGCTGTGAAATTCTGTATCTTTGACTGTATCTATATATTTTTGACCCTGTCCCACTTTCATTAAGTTTATATTAAACAATCATTTTGATATTTGGCCAGAGAGGAAATTATAATGTTATTCTTGAAGACATTACATTATAGACATGTTCAAACTTAAGATGAATCATTCTGTGTGGACATTTGCGTTTAATTTTCATGGATGCTGTTTCTTACCTGAAAATCTGGACCATAGGTAATACTTTTATAATGGCTGGTCAATCTGTAGACTCAATATATGAGCTAAATTTAGTCACAGAAAATAGCAGAACTGAGGTAGCTTCTAGGTAGACTGAAAGCCCTACATTTTTCTGTTGAGTTTTTTGTTTGTTTGTTTGTTTTCATTTTTTTGCTGTCAAGTAGATGGGGAAATAATTTCTGTGTCGTTTGCAATGCATTTTAAAATGCGTAGCTGGAATGAGGAGATAGCTTAAATCTGTCAGATATGTTACTCAGATGATATGGAAAAAATTGTACATGAAAAGAACTACTATGGGAGAGGAAAAAATGGGGAATTAAAACTGAATTACTGAAATACTAGATTAAAATACTGTAGTATTTTAGCCTGTCAACTGAAATAAAAACTGGCTTGGGGAAAATATACATGATTTTACCTTACCATTAACAGACTAATGTGAGAACGAATAATTTAAGAGCCTTCAGAAAAAGTGGGTATATAAAATACACATAAAGAGGGTTAATCTCAATTTAGAAGTGGAGATGTTACTATGGGAAAACAGCAAACTGGACCAACTTGTCAAAGTAGAATGCTGATTCCATTCAGAGCAGCACTTACCTGATTCAGGTCTTTTGTGACCATATTTTGAGACTGTAAAAGCAATAAATCTGATGAGATTTTGGACCATTGTTCAATGTTTAGTGATTTTTGTTTGTCCTGAGACTTTCAGTCTTAAGGTGATAACGCTTCAGTGAGCCTCAGCTGGCATTACCTTTTGGGTTGTTCTGCCTCTGCTTAATAAGCAACTGGACCTTGTATTTAAAGGTGAATCTGCAGGGATATTTATAATGAGGAAATGAGAATTCTTACTTATTTAAAGGTAAAGAAAAGATGGATATACTTAGTCATCTTGTGTCATTACCCTTGTAATTGTTAACGTTAAGGTTAATCCGTAGACCTCACATTTTAGGAAGAAGCCTAGTGTTTGATTTTGTAGCTCCACAGTTGTTAACCTGTATATGCTGAATCCATATGGAAAGATGAATGCTAAAAATAAATCTCTTGTGGAAATTCAATTTATACAGGCTTTCCTTTTGATGAATGGCTTTAAGCTGCTGAAGAAATGGAGCAGTTAGAGGAAGTTTCTCAAAATGGCCAACACTGGTCATCTCACTTCTAGTGAGATTAAACTTACAGTAATGAAACCTAATAAAAAAAAAAAAAGAAGGGTAGATGTGGTAGTGCTGGAGCGTGATGGTTCTAACTCTCAGATTCAGAGACTTTTTGAGAAGCTTTTACTACAAGCGTGAAGTAATGGGGCTGTTTAACCTTTGCAGGTCTTTAGTTTGATCCGTGAGACCATGATACCTTGTTTACTAGAAACATAGTGAGCACACTTGTGAGTCTGCATACTAGTTATATGATTAATTGAGTATTTAGGTGTAATTTTGCATTGCTTTGAATTCAGTCAATGGCCTTTTGCAAGTGGAGTAGTTTCTGGATGGTTATCGAAAGACTTCATTTCTCACAAAAAGCTCTTGCTTAAGTTGTTAAAATGCTCAGTGCAAAGAGAAAGTCAGAAGCCTTGGCTACAACATTAATTAGTTTTAAATTATTATTACTGTTTTTCAAGCTCATCCAGTGGAATTTATTGGCCAAGTTAGGCCTTCAGGGTAACCGAAAGAAAGAATGCTAAGTATCTGAAGTTTTATATACAGCATTTGCTTTTCTGCTTCTGTCACCCTTTCTTCCCTAGAATGTATCCTGGCAATCTTCAGTTCTCTTCTTTTACTCTCCCTTTCCTCTATTTTTTCTTGCTTCATCATTTAGTTTTAATTTATTCTCTTTGTCTCATCTCTTTTGCGGGTATGACAGATTTACAAAATTAGTAGAATATTTCTGATTAATTCAAGTAATTTACCACCAAATACGCTGATGTCTCTGATCTGGCCCTGGTAAATGGACCTGGGGCTGCTACATGCATGTATTGCACCCTTTAGTCCATTCTCTCTGTTAAGTTCCCCTAACTTTTCTGTTAGCTGATATATTGCTAGTGTTTTACACATCTGACATATGGATAGGATCGTGTGCATTTAGTGATAGAGAAATTGAAAATATTTTAAGGTCTACTAAAGCACAGCTTCCGGCGCAGGGTACACGTACAAATACTGGTACGTGACTCTTTGCGGTGCATGGCAGCAGGTCCGCGTTGACTATGTGGAGGTACTTACCAGATCTACAGGGTGAGTGTCCCTGAACCAGGTGGTTACAGACTGTGGGTTACTGCCCATGCCCGTGCACTCCATGTGCTCCGTGGGTCAGATGAGTACCTCCAAAGCAGGCAACAGGCATCTGGGGATGTAAGGCTGCAGTCCCGGGCTGCGTGGAGAGGCTTCCCCTTTAGGATACAGACAGAGGCAGGAACATGGGCAGCTGGTTGGGTTCATTAACTGCTGTGTTTAGGGCCTTACTGGCTGATTGTCCTGGAGCTCTCAAGTCCGCAACTTGGTCTGCTTGCAGGGAGTTCATGGCCAGAAGGGTGGAGTAGCTGGGCGAGGGGGAGGCGTGTGTTGCTGGGGGACAGCCCTTGCTTCTTGGAGTCCTAATTAGGAGGGTGAGGAGATGCAATGGAGTGGGCAGAGGGGGGGACTGGGTTGTCCTGGGCCTTTGTGTGGGCTGGACACAGTAGCTGTAGTTGCTTCTTTTGGTATCACCGACTTTCCCTGCCACTGTTAGGGGCACGTTAGCAAGGGGTACTCCAATGAGAACCTGCAAGTAGTTGGTTTCCTTCTTTCAGAGGCAGGTGATGTTATAATATCAGATATGTGATGCAGTGAAAGTTTGATTTGTGTAGTCAAATATAGACATGTATAATTTAATGAATTGCAGGAAGGGGGCGTTAATAGCAAAGGTATTATGTAGGTTATGCAAGATGAAAAAGTTTACTTTCTGCTGTGTATTAAATGGTTAAAATGGAATGACTCTGATAAATGCCTGAAATTTTCCCTGTGTTATACCAAGTTTTCTAAAGACAACCTTGCAGATACAATCCTGCACTCAGCCCAGGCGCTTTGTTGCATCAAATCTCCTGAAGATTTAAGTATGTTTGTGATTTTATATGCCAGTGTTTCATACACGTCATTGACACTGTTCTCCATAAAATTATCCATTTACTTTAGTAATGCAAGACTGAGGGATCTGTTTTCTTAGAGGGAATGTATTGTCCAAATAGGCAGAAACACATTTTTATTTTGGATACTTCTCATTAAAATGATACAGAACAAAACTGATGGAAAATGTAAACAGGAGCAGTTTGGTGTTCTTTCTGATTACCAAAAAGCGCTAGTTTAATGGATTTAGACCTCAGGGAAGCAATGGCAAAAAAAAATATTCTCTTTTATTATCAATTTAAATGCACTGTTGGAAGGAAATGATTATAGCATAGATGTGTTTATCATAGATGGTACTTGATAATTAGCTAAATCCAAAGGCTTCATTCCTTTGTGGAAATATATGTGTTTGCAAATATGTGTAAATAAATGCTACTGCAAGGCAACTTAATCAATAATTTAATGTTTCATGTGATATTGATTACTGAATAATAAAATTGATATTTAACATTAGTTAAATAAGTTTTCAAAATGATTTTGCAGAATCAAACATCAGGTTTTTTGTACCTTTTTATCTCAAATACTCTGTTCTTGGCAAACAGCTTGACTAGGTGTGGAACACTCCCCACATTTCTGACATATTTTCATAATTCACAGGGCAAGGGGCTTCTTGGGCCACCTGTAAGTATAATTTTTACAATTCATAAATATAGGGTTTAATGAATTTGTTTAAATATTCAATAAAGCTCTTACACTGTTATAAAAAGTAATTCAGTGAAAAAAGAGACTGTTTTAATCCTGATGTTCTATGTCTGTTATGTATGGTTTCTTCAGCTACTACTGAGGTTGCTTAGGTCTGTGGTATACGGGGCAAAAATACTGGTATCTGAAGGCATAGTTTGTTGTTTGAGAGAATTACGTGTTCTCACTCCTTGGATGCTTGTTATAGAGGTATTGCATGGTTTAAAAATATTATTTAACTTGGTTGTTATAGGGTCCAACTGGTGCAGCAGGACTTCCTGGGGAAGTAGGTCGTGCTGGTCCACCTGTAAGTACTACCATGTTAGCTAAAAATGTAGGTTTATTCAATTGCTAGAATGTACTTATAGAAAAAATGAATAATTACTGTGCTGTCTAAATACTATTTGGAGTATAACAGCACTTGAAAGCATATTTTTTTTCCTCTACAGTGATCACTGGTAGAGGAAAGATTGTGTTTGAAGCTCATAAGGAACAGTGAATAGCACAAAGTCAGGGCCACCCATTAGATTAGAATTAAATGTTTCATATAGTGTCCCTACTCTACTTCTCCTCTTATTCAAGGAAAATTAAAATCAAAAAGTAAACCTGCCAGAAATACAGGAAATGTAAAACTTAACATTACATGTAGACCTTAGCTTTACTCCTGTCTTCTCACATATATGTTATGGTACGTGACCACATACTACTTCTGTTTTCCATTTGCATATCAGTGAACATGGCAATTCAGTATTTCTTCTTAGTCTCATTTTAAGTGTGACTTCATCTACTACCTTACTGCTAAACTGTGCACTCAAGTTTCAGCACACTGTCATATTTTGACTCCATACTTTACCACTGAAATGCAAATTGAAACCAATTGTTAATTTTTTACTTGAAATCTGAAATAGCATTAAAATTTTGTTTAATGAAGCCTACTTATTAATGCATACCTCTCCCCATGTGTTGTACTCAGTCATATAAATGAATATAAAAAAGAATATTAAAAACTGCCAATTTGTTTCAGAAGGTGATCCATCTAGCTCACTGTCTTGTCTGTAGCAAGGGCAATAATGGATACCTAGCAAAGTGTACAGGCTATTTGTAAAATGGCATTTTTTTCTCATACTGTCCCACATTCTGGCAGTTGGTAGTTCAGAGACTGCCTGAATTAGAAATTGCATCTGTGCTGCCTTTTTCAAAAGCTATGTATGAGCCTATCCTCCATTAATGTATTCAGTCCCTTTTTGAATCCATTTATACCATGGGCCTCCATAACACGTTGTGATAATGAGTCCCACAGTGTAATTATACATTGTGTGGAAAAGAAATATTCCTTTTTAGTGTTTTTAAACCTATGGCTCTATAGTTCATGCGTTGTGAGACTTAGTGAATAATTTTTCTATATTCATGTTGTTAATTTCATTTATGATTTAATAACATATCAAACATAATATTGAGATGACAGTATTAAGTTAAAAGGTGGTCCCTATCAGAATATGAGATTTTAATTAAAAACATTCAGCAAAAATAATTTGCAGAGGTTCTGTGTTGTCATTACTTCTGAAAGCACTGGACATCAAAACTTCACAAACAGGAGAAGATTCTAACTTGGTAAATTCATCTTGGGCTCTGAAAAAGGGGATTTTTTCCTCTCTGTGCTTTGGGCATTTTTGCCAGTTACTACGATTCTTTTAATTAAGAATTAGCAGTTATGAGATAGAGGAGTGCATAGATGATACTGTGGTTAGATGTTTCAGCTTTCTAAAGCAGCTGAAAATTTACTGTTTTTTTGTGGCTCCTATTCCACATCGTGGCTCCCATTCTACTAAAAAATTGGTTTTCCTATTCTACTCTGGGAGCCATGTTGTGGGTTGATGTTTTAATTGCTACCTAGCATGTCCTTCTGTAGCTACTTAATTTCTCACTGTTGTTGTGTGGTATGCTGGTTGTCATTATTACTATGAATCAACAAAATTATTTTACCTTTTTTTAGGGAGATCCAGGAAAAAGAGGGCCACCAGGGCCACCAGGACCACCAGGCCCTCGGGTAAGTGATTGCCTTTAATATGTGCTAATGTCTGAATTATGTATTTTTGCTGCTTGAACAAAACTTCTCCTCAAGTCCTATAGCTGAATACCGACTTTAGGATTTCAGCAGGCTATATTAATTCATAATGTCTACAAGCTTGTGTTCAAACCCTGAGATGCAAATAATTTAATTATACCAACATTTGATCTTCCATTTAGAAAGCAAGTTTCTAATCTTCATGGTTATAAAAGATAGTTTGAAATGCAAACTGTGTAACTTCTGTCATGATGTTTTCCCATTTCTGCATATGGTCTTAAACTGTAAGTTTTACAGGTTTTAAACTTGCCTGTGAATTACAGTATTACTGTAAATGGAGTCTTTGTTGGACGTCACGCGTAGTACTTCAGCACAGGTAGACTTTTCTCTGTTAGGAGGAAAAAAATCTAATATTTGGCTCATGAGCCAGAAATATATGCTCCCAGCTGGGTTAAGTTCTAACGTCTTTCTTGCAACCAGGCCTGCTACTTGCAAGGGATACAAGAAAGCTTTACACCAGTGCTTTGCCTCTCTAGGGGAATGGTTATCTTCTTTGAACCTCTTGGGAGGAGGGATGTGTGTTATGCCTTTTTCTTGTGGCTATTTACCTGCCCAGAGAGGTAAAATGGAGCGTTTGGCAGACACATCGGAGGCTGGGTGCTGTGAAATGCAAACGGCTGGGAAACGTGTCATACTAATGTCTTTTTAAAAGCTGTACTGTTCCTCTGCTGGACAGACCCTAAATCCACATGCTTTCTTGTTTTCATGGAAGTTGCCAGAGAATTGGCAGGGGCATTGTAAAAAATGTGAATAGTAAAGTGGAGAAGAGTATTTAGGAAACAAGTAAAAAGGAATTATCAGTAATGGCGTATACTGCTTCTATTCCTTGACAGTTTTGTTCTTTTTAGATTTCTGAAGTGCCATAATCCCACTCCAGTTGATGACATTATGGACCCAAACATATCCTCAGCTTTTTTTTTAATTCTTCGGTATCAAAGGAGACAGCTCATTCCTTAAACTCTCCTGTGCTTCTCTATCAAACAGTGTGCTCACTCTCATTGGGCTTTAAAGAATCCAGCTGCTGCTGTGAAATCATATTTCTCCCTGTTGTGCCTCATAAGCCTCCCGTTAGCTTCCATCAAGTATTTGATTTAATATGAGGAATGGCCTTTCCCCCACTGAGTCCATCTTGTTGTACACTGATCTCTAGTTTATTGCAATTACATTAACTGCCAGACATCTCACTCGTCTACCAATACTTGTGTTGTGGGAAGATTATTTTCTCTGTAAAGATCTGAATCTTTTGCTGAATGCTAGTAAATTGGCAAAGTAAAAGTTATCCTTATTACAGAAATTGTCTTGGGTTCTATTGGAAATTCATTGGGTTTGTATATATTTGCTCTACATTTAATTGAAAATATGCTAAAAACCAAAAGAAATATTTTGTTTTTCAGAAAAGTTGATCTAAGTTAGAGGGCAGGATTTTGCAGGTACTTGCAATCCTACTATAAAATCCTACAGTACCTGCAATCCTACAATACAATCCTACAGTTTAGATGCTTTTCATGTTGGACATCCTTTGGTTGATTATACTTCTGATTACAGCTTTAGATAGTAGTATTTTCTGGTTTGTCTAATGACTATATTGTCTAATGAGTCAGGTTTGGTTATTTCTCTTTTACTGACTTTGATTAATTTCATTTAATTTAGGGAACAATTGGCCTGCAAGATGGTGACCCATTGGTAAGATAGTTATCTGCGTTTTTTTTTAAATAATCTCGGACAACCTTATTCAACCTATGTGGTAGTAACTATGTGGATGCTTTTCCAGTGTCCCAATGCTTGTCCACCTGGCCGCCCAGGACATGCTGGCTTAATGGGAATGAAGGTAAGAGAATCTGTTTTATAGAATCATAGAATCATTAAGGTTGGAAAAGACCTCTAAGATCATCGAGTCCAACTATCAACTCAACATCACCATGCCCACTAAACCATGTCTCTAAGCGAGTTTTCTCAAGCTTTCCTTACAGAGATACTGTCTCGAAGTACTAGGGAGGGTAATTGCTGGCTTGACAAAAGGGCAGTTCACTGTTCGTTTCAGAAACATTGCATCAGTGTGGATGCTTAGGGTTATTTCAACTCTTGACTGCCAAAATAACCTCTTGTTGTTGAAATCTCTTACTGCTGCTGTAATCTTCAGGGTAAAATTTTTGTGTGGTCCTGAAAGGATTAGAGTATGTGAAGGATTGCTTCATTCACTTTCTGGACCATTTATAGTTTGACTCCAGAAACTCTAAATATTCCCCCAAATCCTTAGTCTTTTTTCCTTCTTTCTCTCTTCCTGGGAGACCTATAACACACTAAATTGAAATGAACACTTTTTGAGTCTCATTTTATCTAAGATTTTTTTTTTATATATTGTTTGCTGGTTTCTAGGAATACTGTTAGCCTGACGAAATTGTTGTGGGGTAACGTAAGAAGAAATACTAACCTGCCTAGAAATACAGCCTTGTTAGATTCAGGAGCAGATCTTTTTGAACATGTACTTAATATGTGGTGTTAACTAGATAAGCGAGGAAGCAGTGGTGAATGGGGATTGCAGAGGGAACAGCAAGATGGTTCTGAGGATTCTGTGTCTGTTTCACAAAACTCAGTATTTTAATTTTGAATAATCTCTAATTATTTATTTATTTTGTTTTTTACATTTATTTTAGGGACAGAAAGGTTCAAAAGGAGAGTCTGGTGAACCAGGAAAACAAGGTTATAAGGTAAAAAAAAAAGAGGAAAAACTGCTGATGTTTTTAGCAAGCTAGTAGTAGTTTAGCCTCTTCTTCAAGAACAGTATTATATTTTGTTAGAACTATTGATTGTTTTACCAGGATTCATGAAGAGATGCTACATATCATAATGCTCCAGAGTAACCAAAGGCATATCTCTATTCTTCATTCACCTGTACTCTGTATTTATTATGATGCAGAAGTCATACTCCTCTTGCTTTTTATTTTGATCATTCAGTTTAATTAATATGGAACTCATGGCAAAAATGGAATTAAAATTTATTAATTGGAAAACTTCCAAACATTTAAATGCAGAAGAATTCTGTGGATTTATCAAATAAATTGTTCTGTGGCACAGATGAGTAATAACAGGAAGAATGAGAGGGAAAAATGTATTTGAGAGGGAAAGTTCATACACAAAGAAAGTTTATAACTATAGTAAAGAAGCCAAGTCCGATTCAGCTTGAAGACTGAATTGTGAACTCTTTTAAGGTGTTTCATTTGAACTAACCTTGTTTAATATTGAAATATTCGTAAGAAAAGTTGAGAAGATTTGCACTGCCTTGGTCTGTGCTTCAATGCTGGAGGAAAAAAAAAATCAGAGAAAAGTTTTTTAGAATACCTCTTCTCTCTATTCCTAAGCATATTGAAAAGACTATTAATTTATTAGAAACAGCTTGTCTATTTTTTTTGCTGGATGTTGAGCAGTTGTCTTATGCTCAAAAATCCCTTTTTGCAAATTAAACTGGCAGTGAGTACTGTCGTTCCATTAGTGCGCACTATCATTGCATCATCTAATCAAATAGGGGTTTGACCAGATAAGGCATTTTACCATTTTAATTTTCAAAAAAATTCTGAAGTGCAATGTGGTATTGTGACGCAGAGCTACTAGCATATGCAGTCCATTCACACATATGAGTATACCTTCATTACACTTTTAGTCTAAAAGAACAAGAAAACCTAAAGAGATGATTAACGTCAAGAAAAAAAGGAATGACAGATTAAGAGTAAAATATCATTATTGTTCTTTATACTGGGGTTGCTTTGAAGTTACCCTTTTGACTAATAGTTGAATGGAATGTGAACCTAAACAAGATCTGTCTATATTCTGAGGAAGTAGTGTGACTTCATTTGGATTTCCTTCAAGCAGGACATGGTGACAGAAAACAGTAAGTAGTAAATGTACCTCCTACGATGAGAGAGCGATATGCATGGTATGGATTAGCTACAGATGTATTCCTTTTGCTTTCCCAGGGTGAAGAAGGGGACCAAGGACCCAGTGGTGAAGTGGGAGCTCAAGGCCCTCCAGTAAAGTATTTCCTCTTAAATAGTGTTACCCATTTGCTTTATTGTGTCATATCTTTTTTTCTTCTTATTGTAAGAAAACAGATATTATAGAATCTCCTTTCTCTTTATTCTGCCATATTGTCTGTGAGTGAAAGTAGAATTATTTAAGTCCCTCCAAAGAGCTACATTATCACTCGGCACAAAGCTCTAAATAGATCTATGGAAAGGCTTATTTTAACAAGTGTTTCATGTCCTAAATTTTGTGTTGTGCTTAGATTGTGCAAATAGTTGGGGGTTTTTTTGGTATTTTTTCTCGGTCTTCCTTTCCATAATTTTGATGACTCTGACTTCATCCTTGCAAAGCTAGTGTTTTAAACAAACATGGTTTTAAACTGTGAAATTCAGGCTTAGCTAAGACTTGAGGATGAAGTAGCAGCCACTGAAGAATAGAGGGTTTTTTTTCAATTTTTTTTTCTTAAGTTTTTTGCCTTTTTGCCTGCCAAAGAAGCATCCTTCAATCACACCTATGATTTTGGAATTATTTTTTTGTTTTGCTTCACTCGACTTCTTTGTTCTAGCACATACCTCCTCAGCTTGTTTCCTTGTGAGGAGCTGCTCTTTTGGTTACCACAAGTGAACAGGCAACAGGGGACAGAATAAAAGGGTCATTCTAAGTAAGAGAAATGGGCATAGGCATAACACATTTAATTTCTATAGTTTATTTTCTGATGGGGTCTTATGCTTTTTTCCTAGGTGTGAAACTATTTCTTTAATCCATTGGTGTCCAGATGTGATACTATGCAGGAGCTACCTCGATGCATATAACATCCAAATCCTAAATTACAGAATTCTCTATAAACATAAGACAGTATAAACCTCCGGATTAGGACTAGAGAAAGATAAAGAAATAAAAGACACTAAGTAAAGGAAAGGGTGTAATCCTTCTTCTGTTTGATGCTGAAAAAAGTATCCTTGGTGCTCTGGTGCAGAGAAAGTACTTGTGTAAGATGCAGCTTCTGCTGTCTGAAGGCCCTGTGGGGACCAATTCATTTAAATCAGTTTGGTAAAGTTCTTCAATCACTGTGAAATAACACAGTAGAATTAAAAAACAGTTAGAGATTGACTTTCCTTTCCCTTTTTTGTTTTTTAATGCATTACTCATGTCACTTCACTGTTTCACCAGTTACAAACAAGCTTTAAAATAATTGTTTCTTATTAAAATGTAGGATTCACAATATGCAGAAAGTGATGTCAGATAGACAACCTATGGAAACGAGGATAGACAAGGCTTTAGAGGCAGGGATGGAGAGGCTGTGGACTCTTGTATTTTCTTGTACGTTTCTTATATAAACGACTGTAAGGCTCAGATCCACAGAAGGGATTAGGAATCTGGTCTCCACAGCAGCACCTGCGATCCAACACTCTTATGTAATGCATTGACAAGAAGACTTGCATAAGATAAGCCATCTCTGGGAGAGGTGTTGCTTTTGATAGAAAGTAGTGGGTGCCGCAATGTGCCTACTTCCATCTCTGATCTTGGAACAAGGATTAGACTGTGGGTATCTCCCTTGTTGGGCTGTAGTCACTGTTGCATTATCATGATTTTTCTCACATTTTGGGCTGACAAAGCTTTAAATGTTCTGTGCAAGATTTCATCTAACTTCATTAGGAGCAAGTAAAAGGACTGCCCATCTACAGTCTGGTCAATGAGTTGGTTTGCCTATGCTGCATTGAAGTGCCTGTAGCTGTTTCGTTAACACAGTTGTAGTGCATTCTTCTTGTTGTAGGACTGAGAGTTTGGTCCCTCTGCAGAGAGACATGTCATGTAGTTTCAGTCTCTCAGGAAGAGGAAAACATTGAAGCCAAATTTCCCATGAGACTGTATTTTGAAGGGAAGTGATGATAGTTATGATATATCCTGCTGCTGTAGGATGTCTACTCAGTCCAGCCTCTCAGTTGTGGTGGGCATATAAACTCAGCACTTGTATTCTCAAAAACCTTGCCCAATTTTGTCTACCTCTAGAGTTCTATAACGTCTGATGGTGCCTTCCTCCTGCATCTGTCCTATATCCCACTTAAGACAACTTAGCACTTTTGCAAATCTGGCCTTCATGTGTTCCTCTCACACAGGCTGCACAGGGAGAACACTTCAACTCTGTGGTAATCAGGAAGAGAAATCAGTGCGTTTTTTCAGTCCTTAAGGCATATTTGTGATTGTAGCATTCAACCTGCTAGTTTTGTTATTCTTTTAAAAATTCTTAAATTAGTAAAATACCAAATTACCATATAAATTAAATATTCTAATACAGAAGTAGCTGGATTTCTCCTTTGGTACTAAAAAAATAGTAAAGTAAGCATAAAGAAAGCACATAGAACTCTGAGTTTTCTGTCTGAAAACTAGGACAGTTCTGATGAAAAGATTTAAGCATAATTTGAACATACTTTTCATTTTCAGGGCATCCTAGGTATCAGAGGTATAACTGGTATAATGGGACCTAAAGGTACCAAAGTGAGTATTAACCTTTCTTTCCATAAAATCACCTGGATAAAAAAATGTACACCTCTGTATTTTTTTAAAGCTTATTTAAATTTCTCCTTTTTGTCCCTGCATTTTCTCTCTCCCGCCAGCTGTATTTCCATAGCTACTGTACTTCTGGTTAGGAAGAAAGGCAGCTTGGTCCTTCTGATTAATGAAGTACACATACTCTTCACACCTTTCCCTCTGATCCTTGGATTTGCATGTGTGCAAGTATGTAGTTAGCAAGATAGCAAGTTATAGCAGTTACGGACTATAGCATATTTTATTTAAAGCTAAAATTTATTAAGGAGTCCCTCCTGTGGTTTGCATCTTCCTGAAGCCTTTTGCTTCCACTGTCCTAGTTTTTGTTAGGATTTTTTATTGAGAGTTTGTTCTTTTTCCATTCTTTCTGTCTTTTGCATCTTTTGTGTCTTAAATTGCTGCCAGTGGGATTCATGTTTTTATGGGCTCTGACTTTGCTGGGTAATTTTCCTGTGTTCATCAAAGTGTTTCTAACTGTTATTTCAAAGCTGACTTACATTTCTATTCTTATGATCTTGCTAAATCTATATGGTAAAAATTTTTGTAAGGAGTAAAATGTAGCGATCATGCCATTGTCTCCTTCTCCAGAAATGAAATCATGGAAACCTTATTCTGTGATCATCTATGTTCAGAAACAACATCAGATTTGTCCTGATTATGAAACTTCTCATGTGTGATCCTTCCTAGCCTCTTGGACACATTTGCTAAGCTCTTACTATCTTACTTTGCTTTTCTGGTCGTCTTTGTATCTTCTAATTCTTCATAGTTATTTGCCTACATTTTCATGCTGTTTTGTCTATTTGAAATATTTACTACATCTGTTTGACAAAGGAGTTCCTCATTCTCTGTAAGTCTTTTTGAAAACATTTTTTTTTCTCTCCATTTAAAATTACTTACAGGGTAGCAATTGCATTGTTTCCTTGAAATGTATGTGATAAAAATAGCTGCACTGCACTTGATGATTTCTGTTCACATTTTGATGCTATTCTATTATGTGGTGAAGGATATAGTATTATTAAGGAAGACACAGACATTTTCTGAAGTAGCGTGAAAAGGACTACCTCCTTGCTGTCCGATATGATTTTTTAGAGAATTAATTGAATGTCATTTTTTAAATGACATTGTTCCATAGTTAAAAAATATTGGCTTTCATAACTCCACAAAAAAACAAGACATAAAAAAAAAAGTTTGCCAAAATTCCTTTGTGGTTTTGTTGTTTTTTTTTTTTTAAAATTAGAGCTATAAAAACCCCTCAGCTGTAGAGAATTTGCAGCTCCTAGCAAACCAGGAGGGAGCATAAGTTGTTAGTGTTTCAGCACTTCATTTTAATGTCTTGTGTTATCTACTTGTTTTGTAGGGATCTCGTGGGCTTGATGGTGAGCCTGGTCCCCAAGGTCTTCCTGGTGCACCTGTAAGTAGAGTGTGTGTTAGCCAAACTCTTCCCAGGGTCTACCCAGTTAGATACTAAGTCCTGAAACTTTGTGGCTGTGAATCAGAAAAGCCTTTGATTAATCCAATTCCATTGATTCCCCACAGGTGAATAAATGATATGACAGTGATGTCAAGTCCAGAATCTCTTACTGTCCCCAAGGAATTATGGAGTAGATGAACACATGTTAGCCTCTTAGTATGTTATTGTTACCTCTTCATTCTGAGTGCTACTGTGCATTAGGGTGGCTTGGAATTTTTCAGGTTTTAAACTGGAAAATACTCATTCATTAGAACAAAACCTGTACAGGGCAATTTGTGCCTTTTTATTTTTCTTCTTCTTTTCTTTTTTTAATTCTTCCCCGCTCCCTGCCCCCCCCAGCTGGAATTGATGCTTGGAATAGCCAGCAAATGTATGGGTTGAAGAAGTGAGTGCAACATCTTTTGCTTAGATACTCCTGGATTCCTACGGGATGGCTCGAGCTGTGTTTCTTAAAATGTAGCTGTCAGCTGCACTTTTAAGAAACTGCATTTTTAAAGATAGTATGAGTTTAAGACATCTGCTTTAACCAAATGTGAATTGTACTGTTGTTGATTTACTGGAGGTTTTAGCTAATAATAGTTTATTCTGGTTTTATTGCTAAAATAATCTTTTTTTTTTCTTGTAGGGTGATCAAGGACAGAGAGGTCCACTGGGAGAGGCAGGTCCTAAGGGAGAAAGGGTGAGCACAGACAAATTTCAACTCGTGTTGACTTGCAAACATTGGTTACTTATAGCATATAAACATACAGCATAACTGGTACTCTCAAAGTAGTGTATATCTGAATGAGTATATGTTGACATTCTTTGCATCTGTCATTTCAATGCGTTTATTTTTATTTTTTAAAATTATGATTATTCTTAGGGCCCTCAAGGTACAAGAGGAATAAATGGTCTCCCTGGGCCTAAAGGAGAGTCTGTATGTATATTTCATTTCTTCATTTGCTTCATGTCATGCTAATTTGTATATCAGAGTGCTTGGATGAAATCTCTCCAACAATACATTCTTTTTTTTTTTTCTTTTTTTTTCTTTCAAGGGCTTACCAGGAGTCGATGGCCGGGAAGGGATCCCTGGAATGCCTGGAGCAAAAGTAAGGCACAGTTGGCATATATCTGATCTTTGGTAGTGCCCTAGATTTGTTCACTCATTTGTGGCTTTTTATTGTGTCTCTGCCCATGACTTTATGCACATTAATAGGGTAACTGAATGAACTTTCCCATCCTAGAGATCCAAAAGTACTCCAGCTCTGTGTTCCAGAAATAAAATTTTCCCTTTTTTTTGATTTGTGTAAATTACAACTTAAAATGTTTTCAGGGTGAACCAGGAAAACCCGGAGCTCCAGGTGATGCAGGGCTTCAGGGACTTCCAGTAAGTATCTGGTATTTTACCTTTGAAAGTTAGGCTCAGTTCAAACCACAGGAAGGCTATATATGGGTTAGTTTGATGCTGATGTTGCAGTAATTTAAGTGAAAACTTAAACAAAAGACCCAGGAAGAGTATGTGTAATGCAAGGGGAAATTCTGCTATGACTATCCAAAACTTTTGCACAAAAGCCTTAATCTTCTCATGGTACTGTAGTGAGGAACTTGGTCTTACAAAACGTTTCTGGACAGTATGCAATTCTTTTAGGGTTTCTCATGTCTGAGACCCTGTGGATATTATGGTGTGACCCCACAATTAGAGCTGGTCTCATTGTATTGACTAGGGCCAAACCTATTCCCAGAGGGAGCTGGAAAAGCCGACCTGCTAGTCTAACATACCCTAGATGAACAATCATCTCTTGTTGATATTCTGCTGGCTCAGAACATCTGGAATGTATCATGCTCATACTTCTTTCTGCGGGACAGGGGGGCAGTTTTCTAGTGTATCCCCTGTGGTGAAGTAATAGGGAATCAGTAGTGCTTTATGGACTCTTTTAAAAGGTAATCCTCGCACACTAACTGCATAAGTTTGAAAACTGTGCCAATTGTCAAAAGCTAAATAGAAACTTCTTTGAAACTGTGCTATAGGAGTAATTGCTGTGAGAATATAGTGAAGGAGCTGTATTAAAACAGAACTGGAAGTAAATTTGTAATATGAAGTGAGCTCTTAAGCTTGGAAGAAAATTTGGTAAAAGCATACTTGCTATGAGCTGTTGCCCAGAAGTGAGGAGGGGATGAAATGTATACAAAAAGTATCTGTTAAACTCTTTAACTCCAGTGTCAGAATACTGGGACCAAGAATCTATTTCTAGTCTAAGCCAGAACCCTTCACTTTTGCATGCTCCTTTTGCCAATTTATGAAGTAGGAATAATATTCCTTATCTGTTATTTTGTAAATAGAAAGAATTCAAGCTTGGTCAATTATTGGATAAAAGTGCTTCAATATCAAGTAAAAGGGCTAGAAATACTTTAACATGAGAAAGATGTTTTTTAACACCATTTCCAATCCCCTTAACATTTACAGTGTTTATTTGTTGTTATTTCTTTCAGGGTTTACCAGGCTCTCCAGGTGTGAAAGGCATTCCTGGCCCAAAGGTAAATCATCTTGAGTATTGACTTTCTTATAATACTGTATTTGTGCTTATCAAGTTCTAAACTATTCAGTGAAATTATATTAACTTTCTGTTGTCATAAGAGACAAGTCTTTGGCTGAAAGAATTAAATATATTCTTTTATCCACTCTAGTCCTGTGCTTTTTCATGATTCTTTTGCTACATGATGTGGTTTTCATGTTTCCAGGCATTAAATAATTCCTAAAAAAGACCATTTCTTTTTAAATTTGTGGAATTCATTGCTAGAGGAGGCATGTGACATGGATACATCACTACAGTTTGAAATGAGGGATCTCGTAATAAGAATAATATTTATAGCTGCCCTAAGTTGATTGAATCACGGAGACTGTCATCTCTATGTACATGCCACCAAATCGCAGCATCAATTCCAATTAAGTTTAAAAAAGTATTGTATGATTGAGACTATGAAATGTTTTGGCGAGAATGTTTGAGTTTAGTTTTAAGGAATTGAAAAAAAACTAGATTGAGACATGAATTTCTTCTGAAATTTCACGGAATGATATTATCCTTCTGTGATTTGAGAGCAGCAATCAAGTCTATTTGGGATTTGTCAGTACGTAAACAACAAGAGAACTGAAATTTGACTTTTGAAAAATTAGATGGAAGGAATTAGGTGAAAGTTAAATGAAAACCAAATTAAAAGTGGAAGTTAAAAAATGAATACAGGCTGATTTTTTTAGACCTTATTGATTTCCTTATTTTTTATTTTAAAATGGAACAGTAAACCATTGGTTTGGCTAATATTTTTCATCTTTTGTCCAACAGGGTAATAGAGGTCCCCCTGGGGTGCCAGGTTTGATGGGAAACTCTGGTAAACCGGTAAGATCATTAATCTTATTCAAAAGATCTGGAAAAATGAAAAGTTTTGCAAAAAATGACTTTTCAAATTTGGTGTGTTCTTCCTATCCTCAAAACAGGGTGAACAGGGGCCAGAAGGAGAAGCAGGTCCAACAGGACCCCGGGGACCACCAGTAAGTATTGAATAAATTTCTAACTGAGTGTATGTAATATTGCAGTGTCTCAACTTATTGTTGCTGAAGCTAATCATGAGCTAAAAATATTATTCAGCACAAGTGCTAATTTTTAAGGTAAATACTAGGTGTTCTTTAACCCCCTTCTGTACTAGATGGGTGTGCATCATCACATAGAGAAATCCAGAAGGACATGTCCTATGACTGTTTCTGGCTTTGGTGATAAATTAAATTTTAAACCTTTGTTTACATTCTTCTGGTCTTTGTTTTTAAATATGCTGAGTAAAAGCCCAAACAGAGTGGTTTGTGACAAAAAGCTGGAATCAAACTCCTTTTCTTCCACTGCAACAGTCAACTCCCACAACTGGTGTTGAAAAGCTTAAATTCACTAGCTGTCAGTAGATCACTTGCTCTTTTCTTTAACTGTTTCGGCCTCTTAAAGAAGCTTGTGCTGTATATTACAAGGCTTAGCTCTATATTACAAGGTTTTGAACTTTGGACTAAGTATTCAGAACATGAATTTTTTTGGCTAGCACCTATTTCTAATGCACGTAATGTGAACAGTGAGGCAAGGTATGAAGGAAAGGTAGCTGTCTGTCCTACCTAGTAAAGAAAATGGCTAGAGACTGTCCTCGGCCCCCTTGGTCAACTGGCATGGTGTGGTTTGTCTTCATACTGCTAACCTCCCTTAACAAAACCCTCATGTCTAAGAGCAGTCTGCGTGCAGTCAAGTTGCGTATTGGGAACAGTCTCTTGCCTGTGTTCCCAAAACTGTTTTTGGGCATTATCTAGGAAAGTCCAGTTCGCCTGAGACAAAAGCATGGTAACCATTTATCATGGATGAGGTGGGATGCTGCTCGGGCCTGTGCCTTGGCCCTTTCTGGTTGGTATTATGAATGTAGCTATAGTGATGTGAAGTATAGCATTTACTTGGGAACGCTGATGTAGTTTCTTTCATTGGAGATTTTCCTTAACACCAGAAAGATTCAGAAGACTGGAGAAATCATTGCTGGGCAGGTAGCCTGCTGCAGGAAATAAGTGTGCCAAGGAAATTGAACTGATGGCATTTGTTAAGGCTCAGTGTTGAAAACAAAGGACAACTGTTTCTGAGGCATACTTGGGGTACTAGAGAGTTTGCTGGGTACAGATTTCTGATTCCCTCTAGAGTGGACCTGGCATAGATTGAAGTTACGTAAGGCTGATCTAATTTCCCTTTGTTGTTAATCCTTCTGTGAGGGACGAGAGGGTCAGTGATTTGAAGAAAATTTTCGTATACCAAAATTCAGTCCGATGACATTCACAAGGCTCCAGGCTCTGTAACCAATTGCTTTTGCAAGCTTCTCTCTTGCCACTGATACCGTAGGGATACTTCCTTGGAATTTTCTGAGCTTCTGCTATCATACAGTGACATAAGAGTTTTACTCATGCAGTTGTAGGGTTATCCTCATACAGGGCTTAGAGAGTTACTGATAGGGATATATTTGTAAGGTTATTTCATGGGTCAGGAATATCTTCTCTGAATTAACTCTTAAACATACAGCAGCAGTCAGCTAAATAACAGATTTTGTTTTCTTCTGTTTTCTTCTGTGGTTTGTGTTATCATGTGCTAGATGCATTAATTCATGAGATCACATTTATTTTAGACTGAATCTTTGTATGACTGCTGTGTCCACAGCTGCCTATAAATGGTATGAAAAGGGGATTACATGAGCATATACTTAGTAGGATGGAACACAGGTATCTTCAGCCTCCCATATAGCCAGTTTGCAAACATTTTTGTTGTTTGTATTTAAGAGTGTTGGGTGCACTAGAAAAAGTTTTCATCCCTGTTCTTCTCGAGCTGATTTTTTGTATACTTGTAACAGGAATAAGAATTATAATTGAATCAGACCAAAGTAATTGCCTACTCTGATAATGCACTGTAATCTGCTAAACTATGCTTTTAATCCTTTCAATGTGAACATGAATTTACAAAATCAGCAGTCCATAGAACAGGAGTTGACACACAAGGTTAATTATTAGTAACCCTGTAGTCGGACAGAAATACTTAATGCAGATTAAAGACAATGATTTTTCTGTTTATCACTCTAGAGACCAGCCAGACATCTGGATATTTTGCCTTTATTTTCTCTGTCTTTACAAAGTACACTCATTTTGGAAAACACGTAAACATTAGAACAAAAGCATAGAAAGAAAAAACTTTTCATCAATATAAAATGGAGAAAGGAAGTAAATGTTTGATGATAAAGTAAGTTTGCATGTAGGATATTAAACAGTAATCTATTTGTCATCTATAGTTCCTTTAAAGCCATAAAAAGCCTTGAATAATAACTATGTTTGTTTTCCTTCTGCTCAAGACTACAAGCAGCATATGAGTGGAATGGCTTTCCGTTTTCTTTTTGAGATCACTGGAAAAAACATTACTCCTACACAGAAAACTGGAATGATCAGGATTTTTTGTTCAGGAAGGACACTGTTGGATTATTGAACCTCAGTGGGCTTTGGTCCAAGTTGAGTCTGTATTTATTTTCAGGGCAGAATGAAGAGTGTTTTCTCTTTCTTCTGCAGCATGTACATGTACTAGATACATTTGAGCCTCAGCTTTTAGGACTCTGCCCTTACATTTCCAGGAAAAAAAAAATCTGCTGGTTAAATAATTCTACACGCTATGATTTTCAAACTTCTAAAACTAGAAATTTTGAAAATAAGTCGAGAAAAGCTTTTATAATTGCTCTAAAGAGAATTTTTCTTGTGAATATTTTTGTATTTTTTTCAGATTTCGAAACTTTCTCACAACTTTAACATTTGACAGTTTTTGACCAAAGTTTTATAACCAAACACTTTTAAAGCCTGAGGATTTTATGGTTACTATTCAGGTGTTTTTCTTGTCCTTTTCTTTCCTATTTTGAATTATCCTCTTTAGCACTCACCTCAGTTCTTTTCTTTCTCCTTTACCCTTCGTTCCATTTCACTCTTGGTAGAAGTCAAGAGGGGCTGGGTTTCTTCCTTGGAGTTGGAAAAAATGTTGATGTTTTGGTGGAGAACTTCAGTCCCTTAATGTATTGCTGCATGGCAGCAGCCACATAAGAGATCCTCTTCACTTTTCCGTTTCACTTACCCCTGTTCTTCATGTCACTACTGGGTAAAGACAGCATGACTGGTAGCTCCAGGAGGGCCAGAACTGTAGAGGAAAGGACCTCCAGTGAAGGTTTGTGGGGGGATAACAAGGCTGACTCTGCTAATACGGACAGCAGGCTGGTATCTGCACTAGGGAAAAATAACATGCCTACATTTGTGTTATATTAAAAATCGCCTGACTTTTCAGCTTTAGCTACTTGCAAAAGACATCTTTTTGAGAGAAAATTTTCACTTCAGCTAGTGTGTAGTTTTTTGAGGAGTTACACAATGGAGTGCTATTAAGCATCAGTGACTCTGTGGGATAAATTAATACTTCTATACTGTTTACCAAATAGCCTGTAGCATCCTCTGACATAAACCATGTTATTTCAATGTTATTTTCATTATTAAACAACTGTTGGAATGTAGTTGGAACAGTAGTATTATTAAGCAGCAGATTCAAATTTTGACCTTTTGCGAGTCTGTAAACATTTACAGTTTCACAGGGAAGATATTAAATGGTTGAAAACAAGATAACTAGCTCTCATTAAAAATAGACAAACTCATGTGTTGGGAGACTTTTACCTCACTGCTGACAAACCTTCCTAGGAGAAAATTACTTTCAAAAATACCATTGCTTTTCCTTAGAAAACTGAAGTTGGCACCTGAGCAGGAAAAAAAAGTTTTACTTTTGTTTATTTAGTTTACTATTAATCTGTTCAGTAAAGCAGAAAAGCAGCTGGAGCAACATGGAAATTTTGTCTTTTGTTTCTAAATCAAACATATTCTCCATTCCACTCTAATTGTTTTGTCAGTTAACTTTATGTTTGCTTCACTTTATGCTAGCCAGTCCACATAATTACCAAACTCATTTGTGATTTAAACCTTTCTAAGCATCATGGCAGGTGGCCCAAAGGAAGCAATTCTGAAACATCAGTGTCATTCCTAATCAGTGGAATTTAGCCATGTTCTCTAAGCTGCTTAACTATTTCCTTTCATATTTACTGAGATTTATTAAGATTTAATTTTTCATATTGCGTCTGCAGAAAATACTGACCCCTGCCCCTGCTTTTTTCATCCCTTGTTGTTCTTCAGCTATTTAACCTTTAAATTGCTAGCATTTGGAGAACATGTATCCCATCCTGTGGTTCTGCAGTGAAAAGAGATCTTTGAACATTTAAGTAACCATTTAACTTAAAGTTCAATACTTGCCTAGCAAATTGAGCAAACTCTTGATGTATATGCAGGCCAGCATATATATATTGTTAAGGATTTAGGATGCAATACGTGTTTTCCTAACATTAGCAACAGAGGTTAAGTATCTAGCTGCCTAAGATTTGATACCGTAGCCCCCTCTGAGAGACTTCTGAGGGGCTCGGGTTGGTTGGGTTGACTTGCTATCTGGAGGTGCCTTTGTCTCTCTGTTCATTATAAAGAGGGAGCCTGGATTTGGTACTAAAATGTCCGACAAAATAAAGTTAGATGAGAATACTGTTTTCAGCATCTTAAATTACTTTCAGGTATATAATTTTCTGAGTCTTTAAAGATATTTTTGTCTTACCTACCCTGAAATGCATCTTTGGTAACCCTAACAATTATAACTAAAATCTAGTTTTTCTATTATGTTCTTTTTACATGACTCCAACTGAAATAATGGGTCATTTTCCATAGTTGGTATTGGTGTAGTGGTATTGGTAGTGTGATAGGATGAAATGTCCTAGCCTCAGTTTATATGATATGTTTAGGTATTAGTGGACACATTTTGTATATATAATTTCAGAGGTGTTCCACAAGTGGTGAGTCATAGTTTACATTTAAGATACCGCTAAAGGAGTTAGCATTGCACAGTCTATAGCAGAGTCAAAAGAACAATTTTCATCCTGCCAGGTATGCTTTTTATCCAGTAAACCTAAGCCTCTAGATGGATGTGACTAAACTTTCTGACCTTGCACAATTCTGCAGCATAGTTTATACAGGGTAGCACTTTCTCCTCTCTCACTCATGGACTACATATCCCGGGCAAACCTGATTAGTATCTCCAAGCCTTTCCAGTTCTCATACTATCCACCCCATCTTTCCAAACTGCATGGTCAGATTCCTGTCTGCTACCTCACTCTTTACCCCTCCACCTCCAATAACAGCTTCCTTTGACTTTTGGGCATGCTAGACCTCTGAATGTCAGCAGATATCCCAATGTTCACTTCTCCTAAGCAGTGTAGACAGTTATCTGGGTAAAACACTCATTATGGAGTTAGTGTACTAAAGCTGTCCTAGACTTCAGTTAACACTATAGATGCAGCCGGTATGAAAGGTCTCTGTCCCTTATACTTGGCCACAGTATCATCCTTGAAAAGAACGGCAGCTATTGGGCTGCTGCTTGTGCCCAAAGCATGACACAGTTAAGAGGAAGGTACATTTCATGCCACACCTATCTCTTACCATTACCTGAGCAGTACAATTTAATTATTACTCTAAGAAAGGTGCATTTAAAATCTCAGAGAAAGTTTGCTGTATATTTACTCTTCTAGCAAATAATAGTTTCTATTTTTGGATGCTTTTTAGTACTGTACTGAAGGTCAAAGGAAGAGTCCTGTTGATACTTCCATGGATAAATCCTTGAACTTAAATTAAGAATTCCTCTGAGATTTTGGATGAAAAAAAATTGTGATAAGTTAAAGTCTCACAAGCGTATAATTAACAAATGTGTTACATTTTGCAAAAAACTTTGGAATACTAAGTTTAAAAAAGTTCATTCCAAAATGTACTTTGTTTATTCTTTTTTATTTGGCACAGATTTAATGCTCTATGGTATTGCTACTGAATGTACTAAAAATTGGTATGATATACATTATAAAAACAAAATTCTTAAGTAGAGGAGAGTTTATTACAGTATACACTGTGAATTACCTGTCAAGAGATTCTAATTAGTGTTTCGATTATCTGGGCAGCTAAGTGAGATGCAAATTACCTGGGGAATATTCTCACTCTTGTTATTGTTCCACTAGCAGAGGCGTCCTTAACAGGATCAGCTGTTCAACAGGAAATCAATAGACCGGTGAAAGAAACTGTTTTAGCGTGAGAATGCATTCTGTAACTGCTTGTGGGAATTCTACAAAAGAATCAAGTCTTCAAAATTACAGTGAGGATGAAAACCATCCCAGACAACCTGAAGGAAGGTCTACTGTAAATCCTGTAACGTCCCCTTATGTACTTTACATTCAAAGGCTAAATATAGATCTAACAGAACTGTGAGAGAGACATTACATCTCCATTTAAATGTATTGAGTGGTCCAGCAATCCTACCTTGGAACAAAGGGAAGGTAGATTTTGTTGTAACCAGACTAGCACCTCAGCTGCGGAAGGGCTGCATCCTGGTATTGTTCAGTATTGTGGTGCTGTACCAGCAATTCACATCCTATCATTTCACACGTGCCTTGCCGTCCTTTGAGAGAATGACCTTATCCTCAGCAGTACTCACATGCTAAGCGATAGTATACTTAACAGAAATCAATTATTTGTACTGTTAAAATACTGGAGCAGTCCTGGACATGCTTTTGGTCCACACTGTCTAACATCCTTGACTGAAACAATCTTTAGGCAGTGGCCCAGCTTTAGAGTACTTCAGGGGCCATTTCCAGTGGGAGACTGTATGTTGCCTCCCTTCATTGTAGGCCAGGAAAGTTTACCAGTATGGGTGCCAGTCTGTCCCAGCTCACTCTAAACTAGAGGAGCTACTTTCCCCCTTCACGCGTTCCACCTCTAGGAAAAGAAGTGTTTCAAAAGTGCATAAAACATACAGATTCTGGTCTTTTTTTTGTTAAAACCAGTGCAACATGCCCATTGATTTGTGAGTGGCCTGCAACTATGGACTGTGTTATATATAGGGCTGCCGTGTAAGAAAGGTAAGCTGAGGACGTGGCCAAACTGCCTTCTGTTCTGATTATTGCCTGTGAGTAACTTAGAGCACAGAGGAAGGTTTCATCTGACCAAGTACAGATGTCAACACCTGAACCAGTTATTACAGAAACCCTCCTATAGGCCTTGGGGAAAATGTAGATGCTTCCAGGACATGACTCGTGATGTATTTAAAATGTTTACATGAGGACATTTCAAGATGCTTTTTTTCTTCATCCCTATGAAGGGAACCAAGAGTAACTAGCTCAATGTAAATCCTATCCCAGGGCCATTTCAGTCAGGAAATAACTTGGAGGAAGCTTCACAGTCTTTTAAATAATTCCATGGACCAATGGGATTCCTGATTGTTGTTTGGGTTACAGTTCTCCTCTTACTCGCTAAAACACAACTTCTGCAGAACTTGCAGTGGTGGCCCTTAGTTTGAAGTAATCTGTCCTTACAGACATAATGTCAGTGTTTATGGGAAATACTATCTTTTTGTATTCCAGTCTTCTGTATGCTAATCTTCTTTTTTACCACCTTAGAAAAGCATTGGTGTTTGAAAAAGCACCTGTAGTGTATATTTGACAAAAGATTTTTTAGCATTTAAAATAAAAGGGAAGATTTTTCTTGCATTCTGTATGACCAACAGAACCTTTGATGTGCTTAAGAGGTTTATTATATGATTTTTACTCTATGGAAAGTGACGTTGCGTTTGTTTTATAGCTGTATAGCAAACAGACATGGAAGTTATGACATATATGAGGAGATGAGTTTCTAATATCGATCATAATTTTAATTTTTCTCTTTCCTGCATCAGAAATGCAGTAGTATTCCAGGTCAGAGATGTAGTACAGAATTATGTGATTAAATTATAGATTTTCAAAAAGGTTAATGCATCTTCTGGGTTGTAAGATGAAGGTGATTTGTGTTTTGGGGTTTTTTTTTTTTCTTTTTAACATGAAAAAGCTTCTAGAAATTATACAAACTGCTTTAAAAGGATAGTGATTTTAACACCATAGGATATTTTAAAGGAAATGAATGGAAAAGTCTGTTTATGTTTGATTCTCTGATCTCTCCGGGATACCTAATTATTTCTTGAACTGTAGAGTTAGTTTTCCTAAGCTTGTGTGAGAAGTTGTAATTGCATTTATGACTTGGTGTAAAAGGCCATGGCTGCCATCTCCTTTTATTGTTCAGTATGTCACAATATTTCACAATATTTTTCTAATTATGAAGAAAATATCTATATTTAAAATTATCCATTGTATACAGCACTAGAATGCTTATATCTGCTTATATAAAAAATTTTCTAAGTTGTATATAACAGGTTATCTACTTACATATCTAATAACTTCAATTCTTGATATTTTATCATCTTAAATGCTATATCATGCTTTTGTAGCAAGTACCCCTTATGTATTCACACTGTGGACGTAAGAAAAGTGTCTTAAGTAAGACTTAGGCTTGTGTTGGGACAGTGTTTGTATTTATCTGTACAGGTATATATCTGTACAGGTGAAGGTAAATGTACAAAACTTATTGAGCTGTTCTGAAAGGTTTAATCATAAGAGACAAAACCCTTTTGAGAAAGATACTCTAGTTCAAAAATTGTTTAAAATCTTTGAAAATTTGACTCAATGTCAGGTTTACCTACAGTATATATTCAAATGGCTGCATTAAGAGATGGAGTTATAACACTACTGTGAATATGATGATCTGAATGGATAAACATATCTGAAGTGAAGATATAAAGTAAAAATGCAGTAAAAAGCATATTTATACTTATCACTGTTATGAATGGGGATTTTTAAAGGTTACCCTTCTCTGTAACAGTCTAGACTTTTTTTTTTTTAGCCTAAGTGAGTTTGTTAAGCATGACTTCTGCACACACTTTTCACATTTGTCCATCGTACATGTGGGATCATGGGCTTTTAAGTATGTGGTCATGTGGGAATTCAGTTGGTGAAACTAAGCAAGAGCCAAAAGCTAAGCATGCGTATCAGAGTTGTCTTAGTGAAGTAAATGTGTTCGTGACAGGTAACTCTCAGGTGCAATCCCATGAAGGGGACTTTTTTGTGCATAATGACTTAGCAGAATGAATTAGTTGAATCATTTAATGCCAACTAAATATTGTATGCCATTGTTAACTAATAATGTTTCCATTTCTCTGGAAGTTCCACTATTTTTAATGCACATGATATTTTTGCACTAATAAACAGAAGTCTTGATTAAAGCCAACTGCTAAGTAGTGTAATTCACTAAACATTAAGAATAAAAAAATCATACTTTATTCCCTGTTCACAGGAAATATTTCAGGAAGTAATGATGTCCTTCTATTTCCTATAAGGGTAGCAGAGGGGAGCCAGGTCCAGCGGGTCCTCCAGGTTTACCAGGGAAATGGGTAAGCAGTTTATTTCCATATTCAGTGTTTGTGTTTACTTTCAAGGAGCTATGGTATCATCTGGAACTACACTTACCCATTTATCCATGCAGGGAACTGAAAATAACGTTGAAACGAGTGGTTGTTGAGTTTCTTTTTCAGTCCTCTGTGACTGCGCTAATATTGGCAAATGCTGTTTATGGAGATGTGTGGGGCTTTTTCTTCTGTTTAAGAAAACATAAATCCTGTGATGTGCAAAGTTGGGTTGCACACTCCTGTGTGGGCTGCATGTACTCGGGGAACAGGAGCAGTGAAAGACTGGCTTTCTGCTAACAGCTATGTGAAACTAATGAATGGAGCAGATTATGAATACCACCTTTTACTAGTGCTCCAGCAGTATTTACACAGTAACAGTCAGAAGCATAGCTGGGGAGGTTTTGGCTGAAAGAGCTTGCTGTTACAGAGGAATGTGCAAATCACAGAGTGCAAGATCTTAGGAAGAGAACCAGACTGTTGTTGAGGGACTGGAGGGTGGAAAGCCCTGTAAGCCATTTCTGTTGTGTTTGTCAGCAATAAAATCGTAATAAGATGCTGTTTAAAGGGCTGTATTTTGGATCAGCTCTATTTTCATCAGATAATCCTCTTTCATTAAGTTAGGATTGTTCTGGGAATAAGATTCTGCCCCATCTGCTTGTCAGGGTATGACCCTTAGTTGTTCATTCTAAAACAGATTGTGTAAGTTTACATCCTTGACTTATTTTCACAGGGTCCCCAGGGTGATATTGGACTTCCTGGACTGCCAGGTCCTCCAGGCCTACCTGGTGGTAAGGGTGACCGGGTAAGAAATGCACTCATACACACGGACTGCAGTTTGATGCTGGGATGAAATACAATCATTTGAGCATTGTTTGCAGTTTTTACATGAATCAATGTCTGGTTTCTTGTTTTGTATGTAGATCTGTTAACTGCTTGAAAGTAGTGCTCTAGGTGCCCATTAAATACTTGTGGCTCATAAAATATACAGGAAAAATCTTGACAGTGTTACTTAAGGGACTGAAATGAGATTACTGGTGTAAATATTTCCTTTTTTTTGGAGTTTGAATCAATTTAAGGCCTAAATCATATTGCAAATCACTGACTCAGCCAGATCTGAAATTGTAAGTCAGGGTCTTTGGTCACTAAAGAGCTTTGGAACTTCAGCCCTGGTCTACAGTAGATACAATGCCTTTTACATAGGTCTTAGCACCTGCTATGGAAATGCAAAGGCTAATGCAGCTATTGAGACACCTATGCATACATGCACAATTACAGGGTATAAGTATCTCTTCTAGTATTTTGTTAGGAGGGAAGAACTGGGCCCTGAGGATCTCGCATACCTGCAGAAGATATCTTGCTTTGCTGAATAAATGTCAGTGAAGACTGTATATATAAAAAAAAAAAGTTCCTTATCTTCTCTTGCTTATAGGAGGCTACAGAGGATGGAATTCACTCACCAGACTTTGGACATCTCTGTTATAGAAATAGTCAGTTCTACACTGTTTCATCCTTCTTACTTGAGACATCTACTTCAGTATTAAATCAGTTGTGCTTTTGAAGTGCCTCTTACTTTCCACTGACAATCAAGGAAGTATAGAACTGTTAATGAGACATAGGTATCACTGCTGTAGATGTCTTTAGTTGAACAGAGGAATCCTGCCCCTGGTATGCTCCCAGTACACATCATAGGGTGGCTAGATAGGGCTTGCAGTTGTTTTTGGCAATTTTTAAAAGCTGCTCATGTACTTAAAAACAAGTTTCTAAGACAGTCGTTGTTGTTGAGGTATTTCTTCACGTGTTTGTTTTTGTTTGGTTGTGGGGTTTATTTTAATGCTAAGATCAGGAACATATGTTTCTAGTTAAATGTAAGTATTGACATATGACATAAAGCAGTCTCTTTTTATTAGATTGGTAATGATTCATACTTTAGACTTCTCCAGAGAGAGATTGAAGGTACCTGAGGAAGCAAATCTGGAAGGAAAATAAGTAGTATTTGTTGCAGTGCTGACAATCTCCCTCCAAAGATGCCTGATTTTCCTCATTTACTGTATAAAGGGTCTGGACCTCTAGGATAAGAGCAGAATGTAGATGCTGTAAACAGACCCAGTGAGATTCAGGTTATACCCAGGAGGTTTCTGTTTATGTAACTGGCAAATGACAGTATCTTATGTGCGGAACTTTTTTTAAATCCTACGGTCAGTTTAATGCCCTGTGCAAATACCTTAAAGTCCAAAAAGCTATGCTAGCAATTATCTCATCCTCTGATTGCTTTTTAGCTTTCCTGTTTTGAGACAAGTGTCAACTGGATCCGCTTGTATCCTTGATTCATTTTTTGTCTTCAGTCGCATAGAGGCTGGAGTGAATTTTCTGGGGCAGGCTTCACATTGCTGCAGCTTTGCCAGTAGCACGGATCTGCAGTATGTATTCCAAGTCACTGGAGAGCACTGTGCCACTCTATCCTTTCTTTCTCTTTTACTTTACTTCTTTTGGAGCCTGAACCAGACTGCCACTAGTTTGGTCAAGGAGTCGAGTGCATCCGTCACACTCCACCCCGTGACTACAGTCCACTTTATTGACTCATAGGGTAGTAGTACGGTTACCTCTTGCCTCTATGTCATAAGTATGTGGCGTACTGCAGGTCAGTGGAAAGGGTACAATTATCTGATGAGTTGCTTAGCTTAAGTGTTACAATTAATGCTAATTATATACCATTGCACATACAGAATCAGTTGATTGCATATATTTTATATGTTGGATTAACACAATTTGTTTCATTATTCGCCAAACTTTGATATACAGAATGATTATGAGCAATAAACACAATAAAGTCAGAACTAACAAAACTACAACTGGATATAAAATCAAATTCAAAGCTCCAGCTGATGTTGGTGAGCATCCAAGGAGAGTTTCCCACCAGTGATGTTCTCCATCTTTCTTCACTCTTTCTAGGACACAGTGTATCTTCTCTGTGTCATGATAGATGGTAATCAACATTCTTTGTCTGTTGTTTCGAGTTCATTTTAGTAATTTACACAGGTCATTATGTTGCAACAGTTTTCTTACCAATGTGAGATTCATTCCAATGAGGGTAGGTAATAAATCTTGATACACTGTACAGTTAGATTGTAACAATTGGTGGGATGTGACAGGAGCTGAATATGAATGACAAACATTTTGTTCAGTGTCAAGACAAATGTCCTGGGCCTTAATGGTATTACTTTCACAAATAAATCCTTGTTGTTCCCGTACAACACATTTGTCAACATCAACAATTTGCCATTTGTTCCCATTTTGTTGGGCTCATACTCTATGTTCTGATGGGTAGAGTACAGTTCCATTGTGATTTAATCCCAGTGCAATGGTTGGGTATATGGTGTATACCGAAGCATTGCGTATTGTTAAAACAAAAGCTGTGGCTTTACTGTCAGTGGAGTCATCAGTGAGATTGACTAGATACTGCTAAGACTGGAAATCCTTTTCGATTTGAGTCGCGTTTTCTCAAATTACCTTTCGAATCTCAGTGGGCAAAGGGCCCTCATCGCCTTTTCTTATAATTGCTGCTACAGTAGATTGCACCCATAACTGAGCTGGGATACAGCTAAGAGCTAGAGAGAAGTTATTCTGGGTAACGCCAACTGTGTCTACAATTAGTTGGAGGTCTTTCTCATTAATTCTTTCCCATTTAGGCAATATATCCGGTAAGAGCCATTGACTAGTTCCCAGTGCCAGCAAAGAAGATCAAAATGTATGTTCTAGTTTACGCAAATCGCTTGTTGCCGAGCTTAATTTGTTTGCTAAAACTTCAGCATCTATGCTGTTTAATACTCATAATCCTGTTCCCAGAACACCAGCCACATCTCTCCTTGTTTGTTTTGGAGAGGTGAGGGTTCGCCTGTGCAACCAAACTAACGATCCTGTATAGGATGTATTTAGGAATGGTGAGCAGGTAGGTTTAACTGCAGAGATATTAACCTGCATTGATAGTTCCACTCATCTGAGGGACCATGATGGATTAAACAGCACTTGTTGCTGGCCTGTATATTTAATAGCAGAGGGTCCAATTTCAGAAATCAGTGGATATGTAGTTTGGTTCGTTGTGGGAGTAATAAAATGGGGAGTGGGTTAATAGGCAGTAGGGGTAGCTGTTGGTATAGTGTGAGGCCTGGGAATAGGTGTTAGTGTGACCTTTAAGAATAGTCCATTTCTGTTATCTTTCCCTTTATCTGTCCACAGGCATACTGCTTTGATAATTGTGTCACTAAAGAGGAAATTAATTATACAATTGGGGCGTGAGAAACAGTTTGCTCTGCCTTTTGATTGAGTTTGATTTGTCCTTTTGATGGCCACGTAGATGTTTCCCTTTGAATAATTTGTTACATTACATTCAATAGAGATTTTGTCACCTGGTGTAGCAGAAATAAGGTGACTTTTATTTGCTTTTACCATGGTGTGATTACCAGTGATTGTCATTGTTAGGTTTTGTCTTGGTTTTCCTATTATTCCTGTATTCCCATCAATTTTAAACATGTATGGCACAGAATGTACTATAGTTTCTGTATTGATTAGCATAAACAAAAGAATTAGAGGTTTCCATCCCATGCGTTGGGTTTGTTGATGTGTGAACCAAATTTGGTCCATGGTGGCGATGGTTACTCCTGTGAGAAGGATAAGCAATCCTCCGATGGTTAGCCTGATCTCCAGGGAAGGTGTGCTGGTATCATTCCTGGTATTGTTCCTGAAAAGAAAAAAAAAAACAAACATGTCTCAGTGGGATTTTTGTGGACTGGTTACCCTTTCTAGTTAGTGGTTAGGCAATATGATGTTTAGCTCCATTGCTGTCTTCTGCTTCCCAGGCCAAAGGGCCACAGGCTTTTGTTAGTGTTATTGAGACAGTGCCAATTTGTGGTAAATCTACCATAATGGGTTGCCCCGGTTGAAGGGCAATGGGGTACATTTTTACATCTGATGGAGGGGCTCCCTAAGGTGCTGACAGAAAGAATGCACAAGTGAGCAGGCTCCCTGTTAGTCTGTATCGATTATTCCATTGGTGAATCACTTTGAGCAATCGAGTATCCCAGTGGGGCTTGTGTGGTTTAAGACTCCTTTTTAATAGACCATTTGCTCTTTCTACTATCCCGTTTGATTGGGGATAGCAAAGGGTATGGAATATCCATTGAACGTCTTCCTGCTTTGCCCATTCCTGCACTTTGTTGCTGGAGAAATGTGAGCCATTGTTACTTTTGGTGACACCAGGGGCTGGTAGACCTGAAAACCAAGAGGATAATCCCCTGATGGTGTTCTGACTATTAGCCTTCTGACATTTGGTCACCATAGTTAGGCCTGAGACAACTTCTACTCCCGTGAGGATGTACCGATATCCTGGTGAGGGCTTAAAGGGTCCAGTGTCATCAATTTGCCTTGTTGACCATAGCGTTTTTCATTTATTGAGATGTAGGGGTGGTGCTTTAGCAGGGTGATCTGTTTGCAATTTCAATTTACTTTGGGGGCATTCTGTAAGGATGATTTCACATGTTTTCCTGTCTAGAGGCCAACCTTGGCCTTGAGATGCAAAATAAAGTGCTTCTCGGGCCGTGTGGCCTAATTTCTGATGCAACCATTCTCCCAGTCGGTGTGATTTGGTGTGTCTCCTGTTTTTATTCTCCTAGTTCTGGCTAATTCATCTACTTGTTGGTTCCATTTTGATGCTGGCTGGTCATTTTTCACATGGGCTTTTACCCATCTTATTTTAAATGATGCTTGTCTAGCTATTTCTAATAATAATTGCCAATCTTCAGTTCTCCAAACTGGAGATCTATTTACTTCCCAATTTAGGGCTTCCCATTGACAAAGCCATTGTGGCACCTGCCCACACAGCATAGGAGTCAACATAGATTACTTTTGTTCCATTTTGTGCTGCTAAAACAACTGCCCTTAATTCTGCTTGTACACTACCTTCACTTTCTTCTATTACTTGTTTACTGACGGTAATGCCTAATGCAGTGGCCTCAGACTGCCATCTACCCTTTACCCTCTTTGCTGAGGCATCGATAAACCAAACACCTTCAGAGAGTGTTCTCTCAGCGAGGGGAGATGCATTTAGAATCGGCAAAGGTTTAAGTGGCAGGTTTAGTGCTAATGGGTCGGTGTGTTTATAGGCATTTGTAATGTCGAAATTTTTGTATGTCCTTCAGTCAATTGCATTTCATCTGGTACTCCCATCAGGTAGGCGTACTATTTCCTGATAGTGGGTTTCTGTGTAATCCCTTCTGGGGAGCAGTTCCTTTCAGAACTGTTTCTAGCAAATTAAATGGCCCTTTAGGCTGGAAAGGTTGTCCCTGGTATATTTTCTCAACTTGTTTAACTGCTTGGACTAAAGACAAAAGTCCCTTTTCCCACTGGGAATATGTCTGTTCTGTTTCTTTAAATGTGGTTGAGCTAAACATTAAAGGCCTTTTTGGCCTGTTTGGCCAGTTTGGAATAGATTGCAGTAAGTGCCATGTTCTGCAAAACCCCATTCTGCTATAATAGGGTCATGGGGGTGTATTGGTCCCAGTGGCTGATATGTCTTTAATTCCTGTATTAGGGTTTTGACTGCCTCTTCATGTTCTGGCTTCCATTCCCATGGTTTTCCTTTTTGTAAAACTGAGTATAGTGGGTGAGCAATGATAGAAAATCCAGGTACATGTTTCCTCCAGTACCCTAAAGTACCCATAAGCTGTTGTATTTCTTAGACTGGGGCTTCTGCAATTGTTCCATTTTACTTAGGGTGTCAGGTGGAATTTCTGAACTCTCTGCAATCCACCAGGTATGTAAAAATTTTATTTCTCTACTTGGTCCTTGACATTTTTCAGGTGGAACCTCAACTTCTGCTTTGTATAGTGCTTGCCACACTGCTGCTGCTGCTTCCCCCGCTTTCAGGGGAAGTCTCTCTAATCAGAACATCATCTATATATTGGTACAGTTTCACATCCTGAGGAAGTGAGACTGTCTGTAAAAGTTCAGCAAGTGCAGCATGAGCAATTGTAGGTGAATGTTTATAGCCCTGTGGGAATCTGTTAAAGGTGTATTGTATACCTTCCCTAGTAAAAGCAAATTTCTCTTTATCTTCCTTCAGCAAAGGGACCATAAAGGACATATCTTTCACATCTTGTACACCACCCATGGACGTGCAGCTGCTTGTCGCATGGCTGTTAAAGTTGCAATATTGGGTACCGCAGTTGTTAGCAGAGCTGTGTTGGTGTTTAGGTGCCGATATTCTATTGCCAGGTGCCATCTCTGATCCGGCTTTCGGGCTGGCCAGATGGGTGAATTGTATGGGGAGTGGGTTCTGGAAGTAGTGTGCTGTTTTGGCAAGACTGCTATTATGTCAGAAATTCCATTTTGTGCCGCAGCAGAAATCTGATTCTGTGGTACACTGGTAATTTTCAAATTGGGTAGTGCAGGGGCTGCGTGGAGTATGCGTACTGTAGCGTCCCAACTTCTACCAGGGTTGGGGTCGGTACAGTTCCACACACCAGTTTCATCTGGTCAAATTATCGAAACTCAAAATATTTTAATTGTGCTTTTTAACCACAAAGCAAGTAGACCACATGTGCTTCTCACCTGGAGCTATAAATTAATTTTTGTGGTTTGGCATATAACACTTGCTTTGTTACCCCTTTGTGTTTAACTCTTTGCTACCCAGGTCATACACCCAGTTTCTTGGCATCCTGTTGTGTTAGTATTGAAATTTGTGCTCCCGTATCTACTAGAAATTTCACCAGTTGTTGTCAAGGACCAACTGGAATCAAAATGTAAGTGCCTCCTTCATTTACTGGCTTTAATAGTGCATAATCTACTGTGGCGGATATCGGGATATCACCGGCTTCTCCCTGTGTGTGCATAGCTTGTATGCAGGCGACTTTTGTGACAGCAGTGGAGAGGTTGCTTAGGGAACGGATGGGAATTATAGAAGATTCACCTTGTTCCAAGACACTTATTCCCCCATCCCAATAAGCCACCCTATGGGTGATAGAATGGGATTCATTCACCAGGTCGGGTTCTAGGTTTAAGAAAACTCCTGGACCCCAATAACCGTTTGCTTAATCTCCACTTAACGTTATTTGGTCACTGCTGCTCAGGCAGATGCACCACAAATACTGAGTTTCGGTTTCACCTGGCTTTCTGCTGTATTTCTCTTGTAAGTTTGCCAACTGCAACGGATCCCAGGGAGTGGTTCGTGTAGTATATCATGGAGCACCACCCCAAGGTCTTTCAGTGTGTTCTGTTTTAGTGATGGGTCTAGCCTCATATTCAGGGGATTCTGAGGGGAACAAGGAGGCATCATTTCCTTCATTGTAGTCATCAAATTCACCCCAAATATCACCATCCCAATCCTCTGCGGACACCATTAGTTTCCTAATTTGCATGGTGTTAGGGGGATGCGGAGCCTGCATGAGCATCACCTCAACCTTTTCTTCCAACTTTTGTTTTTTCTCCTTTTATTCTTGTATCTGCTTCTGTAGCTGCTCGATTTGTAAGGACAGTAGTAACTCAGCTGCCTTCGTGCCTTCTATTTAATCTCTTAGATCTTATTTCTCTGTATTATTATTTCTTCTATACTGACAGAAGGCTTCTAGACAGGTGCCTAACAGCTTACAAATAATTCCCTTTCCTTTACCATCTTTAGCATTTCCTCTTGCTAATTTTGGTTGTCCTTCAATGGCACCCCAGTCATGCCAATGTTCGCAAGCCCATTCTTCTGAGAATTTGGGACTCAGACTTTTTCTGTGCCTCCATAAGTAATCAGTGATACTACTTGCCATCCTGCTGACTGTGCCAAGCCGTCACAGGTAAGATTTAGATTGCTTAAAGAACTACCGTCAAAGGTATCAGCAAAAGTGGTTTTATTGAAATATGATGTTGCAAAAGTGAGACTTAACAAAGTTTGATGGCAAGGTTCACTCTATTACTTACTGCAGAGGATATAATAATGATTCAAAGTTACCAACACAAAATCTTAGTGCACTATAATACAAGATTATGCGCGATGTTGATCACTTACCAAAGATCTGCAGCTGGTAAGGGGTCTCTCAGCCTGGGGGAGTAACCTTGAGAGGTGTCCCAGCTCAAGAGGAGATCACTGCCGTGCAGCCAGCTGCTTAGCAGGGAGAGCTCAAAAAAGGCTCACTCAGGCTGTCATATGTATGGAATAAAGTGGGGGGGGTTGGCTCGTAGTCAAATTATGTGCGATGGAGAAGGTAAGAATGAGACTCCTTGTACCCACAACTTTCTTTGTTCCTTGACAAATGAGTCTTGGAAGAACCACCTGCTATTCACGTGTTAATTGATTGGTCGGTGTTCCAGTTTCCAAGCCCGTATGCATCAACGCTCACCACATCACCCTGTTCCTCTGTGGGTTTTCAGAGAATAGGTTGGAAGTAGAGAAGTTCTTGGCCCAGTTACAGCCTAGGCCTTTACCTCCTTTGGAGCCTGAACCAGACTGCCACTAGTTTGGTCAAGGAGTCGAGTGCATCTGTCAAACACCTGACATGTTATAGCAGAGATAGCAGTACAAAACAATATTATAATGATGGATCATGCTTCAGTGAATCTTACAGAGTAGTTATGCAGGTATGTTACAGAGAATGGCTAAACCCCAGCATTCACCACTTACACTGTTTCTGATTCACGCATTTTGAATTGGTTTCAGACCCTCTGGTTCTATGATAGTAAATTAAACAGCACCAGGCCAAGACCCAGACCTTGGCACTGGAACATGATCCTTTATACTGTACCCCTAGTACAGTTTTGGCTGTACCTAGGGCAGTTTTGCAAACCATTCCTGGGCATGGTTTGAGAGGAATGTTTACAAATAGATAAGCAGTATGTCAAAAAAGTGGATATTTTCATATTTTAACATCTTACCCTATTGTCTCCATTGAAATTTTGGGAATCAATGTAGAATAGATTCAGATAGTTTCAGCTGTGATTTTTATGCTTGCTAATATAAATATTACAGGCCAAGTTTCACAAAAGCAAAAGCTTGTCCCATCTCAACATTATGTATTGGCAGTTTTGTTGCTCTAAAGAAGAGTAAGTGGAGAAAAAGAACCTGCAAAATGATGTCAGGTTGGAAATCAATGTCTTTTTGTGTGAGTAACTGGAAAACCTTAATAAGGCATGATTTTGAGAACACTTCAGACAAAATAGTTTCAGTGTTGTTTGACAAAGTCGGAATGTTAAATAGGTCTGTGATTTCCACTGCTTAGCTTTGTGGATAATTTATTATTGGCTCTTCATCCTCAGGAACATCAGAACAAATCTGAATTTATTATATAGTAGATGTTACACCGGTTTGTGTGCCTATATCCTATGTGAATTAAATGGAACTGTGAAATGGGAGAGGAAATGCTGTATCTTCATCTGTTTTAGAAAAAATTTTTATGTACAGTTATAGTTCTTTTGGAATGTATATGTTTGAATGCGCACAGACGGCAAAGAACACTTAAGGATGGTGTGATTGGTTTTCTAACAAAACACAAATACTAAGATTTTCTTAAATAATACACTGTTCTACAAATGAAGTACTTTTATTATAGAAAGAAGTTACATATGTTTGAAATGAATCAGGTCATTAATTTATTCCTCTTTGATTCCTGCCTATCCACAACGTATGTTTTGTTACAGGATTCTAAGATGAAACATAATAATTTTTTTTTTAAAAAAAGGAATATCAACTTTAACATACAAGCCATTCAGCTCTGACTGTAATGATCAAAATTCTGCTAAAAAATGTTGAAAATTAAACAGCAAGCCAGACAAGATTGTGACTGAACTTGTGAATGTCTCAGTGTGCTTATCGCCCAATAGCAGGGCTGGTATGGCCTACAACAATACGAAATACTTAATAGGTCTAGAAAAAGTGATACACTTACTGAATTTTTTTACTTATAAGTTCTAACCAATTTGCAGAGCAGAGTTGTAGCAGCTAAAAGAGCATCTGTCGTGTAAAGGGGAGAACTACTGTTTGACAATCAGAATCGGTACCATCCAGCGTGGCAGTGGATTATATATTCCATGCTATTACTTGCCTTCGGTCTGTCACCTTAATTATATAGTAAGATTTAAGTGCTTTCATTGTCATTCTTAAAAATTTGCAGCTTTAAAGGTCTCTTGCATTAATGCTAGATGGTAGGGAGAATTGAAGATAATTTAGTATGCTTTTGAATCTGCAGTTTCAAATTCTGAAATTAATTTTATTTTTTTTCCTTTTAGGGTTCAGTGGGTGAATCAGGACCTAAGGGTGAACAAGTAAGTCATGTTAGAGATCATGGTACTTTCAAGTCACACTACCAAATGCTGCAGTACATTACTTTGACTAAATCTGAAGGCTGACAGTATGTCTTTTTTTGATATAGGGTGCACCTGGAGCAGAAGGAGATGGAGGAGAAAAGGGTGACTTAGTAAGGCATTACTTTCTCTTCACCTGATCTAATATTTTGTTGTCATAAATGAAAACTTTAAAGTATTAATGGAGTACTTCAAGCATACGGTTTGATCACTGGAAGTCACATTTCAGTTTTATACTAACTGGGCATTGCAGAGCACAGCAGTTCTATTAGCCTGGTCACGCCATTCCTGCTGTTTTGAAAGCACTCTGAAATACGCATATGCTGTTAGGTATATAATACAGTACCGGCTGCCTTGAAGGGGGCGTGTGTGTGTGTATATATATATAGAGAGAGATAAATACATATGTGGAGATACACTAAGCATTTATATATAAACATATATATATATGCCTACACACACACATATAAATTCTTGGTGTTTCAGGCAGTGAGGATGAGGAGGTAGTTTAATGCAGGTGAAACAGGAGCACAGATAATAAATATCCTTAATAACTCAGACTTGATGGAAATATTTTGTATTGCCTTTATCTTTGGAAATAAGATGTAGCAACTGGCTGTTAGGGAGAGGGAGAATGGTCTGGGAAGAGGCTGTGGCACTGTGATATTGCTGGAGGAAGGTGTATATACTGCAGGAGTGTGGCATATTGTGAAATCACATGGGTAATGCCTGGGTCATATGCCCTTCGGTAAAGAGGATATCTTTTCCTGCAGGAAGAGAAATGCGCTAGTCCAGCGGCTCCTATGGGGCCCCATTCAGCAAAGTCAGAACTTGATCTTTCAAAAGGAAGTAAACTGCTCCCTATTTAAAAAAAGGTAGCCAGATTGTGTGCTGGAAATGAGCACTTTTTTCCTACGCTCTGCAATTCGAAAAGGCTTCTAAAGTTAATTAAAAGCCCTAGTGAGCTAGATGTCCAGTAATGCAGCTTTACCATCGCTATACAGATTCCCAGGAAGCAACACTATGGGTTATTTAAGTGTGCCGCCAGTTAGTCTGTTTTTAAGTCGATAACAGTTGTTATTTCTATTTCACTTATGGCATATTCATTAACAGACAAAGTGGCCTTTCTGACCTTTAGAAACCAATTATTTCACCAATGACATTTAGAAACTGGGAAAATACAATTTTCAGGAATCTCTCCAAGAGTAATATGAAAACACCAAAGAAGAAGAGTTAATCTATTTCATAGGTGATTGCAAAATTTTGAAACTTTTTTTCCAATTCAGAGGGAAAACTAAAATCTTCTGAATAGTGGGACTGCTATTCTCAGTCAAGCGATAGAGGGATTTTGGGGTTGTTCAAGCCAGGAGCGAAGTTGCTGGGAACAGGAACTTCTACGGGTTTGGCTTCTTCACAGCACATTGGGTAGACACCTGCCTAGTTTCTGTTGCAGTTTTAGCTAACACAACACTGTAAAATACCTGTAATTCTGTCAAACTAGAAAATCCTGATTAAATCATGTTTCCTCTAAAGGTTTCCAAGCAATCTACTAAGATTGTCCTGTGCTGTAACTGTGGTTTGAGAGGTTAGAGCGATATGTCTAATTCTAAGATAAGCAATACAAAACCAATTATAATAAACATGCCTTCTTATTTGCACCTTACAGAAATGTTTTTGAGAAAGGAATTTTACAAAAAAAATCTGGAATTTAAGTTTTATTTCCAAATGAATTGTAATTCATTTGAGGTGCAATTTCGTGTAAATCAACTAAATATGTGAACTTTTTTTTTAACAG